>NW_027469085.1:748171-1496342 GCF_051020765.1 Lasioglossum baleicum
ACGTGGTAAAATTATCAAACGTTGACCGGTTCGCGACTATAAAAAATTTGGGGGGCACTGCTGTAAAGCACAAGTGAAAGCTTTTTGATTCGAAGAATTGCAAGCTCTTATTATCACCACTGGTCCAGCGAAACGTGACAATTAAGCTGTACAACCCAATATTGCACCAACGCAGAGTGGAACCACGCGCAGGATCTCGTTCTGCAACTGTAGCAGAGATGGGTGCGTTCGAAGAATACGCGACCATCAACGAAGGTTATTTCGATTCGTCGGTTGACGACGTGATAAAGAAAAATTGGAATTTATTCTGCGAGGCTCTCCGTCTCACTGGTGAGTCAGGGCCGAAGGCGCCGCAAAAAATAAACAATTATCGTCCCCCTCCTCCTCCAAAATGTTGGTGCGCACTGCTGTAAAGCACAAGTGAAAGCTTTTGGATTCGAAGAATTGCAAGCTCTTATTATCACCACTGGTCCAGCGAAACGTGACAATTAAGCTGTACAACCCGATATTGCACCAACGCAGAGTGGAACCACGCGCAGGATCTCGTTCTGCAACCGTAGCAGAGATGGTCGCGTTTGAAGAATCCGCGATCATCCACGAAGGGTATTTCGATTCGTCGGTTGACGACGTGATAAAGAAAAGTTGGTATTTGTTCTGCGAGGCTCCCCGTCCCACTGGCGAGGCGGGGCCGAAGCCTCCGCAAGAATATAAACAATTAACGTCTCGCCCCTCATCGGGGCGCGGTAAAATTATCAAACGTTGACCGGTTCACGACTATAAAAAGTTTGGGGAGCACTGCTGTAAAGCACAAGTGAGAGCTTTTGGATTCGAAGAATTGCTAGCTCTTATATCACCATAGGTCTTGCGAACCCTGAGAATTAAGCTGTGGAGCCCAATATTGCACCAAGACAGAGTGGAACCACGCGCAGGACATCGTTCTGCAACCGTAGCAGAGATGGACCCGTTCGAAGAATACGCGACCATCCACAAAGGGTCATTTCGATTCGTCGGAGAACGACGTGATAAAGAAAAATTGTAATTTATTCTGCGAGGCTCCCCGTCCCACTGACGAGGCGGGGCCGAAGCCTCCGCAAGAATATAAACTATTAACGTCTCGCCCCTCATCGGGGCGCGGTAAAATTATCAAACGTTGACCGGTTTGCGACTATAAAAAGTTTGGGGAGCACTGCTGTAAAGCACAAGTGAGAGCTTTTGGATTCGAAGAATTGCAAGCTCTTAATATCACCATAGGTCTTGCGAGCCCTGAGAATTAAGCTGTGGAGCCCAATATTGCACCAAGACAGAGTGGAACCACGCGCAGGACATCGTTCTGCAACCGTAGCAGTGATGGACCCGTTCGAAGCATACGCGACCATCCACAAAGCGTCATTTCGATTCGTCGGAGAACGACGTGATAAAGAAAAATTGTAATTTATTCTGCGAGGCTCCCCGGCCCACGGACGAGGCTGGGCCGAAGCCTCCGCAAGAATATAAACAATTAACGGCTCGCCCCTCATCGGGGCGCGGTAAAATTATCAAACGTTGACCGGTTCGCGGCTATAAAAAGTTTGGGGAGCACTGCTGTACAGCACAAGTGAGAGCTTTTGGATTCGAAGAATTGCAAGCACTTAATATCACCATAGGTCTTGCGAACCCTGAGAATTAAGCTGTGGAGCCCAATATTGCACCAAGACAGAGTGGAACCACGCGCAGGACATCGTTCTGCAACCGTAGCAGAGATGGACCCGTTCGAAGAATACGCGACCATCCACAAAGGGTCATTTCGATTCGTCGGTTGACGACGTGATAAAGAAAAGTTGGAATTTATTCTGCGAGGCTCCCCGTCTCACTGGTGAGACAGGACCGAAGCCTCCGCAAAAATATAAACAATTATCGTCCCCCTCCTCAACGGGACGTGGTAAAATTATCAAACGTTGACCGGTTCGCGACTATAAAAAATTTGGGGGGCACTGCTGTAAAGCACAAGTGAAAGCTTTTTGATTCGAAGAATTGCAAGCTCTTATTATCACCACTGGTCCAGCGAAACGTGACAATTAAGCTGTACAACCCAATATTGCACCAACGCAGAGTGGAACCACGCGCAGGATCTCGTTCTGCAACTGTAGCAGAGATGGGTGCGTTCGAAGAATACGCGACCATCAACGAAGGTTATTTCGATTCGTCGGTTGACGACGTGATAAAGAAAAATTGGAATTTATTCTGCGAGGCTCTCCGTCTCACTGGTGAGTCAGGGCCGAAGGCGCCGCAAAAAATAAACAATTATCGTCCCCCTCCTCCTCCAAAAGGTTGGTGCGCACTGCTGTAAAGCACAAGTGAGAGCTTTTGGATTCGAAGAATTGCAAGCTCTTAATATCACCATAGGTCTTGCGAACCCTGAGAATTAAGCTGTGGAGCCCAATATTGCACCAAGACAGAGTGGAACCACGCGCAGGACATCGTTCTGCAACCGTAGCAGAGATGGACCCGTTCGAAGAATACGCGACCATCCACAAAGGGTCATTTCGATTCGTCGGAGAACGACGTGATAAAGAAAAATTGTAATTTATTCTGCGAGGCTCCCCGTCCCACTGACGAGGCGGGGCCGAAGCCTCCGCAAGAATATAAACAATTAACGTCTCGCCCCTCATCGGGGCGCGGTAAAATTATCAAACGTTGACCGGTTTGCGACTATAAAAAGTTTGGGGAGCACTGCTGTAAAGCACAAGTGAGAGCTTTTGGATTCAAAGAATTGCAAGTTCTTAATATCACCATAGGTCTTGCGAACCCTGAGAATTAAGCTGTGGAGCCCAATATTGCACCAAGAGAGAGTGGAACCACGCGCAGGATATCGTTCTGCAACCGTAGCAGAGATGGACCCGTTCGAAGAATACGCGACCATCCACAAAGTGTCATTTCGATTCGTCGGAGAACGACGTGATAAAGAAAAGTTGGAATTTATTCTGCGAGGCTCTCCGTCTCACTGGTGAGACAGGACCGAAGCCTCCGCAAAAATTTAAACAATTATCGTCCCCCTCCTCAACGGGACGCGGTAAAATTATCAAACGTTGAACGGCCCGCTGCTGTAAAAAGGTTGGTGAGCACTGCTGTAAGGCACAAGTGAAAGCTTTTGGATTCGAAAAATTTGCTAGCTCTTATATCACCATAGGTCTTGCGAACCCTGAGAATTAAGCTTTGGAGCCCAATATTGCACCAAGACAGAGTGGAACCTCGCGCAGGATATCGTTCTGCAACCGTAGCAGAGATGGGCGCGTTTGAAGAATCCGCGATCATCCACGAAGGGTATTTCGATCGTCGGTTGACGACGTGATAAAGAAAAGTTGGTATTTGTTCTGCGAGGCTCCCCGTCCCACTGGCGAGGCGGGGCCGAAGCCTCCGCAAGAATATAAACAATTAACGTCTCGCCCCTCATCGGGGCGCGGTAAAATTATCAAACGTTGACCGGTTCACGACTATAAAAAGTTTGGGGAGCACTGCTGTAAAGCACAAGTGAGAGCTTTTGGATTCGAAGAATTGCTAGCTCTTATATCACCATAGGTCTTGCGAACCCTGAGAATTAAGCTGTGGAGCCCAATATTGCACCAAGACAGAGTGGAACCACGCGCAGGACATCGTTCTGCAACCGTAGCAGAGATGGACCCGTTCGAAGAATACGCGACCATCCACAAAGGGTCATTTCGATTCGTCGGAGAACGACGTGATAAAGAAAAATTGTAATTTATTCTGCGAGGCTCCCCGTCCCACTGACGAGGCGGGGCCGAAGCCTCCGCAAGAATATAAACTATTAACGTCTCGCCCCTCATCGGGGCGCGGTAAAATTATCAAACGTTGACCGGTTTGCGACTATAAAAAGTTTGGGGAGCACTGCTGTAAAGCACAAGTGAGAGCTTTTGGATTCGAAGAATTGCAAGCTCTTAATATCACCATAGGTCTTGCGAGCCCTGAGAATTAAGCGGTGGAGCCCAATATTGCACCAAGACAGAGTGGAACCACGCGCAGGACATCGTTCTGCAACCGTAGCAGAGATGGACCCGTTCGAAGAATACGCGACCATCCACAAAGGGTCATTTCGATTCGTCGGAGAACGACGTGATAAAGAAAAATTGTAATTTATTCTGCGAGGCTCCCCGGCCCACGGACGAGGCTGGGCCGAAGCCTCCGCAAGAATATAAACAATTAACGTCTCGCCCCTCATCGGGGCGCGGTAAAATTATCAAACGTTGACCGGTTTGCGACTATAAAAAGTTTGGGGAGCACTGCTGTAAAGCACAAGTGAGAGCTTTTGGATTCAATGAATTGCAAGTTCTTAATATCACCATAGGTCTTGCGAACCCTGAGAATTAAGCTGTGGAGCCCAATATTGCACCAAGAGAGAGTGGAACCACGCGCAGGATATCGTTCTGCAACCGTAGCAGCGATGGACCCGTTCGAAGAATACGCGACCATCCACAAAGGGTCATTTCGATTCGTCGGAGAACGACGTGATAAAGAAAAATTGTAATTTATTCTGCGAGGCTCCCCGGCCCACGGACGAGGCTGGGCCGAAGCCTCCGCAAGAATATAAACTATTAACGGCTCGCCCCTCATCGGGGCGCGGTAAAATTATCAAACGTTGACCGGTTCGCGGCTATAAAAAGTTTGGGGAGCACTGCTGTACAGCACAAGTGAGAGCTTTTGGATTCGAAGAATTGCAAGCTCTTAATATCACCATAGGTCTTGCGAACCCTGAGAATTAAGCTGTGGAGCCCAATATTGCACCAAGACAGAGTGGAACCACGCGCAGGACATCGTTCTGCAACCGTAGCAGAGATGGACCCGTTCGAAGAATACGCGACCATCCACAAAGGGTCATTTCGATTCGTCGGTTGACGACGTGATAAAGAAAAGTTGGAATTTATTCTGCGAGGCTCCCCGTCTCACTGGTGAGACAGGACCGAAGCCTCCGCAAAAATATAAACAATTATCGTCCCCCTCCTCAACGGGACGTGGTAAAATTATCAAACGTTGACCGGTTCGCGACTATAAAAAATTTGGGGGGCACTGCTGTAAAGCACAAGTGAAAGCTTTTTGATTCGAAGAATTGCAAGCTCTTATTATCACCACTGGTCCAGCGAAACGTGACAATTAAGCTGTACAACCCAATATTGCACCAACGCAGAGTGGAACCACGCGCAGGATCTCGTTCTGCAACTGTAGCAGAGATGGGTGCGTTCGAAGAATACGCGATCATCCACGAAGGGTATTTCGATTCGTCGGTTGACGACGTGATAAAGAAAAGTTGGTATTTGTTCTGCGAGGCTCCCCGTCCCACTGGCGAGGCGGGGCCGAAGCCTCCGCAAGAATATAAACAATTAACGTCTCGCCCCTCATCGGGGCGCGGTAAAATTATCAAACGTTGACCGGTTCACGACTATAAAAAGTTTGGGGAGCACTGCTGTAAAGCACAAGTGAGAGCTTTTGGATTCGAAGAATTGCTAGCTCTTAATATCACCATAGGTCTTGCGAACCCTGAGAATTAAGCTGTGGAGCCCAATATTGCACCAAGACAGAGTGGAACCACGCGCAGGACATCGTTCTGCAACCGTAGCAGAGATGGACCCGTTCGAAGAATACGCGACCATCCACAAAGGGTCATTTCGATTCGTCGGAGAACGACGTGATAAAGAAAAATTGTAATTTATTCTGCGAGGCTCCCCGTCCCACTGACGAGGCGGGGCCGAAGCCTCCGCAAGAATATAAACTATTAACGTCTCGCCCCTCATCGGGGCGCGGTAAAATTATCAAACGTTGACCGGTTCACGACTATAAAAAGTTTGGGGAGCACTGCTGTAAAGCACAAGTGAGAGCTTTTGGATTCGAAGAATTGCTAGCTCTTAATATCACCATAGGTCTTGCGAACCCTGAGAATTAAGCTGTGGAGCCCAATATTGCACCAAGACAGAGTGGAACCACGCGCAGGACATCGTTCTGCAACCGTAGCAGAGATGGACCCGTTCGAAGAATACGCGACCATCCACAAAGGGTCATTTCGATTCGTCGGAGAACGACGTGATAAAGAAAAATTGTAATTTATTCTGCGAGGCTCCCCGTCCCACTGACGAGGCGGGGCCGAAGCCTCCGCAAGAATATAAACTATTAACGTCTCGCCCCTCATCGGGGCGCTGTAAAATTATCAAACGTAGACCGGTTTGCGACTATAAAAAGTTTGGGGAGCACTGCTGTAAAGCACAAGTGAGAGCTTTTGGATTCGAAGAATTGCAAGCTCTTAATATCACCATAGGTCTTGCGAGCCCTGAGAATTAAGCGGTGGAGCCCAATATTGCACCAAGACAGAGTGGAACCACGCGCAGGACATCGTTCTGCAACCGTAGCAGTGATGGACCCGTTCGAAGAATACGCGACCATCCACAAAGGGTCATTTCGATTCGTCGGAGAACGACGTGATAAAGAAAAATTGTAATTTATTCTGCGAGGCTCCCCGTCCCACGGACGAGGCGGGGCCGAAGCCTCCGCAAGAATATAAACAATTAACGTCTCGCCCCTCATCGGGGCGCGGTAAAATTTTCAAACGTTGACCGGTTCGCGGCTATAAAAAGTTTGGGGAGCACTGCTGTACAGCACAAGTGAGAGCTTTTGGATTCGAAGAATTGCAAGCTCTTAATATCACCATAGGTCTTGCAAACCCTGAGAATTAAGCTGTGGAGCCCAATATTGCACCAAGACAGAGTGGAACCACGCGCAGGACATCGTTCTGCAACCGTAGCAGAGATGGACCCGTTCGAAGAATACGCGACCATCCACAAAGGGTATTTCGATTCGTCGGAGAACGACGTGATAAAGAAAAATTGGAATTTATTCTGCGAGGCTCTCCGTCTCACTGGTGAGACAGGGCCGAAGCCGCCGCAAAAAATAAACAATTATCGTCCCCCTCCTCCTCCAAAAGGTTGGTGCGCACTGCTGTAAAGCACAAGTGAAAGCTTTTGGATTCGAAGAATTGCAACCTCTTATTATCACCACTGGTCCAGCGAAACGTGACAATTAAGCTGTACAACCCGATATTGCACCAACGCAGAGTGGAACCACGCGCAGGATCTCGTTCTGCAACCGTAGCAGAGATGGGCGCGTTCGAAGAATACGCGATCATCCACGAAGGGTATTTCGATTCGTCGGTTGACGACGTGATAAAGAAAAGTTGGTATTTGTTCTGCGAGGCTCCCCGTCCCACTGGCGAGGCGGGGCCGAAGCTTCCGCAAGAATATAAACAATTAACGTCTCGCCCCTCATCGGGGCGCGGCAAAATTATCAAACGTTGACCGGGTAGCGACTATAAAAAGTTTGGGGAGCACTGCTGTAAAGCACAAGTGAGAGCTTTTGGATGCGAAGAATTGCAAGCTCTTAATATCATCATAGGTCTTGCGAACCCTGAGAATTAAGCTGTGGAGCCCAATAAAGCACCAAGACAGAGTGGAAACACGCGCAGGACATCGTTCTGCAACCGTAGCAGAGATGGACCCGTTCGAAGAATACGCGACCATCCACAAAGGGTACATTTCGATTCGTCGGAGAACGACGTGATAAAGAAAAATTGGAATTTATTCTGCGAGGGTCCCCGTCCCACTGACGAGGCGGGGCCGAAGCCTCCGCAAGAATATAAACAATTAACGTCTCGCCCCTCATTGGGGCGCGGTAAAATTATCAAACGTTGACCGGTTTGCGACTATAAAAAGTTTGGGGAGCACTGCTGTACAGCACAAGTGAGAGCTTTTGGATTCGAAGAATTGCAAGCTCTTAATATCACCATAGGTCTTGCGAACCCTGAGAATTAAGCTGTGGAGCCGAATATTGCACCAAGACAGAGTGGAACCACGCGCAGGACATCGTTCTGCAACCGTAGCAGAGATGGACCCGTTCGAAGAATACGCGACCATCCACAAAGGGTCATTTCGATTCGTCGGAGAACGACGTGATAAAGAAAAATTGTAATTTATTCTGCGAGGCTCCCCGTCCCACTGACGAGGCGGGGCCGTAGCCTCCGCAAGAATATAAACTATTAACGTCTCGCCCCTCATCGGGGCGCGGTAAAATTATCAAACGTTGACCGGTTTGCGACTATAAAAAGTTTGGGGAGCACTGCTGTAACGCACAAGTGAGAGCTTTTGGATTCGAAGAATTGCAAGCTCTTAATATCACCATAGGTCTTGCAAACCCTGAGAATTAAGCTGTGGATCCCAATATTGCACCAAGACAGAGTGGAACCACGCGCACGACATCGTTCTGCAACCGTAGCAGAGATGGACCCGTTCGAAGAATACGCGATCATCCACGAAGGGTATTTCGATTCGTCGGTTGACGACGTGATAAAGAAAAGTTGGTATTTATTCTGCGAGGCTCCCCGTCCCACTGTCGAGGCGGGGCCGAAGCTTCCGCAAGAATATAAACAATTAACGTCTCGCCCCTCATCGGGGCGCGGCAAAATTATCAAACGTTGACCGGTTAGCGACTATAAAAAGTTTGGGGAGCGCTGCTGTAAAGCACAAGTGAGAGCTTTTGGATGCGAAGAATTGCAAGCTCTTAATATCACCATAGGTCTTGCGAACCCTGAGAATTAAGCTGTGGAGCCCAATATTGCACCAAGACAGAGTGGAACCACGTGCAGGATATCGTTCTGCAACCGTAGCAGAAATGGACCCGTTCGAAGAATACGCGACCATCCACAAAGTGTCATTTCGATTCGTCGGAGAACGACGTGATAAAGAAAAGTTGGAATTTATTCTGCGAGGCTCTCCGTCTCACTGGTGAGACAGGACCGAAGCCTCCGCAAAAATATAAACAATTATCGTCCCCCTCCTCAACGGGACGCGGTAAAATTATCAAACGTTGAACGGCCCGCTGCTGTAAAAAGGTTGGTGAGCACTGCTGTAAGGCACAAGTGAAAGCTTTTGGATTCGAAGAATTGCAAGCTCTTAATATCATCATAGGTCTTGCAAACCCTGAGAATTAAGCTTTGGAGCCCAATATTGCACCAAGACAGAGTGGAACCTCGCGCAGGATATCGTTCTGCAACCGTAGCAGAAATGGACCCGTTCGAAGAATACGCGGCCATCCACAAAGGGTATTTCGATTCGTCGAAGAACGACGTGATAAAGAAAAATTGGAATTTATTCTGCGAGGCTCTCCATCTCACTGGTGAGACAGGGCCGAAGCCTCCGCAAAAATATAAACAATTATCGTCCCCCTCCTCAACGGGACGCGGTAAAATTATCAAACGTTGAACGGCCCGATGCTGTAAAAAGGTTGGTGAGCACTGCTGTAAAGCACAAGTGAAAGCTTTTTGATTCGAAGAATTGCAAACTCTTATTATCACCACTGGTCCAGCGAAACGTGACAATTAAGCTGTACAACCCAATATTGCACCAACGCAGAGTGGAACCACGCGCAGGATCTCGTTCTGCAACTGTAGCAGAGATGGGCGCGTTCGAAGAATACGCGACCATCCACGGAAGTTATTTCGATTCGTCGGTTGACGACGTGATAAAGAATAATTGGAATTTATTCTGCGAGGCTCTCCGTCTCACTGGTGAGACAGGGCCGAAGCCGCCGCAAAAAATAAACAATTATCGTCCCCCTCCTCCTCCAAAAGGTTGGTGCGCACTGCTGTAAAGCACAAGTGAAAGCTTTTGGATTCGAAGAATTGCAACCTCTTATTATCACCACTGGTCCAGCGATACGTGACAATTAAGCTGTACAACCCGATATTGCACCAACGCAGAGTGGAACCACACGCAGGATCTCGTTCTGCAACCGTAGCAGAGATGGGCGCGTTCGAAGAATACGCGATCATCCACGAAGGGTATTTCGATTCGTCGGTTGACGACGTGATAAAGAAAAGTTGGTATTTGTTCTGCGAGGCTCCCCGTCCCACTGGCGAGGCGGGGCCGAAGCTTCCGCAAGAATATAAACAATTAACGTCTCGCCCCTCATCGGGGCGCGGTAAAATTATCAAACGTTGACCGGTTCGCGGCTATAAAAAGTTTGGGGAGCACTGCTGTACAGCACAAGTGAGATCTTTTGGATTCGAAGAATTGCAAGCTCTTCATATCACCATAGGTCTTGCGAGCCCTGAGAATTAAGCTGTGGAGCCCAATATTGCACCAAGACAGAGTGGAACCACGCGCAGGACATCGTTCTGCAACCGTAGCAGTGATGGACCCGTTCGAAGAATACGCGACCATCCACAAAGGGTCATTTCGATTCGTCGGAGAACGACGTGATAAAGAAAAATTGTAATTTATTCTGCGAGGCTCCCCGTCCCACGGACGAGGCGGGGCCGAAGCCTCCGCAAGAATATATACAATTAACGGCTCGCCCCTCATCGGGGCGCGGTAAAATTATCAAACGTTGACCGGTTCGCGGCTATAAAAAGTTTGGGGAGCACTGCTGTACAGCACAAGTGAAAGCTTTTTGATTCGAAGAATTGCAAGCTCTTATTATCACCACTGGTCCAGCGAAACGTGACAATTAAGCTGTACAAACCAATATTGCACCAACGCAGAGTGGAACCACGCGCAGGATCTCGTTCTGCAACTGTAGCACAGATGGGAGCGTTCGAAGAATACGCGACCATCCACGAAGGTTATTTCGATTCGTCGGTTGACGACGTGATAAAGAAAAATTGGAATTTATTCTGCGAGGCTCTCCGTCTCACTGGTGAGACAGGGCCGAAGCCGCCGCAAAAAATAAACAATTATCGTCCCCCTCCTCCTCCAAAAGGTTGGTGCGCACTGCTGTAAAGCACAAGTGAAAGCTTTTGGATTCGAAGAATTGCAAGCTCTTAATATCACCATAGGTCTTGCGAACCCTGAGAATTAAGCTGTGGAGCCCAATATTGCACCAAGACAGAGTGGAACCACGCGCAGGACATCGTTCTGCAACCGTAGCAGAGATGGACCCGTTCGAAGAATACGCGACCATCCACAAAGGGTCATTTCGATTCGTCGGAGAACGACGTGATAAAGAAAAATTGTAATTTATTCTGGGGGGCTCCCCGTCCCACTGACGAGGCGGGGCCGAAGCCTCCGCAAGAATATAAACAATTAACATCTCGCCCCTCATCGGGGCGCGGTAAAATTATCAAACGTTGACCGGTTAGCGACTATAAAAAGTTTGGGGAGCACTGCTGTACAGCACAAGTGAGAGCTTTTGGATTCGAAGAATTGCAAGCTCTTAATATCACCATAGGTCTTGCGAACCCTGAGAATTAAGCTGTGGAGCCGAATATTGCACCAAGACAGAGTGGAACCACGCGCAGGACATCGTTCTGCAACCGTAGCAGAGATGGACCCGTTCGAAGAATACGCGACCATCCACAAAGGGTCATTTCGATTCGTCGGAGAACGACGTGATAAAGAAAAATTGTAATTTATTCTGGGGGGCTCCCCGTCCCACTGACGAGGCGGGGCCGAAGCCTCCGCAAGAATATAAACAATTAACATCTCGCCCCTCATCGGGGCGCGGTAAAATTATCAAACGTTGACCGGTTAGCGACTATAAAAAGTTTGGGGAGCACTGCTGTACAGCACAAGTGAGAGCTTTTGGATTCGAAGAATTGCAAGCTCTTAATATCACCATAGGTCTTGCGAACCCTGAGAATTATGCTGTGGAGCCGAATATTGCACCAAGACAGAGTGGAACCACGCGCAGGACATCGTTCTGCAACCGTAGCAGAGATGGACCCGTTCGAAGAATACGCGACCATCCACAAAGGGTCATTTCGATTCGTCGGAGAACGACGTGATAAAGAAAAATTGTAATTTATTCTGCGAGGCTCCCCGTCCCACTGACGAGGCGGGGCCGTAGCCTCCGCAAGAATATAAACTATTAACGTCTCGCCCCTCATCGGGGCGCGGTAAAATTATCAAACGTTGACCGGTTTGCGACTATAAAAAGTTTGGGGAGCACTGCTGTAACGCACAAGTGAGAGCTTTTGGATTCGAAGAATTGCAAGCTCTTAATATCACCATAGGTCTTGCAAACCCTGAGAATTAAGCTGTGGATCCCAATATTGCACCAAGACAGAGTGGAACCACGCGCACGACATCGTTCTGCAACCGTAGCAGAGATGGACCCGTTCGAAGAATACGCGATCATCCACGAAGGGTATTTCGATTCGTCGGTTGACGACGTGATAAAGAAAAGTTGGTATTTATTCTGCGAGGCTCCCCGTCCCACTGACGAGGCGGGGCCGAAGCTTCCGCAAGAATATAAACAATTAACGTCTCGCCCCTCATCGGGGCGCGGCAAAATTATCAAACGTTGACCGGTTAGCGACTATAAAAAGTTTGGGGAGCGCTGCTGTAAAGCACAAGTGAGAGCTTTTGGATGCGAAGAATTGCAAGCTCTTAATATCACCATAGGTCTTGCGAGCCCTGAGAATTAAGCTGTGGAGCCCAATATTGCACCAAGACAGAGTGGAACCACGCGCAGGACATCGTTCTGCAACCGTAGCAGTGATGGACCCGTTCGAAGAATACGCGACCATCCACAAAGGGTCATTTCGATTCGTCGGAGAACGACGTGATAAAGAAAAATTGTAATTTATTCTGCGAGGCTCCCCGTCCCACGGACGAGGCGGGGCCGAAGCCTCCGCAAGAATATAAACAATTAACGGCTCGCCCCTCATCGGGGCGCGGTAAAATTATCAAACGTTGACCGGTTCGCGGCTATAAAAAGTTTGGGGAGCACTGCTGTACAGCACAAGTGAGAGCTTTTGGATTCGAAGAATTGCAAGCTCTTAATATCACCATCGGTCTTGCGAGCCCTGAGAATTAAGCTGTGGAGCCCAATATTGCACCAAGACAGAGTGGAACCACGCGCAGGACATCGTTCTGCAACCGTAGCAGTGATGGACCCGTTCGAAGAATACGCGACCATCCACAAAGGGTATTTCGATTCGTCGGAGAACGACGTGATAAAGAAAAATTGGAATTTATTCTGCGAGGCTCTCCGTCTCACTGTTGATACAGGGCCGATGCCTCCGCAAAAAATAAACAATTATCGTCCCCCTCCTCCTCCAAAAGGTTGGTGCGCACTGCTGTAAAGCACAAGTGAAAGCTTTTTGATTCGAAGAATTGCAAGCTCTTATTATCACCACTGGTCCAGCGAAACGTGACAATTAAACTGTACAACCCAATATTGCACCAAGAGAGAGTGAAACCACGCGCAGTATATCGTTCTGCAACCGTAGCAGAGATGGACCCGTTCGAAGAATACGCGACCATCCACAAAGGGTATTTCGATTCGTCGGAGAACGACGAGATAAAGAAAAATTGGAATTTATTCTGAGAGGCTCTCCGTCTCACTGTTGAGACAGGGCCGATGCCTCCGCAAAAAATAAACAATTATCGTCCCCCTCCTCCTCCAAAAGGTTGGTGCGCACTGCTGTAAAGCACAAGTGAAAGCTTTTTGATTCGAAGAATTGCAAGCTCTTATTATCACCACTGGTCCAGCGAAACGTGACAATTAAGCTGTACAAGCCAATATTGCACCAAGAGAGAGTGGAACCACGCGCAGGATATCGTTCTGCAACCGTAGCAGAGATGGACCCGTTCGAAGAATACGCGACCATCCACAAAGTGTCATTTCGATTCGTCGGAGAACGACGTGATAAAGAAAAGTTGGAATTTATTCTGCGAGGCTCTCCGTCTCACTGGTGAGACAGGACCGAAGCCTCCGCAAAAATATAAACAATTATCGTCCCCCTCCTCAACGGGACGCGGTAAAATTATCAAACGTTGAACGGCCCGCTGCTGTAAAAAGGTTGGTGAGCACTGCTGTAAAGCACAAGTGAGAGCTTCTGGATTCGAAGAATTGCAAGCTCTTAATATCACCATAGGTCTTGCGAACCCTGAGAATTAAGCTGTGGAGCCCAATATTGCACCAAGACAGAGTGGAACCACGCGCAGGATATCGTTCTGCAACCGTAGCAGAAATTGACCCGTTCGAAGAATACGCGACCATCCACAAAGGGTATTTCGATTCGTCGGAGAACGACGTGATAAAGAAAAATTGGAATTTATTCTGCGAGGCTCTCCGTCTCACTGGTGAGACAGGGCCGATGCCTCCGCAAAAAATAAACAATTATCGTCCCCCTCCTCCTCCAAAAGGTTGGTGCGCACTGCTGTAAAGCACAAGTGAAAGCTTTTTGATTCGAAGAATTGCAAGCTCTTATTATCACCACTGGTCCAGCGAAACGTGACAATTAAGCTGTACAACCCGATATTGCACCAACGCAGAGTGGAACCACGCGCAGGATCTCGTTCTGCAACCCTAGCAGAGATGGGCGCGTTCGAAGAATCCGCGATCATCCACAAAGGGTATTTCGATTCGTCGGTTGACGACGTGATAAAGAAAAGTTGGTATTTGTTCTGCGAGGCTCCCCGTCCCACTGGCGAGGCGGGGCCGAAGCCTCCGCAAGAATATAAACAATTAACGTCTCGCCCCTCATCGGGGCGCGGTAAAATTATCAAACGTTGACCGGTTCGCGACTATAAAAAGTTTGGGGAGCACTGCTGTAAAGCACAAGTGAGAGCTTTTGGATTCGAAGAATTGCAAGCTCTTAATATCACCATAGGTCTTGCGAACCCTGAGAATTAAGCTGTGGAGCCCAATATTGCACCAAGACAGAGTGGAACCACGCGCAGGACATCGTTCTGCAACCGTAGCAGAGATGGACCCGTTCGAAGAATACGCGACCATCCACAATGGGTCATTTCGATTCGTCGGAGAACGACGTGATAAAGAAAAATTGTAATTTATTCTGCGAGGCTCCCCGTCCACTGACGAGGCGGGGCCAAAGCCTCCGCAAGAATATAAACTATTAACGTCTCGCCCCTCATCGGGGCGCGGTAAAATTCTCAAACGTTGACCGGTTTGCGACTATAAAAAGTTTGGGGAGCACTGCTGTAACGCACAAGTGAGAGCTTTTGGATTCGAAGAATTGCAAGCTCTTAATATCACCATAGGTCTTGCAAACCCTGAGAATTAAGCTGTGGATCCCAATATTGCACCAAGACAGAGTGGAACCACGCGCACGACATCGTTCTGCAACCGTAGCAGAGATGGACCCGTTCGAAGAATACGCGATCATCCACGAAGGGTATTTCGATTCGTCGGTTGACGACGTGATAAAGAAAAGTTGGTATTTGTTCTGCGAGGCTCCCCGTCCCACTGGCGAGGCGGGGCCGAAGCTTCCGCGAGAATATAAACAATTAACGTCTCGCCCCTCATCGGGGCGCGGCAAAATTATCAAACGTTGACCGGTTAGCGACTATAAAAAGTTTGGGGAGCGCTGCTGTAAAGCACAAGTGAGAGCTTTTGGATGCGAAGAATTGCAAGCTCTTAATATCACCATAGGTCTTGCGAACCCTGAGAATTAAGCTGTGGAGCCCAATATTGCACCAAGACAGAGTGGAACCACGCGCAGGATATCGTCCTGCAACCGTAGCAGAAATGGACCCGTTCGAAGAATACGCGACCATCCACAAAGGGTATTTCGATTCGTCGGAGAACGACGTGATAAAGAAAAATTGGAATTTATTCTGCGACGCTCTCCGTCTCACTGTTGAGACAGGGCCGATGCCTCCGCAAAAAATAAACAAATATCGTCCCCCTCCTCCTCCAAAAGGTTGGTGCGCACTGCTGTAAAGCACAAGTGAAAGCTTTTTGATTCGAAGAATTGCAAGCTCTTATTATCACCACTGGCCCAGCGAAACGTGACAATTAAGCTGTACAACCCAATATTGCACCAAGAGAGAGTGGAACCACGCGCAGGATATCGTTCTGCAACCGTAGCAGAGATGGATCCGTTCGAAGAATACGCGACCATCCACAAAGTGTCATTTCGATTCGTCGGAGAACGACGTGATAAAGAAAAGTTGGAATTTATTCTGCGAGGCTCTCCGTCTCACTGGTGAGACAGGACCGAAGCCTCCGCAAAAATATAAACAATTATCGTCCCCCTCCTCAACGGGACGCGGTAAAATTATCAAACGTTGAACGGCCCGCTGCTGTAAAAAGGTTGGTGAGCACTGCTGTAAGGCACAAGTGAAAGCTTTTGGATTCGAAGAATTGCAAGCTCTTAATATCATCATAGGTCTTGCAAACCCTGAGAATTAAGCTTTGGAGCCCAATATTGCACCAAGACAGAGTGGAACCTCGCGCAGGATATCGTTCTGCAACCGTAGCAGAAATGGACCCGTTCGAAGAATACGCGGCCATCCACAAAGGGTATTTCGATTCGTCGAAGAACGACGTGATAAAGAAAAATTGGAATTTATTCTGCGAGGCTCTCCATCTCACTGGTGAGACAGGGCCGAAGCCTCCGCAAAAATATAAACAATTATCGTCCCCCTCCTCAACGGGACGCGGTAAAATTATCAAACGTTGAACGGCCCGCTGCTGTAAAAAGGTTGGTGAGCACTGCTGTAAAGCACAAGTGAAAGCTTTTTGATTCGAAGAATTGCAAGCTCTTATTATCACCACTGGTCCAGCGAAACGTGACAATTAAGCTGTACAACCCAATATTGCACCAACGCAGAGTGGAACCACGCGCAGGATCTCGTTCTGCAACTGTAGCAGAGATGGGCGCGTTCGAAGAATACGCGACCATCCACGAAGGTTATTTCGATTCGTCGGTTGACGACGTGATAAAGAATAATTGGAATTTATTCTGCGAGGCTCTCCGTCTCACTGGTGAGACAGGGCCGAAGTCGCCGCAAAAAATAAACAATTATCGTCCCCCTCCTCCTCCAAAAGGTTGGTGCGCACTGCTGTAAAGCACAAGTGAAAGCTTTTGGATTCGAAGAATTGCAACCTCTTATTATCACCACTGGTCCAGCGAAACGTGACAATTAAGCTGTACAACCCGATATTGCACCAACGCAGAGTGGAACCACGCGCAGGATCTCGTTCTGCAACCGTAGCAGAGATGGGCGCGTTCGAAGAATACGCGATCATCCACGAAGGGTATTTCGATTCGTCGGTTGACGACGTGATAAAGAAAAGTTGGTATTTGTTCTGCGAGGCTCCCCGTCCCACTGGCGAGGCGGGGCCGAAGCTTTCGCAAGAATATAAACAATTAACGTCTCGCCCCTCATCGGGGCGCGGCAAAATTATCAAACGTTGACCGGTTAGCGACTATAAAAAGTTTGGGGAGCACTGCTGTAAAGCACAAGTGAGAGCTTTTGGATTCGAAGAATTGCAAGCTCTTAATATCACCATAGGTCTTGCAAACCCTGAGAATTAAGCTGTGGAGCCCAATATTGCACCAAGACAGAGTGGAACCACGCGCAGGATATCGTCCTGCAACCGTAGCAGAAATGGACCCGTTCGAAGAATACGCGGCCATCCACAAAGGGTATTTCGATTCGTCGGAGAACGACGAGATAAAGAAAAATTGGAATTTATTCTGCGAGGCTCTCCATCTCACTGGTGAGACAGGGCCGAAGCCTCCGCAAAAATATAAACAATTATCGTCCCCCTCCTCAACGGGACGAGGTAAAATTATCAAACGTTGAACGGCCCGCTGCTGTAAAAAGGTTGGTGAACACTGCTGTAAAGCACAAGTGAAAGCTTTTTGATTCGAAGAATTGCAAGCTCTTATTATCACCACTGGTCCAGCGAAACGTGACAATTAAGCTGTACAACCCAATATTGCACCAACGCAGAGTGGAACCACGCGCAGGATCCCGTTCTGCAACCGTAGCAGAGATGGGCGCGTTCGAAGAATACGCGATCATCCACGAAGGGTATTTCGATTCGTCGGTTGACGACGTGATAAAGAAAAGTTGGTATTTGTTCTGCGAGGCTCCCCGTCCAACTGGCGAGGCGGGGCCGAAGCTTCCGCAAGAATATAAACAATTAACGTCTCGCCCCTCAGCGGGGCGCGGCAAAATTATCAAACGTTGACCGGTTAGCGACTATAAAAAGTTTGGGGAGCACTGCTGTAAAGCACAAGTGAGAGCTTTTGGATGCGAAGAATTGCAAGCTCTTAATATCACCATAGGTCTTGCGAACCCTGAGAATTAAGCTGTGGAGCCCAATATTGCACCAAGACAGAGTGGAACCACGCGCAGGATATCGTCCTGCAACCGTAGCAGAAATGGACCCGTTCGAAGAATACGCGACCATCCACAAAGGGTATTTCGATTCGTCGGAGAACGACGTGATAAAGTAAAATTGGAATTTATTCTGCGAGGCTCTCCGTCTCACTGTTGAGACAGGGCCGATGCCTCCGCAAAAAATAAACAAATATCGTCCCCCTCCTCCTCCAAAAGGTTGGTGCGCACTGCTGTAAAGCACAAGTGAAAGCTTTTTGATTCGAAGAATTGCAAGCTCTTATTATCACCACTGGCCCAGCGAAACGTGACAATTAAGCTGTACAACCCAATATTGCACCAAGAGAGAGTGGAACCACGCGCAGGATATCGTTCTGCAACCGTAGCAGAGATGGATCCGTTCGAAGAATACGCGACCATCCACAAAGTGTCATTTCGATTCGTCGGAGAACGACGTGATAAAGAAAAGTTGGAATTTATTCTGCGAGGCTCTCCGTCTCACTGGTGAGACAGGACCGAAGCCTCCGCAAAAATATAAACAATTATCGTCCCCCTCCTCAACGGGACACGGTAAAATTATCAAACGTTGAACGGCCCGCTGCTGTAAAAAGGTTGGTGAGCACTGCTGTAAGGCACAAGTGAAAGCTTTTGGATTCGAAGAATTGCAAGCTCTTAATATCATCATAGGTCTTGCAAACCCTGAGAATTAAGCTTTGGAGCCCAATATTGCACCAAGACAGAGTGGAACCTCGCGCAGGATATCGTTCTGCAACCGTAGCAGAAATGGACCCGTTCGAAGAATACGCGGCCATCCACAAAGGGTATTTCGATTCGTCGAAGAACGACGTGATAAAGAAAAATTGGAATTTATTCTGCGAGGCTCTCCATCTCACTGGTGAGACAGGGCCGAAGCCGCCGCAAAAATATAAACAGTTATCGTCCCCCTCCTCAACGGGACGCGGTAAAATTATCAAACGTTGAACGGCCCGCTGCTGTAAAAAGGTTGGTGAGCACTGCTGTAAAGCACAAGTGAAAGCTTTTTGATTCGAAGAATTGCAAGCTCTTATTATCACCACTGGTCCAGCGAAACGTGACAATTAAGCTGTACAACCCAATATTGCACCAACGCAGAGTGGAACCACGCGCAGGATCTCGTTCTGCAACTGTAGCAGAGATGGGCGCGTTCGAAGAATACGCGACCATCCACGAAGGTTATTTCGATTCGTCGGTTGACGACGTGATAAAGAATAATTGGAATTTATTCTGCGAGGCTCTCCGTCTCACTGGTGAGACAGGGCCGAAGCTTTCGCAAGAATATAAACAATTAACGTCTCGCCCCTCATCGGGGCGCGGCAAAATTATCAAACGTTGACCGGTTAGCGACTATAAAAAGTTTGGGGAGCACTGCTGTAAAGCACAAGTGAGAGCTTTTGGATGCGAAGAATTGCAAGCTCTTAATATCACCATAGGTCTTGCGAACCCTGAGAATTAAGCTGTGGAGCCCAATATTGCACCAAGACAGAGTGGAACCGCGCGCAGGATATCGTCCTGCAACCGTAGCAGAAATGGACCCGTTCGAAGAATACGCGACCATCCACAAAGGGTATTTCGATTCGTCGGAGAACGACGTGATAAAGAAAAATTGGAATTTATTCTGCGAGGCTCTCCGTCTCACTGTTGAGACAGGGCCGATGCCTCCGCAAAAAATAAACAATTATCGTCCCCCTCCTCCTCCAAAAGGTTGGTGCGCACTGCTGTAAAGCACAAGTGAAAGCTTTTTCATTCGAAGAATTGCAAGCTCTTATTATCACCACTGGTCCAGCGAAACGTGACAATTAAGCTGTACAAACCAATATTGCACCAAGAGAGAATGGAACCACGCGCAGGATATCGTTCTGCAACCGTAGCAGAGATGGACCCGTTCGAAGAATACGCGACCATCCACAAAGTGTCATTTCGATTCGTCGGAGAACGACGTGATAAAGAAAAGTTGGAATTTATTCTGCGAGGCTCTCCGTCTCACTGGTGAGACATGACCGAAGCCTCCGCAAAAATATAAACAATTATCGTCCCCCTCCTCAACGGGACGCGGTAAAATTATCAAACGTTGAACGGCCCGCTGCTGTAAAAAGGTTGGTGAGCACTGCTGTAAGGCACAAGTGAAAGCTTTTGGATTCGAAGAATTGCAAGCTCTTAATATCATCATAGGTCTTGCAAACCCTGAGAATTAAGCTTTGGAGCCCAATATTGCACCAAGACAGAGTGGAACCTCGCGCAGGATATCGTTCTGCAACCGTAGCAGAAATGGACCCGTTCGAAGAATACGCGGCCATCCACAAAGGGTATTTCGATTCGTCGGAGAACGACGAGATAAAGAAAAATTGGAATTTATTCTGCGAGGCTCTCCATCTCACTGGTGAGACAGGGCCGAAGCCTCCGCAAAAATATAAACAATTATCGTCCCCCTCCTCAACGGGACGAGGTAAAATTATCAAACGTTGAACGGCCCGCTGCTGTAAAAAGGTTGGTGAACACTGCTGTAAAGCACAAGTGAAAGCTTTTTGATTCGAAGAATTGCAAGCTCTTATTATCACCACTGGTCCAGCGAAACGTGACAATTAAGCTGTACAACCCAATATTGCACCAACGCAGAGTGGAACCACGCGCAGGATCTCGTTCTGCAACCGTAGCAGAGATGGGCGCGTTCGAAGAATACGCGATCATCCACGAAGGGTATTTCGATTCGTCGGTTGACGACGTGATAAAGAAAAGTTGGTATTTGTTCTGCGAGGCTCCCCGTCCAACTGGCGAGGCGGGGCCGAAGCTTCCGCAAGAATATAAACAATTAACGTCTCGCCCCTCAGCGGGGCGCGGCAAAATTATCAAACGTTGACCGGTTAGCGACTATAAAAAGTTTGGGGAGCACTGCTGTAAAGCACAAGTGAGAGCTTTTGGATGCGGAGAATTGCAAGCTCTTAATATCACCATAGGTCTTGCGAACCCTGAGAATTAAGCTGTGGAGCCCAATATTGCACCAAGACAGAGTGGAACCACGCGCAGGATATCGTCCTGCAACCGTAGCAGAAATGGACCCGTTCGAAGAATACGCGACCATCCACAAAGGGTATTTCGATTCGTCGGAGAACGACGTGATAAAGAAAAATTGGAATTTATTCTGCGAGGCTCTCCGTCTCACTGTTGAGACAGGGCCGATGCCTCCGCAAAAAATAAACAAATATCGTCCCCCTCCTCCTCCAAAAGGTTGGTGCGCACTGCTGTAAAGCACAAGTGAAAGCTTTTTGATTCGAAGAATTGCAAGCTCTTATTATCACCACTGGCCCAGCGAAACGTGACAATTAAGCTGTACAACCCAATATTGCACCAAGAGAGAGTGGAACCACGCGCAGGATATCGTTCTGCAACCGTAGCAGAGATGGATCCGTTCGAAGAATACGCGACCATCCACAAAGTGTCATTTCGATTCGTCGGAGAACGACGTGATAAAGAAAAGTTGGAATTTATTCTGCGAGGCTCTCCGTCTCACTGGTGAGACAGGACCGAAGCCTCCGCAAAAATATAAACAATTATCGTCCCCCTCCTCAACGGGACGCGGTAAAATTATCAAACGTTGAACGGCCCGCTGCTGTAAAAAGGTTGGTGAGCACTGCTGTAAGGCACAAGTGAAAGCTTTTGGATTCGAAGAATTGCAAGCTCTTAATATCATCATAGGTCTTGCAAACCCTGAGAATTAAGCTTTGGAGCCCAATATTGCACCAAGACAGAGTGGAACCTCGCGCAGGATATCGTTCTGCAACCGTAGCAGAAATGGACCCGTTCGAAGAATACGCGGCCATCCACAAAGGGTATTTCGATTCGTCGAAGAACGACGTGATAAAGAAAAATTGGAATTTATTCTGCGAGGCTCTCCATCTCACTGGTGAGACAGGGCCGAAGCCTCCGCAAAAATATAAACAATTATCGTCCCCCTCCTCAACGGGACGCGGTAAAATTATCAAACGTTGAACGGCCCGCTGCTGTAAAAAGGTTGGTGAGCACTGCTGTAAAGCACAAGTGAAAGCTTTTTGATTCGAAGAATTGCAAGCTCTTATTATCACCACTGGTCCAGCGAAACGTGACAATTAAGCTGTACAACCCAATATTGCACCAACGCAGAGTGGAACCACGCGCAGGATCTCGTTCTGCAACTGTAGCAGAGATGGGCGCGTTCGAAGAATACGCGACCATCCACGAAGGTTATTTCGATTCGTCGGTTGACGACGTGATAAAGAATAATTGGAATTTATTCTGCGAGGCTCTCCGTCTCACTGGTGAGACAGGGCCGAAGCTTTCGCAAGAATATAAACAATTAACGTCTCGCCCCTCATCGGGGCGCGGCAAAATTATCAAACGTTGACCGGTTAGCGACTATAAAAAGTTTGGGGAGCACTGCTGTAAAGCACAAGTGAGAGCTTTTGGATGCGAAGAATTGCAAGCTCTTAATATCACCATAGGTCTTGCGAACCCTGAGAATTAAGCTGTGGAGCCCAATATTGCACCAAGACAGAGTGGAACCACGCGCAGGATATCGTCCTGCAACCGTAGCAGAAATGGACCCGTTCGAAGAATACGCGACCATCCACAAAGGGTATTTCGATTCGTCGGAGAACGACGTGATAAAGAAAAATTGGAATTTATTCTGCGAGGCTCTCCGTCTCACTGTTGAGACAGGGCCGATGCCTCCGCAAAAAATAAACAATTATTGTCCCCCTCCTCCTCCAAAAGGTTGGTGCGCACTGCTGTAAAGCACAAGTGAAAGCTTTTTCATTCGAAGAATTGCAAGCTCTTATTATCACCACTGGTCCAGCGAAACGTGACAATTAAGCTGTACAAACCAATATTGCACCAAGAGAGAATGGAACCACGCGCAGGATATCGTTCTGCAACCGTAGCAGAGATGGACCCGTTCGAAGAATACGCGACCATCCACAAAGTATCATTTCGATTCGTCGGAGAACGACGTGATAAAGAAAAGTTGGAATTTATTCTGCGAGGCTCTCCGTCTCACTGGTGAGACATGACCGAAGCCTCCGCAAAAATATAAACAATTATCGTCCCCCTCCTCAACGGGACGCGGTAAAATTATCAAACGTTGAACGGCCCGCTGCTGTAAAAAGGTTGGTGAGCACTGCTGTAAGGCACAAGTGAAAGCTTTTGGATTCGAAGAATTGCAAGCTCTTAATATCATCATAGGTCTTGCAAACCCTGAGAATTAAGCTTTGGAGCCCAATATTGCACCAAGACAGAGTGGAACCTCGCGCAGGATATCGTTCTGCAACCGTAGCAGAAATGGACCCGTTCGAAGAATACGCGGCCATCCACAAAGGGTATTTCGATTCGTCGGAGAACGACGAGATAAAGAAAAATTGGAATTTATTCTGCGAGGCTCTCCATCTCACTGGTGAGACAGGGCCGAAGCCTCCGCAAAAATATAAACAATTATCGTCCCCCTCCTCAACGGGACGAGGTAAAATTATCAAACGTTGAACGGCCCGCTGCTGTAAAAAGGTTGGTGAACACTGCTGTAAAGCACAAGTGAAAGCTTTTTGATTCGAAGAATTGCAAGCTCTTATTATCACCACTGGTCCAGCGAAACGTGACAATTAAGCTGTACAACCCAATATTGCACCAACGCAGAGTGGAACCACGCGCAGGATCTCGTTCTGCAACCGTAGCAGAGATGGGCGCGTTCGAAGAATACGCGATCATCCACGAAGGGTATTTCGATTCGTCGGTTGACGACGTGATAAAGAAAAGTTGGTATTTGTTCTGCGAGGCTCCCCGTCCAACTGGCGAGGCGGGGCCGAAGCTTCCGCAAGAATATAAACAATTAACGTCTCGCCCCTCAGCGGGGCGCGGCAAAATTATCAAACGTTGACCGGTTAGCGACTATAAAAAGTTTGGGGAGCACTGCTGTAAAGCACAAGTGAGAGCTTTTGGATGCGGAGAATTGCAAGCTCTTAATATCACCATAGGTCTTGCGAACCCTGAGAATTAAGCTGTGGAGCCCAATATTGCACCAAGACAGAGTGGAACCACGCGCAGGATATCGTCCTGCAACCGTAGCAGAAATGGACCCGTTCGAAGAATACGCGACCATCCACAAAGGGTATTTCGATTCGTCGGAGAACGACGTGATAAAGAAAAATTGGAATTTATTCTGCGAGGCTCTCCGTCTCACTGTTGAGACAGGGCCGATGCCTCCGCAAAAAATAAACAAATATCGTCCCCCTCCTCCTCCAAAAGGTTGGTGCGCACTGCTGTAAAGCACAAGTGAAAGCTTTTTGATTCGAAGAATTGCAAGCTCTTATTATCACCACTGGCCCAGCGAAACGTGACAATTAAGCTGTACAACCCAATATTGCACCAAGAGAGAGTGGAACCACGCGCAGGATATCGTTCTGCAACCGTAGCAGAGATGGATCCGTTCGAAGAATACGCGACCATCCACAAAGTGTCATTTCGATTCGTCGGAGAACGACGTGATAAAGAAAAGTTGGAATTTATTCTGCGAGGCTCTCCGTCTCACTGGTGAGACAGGACCGAAGCCTCCGCAAAAATATAAACAATTATCGTCCCCCTCCTCAACGGGACGCGGTAAAATTATCAAACGTTGAACGGCCCGCTGCTGTAAAAAGGTTGGTGAGCACTGCTGTAAGGCACAAGTGAAAGCTTTTGGATTCGAAGAATTGCAAGCTCTTAATATCATCATAGGTCTTGCAAACCCTGAGAATTAAGCTTTGGAGCCCAATATTGCACCAAGACAGAGTGGAACCTCGCGCAGGATATCGTTCTGCAACCGTAGCAGAAATGGACCCGTTCGAAGAATACGCGGCCATCCACAAAGGGTATTTCGATTCGTCGGAGAACGACGAGATAAAGAAAAATTGGAATTTATTCTGCGAGGCTCTCCATCTCACTGGTGAGACAGGGCCGAAGCCTCCGCAAAAATATAAACAATTATCGTCCCCCTCCTCAACGGGACGAGGTAAAATTATCAAACGTTGAACGGCCCGCTGCTGTAAAAAGGTTGGTGAACACTGCTGTAAAGCGCAAGTGAAAGCTTTTTGATTCGAAGAATTGCAAGCTCTTATTATCACCACTGGTCCAGCGAAACGTGACAATTAAGCTGTACAACCCAATATTGCACCAACGCAGAGTGGAACCACGCGCAGGATCTCGTTCTGCAACCGTAGCAGAGATGGGCGCGTTCGAAGAATACGCGATCATCCACGAAGGTTATTTCGAATCGTCGGTTGACGACGTGATAAAGAAAAGTTGGTATTTGTTCTGCGAGGCTCCCCGTCCAACTGGCGAGGCGGGGCCGAAGCTTCCGCAAGAATATAAACAATTAACGTCTCGCCCCTCATCGGGGCGCGGCAAAATTATCAAACGTTGACCGGTTAGCGACTATAAAAAGTTTGGGGAGCACTGCTGTAAAGCACAAGTGAGAGCTTTTGGATGCGAAGAATTGCAAGCTCTTAATATCACCATAGGTCTTGCGAACCCTGAGAATTAAGCTGTGGAGCCCAATATTGCACCAAGACAGAGTGGAACCAGGCGCAGGATATCGTCCTGCAACCGTAGCAGAAATGGACCCGTTCGAAGAATACGCGACCATCCACAAAGGGTATTTCGATTCGTCGGAGAACGACGTGATAAAGAAAAATTGGAATTTATTCTGAGAGGCTCTCCGTCTCACTGTTGAGACAGGGCCGATGCCTCCGCAAAAAATAAACAATTATCGTCCCCCTCCTCCTCCAAAAGGTTGGTGCGCACTGCTGTAAAGCACAAGTGAAAGCTTTTTCATTCGAAGAATTGCAAGCTCTTATTATCACCACTGGTCCAGCGAAACGTGACAATTAAGCTGTACAACCCAATATTGCACCAAGAGAGAGTGGAACCACGCGCAGGATATCGTTCTGCAACCGTAGCAGAGATGGACCCGTTCGAAGAATACGCGACCATCCACAAAGTGTCATTTCGATTCGTCGGAGAACGACGTGATAAAGGAAAGTTGGAATTTATTCTGCGAGGCTCTCCGTCTCACTGGTGAGACAGGACCGAAGCCTCCGCAAAAATATAAACAATTATCGTCCCCCTCCTCAACGGGACGCGGTAAAATTATCAAACGTTGAACGGCCCGCTGCTGTAAAAAGGTTGGTGATCACTGCTGTAAGGCACAAGTGAAAGCTTCTGGATTCGAAGAATTGCAAGCTCTTAATATCATCATAGGTCTTGCAAACCCTGAGAATTAAGCTTTGGAGCCCAATATTGCACCAAGACATAGTGGAACCTCGCGCAGGATATCGTTCTGCAACCGTAGCAGAAATGGACCCGTTCGAAGAATACGCGGCCATCCACAAAGGGTATTTCGATTCGTCGGAGAACGACGAGATAAAGAAAAATTGGAATTTATTCTGCGAGGCTCTCCATCTCACTGGTGAGACAGGGCCGAAGCCTCCGCAAAAAATAAACAATTATCGCCCCCCTCCTCCTCGAAAATGTTGGTGCGCACTCCTGTAAAGCACAAGTGAAAGCTTTTGAATTCGAAGAATTGCAAGCTCTTACTATCACCACTGGTCCAGCGAAACGTGACAATTAAGCTGTACAACACAATATTGCACCAACACAGAGTGGAACCACGCGCAGGATCTCGTTCTGCAACCGTAGCAGAGATGGGCGCGTTCGAAGAATACGCGATCATCCACGAAGGGTATTTCGATTCGTCGGCTGACGACGTGATAAAGAAAAGTTGGTATTTGTTCTGCGAGGCTCCCCGTCCCACTGGCGAGGCGGGGCCGAAGCTTCCGCAAGAATATAAACAATTAACGTCTCGCCCCTCATCGGGGCGCGGCAAAATTATCAAACGTTGACCGGTTAGCGACTATAAAAAGTTTGGGGAGCACTGCTGTGAAGCACAAGTGAGAGCTTTTGGATTCGAAGAATTGCAAGCTCTTAATATCACCATAGGTCTTGCGAACCCTGAGAATTAAGCTGTGGAGCCCAATATTGCACCAAGACAGAGTGGAACCACGCGCAGGATATCGTTCTGCAACCGTAGCAGAAATGGACCCATTCGAAGAATACGCGACCATCCACAAAGGGTATTTCGATTCGTCGGAGAACGACGTGATAAAGAAAAATTGGAATTTATTCTGCGAGGCTCTCCGTCTCACTGGTGAGACAGGGCCGATGCCTCCGCAAAAAATAAACAATTATCGTCCCCCTCCTCCTCCAAAAGGTTGGTGCGCACTGTTGTAAAGCACAAGTGAAAGCTTTTTGATTCGAAGAATTGCAAGCTCTTATTATCACCACTGGTCCAGCGAAACGTGACAATTAAGCTGTACAACCCAATATTGCACCAAGAGAGAGTGGAACCACGCGCAGGATATCGTTCTGCAACCGTAGCAGAGATGGATCCGTTCGAAGAATACGCGACCATCCACAAAGTGTCATTTCGATTCGTCGGAGAACGACGTGATAAAGAAAAGTTGGAATTTATTCTGCGAGGCTCTCCGTCTCACTGGTGAGACAGGACCGAAGCCTCCGCAAAAATATAAACAATTATCGTCCCCCTCCTCAACGGGACGCGGTAAAATTATCAAACGTTGAACGGCCCGCTGCTGTAAAAAGGTTGGTGAGCACTGCTGTAAGGCACAAGTGAAAGCTTTTGGATTCGAAGAATTGCAAGCTCTTAATATCATCATAGGTCTTGCAAACCCTGAGAATTAAGCTTTGGAGCCCAATATTGCACCAAGACAGAGTGGAACCTCGCGCAGGATATCGTTCTGCAACCGTAGCAGAAATGGACCCGTTCGAAGAATACGCGGCCATCCACAAAGGGTATTTCGATTCGTCGAAGAACGACGTGATAAAGAAAAATTGGAATTTATTCTGCGAGGCTCTCCATCTCACTGGTGAGACAGGGCCGAAGCCTCCGCAAAAATATAAACAATTATCGTGCCCCTCCTCCTCCAAAAGGTTGGTGCGCACTGCTGTAAAGCACAAGTGAAAGCTTTTGGATTCGAAGAATTGCAACTTCTTATTATCACCACTGGTCCAGCGAAACGTGACAATTAAGCTGTACAACCCGATATTGCACCAACGCAGAGTGGAACCACGCGCAGGATCTCGTTCTGCAACCGTAGCAGAGATGGGCGCGTTCGAAGAATACGCGATCATCCACGAAGGGTATTTCGATTCGTCGGCTGACGACGTGATAAAGAAAAGTTGGTATTTGTTCTGCAAGGCTCCCCGTCCCACTGGCGAGGCGGGGCCGAAGCTTCCGCAAGAATATAAACAATTAACGTCTCGCCCCTCATCGGGGCGCGGCAAAATTATCAAACGTTGACCGGTTAGCGACTATAAAAAGTTTGGGGAGCACTGCTGTGAAGCACAAGTGAGAGCTTTTGGATTCGAAGAATTGCAAGCTCTTAATATCACCATAGGTCTTGCGAACCCTGAGAATTAAGCTGTGGAGCCCAATATTGCACCAAGACAGAGTGGAACCACGCGCAGGATATCGTTCTGCAACCGTAGCAGAAATGGACCCATTCGAAGAATACGCGACCATCCACAAAGGGTATTTCGATTCGTCGGAGAACGACGTGATAAAGAAAAATTGGAATTTATTCTGCGAGGCTCTCCGTCTCACTGGTGAGACAGGGCCGATGCCTCCGCAAAAAATAAACAATTATCGTCCCCCTCCTCCTCCAAAAGGTTGGTGCGCACTGTTGTAAAGCACAAGTGAAAGCTTTTTGATTCGAAGAATTGCAAGCTCTTATTATCACCACTGGTCCAGCGAAACGTGACAATTAAGCTGTACAACCCAATATTGCACCAAGAGAGAGTGGAACCACGCGCAGGATATCGTTCTGCAACCGTAGCAGAGATGGATCCGTTCGAAGAATACGCGACCATCCACAAAGTGTCATTTCGATTCGTCGGAGAACGACGTGATAAAGAAAAGTTGGAATTTATTCTGCGAGGCTCTCCGTCTCACTGGTGAGACAGGACCGAAGCCTCCGCAAAAATATAAACAATTATCGTCCCCCTCCTCAACGGGACGCGGTAAAATTATCAAACGTTGAACGGCCCGCTGCTGTAAAAAGGTTGGTGAGCACTGCTGTAAGGCACAAGTGAAAGCTTTTGGATTCGAAGAATTGCAAGCTCTTAATATCATCATAGGTCTTGCAAACCCTGAGAATTAAGCTTTGGAGCCCAATATTGCACCAAGACAGAGTGGAACCTCGCGCAGGATATCGTTCTGCAACCGTAGCAGAAATGGACCCGTTCGAAGAATACGCGGCCATCCACAAAGGGTATTTCGATTCGTCGAAGAACGACGTGATAAAGAAAAATTGGAATTTATTCTGCGAGGCTCTCCATCTCACTGGTGAGACAGGGCCGAAGCCTCCGCAAAAATATAAACAATTATCGTGCCCCTCCTCCTCCAAAAGGTTGGTGCGCACTGCTGTAAAGCACAAGTGAAAGCTTTTGGATTCGAAGAATTGCAACTTCTTATTATCACCACTGGTCCAGCGAAACGTGACAATTAAGCTGTACAACCCGATATTGCACCAACGCAGAGTGGAACCACGCGCAGGATCTCGTTCTGCAACCGTAGCAGAGATGGGCGCGTTCGAAGAATACGCGATCATCCACGAAGGGTATTTCGATTCGTCGGCTGACGACGTGATAAAGAAAAGTTGGTATTTGTTCTGCGAGGCTCCCCGTCCCACTGGCGAGGCGGAGCCGAAGCTTCCGCAAGAATATAAACAATTAACGTCTCGCCCCTCATCGGGGCGCGGCAAAATTATCAAACGTTGACCGGTTAGCGACTATAAAAAGTTTGGGGAGCACTGCTGTGAAGCACAAGTGAGAGCTTTTGGATTCGAAGAATTGCAAGCTCTTAATATCACCATAGGTCTTGCGAACCCTGAGAATTAAGCTGTGGAGCTCAATATTGCACCAAGACAGAGTGGAACCACGCGCAGGATATCGTTCTGCAACCGTAGCAGAAATGGACCCATTCGAAGAATACGCGACCATCCACAAAGGGTATTTCGATTCGTCGGAGAACGACGTGATAAAGAAAAATTGGAATTTATTCTGCGAGGCTCTCCGTCTCACTGGTGAGACAGGGCCGATGCCTCCGCAAAAAATAAACAATTATCGTCCCCCTCCTCCTCCAAAAGGTTGGTGCGCACTGCTGTAAAGCACAAGTGAAAGCTTTTTGATTCGAAGAATTGCAAGCTCTTATTATCACCACTTGTCCAGCGAAACGTGACAATTAAGCTGTACAACCCAATATTGCACCAAGAGAGAGTGGAACCACGCGCAGGATATCGTTCTGCAACCGTAGCAGAGATGGATCCGTTCGAAGAATACGCGACCATCCACAAAGTGTCATTTCGATTCGTCGGAGAACGACGTGATAAAGAAAAGTTGGAATTTATTCTGCGAGGCTCTCCGTCTCACTGGTGAGACAGGACCGAAGCCTCCGCAAAAATATAAACAATTATCGTCCCCCTCCTCAACGGGACGCGGTAAAATTATCAAACGTTGAACGGCCCGCTGCTGTAAAAAGGTTGGTGAGCACTGCTGTAAGGCACAAGTGAAAGCTTTTGGATTCGAAGAATTGCAAGCTCTTAATATCATCATAGGTCTTGCAAACCCTGAGAATTAAGCTTTGGAGCCCAATATTGCACCAAGACAGAGTGGAACCTCGCGCAGGATATCGTTCTGCAACCGTAGCAGAAATGGACCCGTTCGAAGAATACGCGGCCATCCACAAAGGGTATTTCGATTCGTCGAAGAACGACGTGATAAAGAAAAATTGGAATTTATTCTGCGAGGCTCTCCATCTCACTGGTGAGACAGGGCCGAAGCCTCCGCAAAAATATAAACAATTATCGTCCCCCTCCTCAACGGGACGCGGTAAAATTATCAAACGTTGAACGGCCCGCTGCTGTAAAAAGGTTGGTGAGCACTGCTGTAAAGCACAAGTGAAAGCTTTTTGATTCGAAGAATTGCAAGCTCTTATTATCACCACTGGTCCAGCGAAACGTGACAATTAAGCTGTACAACCCAATATTGCACCAACGCAGAGTGGAACCACGCGCAGGATCCCGTTCTGCAACCGTAGCAGAGATGGGCGCGTTCGAAGAATACGCGATCATCCACGAAGGGTATTTCGATTCGTCGGTTGACGACGTGATAAAGAAAAGTTGGTATTTGTTCTGCGAGGCTCCCCGTCCAACTGGCGAGGCGGGGCCGAAGCTTCCGCAAGAATATAAACAATTAACGTCTCGCCCCTCAGCGGGGCGCGGCAAAATTATCAAACGTTGACCGGTTAGCGACTATAAAAAGTTTGGGGAGCACTGCTGTAAAGCACAAGTGAGAGCTTTTGGATGCGAAGAATTGCAAGCTCTTAATATCACCATAGGTCTTGCGAACCCTGAGAATTAAGCTGTGGAGCCCAATATTGCACCAAGACAGAGTGGAACCACGCGCAGGATATCGTCCTGCAACCGTAGCAGAAATGGACCCGTTCGAAGAATACGCGACCATCCACAAAGGGTATTTCGATTCGTCGGAGAACGACGTGATAAAGTAAAATTGGAATTTATTCTGCGAGGCTCTCCGTCTCACTGTTGAGACAGGGCCGATGCCTCCGCAAAAAATAAACAAATATCGTCCCCCTCCTCCTCCAAAAGGTTGGTGCGCACTGCTGTAAAGCACAAGTGAAAGCTTTTTGATTCGAAGAATTGCAAGCTCTTATTATCACCACTGGCCCAGCGAAACGTGACAATTAAGCTGTACAACCCAATATTGCACCAAGAGAGAGTGGAACCACGCGCAGGATATCGTTCTGCAACCGTAGCAGAGATGGATCCGTTCGAAGAATACGCGACCATCCACAAAGTGTCATTTCGATTCGTCGGAGAACGACGTGATAAAGAAAAGTTGGAATTTATTCTGCGAGGCTCTCCGTCTCACTGGTGAGACAGGACCGAAGCCTCCGCAAAAATATAAACAATTATCGTCCCCCTCCTCAACGGGACACGGTAAAATTATCAAACGTTGAACGGCCCGCTGCTGTAAAAAGGTTGGTGAGCACTGCTGTAAGGCACAAGTGAAAGCTTTTGGATTCGAAGAATTGCAAGCTCTTAATATCATCATAGGTCTTGCAAACCCTGAGAATTAAGCTTTGGAGCCCAATATTGCACCAAGACAGAGTGGAACCTCGCGCAGGATATCGTTCTGCAACCGTAGCAGAAATGGACCCGTTCGAAGAATACGCGGCCATCCACAAAGGGTATTTCGATTCGTCGAAGAACGACGTGATAAAGAAAAATTGGAATTTATTCTGCGAGGCTCTCCATCTCACTGGTGAGACAGGGCCGAAGCCGCCGCAAAAATATAAACAGTTATCGTCCCCCTCCTCAACGGGACGCGGTAAAATTATCAAACGTTGAACGGCCCGCTGCTGTAAAAAGGTTGGTGAGCACTGCTGTAAAGCACAAGTGAAAGCTTTTTGATTCGAAGAATTGCAAGCTCTTATTATCACCACTGGTCCAGCGAAACGTGACAATTAAGCTGTACAACCCAATATTGCACCAACGCAGAGTGGAACCACGCGCAGGATCTCGTTCTGCAACTGTAGCAGAGATGGGCGCGTTCGAAGAATACGCGACCATCCACGAAGGTTATTTCGATTCGTCGGTTGACGACGTGATAAAGAATAATTGGAATTTATTCTGCGAGGCTCTCCGTCTCACTGGTGAGACAGGGCCGAAGCTTTCGCAAGAATATAAACAATTAACGTCTCGCCCCTCATCGGGGCGCGGCAAAATTATCAAACGTTGACCGGTTAGCGACTATAAAAAGTTTGGGGAGCACTGCTGTAAAGCACAAGTGAGAGCTTTTGGATGCGAAGAATTGCAAGCTCTTAATATCACCATAGGTCTTGCGAACCCTGAGAATTAAGCTGTGGAGCCCAATATTGCACCAAGACAGAGTGGAACCGCGCGCAGGATATCGTCCTGCAACCGTAGCAGAAATGGACCCGTTCGAAGAATACGCGACCATCCACAAAGGGTATTTCGATTCGTCGGAGAACGACGTGATAAAGAAAAATTGGAATTTATTCTGCGAGGCTCTCCGTCTCACTGTTGAGACAGGGCCGATGCCTCCGCAAAAAATAAACAATTATCGTCCCCCTCCTCCTCCAAAAGGTTGGTGCGCACTGCTGTAAAGCACAAGTGAAAGCTTTTTCATTCGAAGAATTGCAAGCTCTTATTATCACCACTGGTCCAGCGAAACGTGACAATTAAGCTGTACAAACCAATATTGCACCAAGAGAGAATGGAACCACGCGCAGGATATCGTTCTGCAACCGTAGCAGAGATGGACCCGTTCGAAGAATACGCGACCATCCACAAAGTGTCATTTCGATTCGTCGGAGAACGACGTGATAAAGAAAAGTTGGAATTTATTCTGCGAGGCTCTCCGTCTCACTGGTGAGACATGACCGAAGCCTCCGCAAAAATATAAACAATTATCGTCCCCCTCCTCAACGGGACGCGGTAAAATTATCAAACGTTGAACGGCCCGCTGCTGTAAAAAGGTTGGTGAGCACTGCTGTAAGGCACAAGTGAAAGCTTTTGGATTCGAAGAATTGCAAGCTCTTAATATCATCATAGGTCTTGCAAACCCTGAGAATTAAGCTTTGGAGCCCAATATTGCACCAAGACAGAGTGGAACCTCGCGCAGGATATCGTTCTGCAACCGTAGCAGAAATGGACCCGTTCGAAGAATACGCGGCCATCCACAAAGGGTATTTCGATTCGTCGGAGAACGACGAGATAAAGAAAAATTGGAATTTATTCTGCGAGGCTCTCCATCTCACTGGTGAGACAGGGCCGAAGCCTCCGCAAAAATATAAACAATTATCGTCCCCCTCCTCAACGGGACGAGGTAAAATTATCAAACGTTGAACGGCCCGCTGCTGTAAAAAGGTTGGTGAACACTGCTGTAAAGCACAAGTGAAAGCTTTTTGATTCGAAGAATTGCAAGCTCTTATTATCACCACTGGTCCAGCGAAACGTGACAATTAAGCTGTACAACCCAATATTGCACCAACGCAGAGTGGAACCACGCGCAGGATCTCGTTCTGCAACCGTAGCAGAGATGGGCGCGTTCGAAGAATACGCGATCATCCACGAAGGGTATTTCGATTCGTCGGTTGACGACGTGATAAAGAAAAGTTGGTATTTGTTCTGCGAGGCTCCCCGTCCAACTGGCGAGGCGGGGCCGAAGCTTCCGCAAGAATATAAACAATTAACGTCTCGCCCCTCAGCGGGGCGCGGCAAAATTATCAAACGTTGACCGGTTAGCGACTATAAAAAGTTTGGGGAGCACTGCTGTAAAGCACAAGTGAGAGCTTTTGGATGCGGAGAATTGCAAGCTCTTAATATCACCATAGGTCTTGCGAACCCTGAGAATTAAGCTGTGGAGCCCAATATTGCACCAAGACAGAGTGGAACCACGCGCAGGATATCGTCCTGCAACCGTAGCAGAAATGGACCCGTTCGAAGAATACGCGACCATCCACAAAGGGTATTTCGATTCGTCGGAGAACGACGTGATAAAGAAAAATTGGAATTTATTCTGCGAGGCTCTCCGTCTCACTGTTGAGACAGGGCCGATGCCTCCGCAAAAAATAAACAAATATCGTCCCCCTCCTCCTCCAAAAGGTTGGTGCGCACTGCTGTAAAGCACAAGTGAAAGCTTTTTGATTCGAAGAATTGCAAGCTCTTATTATCACCACTGGCCCAGCGAAACGTGACAATTAAGCTGTACAACCCAATATTGCACCAAGAGAGAGTGGAACCACGCGCAGGATATCGTTCTGCAACCGTAGCAGAGATGGATCCGTTCGAAGAATACGCGACCATCCACAAAGTGTCATTTCGATTCGTCGGAGAACGACGTGATAAAGAAAAGTTGGAATTTATTCTGCGAGGCTCTCCGTCTCACTGGTGAGACAGGACCGAAGCCTCCGCAAAAATATAAACAATTATCGTCCCCCTCCTCAACGGGACGCGGTAAAATTATCAAACGTTGAACGGCCCGCTGCTGTAAAAAGGTTGGTGAGCACTGCTGTAAGGCACAAGTGAAAGCTTTTGGATTCGAAGAATTGCAAGCTCTTAATATCATCATAGGTCTTGCAAACCCTGAGAATTAAGCTTTGGAGCCCAATATTGCACCAAGACAGAGTGGAACCTCGCGCAGGATATCGTTCTGCAACCGTAGCAGAAATGGACCCGTTCGAAGAATACGCGGCCATCCACAAAGGGTATTTCGATTCGTCGAAGAACGACGTGATAAAGAAAAATTGGAATTTATTCTGCGAGGCTCTCCATCTCACTGGTGAGACAGGGCCGAAGCCTCCGCAAAAATATAAACAATTATCGTCCCCCTCCTCAACGGGACGCGGTAAAATTATCAAACGTTGAACGGCCCGCTGCTGTAAAAAGGTTGGTGAGCACTGCTGTAAAGCACAAGTGAAAGCTTTTTGATTCGAAGAATTGCAAGCTCTTATTATCACCACTGGTCCAGCGAAACGTGACAATTAAGCTGTACAACCCAATATTGCACCAACGCAGAGTGGAACCACGCGCAGGATCTCGTTCTGCAACTGTAGCAGAGATGGGCGCGTTCGAAGAATACGCGACCATCCACGAAGGTTATTTCGATTCGTCGGTTGACGACGTGATAAAGAATAATTGGAATTTATTCTGCGAGGCTCTCCGTCTCACTGGTGAGACAGGGCCGAAGCTTTCGCAAGAATATAAACAATTAACGTCTCGCCCCTCATCGGGGCGCGGCAAAATTATCAAACGTTGACCGGTTAGCGACTATAAAAAGTTTGGGGAGCACTGCTGTAAAGCACAAGTGAGAGCTTTTGGATGCGAAGAATTGCAAGCTCTTAATATCACCATAGGTCTTGCGAACCCTGAGAATTAAGCTGTGGAGCCCAATATTGCACCAAGACAGAGTGGAACCACGCGCAGGATATCGTCCTGCAACCGTAGCAGAAATGGACCCGTTCGAAGAATACGCGACCATCCACAAAGGGTATTTCGATTCGTCGGAGAACGACGTGATAAAGAAAAATTGGAATTTATTCTGCGAGGCTCTCCGTCTCACTGTTGAGACAGGGCCGATGCCTCCGCAAAAAATAAACAATTATTGTCCCCCTCCTCCTCCAAAAGGTTGGTGCGCACTGCTGTAAAGCACAAGTGAAAGCTTTTTCATTCGAAGAATTGCAAGCTCTTATTATCACCACTGGTCCAGCGAAACGTGACAATTAAGCTGTACAAACCAATATTGCACCAAGAGAGAATGGAACCACGCGCAGGATATCGTTCTGCAACCGTAGCAGAGATGGACCCGTTCGAAGAATACGCGACCATCCACAAAGTATCATTTCGATTCGTCGGAGAACGACGTGATAAAGAAAAGTTGGAATTTATTCTGCGAGGCTCTCCGTCTCACTGGTGAGACATGACCGAAGCCTCCGCAAAAATATAAACAATTATCGTCCCCCTCCTCAACGGGACGCGGTAAAATTATCAAACGTTGAACGGCCCGCTGCTGTAAAAAGGTTGGTGAGCACTGCTGTAAGGCACAAGTGAAAGCTTTTGGATTCGAAGAATTGCAAGCTCTTAATATCATCATAGGTCTTGCAAACCCTGAGAATTAAGCTTTGGAGCCCAATATTGCACCAAGACAGAGTGGAACCTCGCGCAGGATATCGTTCTGCAACCGTAGCAGAAATGGACCCGTTCGAAGAATACGCGGCCATCCACAAAGGGTATTTCGATTCGTCGGAGAACGACGAGATAAAGAAAAATTGGAATTTATTCTGCGAGGCTCTCCATCTCACTGGTGAGACAGGGCCGAAGCCTCCGCAAAAATATAAACAATTATCGTCCCCCTCCTCAACGGGACGAGGTAAAATTATCAAACGTTGAACGGCCCGCTGCTGTAAAAAGGTTGGTGAACACTGCTGTAAAGCACAAGTGAAAGCTTTTTGATTCGAAGAATTGCAAGCTCTTATTATCACCACTGGTCCAGCGAAACGTGACAATTAAGCTGTACAACCCAATATTGCACCAACGCAGAGTGGAACCACGCGCAGGATCTCGTTCTGCAACCGTAGCAGAGATGGGCGCGTTCGAAGAATACGCGATCATCCACGAAGGGTATTTCGATTCGTCGGTTGACGACGTGATAAAGAAAAGTTGGTATTTGTTCTGCGAGGCTCCCCGTCCAACTGGCGAGGCGGGGCCGAAGCTTCCGCAAGAATATAAACAATTAACGTCTCGCCCCTCAGCGGGGCGCGGCAAAATTATCAAACGTTGACCGGTTAGCGACTATAAAAAGTTTGGGGAGCACTGCTGTAAAGCACAAGTGAGAGCTTTTGGATGCGGAGAATTGCAAGCTCTTAATATCACCATAGGTCTTGCGAACCCTGAGAATTAAGCTGTGGAGCCCAATATTGCACCAAGACAGAGTGGAACCACGCGCAGGATATCGTCCTGCAACCGTAGCAGAAATGGACCCGTTCGAAGAATACGCGACCATCCACAAAGGGTATTTCGATTCGTCGGAGAACGACGTGATAAAGAAAAATTGGAATTTATTCTGCGAGGCTCTCCGTCTCACTGTTGAGACAGGGCCGATGCCTCCGCAAAAAATAAACAAATATCGTCCCCCTCCTCCTCCAAAAGGTTGGTGCGCACTGCTGTAAAGCACAAGTGAAAGCTTTTTGATTCGAAGAATTGCAAGCTCTTATTATCACCACTGGCCCAGCGAAACGTGACAATTAAGCTGTACAACCCAATATTGCACCAAGAGAGAGTGGAACCACGCGCAGGATATCGTTCTGCAACCGTAGCAGAGATGGATCCGTTCGAAGAATACGCGACCATCCACAAAGTGTCATTTCGATTCGTCGGAGAACGACGTGATAAAGAAAAGTTGGAATTTATTCTGCGAGGCTCTCCGTCTCACTGGTGAGACAGGACCGAAGCCTCCGCAAAAATATAAACAATTATCGTCCCCCTCCTCAACGGGACGCGGTAAAATTATCAAACGTTGAACGGCCCGCTGCTGTAAAAAGGTTGGTGAGCACTGCTGTAAGGCACAAGTGAAAGCTTTTGGATTCGAAGAATTGCAAGCTCTTAATATCATCATAGGTCTTGCAAACCCTGAGAATTAAGCTTTGGAGCCCAATATTGCACCAAGACAGAGTGGAACCTCGCGCAGGATATCGTTCTGCAACCGTAGCAGAAATGGACCCGTTCGAAGAATACGCGGCCATCCACAAAGGGTATTTCGATTCGTCGGAGAACGACGAGATAAAGAAAAATTGGAATTTATTCTGCGAGGCTCTCCATCTCACTGGTGAGACAGGGCCGAAGCCTCCGCAAAAATATAAACAATTATCGTCCCCCTCCTCAACGGGACGAGGTAAAATTATCAAACGTTGAACGGCCCGCTGCTGTAAAAAGGTTGGTGAACACTGCTGTAAAGCGCAAGTGAAAGCTTTTTGATTCGAAGAATTGCAAGCTCTTATTATCACCACTGGTCCAGCGAAACGTGACAATTAAGCTGTACAACCCAATATTGCACCAACGCAGAGTGGAACCACGCGCAGGATCTCGTTCTGCAACCGTAGCAGAGATGGGCGCGTTCGAAGAATACGCGATCATCCACGAAGGTTATTTCGAATCGTCGGTTGACGACGTGATAAAGAAAAGTTGGTATTTGTTCTGCGAGGCTCCCCGTCCAACTGGCGAGGCGGGGCCGAAGCTTCCGCAAGAATATAAACAATTAACGTCTCGCCCCTCATCGGGGCGCGGCAAAATTATCAAACGTTGACCGGTTAGCGACTATAAAAAGTTTGGGGAGCACTGCTGTAAAGCACAAGTGAGAGCTTTTGGATGCGAAGAATTGCAAGCTCTTAATATCACCATAGGTCTTGCGAACCCTGAGAATTAAGCTGTGGAGCCCAATATTGCACCAAGACAGAGTGGAACCAGGCGCAGGATATCGTCCTGCAACCGTAGCAGAAATGGACCCGTTCGAAGAATACGCGACCATCCACAAAGGGTATTTCGATTCGTCGGAGAACGACGTGATAAAGAAAAATTGGAATTTATTCTGAGAGGCTCTCCGTCTCACTGTTGAGACAGGGCCGATGCCTCCGCAAAAAATAAACAATTATCGTCCCCCTCCTCCTCCAAAAGGTTGGTGCGCACTGCTGTAAAGCACAAGTGAAAGCTTTTTCATTCGAAGAATTGCAAGCTCTTATTATCACCACTGGTCCAGCGAAACGTGACAATTAAGCTGTACAACCCAATATTGCACCAAGAGAGAGTGGAACCACGCGCAGGATATCGTTCTGCAACCGTAGCAGAGATGGACCCGTTCGAAGAATACGCGACCATCCACAAAGTGTCATTTCGATTCGTCGGAGAACGACGTGATAAAGGAAAGTTGGAATTTATTCTGCGAGGCTCTCCGTCTCACTGGTGAGACAGGACCGAAGCCTCCGCAAAAATATAAACAATTATCGTCCCCCTCCTCAACGGGACGCGGTAAAATTATCAAACGTTGAACGGCCCGCTGCTGTAAAAAGGTTGGTGATCACTGCTGTAAGGCACAAGTGAAAGCTTCTGGATTCGAAGAATTGCAAGCTCTTAATATCATCATAGGTCTTGCAAACCCTGAGAATTAAGCTTTGGAGCCCAATATTGCACCAAGACATAGTGGAACCTCGCGCAGGATATCGTTCTGCAACCGTAGCAGAAATGGACCCGTTCGAAGAATACGCGGCCATCCACAAAGGGTATTTCGATTCGTCGGAGAACGACGAGATAAAGAAAAATTGGAATTTATTCTGCGAGGCTCTCCATCTCACTGGTGAGACAGGGCCGAAGCCTCCGCAAAAAATAAACAATTATCGCCCCCCTCCTCCTCGAAAATGTTGGTGCGCACTCCTGTAAAGCACAAGTGAAAGCTTTTGAATTCGAAGAATTGCAAGCTCTTACTATCACCACTGGTCCAGCGAAACGTGACAATTAAGCTGTACAACACAATATTGCACCAACACAGAGTGGAACCACGCGCAGGATCTCGTTCTGCAACCGTAGCAGAGATGGGCGCGTTCGAAGAATACGCGATCATCCACGAAGGGTATTTCGATTCGTCGGCTGACGACGTGATAAAGAAAAGTTGGTATTTGTTCTGCGAGGCTCCCCGTCCCACTGGCGAGGCGGGGCCGAAGCTTCCGCAAGAATATAAACAATTAACGTCTCGCCCCTCATCGGGGCGCGGCAAAATTATCAAACGTTGACCGGTTAGCGACTATAAAAAGTTTGGGGAGCACTGCTGTGAAGCACAAGTGAGAGCTTTTGGATTCGAAGAATTGCAAGCTCTTAATATCACCATAGGTCTTGCGAACCCTGAGAATTAAGCTGTGGAGCCCAATATTGCACCAAGACAGAGTGGAACCACGCGCAGGATATCGTTCTGCAACCGTAGCAGAAATGGACCCATTCGAAGAATACGCGACCATCCACAAAGGGTATTTCGATTCGTCGGAGAACGACGTGATAAAGAAAAATTGGAATTTATTCTGCGAGGCTCTCCGTCTCACTGGTGAGACAGGGCCGATGCCTCCGCAAAAAATAAACAATTATCGTCCCCCTCCTCCTCCAAAAGGTTGGTGCGCACTGTTGTAAAGCACAAGTGAAAGCTTTTTGATTCGAAGAATTGCAAGCTCTTATTATCACCACTGGTCCAGCGAAACGTGACAATTAAGCTGTACAACCCAATATTGCACCAAGAGAGAGTGGAACCACGCGCAGGATATCGTTCTGCAACCGTAGCAGAGATGGATCCGTTCGAAGAATACGCGACCATCCACAAAGTGTCATTTCGATTCGTCGGAGAACGACGTGATAAAGAAAAGTTGGAATTTATTCTGCGAGGCTCTCCGTCTCACTGGTGAGACAGGACCGAAGCCTCCGCAAAAATATAAACAATTATCGTCCCCCTCCTCAACGGGACGCGGTAAAATTATCAAACGTTGAACGGCCCGCTGCTGTAAAAAGGTTGGTGAGCACTGCTGTAAGGCACAAGTGAAAGCTTTTGGATTCGAAGAATTGCAAGCTCTTAATATCATCATAGGTCTTGCAAACCCTGAGAATTAAGCTTTGGAGCCCAATATTGCACCAAGACAGAGTGGAACCTCGCGCAGGATATCGTTCTGCAACCGTAGCAGAAATGGACCCGTTCGAAGAATACGCGGCCATCCACAAAGGGTATTTCGATTCGTCGAAGAACGACGTGATAAAGAAAAATTGGAATTTATTCTGCGAGGCTCTCCATCTCACTGGTGAGACAGGGCCGAAGCCTCCGCAAAAATATAAACAATTATCGTGCCCCTCCTCCTCCAAAAGGTTGGTGCGCACTGCTGTAAAGCACAAGTGAAAGCTTTTGGATTCGAAGAATTGCAACTTCTTATTATCACCACTGGTCCAGCGAAACGTGACAATTAAGCTGTACAACCCGATATTGCACCAACGCAGAGTGGAACCACGCGCAGGATCTCGTTCTGCAACCGTAGCAGAGATGGGCGCGTTCGAAGAATACGCGATCATCCACGAAGGGTATTTCGATTCGTCGGCTGACGACGTGATAAAGAAAAGTTGGTATTTGTTCTGCAAGGCTCCCCGTCCCACTGGCGAGGCGGGGCCGAAGCTTCCGCAAGAATATAAACAATTAACGTCTCGCCCCTCATCGGGGCGCGGCAAAATTATCAAACGTTGACCGGTTAGCGACTATAAAAAGTTTGGGGAGCACTGCTGTGAAGCACAAGTGAGAGCTTTTGGATTCGAAGAATTGCAAGCTCTTAATATCACCATAGGTCTTGCGAACCCTGAGAATTAAGCTGTGGAGCCCAATATTGCACCAAGACAGAGTGGAACCACGCGCAGGATATCGTTCTGCAACCGTAGCAGAAATGGACCCATTCGAAGAATACGCGACCATCCACAAAGGGTATTTCGATTCGTCGGAGAACGACGTGATAAAGAAAAATTGGAATTTATTCTGCGAGGCTCTCCGTCTCACTGGTGAGACAGGGCCGATGCCTCCGCAAAAAATAAACAATTATCGTCCCCCTCCTCCTCCAAAAGGTTGGTGCGCACTGTTGTAAAGCACAAGTGAAAGCTTTTTGATTCGAAGAATTGCAAGCTCTTATTATCACCACTGGTCCAGCGAAACGTGACAATTAAGCTGTACAACCCAATATTGCACCAAGAGAGAGTGGAACCACGCGCAGGATATCGTTCTGCAACCGTAGCAGAGATGGATCCGTTCGAAGAATACGCGACCATCCACAAAGTGTCATTTCGATTCGTCGGAGAACGACGTGATAAAGAAAAGTTGGAATTTATTCTGCGAGGCTCTCCGTCTCACTGGTGAGACAGGACCGAAGCCTCCGCAAAAATATAAACAATTATCGTCCCCCTCCTCAACGGGACGCGGTAAAATTATCAAACGTTGAACGGCCCGCTGCTGTAAAAAGGTTGGTGAGCACTGCTGTAAGGCACAAGTGAAAGCTTTTGGATTCGAAGAATTGCAAGCTCTTAATATCATCATAGGTCTTGCAAACCCTGAGAATTAAGCTTTGGAGCCCAATATTGCACCAAGACAGAGTGGAACCTCGCGCAGGATATCGTTCTGCAACCGTAGCAGAAATGGACCCGTTCGAAGAATACGCGGCCATCCACAAAGGGTATTTCGATTCGTCGAAGAACGACGTGATAAAGAAAAATTGGAATTTATTCTGCGAGGCTCTCCATCTCACTGGTGAGACAGGGCCGAAGCCTCCGCAAAAATATAAACAATTATCGTGCCCCTCCTCCTCCAAAAGGTTGGTGCGCACTGCTGTAAAGCACAAGTGAAAGCTTTTGGATTCGAAGAATTGCAACTTCTTATTATCACCACTGGTCCAGCGAAACGTGACAATTAAGCTGTACAACCCGATATTGCACCAACGCAGAGTGGAACCACGCGCAGGATCTCGTTCTGCAACCGTAGCAGAGATGGGCGCGTTCGAAGAATACGCGATCATCCACGAAGGGTATTTCGATTCGTCGGCTGACGACGTGATAAAGAAAAGTTGGTATTTGTTCTGCGAGGCTCCCCGTCCCACTGGCGAGGCGGAGCCGAAGCTTCCGCAAGAATATAAACAATTAACGTCTCGCCCCTCATCGGGGCGCGGCAAAATTATCAAACGTTGACCGGTTAGCGACTATAAAAAGTTTGGGGAGCACTGCTGTGAAGCACAAGTGAGAGCTTTTGGATTCGAAGAATTGCAAGCTCTTAATATCACCATAGGTCTTGCGAACCCTGAGAATTAAGCTGTGGAGCTCAATATTGCACCAAGACAGAGTGGAACCACGCGCAGGATATCGTTCTGCAACCGTAGCAGAAATGGACCCATTCGAAGAATACGCGACCATCCACAAAGGGTATTTCGATTCGTCGGAGAACGACGTGATAAAGAAAAATTGGAATTTATTCTGCGAGGCTCTCCGTCTCACTGGTGAGACAGGGCCGATGCCTCCGCAAAAAATAAACAATTATCGTCCCCCTCCTCCTCCAAAAGGTTGGTGCGCACTGCTGTAAAGCACAAGTGAAAGCTTTTTGATTCGAAGAATTGCAAGCTCTTATTATCACCACTTGTCCAGCGAAACGTGACAATTAAGCTGTACAACCCAATATTGCACCAAGAGAGAGTGGAACCACGCGCAGGATATCGTTCTGCAACCGTAGCAGAGATGGATCCGTTCGAAGAATACGCGACCATCCACAAAGTGTCATTTCGATTCGTCGGAGAACGACGTGATAAAGAAAAGTTGGAATTTATTCTGCGAGGCTCTCCGTCTCACTGGTGAGACAGGACCGAAGCCTCCGCAAAAATATAAACAATTATCGTCCCCCTCCTCAACGGGACGCGGTAAAATTATCAAACGTTGAACGGCCCGCTGCTGTAAAAAGGTTGGTGAGCACTGCTGTAAGGCACAAGTGAAAGCTTTTGGATTCGAAGAATTGCAAGCTCTTAATATCATCATAGGTCTTGCAAACCCTGAGAATTAAGCTTTGGAGCCCAATATTGCACCAAGACAGAGTGGAACCTCGCGCAGGATATCGTTCTGCAACCGTAGCAGAAATGGACCCGTTCGAAGAATACGCGGCCATCCACAAAGGGTATTTCGATTCGTCGAAGAACGACGTGATAAAGAAAAATTGGAATTTATTCTGCGAGGCTCTCCATCTCACTGGTGAGACAGGGCCGAAGCCTCCGCAAAAATATAAACAATTATCGTCCCCCTCCTCAACGGGACGCGGTAAAATTATCAAACGTTGAACGGCCCGCTGCTGTAAAAAGGTTGGTGAGCACTGCTGTAAAGCACAAGTGAAAGCTTTTTGATTCGAAGAATTGCAAGCTCTTATTATCACCACTGGTCCAGCGAAACGTGACAATTAAGCTGTACAACCCAATATTGCACCAACGCAGAGTGGAACCACGCGCAGGATATCGTCCTGCAACCGTAGCAGAAATGGACCCGTTCGAAGAATACGCGACCATCCACGAAGGTTATTTCGATTCGTCGGTTGACGACGTGATAAAGAATAATTGGAATTTATTCTGCGAGGCTCTCCGTCTCACTGGTGAGACAGGGCCGAAGTCGCCGCAAAAAATAAACAATTATCGTCCCCCTCCTCCTCCAAAAGGTTGGTGCGCACTGCTGTAAAGCACAAGTCAAAGCTTTTGGATTCGAAGAATTGCAACCTCTTATTATCACCACTGGTCCAGCGAAACGTGACAATTAAGCTGTACAACCCGATATTGCACCAACGCAGAGTGGAACCACGCGCAGGATCTCGTTCTGCAACCGTAGCAGAGATGGGCGCGTTCGAAGAATACGCGACCATCCACAAAGGGTATTTCGATTCGTCGGAGAACGACGTGATAAAGAAAAATTGGAATTTATTCTGCGAGGCTCTCCGTCTCACTGTTGAGACAGGACCGAAGCCTCCGCAAAAATATAAACAATTATCGTGCCCCTCCTCCTCCAAAAGGTTGGTGCGCACTGCTGTAAAGCACAAGTGAAAGCTTTTGGATTCGAAGAATTGCAACTTCTTATTATCACCACTGGTCCAGCGAAACGTGACAATTAAGCTGTACAACCCGATATTGCACCAACGCAGAGTGGAACCACGCGCAGGATCTCGTTCTGCAACCGTAGCAGAGATGGGCGCGTTCGAAGAATACGCGATCATCCACGAAGGGTATTTCGATTCGTCGGTTGACGACGTGATAAAGAAAAGTTGGTATTTGTTCTGCGAGGCTCCCCGTCCCACTGGCGAGGCGGGGCCGAAGCTTCCGCAAGAATATAAACAATTAACGTCTCGCCCCTCATCGGGGCGCGGCAAAATTATCAAACGTTGACCGGTTAGCGACTATAAAAAGTTTGGGGAGCACTGCTGTAAAGCACAAGTGAGAGCTTTTGGATGCGAAGAATTGCAAGCTCTTAATATCACCATAGGTCTTGCGAACCCTGAGAATTAAGCTGTGGAGCCCAATATTGCACCAAGACAGAGTGGAACCACGCGCAGGATATCGTCCTGCAACCGTAGCAGAAATGGACCCGTTCGAAGAATACGCGACCATCCACAAAGGGTATTTCGATTCGTCGGAGAACGACGTGATAAAGAAAAATTGGAATTTATTCTGCGAGGCTCTCCGTCTCACTGTTGAGACAGGGCCGATGCCTCCGCAAAAAATAAACAAATATCGTCCCCCTCCTCCTCCAAAAGGTTGGTGCGCACTGCTGTAAAGCACAAGTGAAAGCTTTTTGATTCGAAGAATTGCAAGCTCTTATTATCACCACTGGCCCAGCGAAACGTGACAATTAAGCTGTACAACCCAATATTGCACCAAGAGAGAGTGGAACCACGCGCAGGATATCGTTCTGCAACCGTAGCAGAGATGGATCCGTTCGAAGAATACGCGACCATCCACAAAGTGTCATTTCGATTCGTCGGAGAACGACGTGATAAAGAAAAGTTGGAATTTATTCTGCGAGGCTCTCCGTCTCACTGGTGAGACAGGACCGAAGCCTCCGCAAAAATATAAACAATTATCGTCCCCCTCCTCAACGGGACGCGGTAAAATTATCAAACGTTGAACGGCCCGCTGCTGTAAAAAGGTTGGTGAGCACTGCTGTAAGGCACAAGTGAAAGCTTTTGGATTCGAAGAATTGCAAGCTCTTAATATCATCATAGGTCTTGCAAACCCTGAGAATTAAGCTTTGGAGCCCAATATTGCACCAAGACAGAGTGGAACCTCGCGCAGGATATCGTTCTGCAACCGTAGCAGAAATGGACCCGTTCGAAGAATACGCGGCCATCCACAAAGGGTATTTCGATTCGTCGAAGAACGACGTGATAAAGAAAAATTGGAATTTATTCTGCGAGGCTCTCCATCTCACTGGTGAGACAGGGCCGAAGCCTCCGCAAAAATATAAACAATTATCGTCCCCCTCCTCAACGGGACGCGGTAAAATTATCAAACGTTGAACGGCCCGCTGCTGTAAAAAGGTTGGTGAGCACTGCTGTAAAGCACAAGTGAAAGCTTTTTGATTCGAAGAATTGCAAGCTCTTATTATCACCACTGGTCCAGCGAAACGTGACAATTAAGCTGTACAACCCAATATTGCACCAACGCAGAGTGGAACCACGCGCAGGATATCGTCCTGCAACCGTAGCAGAAATGGACCCGTTCGAAGAATACGCGACCATCCACGAAGGTTATTTCGATTCGTCGGTTGACGACGTGATAAAGAATAATTGGAATTTATTCTGCGAGGCTCTCCGTCTCACTGGTGAGACAGGGCCGAAGTCGCCGCAAAAAATAAACAATTATCGTCCCCCTCCTCCTCCAAAAGGTTGGTGCGCACTGCTGTAAAGCACAAGTGAAAGCTTTTGGATTCGAAGAATTGCAACCTCTTATTATCACCACTGGTCCAGCGAAACGTGACAATTAAGCTGTACAACCCGATATTGCACCAACGCAGAGTGGAACCACGCGCAGGATCTCGTTCTGCAACCGTAGCAGAGATGGGCGCGTTCGAAGAATACGCGATCATCCACGAAGGGTATTTCGATTCGTCGGTTGACGACGTGATAAAGAAAAGTTGGTATTTGTTCTGCGAGGCTCCCCGTCCCACTGGCGAGGCGGGGCCGAAGCTTCCGCAAGAATATAAACAATTAACGTCTCGCCCCTCATCGGGGCGCGGCAAAATTATCAAACGTTGACCGGTTAGCGACTATAAAAAGTTTGGGGAGCACTGCTGTAAAGCACAAGTGAGAGCTTTTGGATGCGAAGAATTGCAAGCTCTTAATATCACCATAGGTCTTGCGAACCCTGAGAATTAAGCTGTGGAGCCCAATATTGCACCAAGAGAGAGTGGAACCACGCGCAGGATATCGTTCTGCAACCGTAGCAGAGATGGACCCGTTCGAAGAATACGCGACCATCCACAAAGTGTCATTTCGATTCGTCGGAGAACGACGTGATAAAGAAAAGTTGGAATTTATTCTGCGAGGCTCTCCGTCTCACTGGTGAGACAGGACCGAAGCCTCCGCAAAAATATAAACAATTATCGTCCCCCTCCTCAACGGGACGCGGTAAAATTATCAAACGTTGAACGGCCCGCTGCTGTAAAAAGGTTGGTGAGCACTGCTGTAAGGCACAAGTGAAAACTTCTGGATTCGAAGAATTGCAAGCTCTTAATATCATCATAGGTCTTGCAAACCCTGAGAATTAAGCTTTGGAGCCCAATATTGCACCAAGACATAGTGGAACCTCGCGCAGGATATCGTTCTGCAACCGTAGCAGAAATGGACCCGTTCGAAGAATACGCGGCCATCCACAAAGGGTATTTCGATTCGTCGGAGAACGACGAGATAAAGAAAAATTGGAATTTATTCTGCGAGGCTCTCCATCTCACTGGTGAGACAGGGCCGAAGCCTCCGCAAAAAATAAACAATTATCGTCCCCCTCCTCCTCCAAAATGTTGGTGCGCACTCCTGTAAAGCACAAGTGAAAGCTTTTGAATTCGAAGAATTGCAAGCTCTTACTATCACCACTGGTCCAGCGAAACGTGACAATTAAGCTGTACAACACAATATTGCACCAACACAGAGTGGAACCACGCGCAGGATCTCGTTCTGCAACCGTAGCAGAGATGGGCGCGTTCGAAGAATACGCGATCATCCACGAAGGGTATTTCGATTCGTCGGCTGACGACGTGATAAAGAAAAGTTGGTATTTGTTCTGCGAGGCTCCCCGTCCCACTGGCGAGGCGGGGCCGAAGCTTCCGCAAGAATATAAACAATTAACGTCTCGCCCCTCATCGGGGCGCGGCAAAATTATCAAACGTTGACCGGTTAGCGACTATAAAAAGTTTGGGGAGCACTGCTGTGAAGCACAAGTGAGAGCTTTTGGATTCGAAGAATTGCAAGCTCTTAATATCACCATAGGTCTTGCGAACCCTGAGAATTAAGCTGTGGAGCTCAATATTGCACCAAGACAGAGTGGAACCACGCGCAGGATATCGTTCTGCAACCGTAGCAGAAATGGACCCATTCGAAGAATACGCGACCATCCACAAAGGGTATTTCGATTCGTCGGAGAACGACGTGATAAAGAAAAATTGGAATTTATTCTGCGAGGCTCTCCGTCTCACTGGTGAGACAGGGCCGATGCCTCCGCAAAAAATAAACAATTATCGTCCCCCTCCTCCTCCAAAAGGTTGGTGCGCACTGCTGTAAAGCACAAGTGAAAGCTTTTTGATTCGAAGAATTGCAAGCTCTTATTATCACCACTTGTCCAGCGAAACGTGACAATTAAGCTGTACAACCCAATATTGCACCAAGAGAGAGTGGATCCACGCGCAGGATATCGTTCTGCAACCGTAGCAGAGATGGATCCGTTCGAAGAATACGCGACCATCCACAAAGTGTCATTTCGATTCGTCGGAGAACGACGTGATAAAGAAAAATTGGAATTTATTCTGCGAGGCTCTCCGTCTCACTGGTGAGACAGGGCCGAAGCCGCCGCAAAAAATAAACAATTATCGTCCCCCTCCTCAACGGGACGCGGTAAAATTATCAAACGTTGAACGGCCCGCTGCTGTAAAAAGGTTGGTGAGCACTGCTGTAAGGCACAAGTGAAAGCTTTTGGATTCGAAGAATTGCAAGCCCTTAATATCATCATAGGTCTTGCAAACCCTGAGAATTAAGCTTTGGAGCCCAATATTGCACCAAGACAGAGTGGAACCTCGCGCAGGATATCGTTCTGCAACCGTAGCAGAAATGGACCCGTTCGAAGAATACGCGGCCATCCACAAAGGGTATTTCGATTCGTCGAAGAACGACGTGATAAAGAAAAATTGGAATTTATTCTGCGAGGCTCTCCATCTCACTGGTGAGACAGGACCGAAGCCTCCGCAAAAATATAAACAATTATCGTGCCCCTCCTCCTCCAAAAGGTTGGTGCGCACTGCTGTAAAGCACAAGTGAAAGCTTTTGGATTCGAAGAATTGCAACTTCTTATTATCACCACTGGTCCAGCGAAACGTGACAATTAAGCTGTACAACCCGATATTGCACCAACGCAGAGTGGAACCACGCGCAGGATCTCGTTCTGCAACCGTAGCAGAGATGGGCGCGTTCGAAGAATACGCGATCATCCACGAAGGGTATTTCGATTCGTCGGTTGACGACGTGATAAAGAAAAGTTGGTATTTGTTCTGCGAGGCTCCCCGTCCCACTGGCGAGGCGGGGCCGAAGCTTCCGCAAGAATATAAACAATTAACGTCTCGCCCCTCATCGGGGCGCGGCAAAGTTATCAAACGTTGACCGGTTAGCGACTATAAAAAGTTTGGGGAGCACTGCTGTAAAGCACAAGTGAGAGCTTTTGGATGCGAAGAATTGCAAGCTCTTAATATCACCATAGGTCTTGCGAACCCTGAGAATTAAGCTGTGGAGCCCAATATTGCACCAAGACAGAGTGGAACCACGCGCAGGATATCGTCCTGCAACCGTAGCAGAAATGGACCCGTTCGAAGAATACGCGACCATCCACAAAGGGTATTTCGATTCGTCGGAGAACGACGTGATAAAGAAAAATTGGAATTTATTCTGCGAGGCTCTCCGTCTCACTGTTGAGACAGGGCCGATGCCTCCGCAAAAAATAAACAAATATCGTCCCCCTCCTCCTCCAAAAGGTTGGTGCGCACTGCTGTAAAGCACAAGTGAAAGCTTTTTGATTCGAAGAATTGCAAGCTCTTATTATCACCACTGGCCCAGCAAAACGTGACAATTAAGCTGTACAACCCAATATTGCACCAAGAGAGAGTGGAACCACGCGCAGGATATCGTTCTGCAACCGTAGCAGAGATGGATCCGTTCGAAGAATACGCGACCATCCACAAAGTGTCATTTCGATTCGTCGGAGAACGACGTGATAAAGAAAAGTTGGAATTTATTCTGCGAGGCTCTCCGTCTCACTGGTGAGACAGGACCGAAGCCTCCGCAAAAATATAAACAATTATCGTCCCCCTCCTCAACGGGACGCGGTAAAATTATCAAACGTTGAACGGCCCGCTGCTGTAAAAAGGTTGGTGAGCACTGCTGTAAGGCACAAGTGAAAGCTTTTGGATTCGAAGAATTGCAAGCTCTTAATATCATCATAGGTCTTGCAAACCCTGAGAATTAAGCTTTGGAGCCCAATATTGCACCAAGACAGAGTGGAACCTCGCGCAGGATATCGTTCTGCAACCGTAGCAGAAATGGACCCGTTCGAAGAATACGCGGTCATCCACAAAGGGTATTTCGATTCGTCGAAGAACGACGTGATAAAGAAAAATTGGAATTTATTCTGCGAGGCTCTCGATCTCACTGGTGAGACAGGGCCGAAGCCTCCGCAAAAATATAAACAATTATCGTCCCCCTCCTCAACGGGACGCGGTAAAATTATCAAACGTTGAACGGCCCGCTGCTGTAAAAAGGTTGGTGAGCACTGCTGTAAAGCACAAGTGAAAGCTTTTTGATTCGAAGAATTGCAAGCTCTTATTATCACCACTGGTCCAGCGAAACGTGACAATTAAGCTGTACAACCCAATATTGCACCAACGCAGAGTGGAACCACGCGCAGGATATCGTCCTGCAACCGTAGCAGAAATGGACCCGTTCGAAGAATACGCGACCATCCACGAAGGTTATTTCGATTCGTCGGTTGACGACGTGATAAAGAATAATTGGAATTTATTCTGCGAGGCTCTCCGTCTCACTGGTGAGACAGGGCCGAAGTCGCCGCAAAAAATAAACAATTATCGTCCCCCTCCTCCTCCAAAAGGTTGGTGCGCACAGCTGTAAAGCACAAGTGAAAGCTTTTGGATTCGAAGAATTGCAACCTCTTATTATCACCACTGGTCCAGCGAAACGTGACAATTAAGCTGTACAACCCGATATTGCACCAACGCAGAGTGGAACCACGCGCAGGATCTCGTTCTGCAACCGTAGCAGAGATGGGCGCGTTCGAAGAATACGCGATCATCCACGAAGGGTATTTCGATTCGTCGGTTGACGACGTGATAAAGAAAAGTTGGTATTTGTTCTGCGAGGCTCCCCGTCCCACCGGCGAGGCGGGGCCGAAGCTTTCGCAAGAATATAAACAATTAACGTCTCGCCCCTCATCGGGGCGCGGCAAAATTATCAAACGTTGACCGGTTAGCGACTATAAAAAGTTTGGGGAGCACTGCTGTAAAGCACAAGTGAGAGCTTTTGGATGCGAAGAATTGCAAGCTCTTAATATCACCATAGGTCTTGCGAACCCTGAGAATTAAGCTGTGGAGCCCAATATTGCACCAAGACAGAGTGGAACCACGCGCAGGATATCGTCCGGCAACCGTAGCAGAAATGGACCCGTTCGAAGAATACGCGACCATCCACAAAGGGTATTTCGATTCGTCGGAGAACGACGTGATAAAGAAAAATTGGAATTTATTCTGCGAGGCTCTCCGTCTCACTGTTGAGACAGGGCCGATGCCTCCGCAAAAAATAAACAATTATCGTCCCCCTCCTCCTCCAAAAGGTTGGTGCGCACTGCTGTAAAGCACAAGTGAAAGCTTTTTGATTCGAAGAATTGCAAGCTCTTATTATCACCACTGGTCCAGCGAAACGTGACAATTAAGCTGTACAACCCAATATTGCACCAAGAGAGAGTGGAACCACGCGCAGGATATCGTTCTGCAACCGTAGCAGAGATGGACCCGTTCGAAGAATACGCGACCATCCACAAAGTGTCATTTCGATACGTCGGAGAACGACGTGATAAAGAAAAGTTGGAATTTATTCTGCGAGGCTCTCCGTCTCACTGGTGAGACAGGACCGAAGCCTCCGCAAAAATATAAACAATTATCGTCCCCCTCCTCAACGGGACGCGGTAAAATTATCAAACGTTGAACGGCCCGCTGCTGTAAAAAGGTTGGTGAGCACTGCTGTAAGGCACAAGTGAAAGCTTTTGGATTCGAAGAATTGCAAGCTCTTAATATCATCATAGGTCTTGCAAACCCTGAGAATTAAGCTTTGGAGCGCAATATTGCACCAAGACAGAGTGGAACCTCGCGCAGGATATCGTTCTGCAACCGTAGCAGAAATGGACCCGTTCGAAGAATACGCGGCCATCCACAAAGGGTATTTCGATTCGTCGGAGAACGACGTGATAAAGAAAAATTGGAATTTATTCTGCGAGGCTCTCCATCTCACTGGTGAGACAGGGCCGAAGCCTCCGCAAAAATATAAACAATTATCGTCCCCCTCCTCAACGGGACGAGGTAAAATTATCAAACGTTGAACGGCCCGCTGCTGTAAAAAGGTTGGTGAACACTGCTGTAAAGCACAAGTGAAAGCTTTTTGATTCGAAGAATTGCAAGCTCTTATTATCACCACTGGTCCAGCGAAACGTTACAATTAAGCTGTACAACCCAATATTGCACCAACGCAGAGTGGAACCACGCGCAGGATCTCGTTCTGCAACCGTAGCAGAGATGGGCGCGTTCGAAGAATACGCGATCATCCACGAAGGGTATTTCGATTCGTCGGTTGACGACGTGATAAAGAAAAGTTGGTATTTGTTCTGCGAGGCTCCCCGTCCCACTGGCGAGGCGGGGCCGAAGCTTCCGCAAGAATATAAACAATTAACGTCTCGCCCCTCATCGGGGCGCGGCAAAATTATCAAACGTTGACCGGTTAGCGACTATAAAAAGTTTGGGGAGCACTGCTGTAAAGCACAAGTGAGAGCTTTTGGATGCGAAGAATTGCAAGCTCTTAATATCACCATAGGTCTTGCGAACCCTGAGAATTAAGCTGTGGAGCCCAATATTGCACCAAGACAGAGTGGAACCACGCGCAGGATATCGTCCTGCAACCGTAGCAGAAACGGACCCGTTCGAAGAATACGCGACCATCCACAAAGGGTATTTCGATTCGTCGGAGAACGACGTGATAAAGAAAAATTGGAATTTATTCTGAGAGGCTCTCCGTCTCACTGTTGAGACAGGGCCGATGCCTCCGCAAAAAATAAACAATTATCGTCCCCCTCCTCCTCCAAAAGGTTGGTGCGCACTGCTGTAAAGCACAAGTGAAAGCTTTTTCATTCGAAGAATTGCAAGCTCTTATTATCACCACTGGTCCAGCGAAACGTGACAATTAAGCTGTACAACCCAATATTGCACCAAGAGAGAGTGGAACCACGCGCAGGATATCGTTCTGCAACCGTAGCAGAGATGGACCCGTTCGAAGAATACGCGATCATCCACAAAGTGTCATTTCGATTCGTCGGAGAACGACGTGATAAAGAAAAGTTGGAATTTATTCTGCGAGGCTCTCCGTCTCACTGGTGAGACAGGACCGAAGCCTCCGCAAAAATATAAACAATTATCGTCCCCCTCCTCAACGGGACGCGGTAAAATTATCAAACGTTGAACGGCCCGCTGCTGTAAAAAGGTTGGTGAGCACTGCTGTAAGGCACAAGTGAAAGCTTTTGTATTTGAAGAATTGCAAGCTCTTAATATCATCATAGGTCTTGCAAACCCTGAGAATTAAGCTTTGGAGCCCAATATTGCACCAAGACAGAGTGGAACCTCGCGCAGGATATCGTTCTGCAACCGTAGCAGAAATGGACCCGTTCGAAGAATACGCGATCATCCACGAAGGGTATTTCGATTCGTCGGTTGACGACGTGATAAAGAAAAGTTGGTATTTGTTCTGCGAGGCTCCCCGTCCCACTGGCGAGGCGGGGCCGAAGCTTCCGCAAGAATATAAACAATTAACGTCTCGCCCCTCATCGGGGCGCGGCAAAATTATCAAACGTTGACCGGTTAGCGACTATAAAAAGTTTGGGGAGCACTGCTGTAAAGCACAAGTGAGAGCTTTTGGATGCGAAGAATTGCAAGCTCTTAATATCACCATAGGTCTTGCGAACCCTGAGAATTAAGCTGTGGAGCCCAATATTGCACCAAGAGAGAGTGGAACCACGCGCAGGATATCGTTCTGCAACCGTAGCAGAGATGGACCCGTTCGAAGAATACGCGACCATCCACAAAGTGTCATTTCGATTCGTCGGAGAACGACGTGATAAAGAAAAGTTGGAATTTATTCTGCGAGGCTCTCCGTCTCACTGGTGAGACAGGACCGAAGCCTCCGCAAAAATATAAACAATTATCGTCCCCCTCCTCAACGGGACGCGGTAAAATTATCAAACGTTGAACGGCCCGCTGCTGTAAAAAGGTTGGTGAGCACTGCTGTAAGGCACAAGTGAAAGCTTCTGGATTCGAAGAATTGCAAGCTCTTAATATCATCATAGGTCTTGCAAACCCTGAGAATTAAGCTTTGGAGCCCAATATTGCACCAAGACATAGTGGAACCTCGCGCAGGATATCGTTCTGCAACCGTAGCAGAAATGGACCCGTTCGAAGAATACGCGGCCATCCACAAAGGGTATTTCGATTCGTCGGAGAACGACGAGATAAAGAAAAATTGGAATTTATTCTGCGAGGCTCTCCATCTCACTGGTGAGACAGGGCCGAAGCCTCCGCAAAAAATAAACAATTATCGTCCCCCTCCTCCTCCAAAATGTTGGTGCGCACTCCTGTAAAGCACAAGTGAAAGCTTTTGAATTCGAAGAATTGCAAGCTCTTACTATCACCACTGGTCCAGCGAAACGTGACAATTAAGCTGTACAACACAATATTGCACCAACACAGAGTGGAACCACGCGCAGGATCTCGTTCTGCAACCGTAGCAGAGATGGGCGCGTTCGAAGAATACGCGATCATCCACGAAGGGTATTTCGATTCGTCGGCTGACGACGTGATAAAGAAAAGTTGGTATTTGTTCTGCGAGGCTCCCCGTCCCACTGGCGAGGCGGGGCCGAAGCTTCCGCAAGAATATAAACAATTAACGTCTCGCCCCTCATCGGGGCGCGGCAAAATTATCAAACGTTGACCGGTTAGCGACTATAAAAAGTTTGGGGAGCACTGCTGTGAAGCACAAGTGAGAGCTTTTGGATTCGAAGAATTGCAAGCTCTTAATATCACCATAGGTCTTGCGAAACGTGACAATTAAGCTGTACAACACAATATTGCACCAACACAGAGTGGAACCACGCGCAGGATCTCGTTCTGCAACCGTAGCAGAGATGGGCGCGTTCGAAGAATACGTGATCATCCACGAAGGGTATTTCGATTCGTCGGCTGACGACGTGATAAAGAAAAGTTGGTATTTGTTCTGCGAGGCTCCCCGTCCCACTGGCGAGGCGGGGCCGAAGCTTCCGCAAGAATATAAACAATTAACGTCTCGCCCCTCACCGGGGCGCGGCAAAATTATCAAACGTTGACCGGTTAGCGACTATAAAAAGTTTGGGGAGCACTGCTGTAAAGCACAAGTGAAAGCTTTTTGATTCGAAGAATTGCAAGCTCTTATTATCACCACTGGTCCAGCGAAACGTGACAATTAAGCTGTACAACCCAATATTGCACCAACGCAGAGTGGAACCACGCGCAGGATATCGTCCTGCAACCGTAGCAGAAATGGACCCGTTCGAAGAATACGCGACCATCCACGAAGGTTATTTCGATTCGTCGGTTGACGACGTGATAAAGAATAATTGGAATTTATTCTGCGAGGCTCTCCGTCTCACTGTTGAGACAGGGCCGATGCCTCCGCAAAAAATAAACAATTATCGTCCCCCTCCTCCTCCAAAAGGTTGGTGCGCACTGCTGTAAAGCACAAGTGAAAGCTTTTGGATTCGAAGAATTGCAACCTCTTATTATCACCACTGGTCCAGCGAAACGTGACAATTAAGCTGTACAACCCGATATTGCACCAACGCAGAGTGGAACCACGCGCAGGATCTCGTTCTGCAACCGTAGCAGAGATGGGCGCGTTCGAAGAATACGCGATCATCCACGAAGGGTATTTCGATTCGTCGGTTGACGACGTGATAAAGAAAAGTTGGTATTTGTTCTGCGAGGCTCCCCGTCCCACCGGCGAGGCGGGGCCGAAGCTTTCGCAAGAATATAAACAATTAACGTCTCGCCCCTCATCGGGGCGCGGCAAAATTATCAAACGTTGACCGGTTAGCGACTATAAAAAGTTTGGGGAGCACTGCTGTAAAGCACAAGTGAGAGCTTTTGGATGCGAAGAATTGCAAGCTCTTAATATCACCATAGGTCTTGCGAACCCTGAGAATTAAGCTGTGGAGCCCAATATTGCACCAAGACAGAGTGGAACCACGCGCAGGATATCGTCCTGCAACCGTAGCAGAAATGGACCCGTTCGAAGAATACGCGACCATCCACAAAGGGTATTTCGATTCGTCGGAGAACGACGTGATAAAGAAAAATTGGAATTTATTCTGCGAGGCTCTCCGTCTCACTGTTGAGACAGGGCCGATGCCTCCGCAAAAAATAAACAATTATCGTCCCCCTCCTCCTCCAAAAGGTTGGTGCGCACTGCTGTAAAGCACAAGTGAAAGCTTTTTGATTCGAAGAATTGCAAGCTCTTATTATCACCACTGGTCCAGCGAAACGTGACAATTAAGCTGTACAACCCAATATTGCACCAAGAGAGAGTGGAACCACGCGCAGGATATCGTTCTGCAACCGTAGCAGAGATGGACCCGTTCGAAGAATACGCGACCATCCACAAAGTGTCATTTCGATACGTCGGAGAACGACGTGATAAAGAAAAGTTGGAATTTGTTCTGCGAGGCTCTCCGTCTCACTGGTGAGACAGGACCGAAGCCTCCGCAAAAATATAAACAATTATCGTCCCCCTCCTCAACGGGACGCGGTAAAATTATCAAACGTTGAACGGCCCGCTGCTGTAAAAAGGTTGGTGAGCACTGCTGTAAGGCACAAGTGAAAGCTTTTGGATTCGAAGAATTGCAAGCTCTTAATATCATCATAGGTCTTGCAAACCCTGAGAATTAAGCTTTGGAGCCCAATATTGCACCAAGACAGAGTGGAACCTCGCGCAGGATATCGTTCTGCAACCGTAGCAGAAATGGACCCGTTCGAAGAATACGCGGCCATCCACAAAGGGTATTTCGATTCGTCGAAGAACGACGTGATAAAGAAAAATTGGAATTTATTCTGCGAGGCTCTCCATCTCACTGGTGAGACAGGGCCGAAGCCTCCGCAAAAATATAAACAATTATCGTCCCCCTCCTCAACGGGACGCGGTAAAATTATCAAACGTTGAACGGCCCGCTGCTGTAAAAAGGTTGGTGAGCACTGCTGTAAAGCACAAGTGAAAGCTTTTTGATTCGAAGAATTGCAAGCTCTTATTATCACCACTGGTCCAGCGAAACGTGACAATTAAGCTGTACAACCCAATATTGCACCAACGCAGAGTGGAACCACGCGCAGGATCTCGTTCTGCAACTGTAGCAGAGATGGGCGCGTTCGAAGAATACGCGACCATCCACGAAGGTTATTTCGATTCGTCGGTTGACGACGTGATAAAGAATAATTGGAATTTATTCTGCGAGGCTCTCCGTCTCACTGGTGAGACAGGGCCGAAGTCGCCGCAAAAAATAAACAATTATCGTCCCCCTCCTCCTCCAAAAGGTTGGTGCGCACTGCTGTAAAGCACAAGTGAAAGCTTTTGGATTCGAAGAATTGCAACCTCTTATTATCACCACTGGTCCAGCGAAACGTGACAATTAAGCTGTACAACCCGATATTGCACCAACGCAGAGTGGAACCACGCGCAGGATCTCGTTCTGCAACCGTAGCAGAGATGGGCGCGTTCGAAGAATACGCGATCATCCACGAAGGGTATTTCGATTCGTCGGTTGACGACGTGATAAAGAAAAGTTGGTATTTGTTCTGCGAGGCTCCCCGTCCCACTGGCGAGGCGGGGCCGAAGCTTTCGCAAGAATATAAACAATTAACGTCTCGCCCCTCATCGGGGCGCGGCAAAATTATCAAACGTTGACCGGTTAGCGACTATAAAAAGTTTGGGGAGCACTGCTGTAAAGCACAAGTGAGAGCTTTTGGATGCGAAGAATTGCAAGCTCTTAATATCACCATAGGTCTTGCGAACCCTGAGAATTAAGCTGTGGAGCCCAATATTGCACCAAGACAGAGTGGAACCACGCGCAGGATATCGTCCTGCAACCGTAGCAGAAATGGACCCGTTCGAAGAATACGCGACCATCCACAAAGGGTATTTCGATTCGTCGGAGAACGACGTGATAAAGAAAAATTGGAATTTATTCTGCGAGGCTCTCCGTCTCACTGTTGAGACAGGGCCGATGCCTCCGCAAAAAATAAACAATTATCGTCCCCCTCCTCCTCCAAAAGGTTGGTGCGCACTGCTGTAAAGCACAAGTGAAAGCTTTTTGATTCGAAGAATTGCAAGCTCTTATTATCACCACTGGTCCAGCGAAACGTGACAATTAAGCTGTACAACCCAATATTGCACCAAGAGAGAGTGGAACCACGCGCAGGATATCGTTCTGCAACCGTAGCAGAGATGGACCCGTTCGAAGAATACGCGACCATCCACAAAGTGTCATTTCGATACGTCGGAGAACGACGTGATAAAGAAAAGTTGGAATTTATTCTGCGAGGCTCTCCGTCTCACTGGTGAGACAGGACCGAAGCCTCCGCAAAAATATAAACAATTATCGTCCCACTCCTCAACGGGACGCGGTAAAATTATCAAACGTTGAACGGCCCGCTGCTGTAAAAAGGTTGGTGAGCACTGCTGTAAGGCACAAGTGAAAGCTTTTGGATTCGAAGAATTGCAAGCTCTTAATATCATCATAGGTCTTGCAAACCCTGAGAATTAAGCTTTGGAGCGCAATATTGCACCAAGACAGAGTGGAACCTCGCGCAGGATATCGTTCTGCAACCGTAGCAGAAATGGACCCGTTCGAAGAATACGCGGCCATCCACAAAGGGTATTTCGATTCGTCGGAGAACGACGTGATAAAGAAAAATTGGAATTTATTCTGCGAGGCTCTCCATCTCACTGGTGAGACAGGGCCGAAGCCTCCGCAAAAAATAAACAATTATCGTCCCCCTCCTCCTCCAAAATGTTGGTGCGCACTCCTGTAAAGCACAAGTGAAAGCTTTTGAATTCGAAGAATTGCAAGCTCTTACTATCACCACTGGTCCAGCGAAACGTGACAATTAAGCTGTACAACACAATATTGCACCAACACAGAGTGGAACCACGCGCAGGATCTCGTTCTGCAACCGTAGCAGAGATGGGCGCGTTCGAAGAATACGCGATCATCCACGAAGGGTATTTCGATTCGTCGGCTGACGACGTGATAAAGAAAAGTTGGTATTTGTTCTGCGAGGCTCCCCGTCCCACTGGCGAGGCGGGGCCGAAGCTTCCGCAAGAATATAAACAATTAACGTCTCGCCCCTCATCGGGGCGCGGCAAAATTATCAAACGTTGACCGGTTAGCGACTATAAAAAGTTTGGGGAGCACTGCTGTGAAGCACAAGTGAGAGCTTTTGGATTCGAAGAATTGCAAGCTCTTAATATCACCATAGGTCTTGCGAAACGTGACAATTAAGCTGTACAACACAATATTGCACCAACACAGAGTGGAACCACGCGCAGGATCTCGTTCTTCAACCGTAGCAGAGATGGGCGCGTTCGAAGAATACGTGATCATCCACGAAGGGTATTTCGATTCGTCGGCTGACGACGTGATAAAGAAAAGTTGGTATTTGTTCTGCGAGGCTCCCCGTCCCACTGGCGAGGCGGGGCCGAAGCTTCCGCAAGAATATAAACAATTAACGTCTCGCCCCTCATCGGGGCGCGGCAAAATTATCAAACGTTGACCGGTTAGCGACTATAAAAAGTTTGGGGAGCACTGCTGTAAAGCACAAGTGAAAGCTTTTTGATTCGAAGAATTGCAAGCTCTTATTATCACCACTGGTCCAGCGAAACGTGACAATTAAGCTGTACAACCCAATATTGCACCAACGCAGAGTGGAACCACGCGCAGGATATCGTCCTGCAACCGTAGCAGAAATGGACCCGTTCGAAGAATACGCGACCATCCACGAAGGTTATTTCGATTCGTCGGTTGACGACGTGATAAAGAATAATTGGAATTTATTCTGCGAGGCTCTCCGTCTCACTGGTGAGACAGGGCCGAAGTCGCCGCAAAAAATAAACAATTATCGTCCCCCTCCTCCTCCAAAAGGTTGGTGCGCACTGCTGTAAAGCACAAGTGAAAGCTTTTGGATTCGAAGAATTGCAACCTCTTATTATCACCACTGGTCCAGCGAAACGTGACAATTAAGCTGTACAACCCGATATTGCACCAACGCAGAGTGGAACCACGCGCAGGATCTCGTTCTGCAACCGTAGCAGAGATGGGCGCGTTCGAAGAATACGCGATCATCCACGAAGGGTATTTCGATTCGTCGGTTGACGACGTGATAAAGAAAAGTTGGTATTTGTTCTGCGAGGCTCCCCGTCCCACCGGCGAGGCGGGGCCGAAGCTTTCGCAAGAATATAAACAATTAACGTCTCGCCCCTCATCGGGGCGCGGCAAAATTATCAAACGTTGACCGGTTAGCGACTATAAAAAGTTTGGGGAGCACTGCTGTAAAGCACAAGTGAGAGCTTTTGGATGCGAAGAATTGCAAGCTCTTAATATCACCATAGGTCTTGCGAACCCTGAGAATTAAGCTGTGGAGCCCAATATTGCACCAAGACAGAGTGGAACCACGCGCAGGATATCGTCCTGCAACCGTAGCAGAAATGGACCCGTTCGAAGAATACGCGACCATCCACAAAGGGTATTTCGATTCGTCGGAGAACGACGTGATAAAGAAAAATTGGAATTTATTCTGCGAGGCTCTCCGTCTCACTGTTGAGACAGGGCCGATGCCTCCGCAAAAAATAAACAATTATCGTCCCCCTCCTCCTCCAAAAGGTTGGTGCGCACTGCTGTAAAGCACAAGTGAAAGCTTTTTGATTCGAAGAATTGCAAGCTCTTATTATCACCACTGGTCCAGCGAAACGTGACAATTAAGCTGTACAACCCAATATTGCACCAAGAGAGAGTGGAACCACGCGCAGGATATCGTTCTGCAACCGTAGCAGAGATGGACCCGTTCGAAGAATACGCGACCATCCACAAAGTGTCATTTCGATACGTCGGAGAACGACGTGATAAAGAAAAGTTGGAATTTGTTCTGCGAGGCTCTCCGTCTCACTGGTGAGACAGGACCGAAGCCTCCGCAAAAATATAAACAATTATCGTCCCCCTCCTCAACGGGACGCGGTAAAATTATCAAACGTTGAACGGCCCGCTGCTGTAAAAAGGTTGGTGAGCACTGCTGTAAGGCACAAGTGAAAGCTTTTGGTTTCGAAGAATTGCAAGCTCTTAATATCATCATAGGTCTTGCAAACCCTGAGAATTAAGCTTTGGAGCCCAATATTGCACCAAGACAGAGTGGAACCTCGCGCAGGATATCGTTCTGCAACCGTAGCAGAAATGGACCCGTTCGAAGAATACGCGGCCATCCACAAAGGGTATTTCGATTCGTCGAAGAACGACGTGATAAAGAAAAATTGGAATTTATTCTGCGAGGCTCTCCATCTCACTGGTGAGACAGGGCCGAAGCCTCCGCAAAAATATAAACAATTATCGTCCCCCTCCTCAACGGGACGCGGTAAAATTATCAAACGTTGAACGGCCCGCTGCTGTAAAAAGGTTGGTGAGCACTGCTGTAAAGCACAAGTGAAAGCTTTTTGATTCGAAGAATTGCAAGCTCTTATTATCACCACTGGTCCAGCGAAACGTGACAATTAAGCTGTACAACCCAATATTGCACCAACGCAGAGTGGAACCACGCGCAGGATCTCGTTCTGCAACTGTAGCAGAGATGGGCGCGTTCGAAGAATACGCGACCATCCACGAAGGTTATTTCGATTCGTCGGTTGACGACGTGATAAAGAATAATTGGAATTTATTCTGCGAGGCTCTCCGTCTCACTGGTGAGACAGGGCCGAAGTCGCCGCAAAAAATAAACAATTATCGTCCCCCTCCTCCTCCAAAAGGTTGGTGCGCACTGCTGTAAAGCACAAGTGAAAGCTTTTGGATTCGAAGAATTGCAACCTCTTATTATCACCACTGGTCCAGCGAAACGTGACAATTAAGCTGTACAACCCGATATTGCACCAACGCAGAGTGGAACCACGCGCAGGATCTCGTTCTGCAACCGTAGCAGAGATGGGCGCGTTCGAAGAATACGCGATCATCCACGAAGGGTATTTCGATTCGTCGCTTGACGACGTGATAAAGAAAAGTTGGTATTTGTTCTGCGAGGCTCCCCGTCCCACTGGCGAGGCGGGGCCGAAGCTTTCGCAAGAATATAAACAATTAACGTCTCGCCCCTCATCGGGGCGCGGCAAAATTATCAAACGTTGACCGGTTAGCGACTATAAAAAGTTTGGGGAGCACTGCTGTAAAGCACAAGTGAGAGCTTTTGGATGCGAAGAATTGCAAGCTCTTAATATCACCATAGGTCTTGCGAACCCTGAGAATTAAGCTGTGGAGCCCAATATTGCACCAAGACAGAGTGGAACCACGCGCAGGATATCGTCCTGCAACCGTAGCAGAAATGGACCCGTTCGAAGAATACGCGACCATCCACAAAGGGTATTTCGATTCGTCGGAGAACGACGTGATAAAGAAAAATTGGAATTTATTCTGCGAGGCTCTCCGTCTCACTGTTGAGACAGGGCCGATGCCTCCGCAAAAAATAAACAATTATCGTCCCCCTCCTCCTCCAAAAGGTTGGTGCGCACTGCTGTAAAGCACAAGTGAAAGCTTTTTGATTCGAAGAATTGCAAGCTCTTATTATCACCACTGGTCCAGCGAAACGTGACAATTAAGCTGTACAACCCAATATTGCACCAAGAGAGAGTGGAACCACGCGCAGGATATCGTTCTGCAACCGTAGCAGAGATGGACCCGTTCGAAGAATACGCGACCATCCACAAAGTGTCATTTCGATTCGTCGGAGAACGACGTGATAAAGAAAAGTTGGAATTTATTCTGCGAGGCTCTCCGTCTCACTGGTGAGACAGGACCGAAGCCTCCGCAAAAATATAAACAATTATCGTCCCCCTCCTCAACGGGACGCGGTAAAATTATCAAACGTTGAACGGCCCGCTGCTGTAAAAAGGTTGGTGAGCACTGCTGTAAGGCACAAGTGAAAGCTTTTGGATTCGAAGAATTGCAAGCTCTTAATATCATCATAGGTCTTGCAAACCCTGAGAATTAAGCTTTGGAGCCCAATATTGCACCAAGACAGAGTGGAACCTCGCGCAGGATATCGTTCTGCAACCGTAGCAGAAATGGACCCGTTCGAAGAATACGCGATCATCCACGAAGGGTATTTCGATTCGTCGGTTGACGACGTGATAAAGAAAAGTTGGTATTTGTTCTGCGAGGCTCCCCGTCCCACTGGCGAGGCGGGGCCGAAGCTTCCGCAAGAATATAAACAATTAACGTCTCGCCCCTCATCGGGGCGCGGCAAAATTATCAAACGTTGACCGGTTAGCGACTATAAAAAGTTTGGGGAGCACTGCTGTAAAGCACAAGTGAGAGCTTTTGGATGCGAAGAATTGCAAGCTCTTAATATCACCATAGGTCTTGCGAACCCTGAGAATTAAGCTGTGGAGCCCAATATTGCACCAAGAGAGAGTGGAACCACGCGCAGGATATCGTTCTGCAACCGTAGCAGAGATGGACCCGTTCGAAGAATACGCGACCATCCACAAAGTGTCATTTCGATTCGTCGGAGAACGACGTGATAAAGAAAAGTTGGAATTTATTCTGCGAGGCTCTCCGTCTCACTGGTGAGACAGGACCGAAGCCTCCGCAAAAATATAAACAATTATCGTCCCCCTCCTCAACGGGACGCGGTAAAATTATCAAACGTTGAACGGCCCGCTGCTGTAAAAAGGTTGGTGAGCACTGCTGTAAGGCACAAGTGAAAGCTTCTGGATTCGAAGAATTGCAAGCTCTTAATATCATCATAGGTCTTGCAAACCCTGAGAATTAAGCTTTGGAGCCCAATATTGCACCAAGACATAGTGGAACCTCGCGCAGGATATCGTTCTGCAACCGTAGCAGAAATGGACCCGTTCGAAGAATACGCGGCCATCCACAAAGGGTATTTCGATTCGTCGGAGAACGACGAGATAAAGAAAAATTGGAATTTATTCTGCGAGGCTCTCCATCTCACTGGTGAGACAGGGCCGAAGCCTCCGCAAAAAATAAACAATTATCGTCCCCCTCCTCCTCCAAAATGTTGGTGCGCACTCCTGTAAAGCACAAGTGAAAGCTTTTGAATTCGAAGAATTGCAAGCTCTTACTATCACCACTGGTCCAGCGAAACGTGACAATTAAGCTGTACAACACAATATTGCACCAACACAGAGTGGAACCACGCGCAGGATCTCGTTCTGCAACCGTAGCAGAGATGGGCGCGTTCGAAGAATACGCGATCATCCACGAAGGGTATTTCGATTCGTCGGCTGACGACGTGATAAAGAAAAGTTGGTATTTGTTCTGCGAGGCTCCCCGTCCCACTGGCGAGGCGGGGCCGAAGCTTCCGCAAGAATATAAACAATTAACGTCTCGCCCCTCATCGGGGCGCGGTAAAATTATCAAACGTTGACCGGTTAGCGACTATAAAAAGTTTGGGGAGCACTGCTGTGAAGCGCAAGTGAGAGCTTTTGGATTCGAAGAATTGCAAGCTCTTAATATCACCATAGGTCTTGCGAACCCTGAGAATTAAGCTGTGGAGCCCAATATTGCACCAAGACAGAGTGGAACCACGCGCAGGATATCGTTCTGCAACCGTAGCAGAAATGGACCCATTCGAAGAATACGCGACCATCCACAAAGGGTATTTCGATTCGTCGGAGAACGACGTGATAAAGAAAAATTGGAATTTATTCTGCGAGGCTCTCCGTCTCACTGGTGAGACAGGGCCGATGCCTCCGCAAAAAATAAACAATTATTGTCCCCCTCCTCCTCCAAAAGGTTGGTGCGCACTGCTGTAAAGCACAAGTGAAAGCTTTTGGATTCAAAGAATTGCAACCTCTTATTATCACCACTGGTCCAGCGAAACGTGACAATTAAGCTGTACAATCCGATATTGCACCAACGCAGAGTGGAACCACGCGCAGGATCTCGTTCTGCAACCGTAGCAGAGATGGGCGCGTTCGAAGAATACGCGATCATCCACGAAGGGTATTTCGATTCGTCGGTTGACGACGTGATAAAGAAAAGTTGGTATTTGTTCTGCGAGGCTCCCCGTCCCACTGGCGAGGCGGGGCCGAAGCTTCCGCAAGAATATAAACAATTAACATCTCGCCCCTCATCGGGGCGCGGCAAAATTATCAAACGTTGACCGGTTAGCGACTATAAAAAGTTTGGGGAGCACTGCTGTAAAGCACAAGTGAGAGCTTTTGGATGCGAAGAATTGCAAGCTCTTAATATCACCATAGGTCTTGCGAACCCTGAGAATTAAGCTGTGGAGCCCAATATTGCACCAAGAGAGAGTGGATCCACGCGCAGGATATCGTTCTACAACCGTAGCAGAGATGGACCCGTTCGAAGAATACGCGACCATCCACAAAGTGTCATTTCGATTCGTCGGAGAACGACGTGATAAAGAAAAGTTGGAATTTATTCTGCGAGGCTCTCCGTCTCACTGGTGAGACAGGACCGAAGCCTCCGCAAAAATATAAACAATTATCGTCCCCCTCCTCAACGGGACGCGGTAAAATTATCAAACGTTGAACGGCCCGCTGCTGTAAAAAGGTTGGTGAGCACTGCTGTAAGGCACAAGTGAAAGCTTCTGGATTCGAAGAATTGCAAGCTCTTAATATCATCATAGGTCTTGCAAACCCTGAGAATTAAGCTTTGGAGCCCAATATTGCACCAAGACATAGTGGAACCTCGCGCAGGATATCGTTCTGCAACCGTAGCAGAAATGGACCCGTTCGAAGAATACGCGGCCATCCACAAAGGGTATTTCGATTCGTCGGAGAACGACGAGATAAAGAAAAATTGGAATTTATTCTGCGAGGCTCTCCATCTCACTGGTGAGACAGGGCCGAAGCCTCCGCAAAAAATAAACAATTATCGTCCCCCTCCTCCTCCAAAATGTTGGTGCGCACTCCTGTAAAGCACAAGTGAAAGCTTTTGAATTCGAAGAATTGCAAGCTCTTACTATCACCACTGGTCCAGCGAAACGTGACAATTAAGCTGTACAACCCAATATTGCACCAACACAGAGTGGAACCACGCGCAGGATCTCGTTCTGCAACCGTAGCAGAGATGGGCGCGTTCGAAGAATACGCGATCATCCACGAAGGGTATTTCGATTCGTCGGCTGACGACGTGATAAAGAAAAGTTGGTATTTGTTCTGCGAGGCTCCCCGTCCCACTGGCGAGGCGGGGCCGAAGCTTCCGCAAGAATATAAACAATTAACGTCTCGCCCCTCATCGGGGCGCGGTAAAATTATCAAACGTTGACCGGTTAGCGACTATAAAAAGTTTGGGGAGCACTGCTGTTCAGCACAAATGAGAGCTTTTGGATTCGAAGAATTGCAAGCTCTTAATATCACCATAGGTCTTGCGAACCCTGAGAATTAAGCTGTGGAGCCCAATATTGCACCAAGACAGAGTGGAACCACGCGCAGGATATCGTTCTGCAACCGTAGCAGAAATGGACCCATTCGAAGAATACACGACCATCCACAAAGGGTATTTCGATTCGTCGGAGAACGACGTGATAAAGAAAAATTGGAATTTATTCTGCGAGGCTCTCCGTCTCACTGGTGAGACAGGGCCGATGCCTCCGCAAAAAATAAACAATTATCGTCCCCCTCCTCCTCCAAAAGGTTGGTGCGCACTGCTGTAAAGCACAAGTGAAAGCTTTTTGATTCGAAGAATTGCAAGCTCTTATTATCACCACTGGTCCAGCGAAACGTGACAATTAAGCTGTACAACCCAATATTGCACCAACGCAGAGTGGAACCACGCGCAGGATCTCGTTCTGCAACTGTAGCAGAGATGGGCGCGTTCGAAGAATACGCGACCATCCACGAAGGTTATTTCGATTCGTCGGTTGACGACGTGATAAAGAAAAATTGGAATTTATTCTGCGAGGCTCTCCGTCTCACTGGTGAGACAGGGCCGAAGCCGCCGCAAAAAATAAACAATTATCGTCCCCCTCCTCCTCCAAAAGGTTGGTGCGCACTGCTGTAAAGCACAAGTGAAAGCTTTTGGATTCGAAGAATTGCAACCCCTTATTATCACCACTGGTCCAGCGAAACGTGACAATTAAGCTGTACAACCCGATATTGCACCAACGCAGAGTGGAACCACGCGCAGGATCTCGTTCTGCAACCGTAGCAGAGATGGGCGCGTTCGAAGAATACGCGATCATCCACGAAGGGTATTTCGATTCGTCGGTTGACGACGTGATAAAGAAAAGTTGGTATTTGTTCTGCGAGGCTCCCCGTCCCACTGGCGAGGCGGGGCCGAAGCTTCCGCAAGAATATAAACAATTAACGTCTCGCCCCTCATCGGGGCGCGGCAAAATTATCAAACGTTGACCGGTTAGCGACTATAAAAAGTTTGGGGAGCACTGCTGTAAAGCACAAGTGAGAGCTTTTGGATGCGAAGAATTGCAAGCTCTTAATATCACCATAGGTCTTGCGAACCCTGAGAATTAAGCTGTGGAGCCCAATAAAGCACCAAGACAGAGTGGAAACACGCGCAGGACATCGTTCTGCAACCGTAGCAGTGATGGACCCGTTCGAAGAATACGCGACCATCCACAAAGGGTCATTTCGATTCGTCGGAGAACGACGTGATAAAGAAAAATTGTAATTTATTCTGCGAGGCTCCCCGTCCCACGGACGAGGCGGGGCCGAAGCCTCCGCAAGAATATAAACAATTAACGGCTCGCCCCTCATCGGGGCGCGGTAAAATTATCAAACGTTGACCGGTTCGCGGCTATAAAAAGTTTGGGGAGCACTGCTGTACAGCACAAGTGAGAGCTTTTGGATTCGAAGAATTGCAAGCTCTTAATATCACCATCGGTCTTGCGAGCCCTGAGAATTAAGCTGTGGAGCCCAATATTGCACCAAGACAGAGTGGAACCACGCGCAGGACATCGTTCTGCAACCGTAGCAGTGATGGACCCGTTCGAAGAATACGCGACCATCCACAAAGGGTATTTCGATTCGTCGGAGAACGACGTGATAAAGAAAAATTGGAATTTATTCTGCGAGGCTCTCCATCTCACTGGTGAGACAGGGCCGAAGCCTCCGCAAAAAATAAACAATTATCGTCCCCCTCCTCCTCCAAAAGGTTGGTGCGCACTGCTGTAAAGCACAAGTGAAAGCATTTTGATTCGAAGAATTGCAAGCTCTTATTATCACCACTGGTCCAGCGAAACGTGACAATTAAGCTGTACAACCCAATATTGCACCAACGCAGAGTGGAACCACGCGCAGGATCTCGTTCTGCAACTGTAGCACAGATGGGCGCGTTCGAAGAATACGCGACCATCCACGAAGGTTATTTCGATTCGTCGGTTGACGACGTGATAAAGAAAAATTGGAATTTATTCTGCGAGGCTCTCCGTCTCACTGGTGAGACAGGGCCGAAGCCGCCGCAAAAAATAAACAATTATCGTCCCCCTCCTCCTCCAAAAGGTTGGTGCGCACTGCTGTAAAGCACAAGTGAAAGCTTTTGGATTCGAAGAATTGCAAGCTCTTAATATCACCATAGGTCTTGCGAACCCTGAGAATTAAGCTGTGGAGCCCAATATTGCACCAAGACAGAGTGGAACCACGCGCAGGACATCGTTCTGCAACCGTAGCAGAGATGGACCCGTTCGAAGAATACGCGACCATCCACAAAGGGTCATTTCGATTCGTCGGTTGACGACGTGATAAAGAAAAGTTAGAATTTATTCTGCGGGGCTCTCCGTCTCACTGGTGAGACAGGACCGAAGCCTCCGCAAAAATATAAACAATTATCGTCCCCCTCCTCAACGGGACGCGGTAAAATTATCAAACGTTGACCGGTTAGCGACTATAAAAAGTTTGGGGAGCACTGCTGTAAAGCACAAGTGAGAGCTTCTGGATTCGAAGAATTGCAAGCTCTTAATATCACCATAGGTCTTGCGAACCCTGAGAATTAAGCTGTGGAGCCCAATATTGCACCAAGACAGAGTGGAACCACGCGCAGGATATCGTTCTGCAACCGTAGCAGAAATTGACCCGTTCGAAGAATACGCGACCATCCACAAAGGGTATTTCGATTCGTCGGAGAACGACGTGATAAAGAAAAATTGGAATTTATTCTGCGAGGCTCTCCGTCTCACTGGTGAGACAGGGCCGATACCTCCGCAAAAAATAAACAATTATCGTCCCCCTCCTCCTCCAAAAGGTTGGTGCGCACTGCTGTAAAGCACAAGTGAAAGCTTTTTGATTCGAAGAATTGCAAGCTCTTATTATCACCACTGGTCCAGCGAAACGTGACAATTAAGCTGTACAACCCGATATTGCACCAACGCAGAGTGGAACCACGCGCAGGATCTCGTTCTGCAACCCTAGCAGAGATGGGCGCGTTCGAAGAATCCGCGATCATCCACAAAGGGTATTTCGATTCGTCGGTTGACGACGTGATAAAGAAAAGTTGGTATTTGTTCTGCGAGGCTCCCCGTCCCACTGGCGAGGCGGGGGCGAAGCCTCCGCAAGAATATAAACAATTAACGTCTCGCCCCTCATCGGGGCGTGGTAAAATTATCAAACGTTGACCGGTTCGCGACTATAAAAAGTTTGGGGAGCACTGCTGTAAAGCACAAGTGAGAGCTTTTGGATTCGAAGAATTGCAAGCTCTTAATATCACCATAGGTCTTGCGAACCCTGAGAATTAAGCTGTGGAGCTCAATATTGCACCAAGACAGAGTGGAACCACGCGCAGGACATCGTTCTGCAACCGTAGCAGAGATGGACCCGTTCGAAGAATACGCGATCATCCACGAAGGGTATTTCGATTCGTCGGTTGACGACGTGATAAAGAAAAGTTGGTATTTGTTCTGCGAGGCTCCCCGTCCCACTGGCGAGGCGGGGCCGAAGCTTCCGCAAGAATATAAACAATTAACGTCTCGCCCCTCATCGGGGCGCGGCAAAATTATCAAACGTTGACCGGTTAGCGACTATAAAAAGTTTGGGGAGCGCTGCTGTAAAGCACAAGTGAGAGCTTTTGGATGCGAAGAATTGCAAGCTCTTAATATCACCATAGGTCTTGCGAACCCTGAGAATTAAGCTGTGGAGCCCAATATTGCACCAAGACAGAGTGGAACCACGCGCAGGATATCGTTCTGCAACCGTAGCAGAAATGGACCCGTTCGAAGAATACGCGACCATCCATAAAGGGTATTTCGATTCGTCGGAGAACGACGTGATAAAGAAAAATTGGAATTTATTCTGCGAGGCTCTCCGTCTCACTGTTGAGACAGGGCCGATGCCTCCGCAAAAAATAAACAATTATCGTCCCCCTCCTCCTCCAAAAGGTTGGTGCGCACTGCTGTAAAGCACAAGTGAAAGCTTTTTGATTCGAAGAATTGCAAGCTCTTATTATCACCACTGGTCCAGCGAAACGTGACAATTAAGCTGTACAACCCAATATTGCACCAAGAGAGAGTGGAACCACGCGCAGGATATCGTTCTGCAACCGTAGCAGAGATGGATCCGTTCGAAGAATACGCGACCATCCACAAAGTGTCATTTCGATTCGTCGGAGAACGACGTGATAAAGAAAAGTTGGAATTTATTCTGCGAGGCTCTCCGTCTCACTGGTGAGACAGGACCGAAGCCTCCGCAAAAATATAAACAATTATCGTCCCCCTCCTCAACGGGACGCGGTAAAATTATCAAACGTTGAACGGCCCGCTGCTGTAAAAAGGTTGGTGAGCACTGCTGTAAAGCACAAGTGAAAGCTTTTTGATTCGAAGAATTGCAAGCTCTTATTATCACCACTGGTCCAGCGAAACGTGACAATTAAGCTGTACAACCCAATATTGCACCAACGCAGAGTGGAACCACGCGCAGGATCTCGTTCTGCAACTGTAGCAGAGATGGGCGCGTTCGAAGAATACGCGACCACCCACGAAGGTTATTTCGATTCGTCGGTTGACGACGTGATAAAGAATAATTGGAATTTATTCTGCGAGGCTCTCCGTCTCACTGGTGAGACAGGGCCGAAGTCGCCGCAAAAAATAAACAATTATCGTCCCCCTCCTCCTCCAAAAGGTTGGTGCGCACTGCTGTAAAGCACAAGTGAAAGCTTTTGGATTCGAAGAATTGCAACCTCTTATTATCACCACTGGTCCAGCGAAACGTGACAATTAAGCTGTACAACCCGATATTGCACCAACGCAGAGTGGAACCACGCGCAGGATCTCGTTCTGCAACCGTAGCAGAGATGGGCGCGTTCGAAGAATACGCGATCATCCACGAAGGGTATTTCGATTCGTCGGTTGACGACGTGATAAAGAAAAGTTGGTATTTGTTCTGCGAGGCTCCCCGTCCCACTGGCGAGGCGGGGCCGAAGCTTCCGCAAGAATATAAACAATTAACGTCTCGCCCCTCATCGGGGCGCGGCAAAATTATCAAACGTTGACCGGTTAGCGACTATAAAAAGTTTGGGGAGCACTGCTGTAAAGCACAAGTGAGAGCTTTTGGATGCGAAGAATTGCAAGCTCTTAATATCACCATAGGTCTTGCGACCCCTGAGAATTAAGCAGGGGAGCCCAATATTGCACCAAGACAGAGTGGAACCACGCGCAGGATATCGTCCTGCAACCGTAGCAGAAATGGACCCGTTCGAAGAATACGCGACCATCCACAAAGGGTATTTCGATTCGTCGGAGAACGACGTGATAAAGAAAAATTGGAATTTATTCTGCGAGGCTCTAAGTCTCACTGTTGAGACAGGGCCGATGCCTCCGCAAAAAATAAACAATTATCGTCCCCCTCCTCCTCCAAAAGGTTGGTGCGCACTGCTGTAAAGCACAAGTGAAAGCTTTTTGATTCGAAGAATTGCAAGCTCTTATTATCACCACTGGTCCAGCGAAACGTGACAATTAAGCTGTACAACCCAATATTGCACCAAGAGAGAGTGGAACCACGCGCAGGATATCGTTCTGCAACCGTAGCAGAGATGGACCCGTTCGAAGAATACGCGACCATCCACAAAGTGTCATTTCGATTCGTCGGAGAACGACGTGATAAAGAAAAGTTGGAATTTATTCTGCGAGGCTCTCCGTCTCACTGGTGAGACGGGACCGAAGCCTCCGCAAAAATATAAACAATTATCGTCCCCCTCCTCAACGGGACGCGGTAAAATTATCAAACGTGGAACGGCCCGCTGCTGTAAAAAGGTTGGTGAGCACTGCTGTAAGGCACAAGTGAAAGCTTTTGGATTCGAAGAATTGCAAGCTCTTAATATCATCATAGGTCTTGCAAACCCTGAGAATTAAGCTTTGGAGCCCAATATTGCACCAAGACAGAGTGGAACCTCGCGCAGGATATCGTTCTGCAACCGTAGCAGAAATGGACCCGTTCGAAGAATACGCGGCCATCCACAAAGGGTATTTCGATTCGTCGGAGTTCGACGTGATAAAGAAAAATTGGAATTTATTCTGCGAGGCTCTCCATCTCACTGGTGAGACAGGGCCGAAGCCTCCGCAAAAATATAAACAATTATCGTCCCCCTCCTCAACGGGACGAGGTAAAATTATCAAACGTTGAACGGCCCGCTGCTGTAAAAAGGTTGGTGAGCACTGCTGTAAAGCACAAGTGAAAGCTTTTTGATTCGAAGAATTGCAAGCTCTTATTATCACCACTGGTCCAGCGAAACGTGACAATTAAGCTGTACAACCCAATATTGCACCAACGCAGAGTGGAACCACGCGCAGGATCTCGTTCTGCAACTGTAGCAGAGATGGGCGCGTTCGAAGAATACGCGACCATCCACGAAGGTTATTTCGATTCGTCGGTTGACGACGTGATAAAGAAAAATTGGAATTTATTCTGCGAGGCTCTCCGTCTCACTGGTGAGACAGGGCCGAAGCCGCCGCAAAAAATAAACAATTATCGTCCCCCTCCTCCTCCAAAAGGTTGGTGCGCACTGCTGTAAAGCACAAGTGAAAGCTTTTGGATTCAAAGAATTGCAACCTCTTATTATCACCACTGGTCCAGCGAAACGTGACAATTAAGCTGTACAACCCGATATTGCACCAACGCAGAGTGGAACCACGCGCAGGATCTCGTTCTGCAACCGTAGCAGAGATGGGCGCGTTCGAAGAATACGCGATCATCCACGAAGGGTATTTCGATTCGTTGGTTGACGACGTGATAAAGAAAAGTTGGTATTTGTTCTGCGAGGCTCCCCGTCCCACTGGCGAGGCGGGGCCGAAGCTTCCGCAAGAATATAAACAATTAACGTCTCGCCCCTCATCGGGGCGCGGCAAAATTATCAAACGTTGACCGGTTAGCGACTATAAAAAGTTTGGGGAGCACTGCTGTAAAGCACAAGTGAGAGCTTTTGGATGCGAAGAATTGCAAGCTCTTAATATCACCATAGGTCTTGCGAACCCTGAGAATTAAGCTGTGGAGCCCAATATTGCACCAAGAGAGAGTGGAACCACGCGCAGGATATCGTTCTGCAACCGTAGCAGAGATGGACCCGTTCGAAGAATACGCGACCATCCACGAAGGTTATTTCGATTCGTCGGTTGACGACGTGATAAAGAAAAATTGGAATTTATTCTGCGAGGCTCTCCGTCTCACTGGTGAGACAGGGCCGAAGCCGCCGCAAAAAATAAACAATTATCGTTCCCCTCCTCAACGGGACGCGGTAAAATTATCAAACGTTGAACGGCCCGCTGCTGTAAAAAGGTTGGTGAGCACTGCTGTAAGGCACAAGTGAAAGCTTTTGGATTCGAAGAATTGCAAGCTCTTAATATCATCATAGGTCTTGCAAACCCTGAGAATTAAGCTTTGGAGCCCAATATTGCACCAAGACATAGTGGAACCTCGCGCAGGATATCGTTCTGCAACCGTAGCAGAAATGGACCCGTTCGAAGAATACGCGGCCATCCACAAAGGGTATTTCGATTCGTCGGAGAACGACGAGATAAAGAAAAATTGGAATTTATTCTGCGAGGCTCTCCATCTCACTGGTGAGACAGGGCCGAAGCCTCCGCAAAAAATAAACAATTATCGTCCCCCTCCTCCTCCAAAAGGTTGGTGCGCACTCCTGTAAAGCACAAGTGAAAGCTTTTGAATTCGAAGAATTGCAAGCTCTTACTATCACCACTGGTCCAGCGAAACGTGACAATTAAGCTGTACAACCCAATATTGCACCAACACAGAGTGGAACCACGCGCAGGATCTCGTTCTGCAACCGTAGCAGAGATGGGCGCGTTCGAAGAATACGCGATCATCCACGAAGGGTATTTCGATTCGTCGGCTGACGACGTGATAAAGAAAAGTTGGTATTTGTTCTGCGAGGCTCCCCGTCCCACTGGCGAGGCGGGGCCGAAGCTTCCGCAAGAATATAAACAATTAACGTCTCGCCCCTCATCGGGGCGCGGCAAAATTATCAAACGTTGACCGGTTAGCGACTATAAAAAGTTTGGGGAGCACTGCTGTGAAGCACAAGTGAGAGCTTTTGGATTCGAAGAATTGCAAGCTCTTAATATCACCATAGGTCTTGCGAACCCTGAGAATTAAGCTGTGGAGCCCAATATTGCACCAAGACAGAGTGGAACCACGCGCAGGATATCGTTCTGCAACCGTAGCAGAAATGGACCCATTCGAAGAATACGCGACCATCCACAAAGGGTATTTCGATTCGTCGGAGAACGACGTGATAAAGAAAAATTGGAATTTATTCTGCGAGGCTCTCCGTCTCACTGGTGAGACAGGGCCGATGCCTCCGCAAAAAATAAACAATTATCGTCCCCCTCCTCCTCCAAAAGGTTGGTGCGCACTGCTGTAAAGCACAAGTGAAAGCTTTTTGATTCGAAGAATTGCAAGCTCTTATTATCACCACTGGTCCAGCGAAACGTGACAATTAAGCTGTACAACCCAATATTGCACCAACGCAGAGTGGAACCACGCGCAGGATCTCGTTCTGCAACTGTAGCAGAGATGGGCGCGTTCGAAGAATACGCGACCATCCACGAAGGTTATTTCGATTCGTCGGTTGACGACGTGATAAAGAAAAATTGGAATTTATTCTGCGAGGCTCTCCGTCTCACTGGTGAGACAGGGCCGAAGCCGCCGCAAAAAATAAACAATTATCGTCCCCCTCCTCAACGGGACGCGGTAAAATTATCAAACGTTGAACGGCCCGCTGCTGTAAAAAGGTTGGTGAGCACTGCTGTAAGGCACAAGTGAAAGCTTTTGGATTCGAAGAATTGCAAGCTCTTAATATCATCATATGTCTTGCAAACCCTGAGAATTAAGCTTTGGAGCCCAATATTGCACCAAGACATAGTGGAACCTCGCGCAGGATATCGTTCTGCAACCGTAGCAGAAATGGACCCGTTCGAAGAATACGCGGCCATTCACAAAGGGTATTTCGATTCGTCGGAGAACGACGAGATAAAGAAAAATTGGAATTTATTCTGCGAGGCTCTCCATCTCACTGGTGAGACAGGGCCGAAGCCTCCGCAAAAAATAAACAATTATCGTCCCCCTCCTCCTCCAAAAGGTTGGTGCGCACTCCTGTAAAGCACAAGTGAAAGCTTTTGAATTCGAAGAATTGCAAGCTCTTACTATCACCACTGGTCCAGCGAAACGTGACAATTAAGCTGTACAACCCAATATTGCACCAACACAGAGTGGAACCGCGCGCAGGATCTCGTTCTGCAACCGTAGCAGAGATGGGCGCGTTCGAAGAATACGCGATCATCCACGAAGGGTATTTCGATTCGTCGGCTGACGACGTGATAAAGAAAAGTTGGTATTTGTTCTGCGAGGCTCCCCGTCCCACTGGCGAGGCGGGGCCGAAGCTTCCGCAAGAATATAAACAATTAACGTCTCGCCCCTCATCGGGGCGCGGCAAAATTATCAAACGTTGACCGGTTAGCGACTATAAAAAGTTTGGGGAGCACTGCTGTGAAGCACAAGTGAGAGCTTTTGGATTCGAAGAATTGCAAGCTCTTAATATCACCATAGGTCTTGCGAACCCTGAGAATTAAGCTGTGGAGCCCAATATTGCACCAAGACAGAGTGGAACCACGCGCAGGATATCGTTCTGCAACCGTAGCAGAAATGGACCCATTCGAAGAATACGCGACCATCCACAAAGGGTATTTCGATTCGTCGGAGAACGACGTGATAAAGAAAAATTGGAATTTATTCTGCGAGGCTCCCCGTCCCACTGACGAGGCGGGGCCGAAGCCTCCGCAAGAATATAAACAATTAACGTCTCGCCCCTCATCGGGGCGCGGTAAAATTATCAAACGTTGACCGGTTCGCGGCTATAAAAAGTTTGGGGAGCACTGCTGTTCAGCACAAGTGAGAGCTGTTGGATTCTAAGAATTGAAAGCTCTTAATATCACCATAGGTCTTGCGAACCCTTAGAATTAAGCTGTGGAGCCCAATATTGCACCAAGAGAGAGTGGAACCACGCGCAGGATATCGTTCTGCAACCGTAGCAGAGATGGACCCGTTCGAACAATACGCGACCATCCACAAAGTGTCATTTCGATTCGTCGGAGAACGACGTGATAAAGAAAAGTTGGAATTTATTCTGCGAGGCTCTCCGTCTCACTGGTGAGACAGGACCGAAGCCTCCGCAAAAATATAAACAATTATCGTCCCCCTCCTCAACGGGACGCGGTAAAATTATCAAACGTTGAACGGCCCGCTGCTGTAAAAAGGTTGGTGAGCACTGCTGTAAGGCACAAGTGAAAGCTTCTGGATTCAAAGAATTGCAAGCTCTTAATATCATCATAGGTCTTGCAAACCCTGAGAATTAAGCTTTGGAGCCCAATATTGCACCAAGACATAGTGGAACCTCGCGCAGGATATCGTTCTGCAACCGTAGCAGAAATGGACCCGTTCGAAGAATACGCGGCCATCCACAAAGGGTATTTCGATTCGTCGGAGAACGACGAGATAAAGAAAAATTGGAATTTATTCTGCGAGGCTCTCCATCTCACTGGTGAGACAGGGCCGAAGCCTCCGCAAAAAATAAACAATTATCGTCCCCCTCCTCCTCCAAAAGGTTGGTGCGCACTCCTGTAAAGCACAAGTGAAAGCTTTTGAATTCGAAGAATTGCAAGCTCTTACTATCACCACTGGTCCAGCGAAACGTGACAATTAAGCTGTACAACCCAATATTGCACCAACACAGAGTGGAACCACGCGCAGGATCTCGTTCTGCAACCGTAGCAGAGATGGGCGCGTTCGAAGAATACGCGATCATCCACGAAGGGTATTTCGATTCGTCGGCTGACGACGTGATAAAGAAAAGTTGGTATTTGTTCTGCGAGGCTCCCCGTCCCACTGGCGAGGCGGGGCCGAAGCTTCCGCAAGAATATAAACAATTAACGTCTCGCCCCTCATCGGGGCGCGGCAAAATTATCAAACGTTGACCGGTTAGCGACTATAAAAAGTTTGGGGAGCACTGCTGTGAAGCACAAGTGAGAGCTTTTGGATTCGAAGAATTGCAAGCTCTTAATATCACCATAGGTCTTGCGAACCCTGAGAATTAAGCTGTGGAGCCCAATATTGCACCAAGACAGAGTGGAACCACGCGCAGGATATCGTTCTGCAACCGTAGCAGAAATGGACCCATTCGAAGAATACGCGACCATCCACAAAGGGTATTTCGATTCGTCGGAGAACGACGTGATAAAGAAAAATTGGAATTTATTCTGCGAGGCTCTCCGTCTCACTGGTGAGACAGGGCCTATGCCTCCGCAAAAAATAAACAATTATCGTCCCCCTCCTCCTCCAAAAGGTTGGTGCGCACTGCTGTAAAGCACAAGTGAAAGCTTTTTGATTCGAAGAATTGCAAGCTCTTATTATCACCACTGGTCCAGCGAAACGTGACAATTAAGCTGTACAACCCAATATTGCACCAACGCAGAGTGGAACCACGCGCAGGATCTCGTTCTGCAACTGTAGCAGAGATGGGCGCGTTCGAAGAATACGCGACCATCCACGAAGGTTATTTCGATTCGTCGGTTGACGACGTGATAAAGAAAAATTGGAATTTATTCTGCGAGGCTCTCCGTCTCACTGGTGAGACAGGGCCGAAGCCGCCGCAAAAAATAAACAATTATCGTCCCCCTCCTCAACGGGACGCGGTAAAATTATCAAACGTTGAACGGCCCGCTGCTGTAAAAAGGTTGGTGAGCACTGCTGTAAGGCACAAGTGAAAGCTTTTGGATTCGAAGAATTGCAAGCTCTTAATATCATCATAGGTCTTGCAAACCCTGAGAATTAAGCTTTGGAGCCCAATATTGCACCAAGACATAGTGGAACCTCGCGCAGGATATCGTTCTGCAACCGTAGCAGAAATGGACCCGTTCGAAGAATACGCGGCCATTCACAAAGGGTATTTCGATTCGTCGGAGAACGACGAGATAAAGAAAAATTGGAATTTATTCTGCGAGGCTCTCCATCTCACTGGTGAGACAGGGCCGAAGCCTCCGCAAAAAATAAACAATTATCGTCCCCCTCCTCCTCCAAAAGGTTGGTGCGCACTCCTGTAAAGCACAAGTGAAAGCTTTTGAATTCGAAGAATTGCAAGCTCTTACTATCACCACTGGTCCAGCGAAACGTGACAATTAAGCTGTACAACCCAATATTGCACCAACACAGAGTGGAACCGCGCGCAGGATCTCGTTCTGCAACCGTAGCAGAGATGGGCGCGTTCGAAGAATACGCGATCATCCACGAAGGGTATTTCGATTCGTCGGCTGACGACGTGATAAAGAAAAGTTGGTATTTGTTCTGCGAGGCTCCCCGTCCCACTGGCGAGGCGGGGCCGAAGCTTCCGCAAGAATATAAACAATTAACGTCTCGCCCCTCATCGGGGCGCGGCAAAATTATCAAACGTTTACCGGTTAGCGACTATAAAAAGTTTGGGGAGCACTGCTGTAAAGCACAAGTGAGAGCTTTTGGATTCGAAGAATTGCAAGCTCTTAATATCACCATAGGTCTTGCGAACCCTGAGAATTAAGCTGTGGAGCCCAATATTGCACCAAGACAGAGTGGAACCACGCGCAGGATATCGTTCTGCAACCGTAGCAGAAATGGACCCATTCGAAGAATACGCGACCATCCACAAAGGGTATTTCGATTCGTCGGAGAACGACGTGATAAAGAAAAATTGTAATTTATTCTGCGAGGCTCCCCGTCCCACGGACGAGGCGGGGCCGAAGCCTCCGCAAGAATATAAACAATTAACGGCTCGCCCCTCATCGGGGCGCGGTAAAATTATCAAACGTTGACCGGTTCGCGGCTATAAAAAGTTTGGGGAGCACTGCTGTACAGCACAAGTGAGAGCTTTTGGATTCGAAGAATTGCAAGCTCTTAATATCACCATCGGTCTTGCGAGCCCTGAGAATTAAGCTGTGGAGCCCAATATTGCACCAATACAGAGTGGAACCACGCGCAGGACATCGTTCTGCAACCGTAGCAGTGATGGACCCGTTCGAAGAATACGCGACCATCCACAAAGGGTATTTCGATTCGTCGGAGAACGACGTGATAAAGAAAAATTGGAATTTATTCTGCGAGGCTCTCCGTCTCACTGGTGAGACAGGGCCGAAGCCGCCGCAAAAAATAAACAATTATCGTCCCCCTCCTCCTCCAAAAGGTTGGTGCGCACTGCTGTAAAGCACAAGTGAAAGCTTTTTGATTCGAAGAATTGCAAGCTCTTATTATCACCACTGGTCCAGCGAAACGTGACAATTAAACTGTACAACCCAATATTGCACCAAGAGAGAGTGGAACCACGCGCAGGATATCGTTCTGCAACCGTAGCAGAGATGGACCCGTTCGAAGAATACGCGACCATCCACAAAGGGTATTTCGATTCGTCGGAGAACGACGTGATAAAGAAAAATTGGAATTTATTCTGCGAGGCTCTCCATCTCACTGGTGAGACAGGGCCGAAGCCTCCGCAAAAAATAAACAATTATCGTCCCCCTCCTCCTCCAAAAGGTTGGTGCGCACTGCTGTAAAGCACAAGTGAAAGCATTTTGTTTCGAAGAATTGCAAGCTCTTATTATCACCACTGGTCCAGCGAAACGTGACAATTAAGCTGTACAACCCGATATTGCACCAACGCAGAGTGGAACCACGCGCAGGATCTCGTTCTGCAACTGTAGCAGAGATGGGCGCGTTCGAAGAATACGCGACCATCCACGAAGGTTATTTCGATTCGTCGGTTGACGACGTGATAAAGAAAAATTGGAATTTATTCTGCGAGGCTCTCCGTCTCACTGGTGAGACAGGGCCGAAGCCGCCGCAAAAAATAAACAATTATCGTCCCCCTCCTCAACGGGACGCGGTAAAATTATCAAACGTTGAACGGCCCGCTGCTGTAAAAAGGTTGGTGAGCACTGCTGTAAGGCACAAGTGAAAGCTTTTGGATTCGAAGAATTGCAAGCTCTTAATATCATCATAGGTCTTGCAAACCCTGAGAATTAAGCTTTGGAGCCCAATATTGCACCAAGACATAGTGGAACCTCGCGCAGGATATCGTTCTGCAACCGTAGCAGAAATGGACCCGTTCGAAGAATACGCGGCCATTCACAAAGGGTATTTCGATTCGTCGGAGAACGACGAGATAAAGAAAAATTGGAATTTATTCTGCGAGGCTCTCCATCTCACTGGTGAGACAGGGCCGAAGCCTCCGCAAAAAATAAACAATTATCGTCCCCCTCCTCCTCCAAAAGGTTGGTGCGCACTCCTGTAAAGCACAAGTGAAAGCTTTTGAATTCGAAGAATTGCAAGCTCTTACTATCACCACTGGTCCAGCGAAACGTGACAATTAAGCTGTACAACCCAATATTGCACCAACACAGAGTGGAACCGCGCGCAGGATCTCGTTCTGCAACCGTAGCAGAGATGGGCGCGTTCGAAGAATACGCGATCATCCACGAAGGGTATTTCGATTCGTCGGCTGACGACGTGATAAAGAAAAGTTGGTATTTGTTCTGCGAGGCTCCCCGTCCCACTGGCGAGGCGGGGCCGAAGCTTCCGCAAGAATATAAACAATTAACGTCTCGCCCCTCATCGGGGCGCGGCAAAATTATCAAACGTTGACCGGTTAGCGACTATAAAAAGTTTGGGGAGCACTGCTGTGAAGCACAAGTGAGAGCTTTTGGATTCGAAGAATTGCAAGCTCTTAATATCACCATAGGTCTTGCGAACCCTGAGAATTAAGCTGTGGAGCCCAATATTGCACCAAGACAGAGTGGAACCACGCGCAGGATATCGTTCTGCAACCGTAGCAGAAATGGACCCATTCGAAGAATACGCGACCATCCACAAAGGGTATTTCGATTCGTCGGAGAACGACGTGATAAAGAAAAATTGGAATTTATTCTGCGAGGCTCCCCGTCCAACTGACGAGGCGGGGCCGAAGCCTCCGCAAGAATATAAACAATTAACGTCTCGCCCCTCATCGGGGCGCGGTAAAATTATCAAACGTTGACCGGTTCGCGGCTATAAAAATTTTGGGGAGCACTGCTGTTCAGCACAAGTGAGAGCTGTTGGATTCTAAGAATTGAAAGCTCTTAATATCACCATAGGTCTTGCGAACCCTTAGAATTAAGCTGTGGAGCCCAATATTGCACCAAGAGAGAGTGGAACCACGCGCAGGACATCGTTCTGCAACCGTAGCAGTGATGGACCCGTTCGAAGAATACGCGACCATCCACAAAGGGTCATTTCGATTCGTCGGAGAACGACGTGATAAAGAAAAATTGTAATTTATTCTGCGAGGCTCCCCGTCCCACGGACGAGGCGGGGCCGAAGCCTCCGCAAGAATATAAACAATTAACGGCTCGCCCCTCATCGGGGCGCGGTAAAATTATCAAACGTTGACCGGTTCGCGGCTATAAAAAGTTTGGGGAGCACTGCTGTACAGCACAAGTGAGAGCTTTTGGATTCGAAGAATTGCAAGCTCTTAATATCACCATCGGTCTTGCGAGCCCTGAGAATTAAGCTGTGGAGCCCAATATTGCACCAAGACAGAGTGGAACCACGCGCAGGACATCGTTCTGCAACCGTAGCAGTGATGGACCCGTTCGAAGAATCCGCGATCATCCACAAAGGGTATTTCGATTCGTCGGTTGACGACGTGATAAAGAAAAGTTGGTATTTGTTCTGCGAGGCTCCCCGTCCCACTGACGAGGCGGGGCCGAAGCTTCCGCAAGAATATAAACAATTAACGTCTCGCCCCTCATCGGGGCGCGGCAAAATTATCAAACGTTGACCGGTTAGCGACTATAAAAAGTTTGGGGAGCACTGCTGTAAAGCACAAGTGAGAGCTTTTGGATGCTAAGAATTGCAAGCTCTTAATATCACCATAGGTCTTGCGAACCCTGAGAATTAAGCTGTGGAGCCCAATATTGCACCAAGAGAGAGTGGAACCACGCGCAGGATATCGTTCTGCAACCGTAGCAGAGATGGACCCGTTCGAAGAATACGCGACCATCCACAAAGTGTCATTTCGATTCGTCGGAGAACGACGTGATAAAGAAAAGTTGGAATTTATTCTGCGAGGCTCTCCGTCTCACTGGTGAGACAGGACCGAAGCCTCCGCAAAAATATAAACAATTATCGTCCCCCTCCTCAACGGGACGCGGTAAAATTATCAAACGTTGAACGGCCCGCTGCTGTAAAAAGGTTGGTGAGCACTGCTGTAAGGCACAAGTGAAAGCTTCTGGATTCGAAGAATTGCAAGCTCTTAATATCATCATAGGTCTTGAAAACCCTGAGAATTAAGCTTTGGAGCCCAATATTGCACCAAGACATAGTGGAACCTCGCGCAGGATATCGTTCTGCAACCGTAGCAGAAATGGACCCGTTCGAAGAATACGCGGCCATCCACAAAGGGTATTTCGATTCGTCGGAGAACGACGAGATAAAGAAAAATTGGAATTTATTCTGCGAGGCTCTCCATCTCACTGGTGAGACAGGGCCGAAGCCTCCGCAAAAAATAAACAATTATCGTCCCCCTCCTCCTCCAAAAGGTTGGTGCGCACTCCTGTAAAGCACAAGTGAAAGCTTTTGAATTCGAAGAATTGCAAGCTCTTACTATCACCACTGGTCCAGCGAAACGTGACAATTAAGCTGTACAACCCAATATTGCACCAACACAGAGTGGAACCACGGGCAGGATCTCGTTCTGCAACCGTAGCAGAGATGGGCGCGTTCGAAGAATACGCGATCATCCACGAAGGGTATTTCGATTCGTCGGAGAACGACGTGATAAAGAAAAATTGGAATTTATTCTGCGAGGCTCTCCGTCTCACTGGTGAGACAGGGCCGATGCCTCCGCAAAAAATAAACAATTATCGTCCCCCTCCTCCTCCAAAAGGTTGGTGCGCACTGCTGTAAAGCACAAGTGAAAGCTTTTTGATTCGAAGAATTGCAAGCTCTTATTATCACCACTGGTCCAGCGAAACGTGACAATTAAGCTGTACAACCCAATATTGCACCAACGCAGAGTGGAACCACGCGCAGGATCTCGTTCTGCAACTGTAGCAGAGATGGGCGCGTTCGAAGAATACGCGACCATCCACGAAGGTTATTTCGATTCGTCGGTTGACGACGTGATAAAGAAAAATTGGAATTTATTCTGCGAGGCTCTCCGTCTCACTGGTGAGACAGGGCCGAAGCCGCCGCAAAAAATAAACAATTATCGTCCCCCTCCTCAACGGGACGCGGTAAAATTATCAAACGTTGAACGGCCCGCTGCTGTAAAAAGGTTGGTGAGCACTGCTGTAAGGCACAAGTGAAAGCTTTTGGATTCGAAGAATTGCAAGCTCTTAATATCATCATAGGTCTTGCAAACCCTGAGAATTAAGCTTTGGAGCCCAATATTGCACCAAGACATAGTGGAACCTCGCGCAGGATATCGTTCTGCAACCGTAGCAGAAATGGACCCGTTCGAAGAATACGCGGCCATTCACAAAGGGTATTTCGATTCGTCGGAGAACGACGAGATAAAGAAAAATTGGAATTTATTCTGCGAGGCTCTCCATCTCACTGGTGAGACAGGGCCGAAGCCTCCGCAAAAAATAAACAATTATCGTCCCCCTCCTCCTCCAAAAGGTTGGTGCGCACTCCTGTAAAGCACAAGTGAAAGCTTTTGAATTCGAAGAATTGCAAGCTCTTACTATCACCACTGGTCCAGCGAAACGTGACAATTAAGCTGTACAACCCAATATTGCACCAACACAGAGTGGAACCGCGCGCAGGATCTCGTTCTGCAACCGTAGCAGAGATGGGCGCGTTCGAAGAATACGCGATCATCCACGAAGGGTATTTCGATTCGTCGGCTGACGACGTGATAAAGAAAAGTTGGTATTTGTTCTGCGAGGCTCCCCGTCCCACTGGCGAGGTGGGGCCGAAGCTTCCGCAAGAATATAAACAATTAACGTCTCGCCCCTCATCGGGGCGCGGCAAAATTATCAAACGTTGACCGGTTAGCGACTATAAAAAGTTTGGGGAGCACTGCTGTGAAGCACAAGTGAGAGCTTTTGGATTCGAAGAATTGCAAGCTCTTAATATCACCATAGGTCTTGCGAACCCTGAGAATTAAGCTGTGGAGCCCAATATTGCACCAAGACAGAGTGGAACCACGCGCAGGATATCGTTCTGCAACCGTAGCAGAAATGGACCCATTCGAAGAATACGCGACCATCCACAAAGGGTATTTCGATTCGTCGGAGAACGACGTGATAAAGAAAAATTGGAATTTATTCTGCGAGGCTCTCCGTCTCACTGGTGAGACAGGGCCGATGCCTCCGCAAAAAATAAACAATTATCGTCCCCCTCCTCAACGGGACGCGGTAAAATTATCAAACGTTGAACGGCCCGCTGCTGTAAAAAGGTTGGTGAGCACTGCTGTAAGGCACAAGTGAAAGCTTTTGGATTCGAAGAATTGCAAGCTCTTAATATCATCATAGGTCTTGCAAACCCTGAGAATTAAGCTTTGGAGCCCAATATTGCACCGAGACATAGTGGAACCTCGCGCAGGATATCGTTCTGCAACCGTAGCAGAAATGGACCCGTTCGAAGAATACGCGGCCATTCACAAAGGGTATTTCGATTCGTCGGAGAACGACGAGATAAAGAAAAATTGGAATTTATTCTGCGAGGCTCTCCATCTCACTGGTGAGACAGGGCCGAAGCCTCCGCAAAAAATAAACAATTATCGTCCCCCTCCTCCTCCAAAAGGTTGGTGCGCACTCCTGTAAAGCACAAGTGAAAGCTTTTGAATTCGAAGAATTGCAAGCTCTTACTATCACCACTGGTCCAGCGAAACGTGACAATTAAGCTGTACAACCCAATATTGCACCAACACAGAGTGGAACCGCGCGCAGGATCTCGTTCTGCAACCGTAGCAGAGATGGGCGCGTTCGAAGAATACGCGATCATCCACGAAGGGTATTTCGATTCGTCGGCTGACGACGTGATAAAGAAAAGTTGGTATTTGTTCTGCGAGGCTCCCCGTCCCACTGGCGAGGCGGGGCCGAAGCTTCCGCAAGAATATAAACAATTAACGTCTCGCCCCTCATCGGGGCGCGGCAAAATTATCAAACGTTGACCGGTTAGCGACTATAAAAAGTTTGGGGAGCACTGCTGTGAAGCACAAGTGAGAGCTTTTGGATTCGAAGAATTGCAAGCTCTTAATATCACCATAGGTCTTGCGAACCCTGAGAATTAAGCTGTGGAGCCCAATATTGCACCAAGACAGAGTGGAACCACGCGCAGGATATCGTTCTGCAACCGTAGCAGAAATGGACCCATTCGAAGAATACGCGACCATCCACAAAGGGTATTTCGATTCATCGGAGAACGACGTGATAAAGAAAAATTGGAATTTATTCTGCGAGGCTCCCCGTCCAACTGACGAGGCGGGGCCGAAGCCTCCGCAAGAATATAAACAATTAACGTCTCGCCCCTCATCGGGGCGCGGTAAAATTATCAAACGTTGACCGGTTCGCGGCTATAAAAATTTTGGGGAGCACTGCTGTTCAGCACAAGTGAGAGCTGTTGGATTCTAAGAATTGAAAGCTCTTAATATCACCATAGGTCTTGCGAACCCTTAGAATTAAGCTGTGGAGCCCAATATTGCACCAAGAGAGAGTGGAACCACGCGCAGGACATCGTTCTGCAACCGTAGCAGTGATGGACCCGTTCGAAGAATACGCGACCATCCACAAAGGGTCATTTCGATTCGTCGGAGAACGACGTGATAAAGAAAAATTGTAATTTATTCTGCGAGGCTCCCCGTCCCACGGACGAGGCGGGGCCGAAGCCTCCGCAAGAATATAAACAATTAACGGCTCGCCCCTCATCGGGGCGCGGTAAAATTATCAAACGTTGACCGGTTCGCGGCTATAAAAAGTTTGGGGAGCACTGCTGTACAGCACAAGTGAGAGCTTTTGGATTCGAAGAATTGCAAGCTCTTAATATCACCATCGGTCTTGCGAGCCCTGAGAATTAAGCTGTGGAGCCCAATATTGCACCAAGACAGAGTGGAACCACGCGCAGGACATCGTTCTGCAACCGTAGCAGTGATGGACCCGTTCGAAGAATCCGCGATCATCCACAAAGGGTATTTCGATTCGTCGGTTGACGACGTGATAAAGAAAAGTTGGTATTTGTTCTGCGAGGCTCCCCGTCCCACTGACGAGGCGGGGCCGAAGCTTCCGCAAGAATATAAACAATTAACGTCTCGCCCCTCATCGGGGCGCGGCAAAATTATCAAACGTTGACCGGTTAGCGACTATAAAAAGTTTGGGGAGCACTGCTGTAAAGCACAAGTGAGAGCTTTTGGATGCTAAGAATTGCAAGCTCTTAATATCACCATAGGTCTTGCGAACCCTGAGAATTAAGCTGTGGAGCCCAATATTGCACCAAGAGAGAGTGGAACCACGCGCAGGATATCGTTCTGCAACCGTAGCAGAGATGGACCCGTTCGAAGAATACGCGACCATCCACAAAGTGTCATTTCGATTCGTCGGAGAACGACGTGATAAAGAAAAGTTGGAATTTATTCTGCGAGGCTCTCCGTCTCACTGGTGAGACAGGACCGAAGCCTCCGCAAAAATATAAACAATTATCGTCCCCCTCCTCAACGGGACGCGGTAAAATTATCAAACGTTGAACGGCCCGCTGCTGTAAAAAGGTTGGTGAGCACTGCTGTAAGGCACAAGTGAAAGCTTCTGGATTCGAAGAATTGCAAGCTCTTAATATCATCATAGGTCTTGAAAACCCTGAGAATTAAGCTTTGGAGCCCAATATTGCACCAAGACATAGTGGAACCTCGCGCAGGATATCGTTCTGCAACCGTAGCAGAAATGGACCCGTTCGAAGAATACGCGGCCATCCACAAAGGGTATTTCGATTCGTCGGAGAACGACGAGATAAAGAAAAATTGGAATTTATTCTGCGAGGCTCTCCATCTCACTGGTGAGACAGGGCCGAAGCCTCCGCAAAAAATAAACAATTATCGTCCCCCTCCTCCTCCAAAAGGTTGGTGCGCACTCCTGTAAAGCACAAGTGAAAGCTTTTGAATTCGAAGAATTGCAAGCTCTTACTATCACCACTGGTCCAGCGAAACGTGACAATTAAGCTGTACAACCCAATATTGCACCAACACAGAGTGGAACCACGGGCAGGATCTCGTTCTGCAACCGTAGCAGAGATGGGCGCGTTCGAAGAATACGCGATCATCCACGAAGGGTATTTCGATTCGTCGGAGAACGACGTGATAAAGAAAAATTGGAATTTATTCTGCGAGGCTCTCCGTCTCACTGGTGAGACAGGGCCGATGCCTCCGCAAAAAATAAACAATTATCGTCCCCCTCCTCCTCCAAAAGGTTGGTGCGCACTGCTGTAAAGCACAAGTGAAAGCTTTTTGATTCGAAGAATTGCAAGCTCTTATTATCACCACTGGTCCAGCGAAACGTGACAATTAAGCTGTACAACCCAATATTGCACCAACGCAGAGTGGAACCACGCGCAGGATCTCGTTCTGCAACTGTAGCAGAGATGGGCGCGTTCGAAGAATACGCGACCATCCACGAAGGTTATTTCGATTCGTCGGTTGACGACGTGATAAAGAAAAATTGGAATTTATTCTGCGAGGCTCTCCGTCTCACTGGTGAGACAGGGCCGAAGCCGCCGCAAAAAATAAACAATTATCGTCCCCCTCCTCAACGGGACGCGGTAAAATTATCAAACGTTGAACGGCCCGCTGCTGTAAAAAGGTTGGTGAGCACTGCTGTAAGGCACAAGTGAAAGCTTTTGGATTCGAAGAATTGCAAGCTCTTAATATCATCATAGGTCTTGCAAACCCTGAGAATTAAGCTTTGGAGCCCAATATTGCACCAAGACATAGTGGAACCTCGCGCAGGATATCGTTCTGCAACCGTAGCAGAAATGGACCCGTTCGAAGAATACGCGGCCATTCACAAAGGGTATTTCGATTCGTCGGAGAACGACGAGATAAAGAAAAATTGGAATTTATTCTGCGAGGCTCTCCATCTCACTGGTGAGACAGGGCCGAAGCCTCCGCAAAAAATAAACAATTATCGTCCCCCTCCTCCTCCAAAAGGTTGGTGCGCACTCCTGTAAAGCACAAGTGAAAGCTTTTGAATTCGAAGAATTGCAAGCTCTTACTATCACCACTGGTCCAGCGAAACGTGACAATTAAGCTGTACAACCCAATATTGCACCAACACAGAGTGGAACCGCGCGCAGGATCTCGTTCTGCAACCGTAGCAGAGATGGGCGCGTTCGAAGAATACGCGATCATCCACGAAGGGTATTTCGATTCGTCGGCTGACGACGTGATAAAGAAAAGTTGGTATTTGTTCTGCGAGGCTCCCCGTCCCACTGGCGAGGCGGGGCCGAAGCTTCCGCAAGAATATAAACAATTAACGTCTCGCCCCTCATCGGGGCGCGGCAAAATTATCAAACGTTGACCGGTTAGCGACTATAAAAAGTTTGGGGAGCACTGCTGTGAAGCACAAGTGAGAGCTTTTGGATTCGAAGAATTGCAAGCTCTTAATATCACCATAGGTCTTGCGAACCCTGAGAATTAAGCTGTGGAGCCCAATATTGCACCAAGACAGAGTGGAACCACGCGCAGGATATCGTTCTGCAACCGTAGCAGAAATGGACCCATTCGAAGAATACGCGACCATCCACAAAGGGTATTTCGATTCGTCGGAGAACGACGTGATAAAGAAAAATTGGAATTTATTCTGCGAGGCTCCCCGTCCCACTGACGAGGCGGGGCCGAAGCCTCCGCAAGAATATAAACAATTAACGTCTCGCCCCTCATCGGGGCGCGGTAAAATTATCAAACGTTGACCGGTTCGCGGCTATAAAAATTTTGGGGAGCACTGCTGTTCAGCACAAGTGAGAGCTGTTGGATTCTAAGAATTGAAAGCTCTTAATATCACCATAGGTCTTGCGAACCCTTAGAATTAAGCTGTGGAGCCCAATATTGCACCAAGAGAGAGTGGAACCACGCGCAGGACATCGTTCTGCAACCGTAGCAGTGATGGACCCGTTCGAAGAATACGCGACCATCCACAAAGGGTCATTTCGATTCGTCGGAGAACGACGTGATAAAGAAAAATTGTAATTTATTCTGCGAGGCTCCCCGTCCCACGGACGAGGCGGGGCCGAAGCCTCCGCAAGAATATAAACAATTAACGGCTCGCCCCTCATCGGGGCGCGGTAAAATTATCAAACGTTGACCGGTTCGCGGCTATAAAAAGTTTGGGGAGCACTGCTGTACAGCACAAGTGAGAGCTTTTGGATGCGAAGAATTGCAAGCTCTTAATATCACCATAGGTCTTGCGACCCCTGAGAATTAAGCTGCGGAGCCCAATATTGCACCAAGACAGAGTGGAACCACGCGCAGGATATCGTCCTGCAACCGTAGCAGAAATGGACCCGTTCGAAGAATACGCGACCATCCACAAAGGGTATTTCGATTCGTCGGAGAACGACGTGATAAAGAAAAATTGGAATTTATTCTGCGAGGCTCTCCGTCTCACTGTTGAGACAGGGCCGATGCCTCCGCAAAAAATAAACAATTATCGTCCCCCTCCTCCTCCAAAAGGTTGGTGCGCACTGCTGTAAAGCACAAGTGAAAGCTTTTTGATTCGAAGAATTGCAAGCTCTTATTATCACCACTGGTCCAGCGAAACGTGACAATTAAGCTGTACAACCCAATATTGCACCAAGACAGAGTGGAACCTCGCGCAGGATATCGTTCTGCAACCGTAGCAGAAATGGACCCGTTCGAAGAACACGCGGCCATCCACAAAGGGTATTTCGATTCGTCGGAGAACGACGTGATAAAGAAAAATTGGAATTTATTCTGCGAGGCTCTCCATCTCACTGGTGAGACAGGGCCGAAGCCTCCGCAAAAATATAAACAATTATCGTCCCCCTCCTCAACGGGACGAGGTAAAATTATCAAACGTTGAACGGCCCGCTGCTGTAAAAAGGTTGGTGAACACTGCTGTAAAGCACAAGTGAAAGCTTTTTGATTCGAAGAATTGCAAGCTCTTATTATCACCACTGGTCCAGCGAAACGTGACAATTAAGCTGTACAACCCAATATTGCACCAACGCAGAGTGGAACCACGCGCAGGATCTCGTTCTGCAACCGTAGCAGAGATGGGCGCGTTCGAAGAATACGCGATCATCCACGAAGGGTATTTCGATTCGTCGGTTGACGACGTGATAAAGAAAAGTTGGTATTTGTTCTGCGAGGCTCCCCGTCCCACTGGCGAGGCGGGGCCGAAGCTTCCGCAAGAATATAAACAATTAACGTCTCGCCCCTCATCGGGGCGCGGCAAAATTATCAAACGTTGACCGGTTAGCGACTATAAAAAGTTTGGGGAGCACTGCTGTAAAGCACAAGTGAGAGCTTTTGGATGCGAAGAATTGCAAGCTCTTAATATCACCATAGGTCTTGCGAACCCTGAGAATTAAGCTGTGGAGCCCAATATTGCACCAAGACAGAGTGGAACCACGCGCAGGATATCGTCCTGCAACCGTAGCAGAAATGGACCCGTTCGAAGAATACGCGACCATCCACAAAGGGTATTTCGATTCGTCGGAGAACGACGTGATAAAGAAAAATTGGAATTTATTCTGAGAGGCTCTCCGTCTCACTGTTGAGACAGGGCCGATGCCTCCGCAAAAAATAAACAATTATCGTCCCCCTCCTCCTCCAAAAGGTTGGTGCGCACTGCTGTAAAGCACAAGTGAAAGCTTTTTGATTCGAAGAATTGCAAGCTCTTATTATCACCACTGGTCCAGCGAAACGTGACAATTAAGCTGTACAACCCAATATTGCACCAAGAGAGAGTGGAACCACGCGCAGGATATCGTTCTGCAACCGTAGCAGAGATGGACCCGTTCGAAGAATACGCGACCATCCACAAAGTGTCATTTCGATTCGTCGGAGAACGACGTGATAAAGAAAAGTTGGAATTTATTCTGCGAGGCTCTCCGTCTCACTGGAGAGAGAGGACCGAAGCCTCCGCAAAAATATAAACAATTATCGTCCCCCTCCTCAACGGGACGCGGTAAAATTATCAAACGTTGAACGGCCCGCTGCTGTAAAAAGGTTGGTGAGCACTGCTGTAAGGCACAAGTGAAAGCTTTTGGATTCGAAGAATTGCAAGCTCTTAATATCATCATAGGTCTTGCAAACCCTGAGAATTAAGCTTTGGAGCCCAATATTGCACCAAGACAGAGTGGAACCTCGCGCAGGATATCGTTCTGCAACCGTAGCAGAAATGGACCCGTTCGAAGAATACGCGGCCATCCACAAAGGGTATTTCGATTCGTCGGAGAACGACGTGATCAAGAAAAATTGGAATTTATTCTGCGAGGCTCTCCATCTCACTGGTGAGACAGGGCCGAAGCCTCCGCAAAAATATAAACAATTATCGCCCCCCTCCTCAACGGGACGAGGTAAAATTATCAAACGTTGAACGGCCCGCTGCTGTAAAAAGGTTGGTGAACACTGCTGTAAAGCACAAGTGAAAGCTTTTTGATTCGAAGAATTGCAAGCTCTTATTATCACCACTGGTCCAGCGAAACGTGACAATTAAGCTGTACAACCCAATATTGCACCAACGCAGAGTGGAACCACGCGCAGGATCTCGTTCTGCAACCGTAGCAGAGATGGGCGCGTTCGAAGAATACGCGATCATCCACGAAGGGTATTTCGATTCGTCGGTTGACGACGTGATAAAGAAAAGTTGGTATTTGTTCTGCGAGGCTCCCCGTCCCACTGGCGAGGCGGGGCCGAAGCTTCCGCAAGAATATAAACAATTAACGTCTCGCCCCTCATCGGGGCGCGGCAAAATTATCAAACGTTGACCGGTTAGCGACTATAAAAAGTTTGGGGAGCACTGCTGTAAAGCACAAGTGAGAGCTTTTGGATTCGAAGAATTGCAAGCTCTTAATATCACCATAGGTCTTGCGAACCCTGAGAATTAAGCTGTGGAGCCCAATATTGCACCAAGACAGAGTGGAACCACGCGCAGGATATCGTTCTGCAACCGTAGCAGAAATGGACCCATTCGAAGAATACGCGACCATCCACAAAGGGTATTTCGATTCGTCGGAGAACGACGTGATAAAGAAAAATTGGAATATATTCTGCGAGGCTCTCCGTCTCACTGGTGAGACAGGGCCGATGCCTTCGCAAAAAATTATCAATTATCGTCCCCCTCCTCCTCCAAAAGGTTGGTGGGCACTGCTGTAAAGCACAAGTGAAAGCTTTTTGATTCGAAGGATTGCAAGCTCTTATTATCACCACTGGTCCAGCGAAACGTGACAATTAAGCTGTACAACCCAATATTGCACCAACGCAGAGTGGAACCACGCGCAGGATCTCGTTCTGCAACTGTAGCAGAGATGGGCGCGTTCGAAGAATACGCGACCATCCACGAAGGTTATTTCGATTCGTCGGTTGACGACGTGATAAAGAAAAATTGGAATTTATTCTGCGAGGCTCTCCGTCTCACTGGTGAGACAGGGCCGAAGCCGCCGCAAAAAATAAACAATTATCGTTCCCCTCCTCAACGGGACGCGGTAAAATTATCAAACGTTGAACGGCCCGCTGCTGTAAAAAGGTTGGTGAGCACTGCTGTAAGGCACAAGTGAAAGCTTTTGGATTCGAAGAATTGCAAGCTCTTAATATCATCATAGGTCTTGCAAACCCTGAGAATTAAGCTTTGGAGCCCAATATTGCACCAAGACATAGTGGAACCTCGCGCAGGATATCGTTCTGCAACCGTAGCAGAAATGGACCCGTTCGAAGAATACGCGGCCATCCACAAAGGGTATTTCGATTCGTCGGAGAACGACGAGATAAAGAAAAATTGGAATTTATTCTGCGAGGCTCTCCATCTCACTGGTGAGACAGGGCCGAAGCCTCCGCAAAAAATAAACAATTATCGTCCCCCTCCTCCTCCAAAAGGTTGGTGCGCACTCCTGTAAAGCACAAGTGAAAGCTTTTGAATTCGAAGAATTGCAAGCTCTTACTATCACCACTGGTCCAGCGAAACGTGACAATTAAGCTGTACAACCCAATATTGCACCAACGCAGAGTGGAACCACGCGCAGGATCTCGTTCTGCAACTGTAGCAGAGATGGGCGCGTTCGAAGATTACGCGACCATCCACAAAGGGTATTTCGATTCGTCGGAGAACGACGAGATAAAGAAAAATTGGAATTTATTCTGCGAGGCTCTCCATCTCACTGGTGAGACAGGGCCGAAGCCTCCGCAAAAAATAAACAATTATCGTCCCCCTCCTCCTCCAAAAGGTTGGTGCGCACTCCTGTAAAGCACAAGTGAAAGCTTTTGAATTCGAAGAATTGCAAGCTCTTACTATCACCACTGGTCCAGCGAAACGTGACAATTAAGCTGTACAACCCAATATTGCACCAACACAGAGTGGAACCGCGCGCAGGATCTCGTTCTGCAACCGTAGCAGAGATGGGCGCGTTCGAAGAATACGCGATCATCCACGAAGGGTATTTCGATTCGTCGGCTGACGACGTGATAAAGAAAAGTTGGTATTTGTTCTGCGAGGCTCCCCGTCCCACTGGCGAGGCGGGGCCGAAGCTTCCGCAAGAATATAAACAATTAACGTCTCGCCCCTCATCGGGGCGCGGCAAAATTATCAAACGTTGACCGGTTAGCGACTATAAAAAGTTTTGGGAGCACTGCTGTGAAGCACAAGTGAGAGCTTTTGGATTCGAAGAATTGCAAGCTCTTAATATCACCATAGGTCTTGCGAACCCTGAGAATTAAGCTGTGGAGCCCAATATTGCACCAAGACAGAGTGGAACCACGCGCAGGATATCGTTCTGCAACCGTAGCAGAAATGGACCCATTCGAAGAATACGCGACCATCCACAAAGGGTATTTCGATTCGTCGGAGAACGACGTGATAAAGAAAAATTGGGATTTATTCTGCGAGGCTCCCCGTCCCACTGACGAGGCGGGGCCGAAGCCTCCGCAAGAATATAAACAATTAACGTCTCGCCCCTCATCGGGGCGCGGTAAAATTATCAAACGTTGACCGGTTCGCGGCTATAAAAAGTTTGGGGAGCACTGCTGTTCAGCACAAGTGAGAGCTGTTGGATTCTAAGAATTGAAAGCTCTTAATATCACCATAGGTCTTGCGAACCCTTAGAATTAAGCTGTGGAGCCCAATATTGCACCAAGAGAGAGTGGAACCACGCGCAGGATATCGTTCTGCAACCGTAGCAGAGATGGACCCGTTCGAAGAATACGCGACCATCCACAAAGTGTCATTTCGATTCGTCGGAGAACGACGTGATAAAGAAAAGTTGGAATTTATTCTGCGAGGCTCTCCGTCTCACTGGTGAGACAGGACCGAAGCCTCCGCAAAAATATAAACAATTATCGTCCCCCTCCTCAACGGGACGCGGTAAAATTATCAAACGTTGAACGGCCCGCTGCTGTAAAAAGGTTGGTGAGCACTGCTGTAAGGCACAAGTGAAAGCTTTTGGATTCGAAGAATTGCAAGCTCTTAATATCATCATAGGTCTTGCAAACCCTGAGAATTAAGCTTTGGAGCCCAATATTGCACCAAGACAGAGTGGAACCTCGCGCAGGATATCGTTCTGCAACTGTAGCAGAAATGGACCCGTTCGAAGAATACGCGGCCATCCACAAAGGGTATTTCGATTCGTCGGAGAACGACGAGATAAAGAAAAATTGGAATTTATTCTGCGAGGCTCTCCATCTCACTGGTGAGACAGGGCCGAAGCCTCCGCAAACAATAAACAATTATCGTCCCCCTCCTCCTCCAAAAGGTTGGTGCGCACACCTGTAAAGCACAAGTGAAAGCTTTTGAATTCGAAGAATTGCAAGCTCTTACTATCACCACTGGTCCAGCGAAACGTGACAATTAAGCTGTACAAACCGATATTGCACCAACGCAGAGTGGAACCACGCGCAGGATCTCGTTCTGCAACCGTAGCAGAGATGGGCGCGTTCGAAGAATACGCGATCATCCACGAAGGGTATTTCGATTCGTCGGCTGACGACGTGATAAAGAAAAGTTGGTATTTGTTCTGCGAGGCTCCCCGTCCCACTGGCGAGGCGGGGCCGAAGCTTCCGCAAGAATATAAACAATTAACGTCTCGCCCCTCATCGGGGCGCGGCAAAATTATCAAACGTTGACCGGTTAGCGACTATAAAAAGTTTGGGGAGCACTGCTGTGAAGCACAAGTGAGAGCTTTTGGATTCGAAGAATTGCAAGCTCTTAATATCACCATAGGTCTTGCGAACCCTGAGAATTAAGCTGTGGAGCCCAATATTGCACCAAGACAGAGTGGAACCACGCGCAGGATATCGTTCTGCAACCGTAGCAGAAATGGACCCATTCGAAGAATACGCGACCATCCACAAAGGGTATTTCGATTCGTCGGAGAACGACGTGATAAAGAAAAATTGGAATATATTCTGCGAGGCTCTCCGTCTCACTGGTGAGACAGGGCCGATGCCTTCGCAAAAAATTATCAATTATCGTCCCCCTCCTCCTCCAAAAGGTTGGTGGGCACTGCTGTAAAGCACAAGTGAAAGCTTTTTGATTCGAAGGATTGCAAGCTCTTATTATCACCACTGGTCCAGCGAAACGTGACAATTAAGCTGTACAACCCAATATTGCACCAACGCAGAGTGGAACCACGCGCAGGATCTCGTTCTGCAACTGTAGCAGAGATGGGCGCGTTCGAAGAATACGCGACCATCCACGAAGGTTATTTCGATTCGTCGGTTGACGACGTGATAAAGAAAAATTGGAATTTATTCTGCGAGGCTCTCCGTCTCACTGGTGAGACAGGGCCGAAGCCGCCGCAAAAAATAAACAATTATCGTTCCCCTCCTCAACGGGACGCGGTAAAATTATCAAACGTTGAACGGCCCGCTGCTGTAAAAAGGTTGGTGAGCACTGCTGTAAGGCACAAGTGAAAGCTTTTGGATTCGAAGAATTGCAAGCTCTTAATATCATCATAGGTCTTGCAAACCCTGAGAATTAAGCTTTGGAGCCCAATATTGCACCAAGACATAGTGGAACCTCGCGCAGGATATCGTTCTGCAACCGTAGCAGAAATGGACCCGTTCGAAGAATACGCGGCCATCCACAAAGGGTATTTCGATTCGTCGGAGAACGACGAGATAAAGAAAAATTGGAATTTATTCTGCGAGGCTCTCCATCTCACTGGTGAGACAGGGCCGAAGCCTCCGCAAAAAATAAACAATTATCGTCCCCCTCCTCCTCCAAAAGGTTGGTGCGCACTCCTGTAAAGCACAAGTGAAAGCTTTTGAATTCGAAGAATTGCAAGCTCTTACTATCACCACTGGTCCAGCGAAACGTGACAATTAAGCTGTACAACCCAATATTGCACCAACGCAGAGTGGAACCACGCGCAGGATCTCGTTCTGCAACTGTAGCAGAGATGGGCGCGTTCGAAGATTACGCGACCATCCACAAAGGGTATTTCGATTCGTCGGAGAACGACGAGATAAAGAAAAATTGGAATTTATTCTGCGAGGCTCTCCATCTCACTGGTGAGACAGGGCCGAAGCCTCCGCAAAAAATAAACAATTATCGTCCCCCTCCTCCTCCAAAAGGTTGGTGCGCACTCCTGTAAAGCACAAGTGAAAGCTTTTGAATTCGAAGAATTGCAAGCTCTTACTATCACCACTGGTCCAGCGAAACGTGACAATTAAGCTGTACAACCCAATATTGCACCAACACAGAGTGGAACCGCGCGCAGGATCTCGTTCTGCAACCGTAGCAGAGATGGGCGCGTTCGAAGAATACGCGATCATCCACGAAGGGTATTTCGATTCGTCGGCTGACGACGTGATAAAGAAAAGTTGGTATTTGTTCTGCGAGGCTCCCCGTCCCACTGGCGAGGCGGGGCCGAAGCTTCCGCAAGAATATAAACAATTAACGTCTCGCCCCTCATCGGGGCGCGGCAAAATTATCAAACGTTGACCGGTTAGCGACTATAAAAAGTTTTGGGAGCACTGCTGTGAAGCACAAGTGAGAGCTTTTGGATTCGAAGAATTGCAAGCTCTTAATATCACCATAGGTCTTGCGAACCCTGAGAATTAAGCTGTGGAGCCCAATATTGCACCAAGACAGAGTGGAACCACGCGCAGGATATCGTTCTGCAACCGTAGCAGAAATGGACCCATTCGAAGAATACGCGACCATCCACAAAGGGTATTTCGATTCGTCGGAGAACGACGTGATAAAGAAAAATTGGGATTTATTCTGCGAGGCTCCCCGTCCCACTGACGAGGCGGGGCCGAAGCCTCCGCAAGAATATAAACAATTAACGTCTCGCCCCTCATCGGGGCGCGGTAAAATTATCAAACGTTGACCGGTTCGCGGCTATAAAAAGTTTGGGGAGCACTGCTGTTCAGCACAAGTGAGAGCTGTTGGATTCTAAGAATTGAAAGCTCTTAATATCACCATAGGTCTTGCGAACCCTTAGAATTAAGCTGTGGAGCCCAATATTGCACCAAGAGAGAGTGGAACCACGCGCAGGATATCGTTCTGCAACCGTAGCAGAGATGGACCCGTTCGAAGAATACGCGACCATCCACAAAGTGTCATTTCGATTCGTCGGAGAACGACGTGATAAAGAAAAGTTGGAATTTATTCTGCGAGGCTCTCCGTCTCACTGGTGAGACAGGACCGAAGCCTCCGCAAAAATATAAACAATTATCGTCCCCCTCCTCAACGGGACGCGGTAAAATTATCAAACGTTGAACGGCCCGCTGCTGTAAAAAGGTTGGTGAGCACTGCTGTAAGGCACAAGTGAAAGCTTTTGGATTCGAAGAATTGCAAGCTCTTAATATCATCATAGGTCTTGCAAACCCTGAGAATTAAGCTTTGGAGCCCAATATTGCACCAAGACAGAGTGGAACCTCGCGCAGGATATCGTTCTGCAACTGTAGCAGAAATGGACCCGTTCGAAGAATACGCGGCCATCCACAAAGGGTATTTCGATTCGTCGGAGAACGACGAGATAAAGAAAAATTGGAATTTATTCTGCGAGGCTCTCCATCTCACTGGTGAGACAGGGCCGAAGCCTCCGCAAACAATAAACAATTATCGTCCCCCTCCTCCTCCAAAAGGTTGGTGCGCACACCTGTAAAGCACAAGTGAAAGCTTTTGAATTCGAAGAATTGCAAGCTCTTACTATCACCACTGGTCCAGCGAAACGTGACAATTAAGCTGTACAACCCGATATTGCACCAACGCAGAGTGGAACCACGCGCAGGATCTCGTTCTGCAACTGTAGCAGAGATGGGCGCGTTCGAAGATTACGCGACCATCCACAAAGGGTATTTCGATTCGTCGGAGAACGACGAGATAAAGAAAAATTGGAATTTATTCTGCGAGGCTCTCCATCTCACTGGTGAGACAGGGCCGAAGCCTCCGCAAAAAATAAACAATTATCGTCCCCCTCCTCCTCCAAAAGGTTGGTGCGCACTCCTGTAAAGCACAAGTGAAAGCTTTTGAATTCGAAGAATTGCAAGCTCTTACTATCACCACTGGTCCAGCGAAACGTGACAATTAAGCTGTACAACCCAATATTGCACCAACACAGAGTGGAACCGCGCGCAGGATCTCGTTCTGCAACCGTAGCAGAGATGGGCGCGTTCGAAGAATACGCGATCATCCACGAAGGGTATTTCGATTCGTCGGCTGACGACGTGATAAAGAAAAGTTGGTATTTGTTCTGCGAGGCTCCCCGTCCCACTGGCGAGGCGGGGCCGAAGCTTCCGCAAGAATATAAACAATTAACGTCTCGCCCCTCATCGGGGCGCGGCAAAATTATCAAACGTTGACCGGTTAGCGACTATAAAAAGTTTTGGGAGCACTGCTGTGAAGCACAAGTGAGAGCTTTTGGATTCGAAGAATTGCAAGCTCTTAATATCACCATAGGTCTTGCGAACCCTGAGAATTAAGCTGTGGAGCCCAATATTGCACCAAGACAGAGTGGAACCACGCGCAGGATATCGTTCTGCAACCGTAGCAGAAATGGACCCATTCGAAGAATACGCGACCATCCACAAAGGGTATTTCGATTCGTCGGAGAACGACGTGATAAAGAAAAATTGGGATTTATTCTGCGAGGCTCCCCGTCCCACTGACGAGGCGGGGCCGAAGCCTCCGCAAGAATATAAACAATTAACGTCTCGCCCCTCATCGGGGCGCGGTAAAATTATCAAACGTTGACCGGTTCGCGGCTATAAAAAGTTTGGGGAGCACTGCTGTTCAGCACAAGTGAGAGCTGTTGGATTCTAAGAATTGAAAGCTCTTAATATCACCATAGGTCTTGCGAACCCTTAGAATTAAGCTGTGGAGCCCAATATTGCACCAAGAGAGAGTGGAACCACGCGCAGGATATCGTTCTGCAACCGTAGCAGAGATGGACCCGTTCGAAGAATACGCGACCATCCACAAAGTGTCATTTCGATTCGTCGGAGAACGACGTGATAAAGAAAAGTTGGAATTTATTCTGCGAGGCTCTCCGTCTCACTGGTGAGACAGGACCGAAGCCTCCGCAAAAATATAAACAATTATCGTCCCCCTCCTCAACGGGACGCGGTAAAATTATCAAACGTTGAACGGCCCGCTGCTGTAAAAAGGTTGGTGAGCACTGCTGTAAGGCACAAGTGAAAGCTTTTGGATTCGAAGAATTGCAAGCTCTTAATATCATCATAGGTCTTGCAAACCCTGAGAATTAAGCTTTGGAGCCCAATATTGCACCAAGACAGAGTGGAACCTCGCGCAGGATATCGTTCTGCAACTGTAGCAGAAATGGACCCGTTCGAAGAATACGCGGCCATCCACAAAGGGTATTTCGATTCGTCGGAGAACGACGAGATAAAGAAAAATTGGAATTTATTCTGCGAGGCTCTCCATCTCACTGGTGAGACAGGGCCGAAGCCTCCGCAAACAATAAACAATTATCGTCCCCCTCCTCCTCCAAAAGGTTGGTGCGCACACCTGTAAAGCACAAGTGAAAGCTTTTGAATTCGAAGAATTGCAAGCTCTTACTATCACCACTGGTCCAGCGAAACGTGACAATTAAGCTGTACAACCCGATATTGCACCAACGCAGAGTGGAACCACGCGCAGGATCTCGTTCTGCAACCGTAGCAGAGATGGGCGCGTTCGAAGAATACGCGATCATCCACGAAGGGTATTTCGATTCGTCGGCTGACGACGTGATAAAGAAAAGTTGGTATTTGTTCTGCGAGGCTCCCCGTCCCACTGGCGAGGCGGGGCCGAAGCTTCCGCAAGAATATAAACAATTAACGTCTCGCCCCTCATCGGGGCGCGGCAAAATTATCAAACGTTGACCGGTTAGCGACTATAAAAAGTTTGGGGAGCACTGCTGTAAAGCACAAGTGAGAGCTTTTGGATTCGAAGAATTGCAAGCTCTTAATATCACCATAGGTCTTGCGAACCCTGAGAATTAAGCTGTGGAGCCCAATATTGCACCAAGACAGAGTGGAACCACGCGCAGGATATCGTTCTGCAACCGTAGCAGAAATGGACCCATTCGAAGAATACGCGACCATCCACAAAGGGTATTTCGATTCGTCGGAGAACGACGTGATAAAGAAAAATTGGAATATATTCTGCGAGGCTCTCCGTCTCACTGGTGAGACAGGGCCGATGCCTTCGCAAAAAATTATCAATTATCGTCCCCCTCCTCCTCCAAAAGGTTGGTGGGCACTGCTGTAAAGCACAAGTGAAAGCTTTTTGATTCGAAGGATTGCAAGCTCTTATTATCACCACTGGTCCAGCGAAACGTGACAATTAAGCTGTACAACCCAATATTGCACCAACGCAGAGTGGAACCACGCGCAGGATCTCGTTCTGCAACTGTAGCAGAGATGGGCGCGTTCGAAGAATACGCGACCATCCACGAAGGTTATTTCGATTCGTCGGTTGACGACGTGATAAAGAAAAATTGGAATTTATTCTGCGAGGCTCTCCGTCTCACTGGTGAGACAGGGCCGAAGCCGCCGCAAAAAATAAACAATTATCGTTCCCCTCCTCAACGGGACGCGGTAAAATTATCAAACGTTGAACGGCCCGCTGCTGTAAAAAGGTTGGTGAGCACTGCTGTAAGGCACAAGTGAAAGCTTTTGGATTCGAAGAATTGCAAGCTCTTAATATCATCATAGGTCTTGCAAACCCTGAGAATTAAGCTTTGGAGCCCAATATTGCACCAAGACATAGTGGAACCTCGCGCAGGATATCGTTCTGCAACCGTAGCAGAAATGGACCCGTTCGAAGAATACGCGGCCATCCACAAAGGGTATTTCGATTCGTCGGAGAACGACGAGATAAAGAAAAATTGGAATTTATTCTGCGAGGCTCTCCATCTCACTGGTGAGACAGGGCCGAAGCCTCCGCAAAAAATAAACAATTATCGTCCCCCTCCTCCTCCAAAAGGTTGGTGCGCACTCCTGTAAAGCACAAGTGAAAGCTTTTGAATTCGAAGAATTGCAAGCTCTTACTATCACCACTGGTCCAGCGAAACGTGACAATTAAGCTGTACAACCCAATATTGCACCAACGCAGAGTGGAACCACGCGCAGGATCTCGTTCTGCAACTGTAGCAGAGATGGGCGCGTTCGAAGATTACGCGACCATCCACAAAGGGTATTTCGATTCGTCGGAGAACGACGAGATAAAGAAAAATTGGAATTTATTCTGCGAGGCTCTCCATCTCACTGGTGAGACAGGGCCGAAGCCTCCGCAAAAAATAAACAATTATCGTCCCCCTCCTCCTCCAAAAGGTTGGTGCGCACTCCTGTAAAGCACAAGTGAAAGCTTTTGAATTCGAAGAATTGCAAGCTCTTACTATCACCACTGGTCCAGCGAAACGTGACAATTAAGCTGTACAACCCAATATTGCACCAACACAGAGTGGAACCGCGCGCAGGATCTCGTTCTGCAACCGTAGCAGAGATGGGCGCGTTCGAAGAATACGCGATCATCCACGAAGGGTATTTCGATTCGTCGGCTGACGACGTGATAAAGAAAAGTTGGTATTTGTTCTGCGAGGCTCCCCGTCCCACTGGCGAGGCGGGGCCGAAGCTTCCGCAAGAATATAAACAATTAACGTCTCGCCCCTCATCGGGGCGCGGCAAAATTATCAAACGTTGACCGGTTAGCGACTATAAAAAGTTTTGGGAGCACTGCTGTGAAGCACAAGTGAGAGCTTTTGGATTCGAAGAATTGCAAGCTCTTAATATCACCATAGGTCTTGCGAACCCTGAGAATTAAGCTGTGGAGCCCAATATTGCACCAAGACAGAGTGGAACCACGCGCAGGATATCGTTCTGCAACCGTAGCAGAAATGGACCCATTCGAAGAATACGCGACCATCCACAAAGGGTATTTCGATTCGTCGGAGAACGACGTGATAAAGAAAAATTGGGATTTATTCTGCGAGGCTCCCCGTCCCACTGACGAGGCGGGGCCGAAGCCTCCGCAAGAATATAAACAATTAACGTCTCGCCCCTCATCGGGGCGCGGTAAAATTATCAAACGTTGACCGGTTCGCGGCTATAAAAAGTTTGGGGAGCACTGCTGTTCAGCACAAGTGAGAGCTGTTGGATTCTAAGAATTGAAAGCTCTTAATATCACCATAGGTCTTGCGAACCCTTAGAATTAAGCTGTGGAGCCCAATATTGCACCAAGAGAGAGTGGAACCACGCGCAGGATATCGTTCTGCAACCGTAGCAGAGATGGACCCGTTCGAAGAATACGCGACCATCCACAAAGTGTCATTTCGATTCGTCGGAGAACGACGTGATAAAGAAAAGTTGGAATTTATTCTGCGAGGCTCTCCGTCTCACTGGTGAGACAGGACCGAAGCCTCCGCAAAAATATAAACAATTATCGTCCCCCTCCTCAACGGGACGCGGTAAAATTATCAAACGTTGAACGGCCCGCTGCTGTAAAAAGGTTGGTGAGCACTGCTGTAAGGCACAAGTGAAAGCTTTTGGATTCGAAGAATTGCAAGCTCTTAATATTATCATAGGTCTTGCAAACCCTGAGAATTAATCTTTGGAGCCCAATATTGCACCAAGACAGAGTGGAACCTCGCGCAGGATATCGTTCTGCAACTGTAGCAGAAATGGACCCGTTCGAAGAATACGCGGCCATCCACAAAGGGTATTTCGATTCGTCGGAGAACGACGAGATAAAGAAAAATTGGAATTTATTCTGCGAGGCTCTCCATCTCACTGGTGAGACAGGGCCGAAGCCTCCGCAAACAATAAACAATTATCGTCCCCCTCCTCCTCCAAAAGGTTGGTGCGCACACCTGTAAAGCACAAGTGAAAGCTTTTGAATTCGAAGAATTGCAAGCTCTTACTATCACCACTGGTCCAGCGAAACGTGACAATTAAGCTGTACAACCCGATATTGCACCAACGCAGAGTGGAACCACGCGCAGGATCTCGTTCTGCAACCGTAGCAGAGATGGGCGCGTTCGAAGAATACGCGATCATCCACGAAGGGTATTTCGATTCGTCGGTTGACGACGTGATAAAGAAAAGTTGGTATTTGTTCTGCGAGGCTCCCCGTCCCACTGGCGAGGCGGGGCCGAAGCTTCCGCAAGAATATAAACAATTAACATCTCGCCCCTCATCGGGGCGCGGCAAAATTATCAAACGTTGACCGGTTAGCGACTATAAAAAGTTTGGGGAGCACTGCTGTAAAGCACAAGTGAGAGCTTTTGGATGCGAAGAATTGCAAGCTCTTAATATCACCATAGGTCTTGCGAACCCTGAGAATTAAGCTGTGGAGCCCAATATTGCACCAAGAGAGAGTGGAACCACGCGCAGGATATCGTTCTGCAACCGTAGCAGAGATGGACCCGTTCGAAGAATACGCGACCATCCACAAAGTGTCATTTCGATTCGTCGGAGAACGACGTGATAAAGAAAAGTTGGAATTTATTCTGCGAGGCTCTCCGTCTCACTGGTGAGACAGGACCGAAGCCTCCGCAAAAATATAAACAATTATCGTCCCCCTCCTCAACGGGACGCGGTAAAATTATCAAACGTTGAACGGCCCGCTGCTGTAAAAAGGTTGGTGAGCACTGCTGTAAGGCACAAGTGAAAGCTTTTGGATTCGAAGAATTGCAAGCTCTTAATATCATCATAGGTCTTGCAAACCCTGAGAATTAAGCTTTGGAGCCCAATATTGCACCAAGACAGAGTGGAACCTCGCGCAGGATATCGTTCTGCAACCGTAGCAGAAATGGACCCGTTCGAAGAATACGCGGCCATCCACAAAGGGTATTTCGATTCGTCGGAGAACGACGTGATAAAGAAAAATTGGAATTTATTCTGCGAGGCTCTCCATCTCACTGGTGAGACAGGGCCGAAGCCTCCGCAAAAATATAAACAATTATCGTTCCCCTCCTCAACGGGACGAGGTAAAATTATCAAACGTTGAACGGCCCGCTGCTGTAAAAAGGTTGGTGAACACTGCTGTAAAGCACAAGTGAAAGCTTTTTGATTCGAAGAATTGCAAGCTCTTATTATCACCACTGGTCCAGCGAAACGTGACAATTAAGCTGTACAACCCAATATTGCACCAACGCAGAGTGGAACCACGCGCAGGATCTCGTTCTGCAACTGTAGCAGAGATGGGCGCGTTCGAAGAATACGCGACCATCCACGAAGGTTATTTCGATTCGTCGGTTGACGACGTGATAAAGAAAAATTGGAATTTATTCTGCGAGGCTCTCCGTCTCACTGGTGAGACAGGGCCGAAGCCGCCGCAAAAAATAAACAATTATCGTCCCCCTCCTCCTCCAAAAGGTTGGTGCGCACTGCTGTAAAGCACAAGTGAAAGCTTTTGGATTCAAAGAATTGCAACCTCTTATTATCACCACTGGTCCAGCGAAACGTGACAATTAAGCTGTACAACCCGATATTGCACCAACGCAGAGTGGAACCACGCGCAGGATCTCGTTCTGCAACCGTAGCAGAGATGGGCGCGTTCGAAGAATACGCGATCATCCACGAAGGGTATTTCGATTCGTTGGTTGACGACGTGATAAAGAAAAGTTGGTATTTGTTCTGCGAGGCTCCCCGTCCCACTGGCGAGGCGGGGCCGAAGCTTCCGCAAGAATATAAACAATTAACGTCTCGCCCCTCATCGGGGCGCGGCAAAATTATCAAACGTTGACCGGTTAGCGACTATAAAAAGTTTGGGGAGCACTGCTGTAAAGCACAAGTGAGAGCTTTTGGATGCGAAGAATTGCAAGGTCTTAATATCACCATAGGTCTTGCGAACCCTGAGAATTAAGCTGTGGAGCCCAATATTGCACCAAGAGAGAGTGGAACCACGCGCAGGATATCGTTCTGCAACCGTAGCAGAGATGGACCCGTTCGAAGAATACGCGACCATCCACAAAGTGTCATTTCGATTCGTCGGAGAACGACGTGATAAAGAAAAGTTGGAATTTATTCTGCGAGGCTCTCCGTCTCACTGGTGAGACAGGACCGAAGCCTCCGCAAAAATATAAACAATTATCGTCCCCCTCCTCAACGGGACGCGGTAAAATTATCAAACGTTGAACGGCCCGCTGCTGTAAAAAGGTTGGTGAGCACTGCTGTAAGGCACAAGTGAAAGCTTCTGGATTCGAAGAATTGCAAGCTCTTAATATCATCATAGGTCTTGCAAACCCTGAGAATTAAGCTTTGGAGCCCAATATTGCACCAAGACATAGTGGAACCTCGCGCAGGATATCGTTCTGCAACCGTAGCAGAAATGGACCCGTTCGAAGAATACGCGGCCATCCACAAAGGGTATTTCGATTCGTCGGAGAACGACGAGATAAAGAAAAATTGGAATTTATTCTGCGAGGCTCTCCATCTCACTGGTGAGACAGGGCCGAAGCCTCCGCAAAAAATAAACAATTATCGTCCCCCTCCTCCTCCAAAATGTTGGTGCGCACTCCTGTAAAGCACAAGTGAAAGCTTTTGAATTCGAAGAATTGCAAGCTCTTACTATCACCACTGGTCCAGCGAAACGTGACAATTAAGCTGTACAACCCAATATTGCACCAACACAGAGTGGAACCACGCGCAGGATCTCGTTCTGCAACCGTAGCAGAGATGGGCGCGTTCGAAGAATACGCGATCATCCACGAAGGGTATTTCGATTCGTCGGCTGACGACGTGATAAAGAAAAGTTGGTATTTGTTCTGCGAGGCTCCCCGTCCCACTGGCGAGGCGGGGCCGAAGCTTCCGCAAGAATATAAACAATTAACGTCTCGCCCCTCATCGGGGCGCGGTAAAATTATCAAACGTTGACCGGTTAGCGACTATAAAAAGTTTGGGGAGCACTGCTGTGAAGCACAAGTGAGAGCTTTTGGATTCGAAGAATTGCAAGCTCTTAATATCACCATAGGTCTTGCGAACCCTGAGAATTAAGCTGTGGAGCCCAATATTGCACCAAGACAGAGTGGAACCACGCGCAGGATATCGTTCTGCAACCGTAGCAGAAATGGACCCATTCGAAGAATACGCGACCATCCACAAAGGGTATTTCGATTCGTCGGAGAACGACGTGATAAAGAAAAATTGGAATTTATTCTGCGAGGCTCTCCGTCTCACTGGTGAGACAGGGCCGATGCCTCCGCAAAAAATAAACAATTATCGTCCCCCTCCTCAACGGGACGCGGTAAAATTATCAAACGTTGAACGGCCCGCTGCTGTAAAAAGGTTGGTGAGCACTGCTGTAAGGCACAAGTGAAAGCTTTTGGATTCGAAGAATTGCAAGCTCTTAATATCATCATAGGTCTTGCAAACCCTGAGAATTAAGCTTTGGAGCCCAATATTGCACCGAGACATAGTGGAACCTCGCGCAGGATATCGTTCTGCAACCGTAGCAGAAATGGACCCGTTCGAAGAATACGCGGCCATTCACAAAGGGTATTTCGATTCGTCGGAGAACGACGAGATAAAGAAAAATTGGAATTTATTCTGCGAGGCTCTCCATCTCACTGGTGAGACAGGGCCGAAGCCTCCGCAAAAAATAAACAATTATCGTCCCCCTCCTCCTCCAAAAGGTTGGTGCGCACTCCTGTAAAGCACAAGTGAAAGCTTTTGAATTCGAAGAATTGCAAGCTCTTACTATCACCACTGGTCCAGCGAAACGTGACAATTAAGCTGTACAACCCAATATTGCACCAACACAGAGTGGAACCGCGCGCAGGATCTCGTTCTGCAACCGTAGCAGAAATGGACCCATTCGAAGAATACGCGACCATCCACAAAGGGTATTTCGATTCGTCGGAGAACGACGTGATAAAGAAAAATTGGAATTTATTCTGCGAGGCTCTCCGTCTCACTGGTGAGACAGGGCCGATGCCTCCGCAAAAAATAAACAATTATCGTCCCCCTCCTCCTCCAAAAGGTTGGTGCGCACTGCTGTAAAGCACAAGTGAAAGCTTTTTCATTCGAAGAATTGCAAGCTCTTATTATCACCACTGGTCCAGCGAAACGTGACAATTAAGCTGTACAACCCAATATTGCACCAACGCAGAGTGGAACCACGCGCAGGATCTCGTTCTGCAACTGTAGCAGAGATGGGCGCGTTCGAAGATTACGCGACCATCCACAAAGGGTATTTCGATTCGTCGGAGAACGACGAGATAAAGAAAAATTGGAATTTATTCTGCGAGGCTCTCCATCTCACTGGTGAGACAGGGCCGAAGCCTCCGCAAAAAATAAACAATTATCGTCCCCCTCCTCCTCCAAAAGGTTGGTGCGCACTCCTGTAAAGCACAAGTGAAAGCTTTTGAATTCGAAGAATTGCAAGCTCTTACTATCACCACTGGTCCAGCGAAACGTGACAATTAAGCTGTACAACCCAATATTGCACCAACACAGAGTGGAACCGCGCGCAGGATCTCGTTCTGCAACCGTAGCAGAGATGGGCGCGTTCGAAGAATACGCGATCATCCACGAAGGGTATTTCGATTCGTCGGCTGACGACGTGATAAAGAAAAGTTGGTATTTGTTCTGCGAGGCTCCCCGTCCCACTGGCGAGGCGGGGCCGAAGCTTCCGCAAGAATATAAACAATTAACGTCTCGCCCCTCATCGGGGCGCGGCAAAATTATCAAACGTTGACCGGTTAGCGACTATAAAAAGTTTGGGGAGCACTGCTGTGAAGCACAAGTGAGAGCTTTTGGATTCGAAGAATTGCAAGCTCTTAATATCACCATAGGTCTTGCGAACCCTGAGAATTAAGCTGTGGAGCCCAATATTGCACCAAGACAGAGTGGAACCACGCGCAGGATATCGTTCTGCAACCGTAGCAGAAATGGACCCATTCGAAGAATACGCGACCATCCACAAAGGGTATTTCGATTCGTCGGAGAACGACGTGATAAAGAAAAATTGGGATTTATTCTGCGAGGCTCCCCGTCCCACTGACGAGGCGGGGCCGAAGCCTCCGCAAGAATATAAACAATTAACGTCTCGCCCCTCATCGGGGCGCGGTAAAATTATCAAACGTTGACCGGTTCGCGGCTATAAAAAGTTTGGGGAGCACTGCTGTTCAGCACAAGTGAGAGCTGTTGGATTCTAAGAATTGAAAGCTCTTAATATCACCATAGGTCTTGCGAACCCTTAGAATTAAGCTGTGGAGCCCAATATTGCACCAAGAGAGAGTGGAACCACGCGCAGGATATCGTTCTGCAACCGTAGCAGAGATGGACCCGTTCGAAGAATACGCGACCATCCACAAAGTGTCATTTCGATTCGTCGGAGAACGACGTGATAAAGAAAAGTTGGAATTTATTCTGCGAGGCTCTCCGTCTCACTGGTGAGACAGGACCGAAGCCTCCGCAAAAATATAAACAATTATCGTCCCCCTCCTCAACGGGACGCGGTAAAATTATCAAACGTTGAACGGCCCGCTGCTGTAAAAAGGTTGGTGAGCACTGCTGTAAGGCACAAGTGAAAGCTTTTGGATTCGAAGAATTGCAAGCTCTTAATATCATCATAGGTCTTGCAAACCCTGAGAATTAAGCTTTGGAGCCCAATATTGCACCAAGACAGAGTGGAACCTCGCGCAGGATATCGTTCTGCAACTGTAGCAGAAATGGACCCGTTCGAAGAATACGCGGCCATCCACAAAGGGTATTTCGATTCGTCGGAGAACGACGAGATAAAGAAAAATTGGAATTTATTCTGCGAGGCTCTCCATCTCACTGGTGAGACAGGGCCGAAGCCTCCGCAAACAATAAACAATTATCGTCCCCCTCCTCCTCCAAAAGGTTGGTGCGCACACCTGTAAAGCACAAGTGAAAGCTTTTGAATTCGAAGAATTGCAAGCTCTTACTATCACCACTGGTCCAGCGAAACGTGACAATTAAGCTGTACAACCCGATATTGCACCAACGCAGAGTGGAACCACGCGCAGGATCTCGTTCTGCAACCGTAGCAGAGATGGGCGCGTTCGAAGAATACGCGATCATCCACGAAGGGTATTTCGATTCGTCGGTTGACGACGTGATAAAGAAAAGTTGGTATTTGTTCTGCGAGGCTCCCCGTCCCACTGGCGAGGCGGGGCCGAAGCTTCCGCAAGAATATAAACAATTAACATCTCGCCCCTCATCGGGGCGCGGCAAAATTATCAAACGTTGACCGGTTAGCGACTATAAAAAGTTTGGGGAGCACTGCTGTAAAGCACAAGTGAGAGCTTTTGGATGCGAAGAATTGCAAGCTCTTAATATCACCATAGGTCTTGCGAACCCTGAGAATTAAGCTGTGGAGCCCAATATTGCACCAAGAGAGAGTGGAACCACGCGCAGGATATCGTTCTGCAACCGTAGCAGAGATGGACCCGTTCGAAGAATACGCGACCATCCACAAAGTGTCATTTCGATTCGTCGGAGAACGACGTGATAAAGAAAAGTTGGAATTTATTCTGCGAGGCTCTCCGTCTCACTGGTGAGACAGGACCGAAGCCTCCGCAAAAATATAAACAATTATCGTCCCCCTCCTCAACGGGACGCGGTAAAATTATCAAACGTTGAACGGCCCGCTGCTGTAAAAAGGTTGGTGAGCACTGCTGTAAGGCACAAGTGAAAGCTTTTGGATTCGAAGAATTGCAAGCTCTTAATATCATCATAGGTCTTGCAAACCCTGAGAATTAAGCTTTGGAGCCCAATATTGCACCAAGACAGAGTGGAACCTCGCGCAGGATATCGTTCTGCAACCGTAGCAGAAATGGACCCGTTCGAAGAATACGCGGCCATCCACAAAGGGTATTTCGATTCGTCGGAGAACGACGTGATAAAGAAAAATTGGAATTTATTCTGCGAGGCTCTCCATCTCACTGGTGAGACAGGGCCGAAGCCTCCGCAAAAATATAAACAATTATCGTCCCCCTCCTCAACGGGACGAGGTAAAATTATCAAACGTTGAACGGCCCGCTGCTGTAAAAAGGTTGGTGAGCACTGCTGTAAAGCACAAGTGAAAGCTTTTTGATTCGAAGAATTGCAAGCTCTTATTATCACCACTGGTCCAGCGAAACGTGACAATTAAGCTGTACAACCCAATATTGCACCAACGCAGAGTGGAACCACGCGCAGGATCTCGTTCTGCAACTGTAGCAGAGATGGGCGCGTTCGAAGAATACGCGACCATCCACGAAGGTTATTTCGATTCGTCGGTTGACGACGTGATAAAGAAAAATTGGAATTTATTCTGCGAGGCTCTCCGTCTCACTGGTGAGACAGGGCCGAAGCCGCCGCAAAAAATAAACAATTATCGTCCCCCTCCTCCTCCAAAAGGTTGGTGCGCACTGCTGTAAAGCACAAGTGAAAGCTTTTGGATTCAAAGAATTGCAACCTCTTATTATCACCACTGGTCCAGCGAAACGTGACAATTAAGCTGTACAACCCGATATTGCACCAACGCAGAGTGGAACCACGCGCAGGATCTCGTTCTGCAACCGTAGCAGAGATGGGCGCGTTCGAAGAATACGCGATCATCCACGAAGGGTATTTCGATTCGTTGGTTGACGACGTGATAAAGAAAAGTTGGTATTTGTTCTGCGAGGCTCCCCGTCCCACTGGCGAGGCGGGGCCGAAGCTTCCGCAAGAATATAAACAATTAACGTCTCGCCCCTCATCGGGGCGCGGCAAAATTATCAAACGTTGACCGGTTAGCGACTATAAAAAGTTTGGGGAGCACTGCTGTAAAGCACAAGTGAGAGCTTTTGGATGCGAAGAATTGCAAGGTCTTAATATCACCATAGGTCTTGCGAACCCTGAGAATTAAGCTGTGGAGCCCAATATTGCACCAAGAGAGAGTGGAACCACGCGCAGGATATCGTTCTGCAACCGTAGCAGAGATGGACCCGTTCGAAGAATACGCGACCATCCACAAAGTGTCATTTCGATTCGTCGGAGAACGACGTGATAAAGAAAAGTTGGAATTTATTCTGCGAGGCTCTCCGTCTCACTGGTGAGACAGGACCGAAGCCTCCGCAAAAATATAAACAATTATCGTCCCCCTCCTCAACGGGACGCGGTAAAATTATCAAACGTTGAACGGCCCGCTGCTGTAAAAAGGTTGGTGAGCACTGCTGTAAGGCACAAGTGAAAGCTTCTGGATTCGAAGAATTGCAAGCTCTTAATATCATCATAGGTCTTGCAAACCCTGAGAATTAAGCTTTGGAGCCCAATATTGCACCAAGACATAGTGGAACCTCGCGCAGGATATCGTTCTGCAACCGTAGCAGAAATGGACCCGTTCGAAGAATACGCGGCCATCCACAAAGGGTATTTCGATTCGTCGGAGAACGACGACATAAAGAAAAATTGGAATTTATTCTGCGAGGCTCTCCATCTCACTGGTGAGACAGGGCCGAAGCCTCCGCAAAAAATAAACAATTATCGTCCCCCTCCTCCTCCAAAATGTTGGTGCGCACTCCTGTAAAGCACAAGTGAAAGCTTTTGAATTCGAAGAATTGCAAGCTCTTACTATCACCACTGGTCCAGCGAAACGTGACAATTAAGCTGTACAACCCAATATTGCACCAACACAGAGTGGAACCACGCGCAGGATCTCGTTCTGCAACCGTAGCAGAGATGGGCGCGTTCGAAGGATACGCGATCATCCACGAAGGGTATTTCGATTCGTCGGCTGACGACGTGATAAAGAAAAGTTGGTATTTGTTCTGCGAGGCTCCCCGTCCCACTGGCGAGGCGGGGCCGAAGCTTCCGCAAGAATATAAACAATTAACGTCTCGCCCCTCATCGGGGCGCGGCAAAATTATCAAACGTTGACCGGTTAGCGACTATAAAAAGTTTGGGGAGCACTGCTGTGAAGCACAAGTGAGAGCTTTTGGATTCGAAGAATTGCAAGCTCTTAATATCACCATAGGTCTTGCGAACCCTGAGAATTAAGCTGTGGAGCCCAATATTGCACCAAGACAGAGTGGAACCACGCGCAGGATATCGTTCTGCAACCGTAGCAGAAATGGACCCATTCGAAGAATACGCGACCATCCACAAAGGGTATTTCGATTCGTCGGAGAACGACGTGATAAAGAAAAATTGGAATTTATTCTGCGAGGCTCTCCGTCTCACTGGTGAGACAGGGCCGATGCCTCCGCAAAAAATAAACAATTATCGTCCCCCTCCTCCTCCAAAAGGTTGGTGCGCACTGCTGTAAAGCACAAGTGAAAGCTTTTTGATTCGAAGAATTGCAAGCTCTTATTATCACCACTGGTCCAGCGAAACGTGACAATTAAGCTGTACAACCCAATATTGCACCAACGCAGAGTGGAACCACGCGCAGGATCTCGTTCTGCAACTGTAGCAGAGATGGGCGCGTTCGAAGAATACGCGACCATCCACGAAGGTTATTTCGATTCGTCGGTTGACGACGTGATAAAGAAAAATTGGAATTTATTCTGCGAGGCTCTCCGTCTCACTGGTGAGACAGGGCCGAAGCCGCCGCAAAAAATAAACAATTATCGTCCCCCTCCTCAACGGGACGCGGTAAAATTATCAAACGTTGAACGGCCCGCTGCTGTAAAAAGGTTGGTGAGCACTGCTGTAAGGCACAAGTGAAAGCTTTTGGATTCGAAGAATTGCAAGCTCTAAATATCATCATAGGTCTTGCAAACCCTGAGAATTAAGCTTTGGAGCCCAATATTGCACCAAGACATAGTGGAACCTCGCGCAGGATATCGTTCTGCAACCGTAGCAGAAATGGACCCGTTCGAAGAATACGCGGCCATTCACAAAGGGTATTTCGATTCGTCGGAGAACGACGAGATAAAGAAAAATTGGAATTTATTCTGCGAGGCTCTCCATCTCACTGGTGAGACAGGGCCGAAGCCTCCGCAAAAAATAAACAATTATCGTCCCCCTCCTCCTCCAAAAGGTTGGTGCGCACTCCTGTAAAGCACAAGTGAAAGCTTTTGAATTCGAAGAATTGCAAGCTCTTACTATCACCACTGGTCCAGCGAAACGTGACAATTAAGCTGTACAACCCAATATTGCACCAACACAGAGTGGAAACACGCGCAGGATCTCGTTCTGCAACCGTAGCAGAGATGGGCGCGTTCGAAGAATACGCGATCATCCACGAAGGGTATTTCGATTCGTCGGCTGACGACGTGATAAAGAAAAGTTGGTATTTGTTCTGCGAGGCTCCCCGTCCCACTGGCGAGGCGGGGCCGAAGCTTCCGCAAGAATATAAACAATTAACGTCTCGCCCCTCATCGGGGCGCGGTAAAATTATCAAACGTTGACCGGTTAGCGACTATAAAAAGTTTGGGGAGCACTGCTGTTCAGCACAAATGAGAGCTTTTGGATTCGAAGAATTGCAAGCTCTTAATATCACCATAGGTCTTGCGAACCCTGAGAATTAAGCTGTGGAGCCCAATATTGCACCAAGACAGAGTGGAACCACGCGCAGGATATCGTTCTGCAACCGTAGCAGAAATGGACCCATTCGAAGAATACACGACCATCCACAAAGGGTATTTCGATTCGTCGGAGAACGACGTGATAAAGAAAAATTGGAATTTATTCTGCGAGGCTCTCCGTCTCACTGGTGAGACAGGGCCGATGCCTCCGCAAAAAATAAACAATTATCGTCCCCCTCCTCCTCCAAAAGGTTGGTGCGCACTGCTGTAAAGCACAAGTGAAAGCTTTTTGATTCGAAGAATTGCAAGCTCTTATTATCACCACTGGTCCAGCGAAACGTGACAATTAAGCTGTACAACCCAATATTGCACCAACGCAGAGTGGAACCACGCGCAGGATCTCGTTCTGCAACTGTAGCAGAGATGGGCGCGTTCGAAGAATACGCGACCATCCACGAAGGTTATTTCGATTCGTCGGTTGACGACGTGATAAAGAAAAATTGGAATTTATTCTGCGAGGCTCTCCGTCTCACTGGTGAGACAGGGCCGAAGCCGCCGCAAAAAATAAACAATTATCGTCCCCCTCCTCCTCCAAAAGGTTGGTGCGCACTGCTGTAAAGCACAAGTGAAAGCTTTTGGATTCGAAGAATTGCAACCCCTTATTATCACCACTGGTCCAGCGAAACGTGACAATTAAGCTGTACAACCCGATATTGCACCAACGCAGAGTGGAACCACGCGCAGGATCTCGTTCTGCAACCGTAGCAGAGATGGGCGCGTTCGAAGAATACGCGATCATCCACGAAGGGTATTTCGATTCGTCGGTTGACGACGTGATAAAGAAAAGTTGGTATTTGTTCTGCGAGGCTCCCCGTCCCACTGGCGAGGCGGGGCCGAAGCTTCCGCAAGAATATAAACAATTAACGTCTCGCCCCTCATCGGGGCGCGGCAAAATTATCAAACGTTGACCGGTTAGCGACTATAAAAAGTTTGGGGAGCACTGCTGTAAAGCACAAGTGAGAGCTTTTGGATGCGAAGAATTGCAAGCTCTTAATATCACCATAGGTCTTGCGAACCCTGAGAATTAAGCTGTGGAGCCCAATATTGCACCAAGACAGAGTGGAACCACGCGCAGGATATCGTTCTGCAACCGTAGCAGAAATGGACCCATTCGAAGAATACACGACCATCCACAAAGGGTATTTCGATTCGTCGGAGAACGACGTGATAAAGAAAAATTGGAATTTATTCTGCGAGGCTCTCCGTCTCACTGGTGAGACAGGGCCGATGCCTCCGCAAAAAATAAACAATTATCGTCCCCCTCCTCCTCCAAAAGGTTGGTGCGCACTGCTGTAAAGCACAAGTGAAAGCTTTTTGATTCGAAGAATTGCAAGCTCTTATTATCACCACTGGTCCAGCGAAACGTGACAATTAAGCTGTACAACCCAATATTGCACCAACGCAGAGTGGAACCACGCGCAGGATCTCGTTCTGCAACTGTAGCAGAGATGGGCGCGTTCGAAGAATACGCGACCATCCACGAAGGTTATTTCGATTCGTCGGTTGACGACGTGATAAAGAAAAATTGGAATTTATTCTGCGAGGCTCTCCGTCTCACTGGTGAGACAGGGCCGAAGCCGCCGCAAAAAATAAACAATTATCGTCCCCCTCCTCCTCCAAAAGGTTGGTGCGCACTGCTGTAAAGCACAAGTGAAAGCTTTTGGATTCGAAGAATTGCAACCCCTTATTATCACCACTGGTCCAGCGAAACGTGACAATTAAGCTGTACAACCCGATATTGCACCAACGCAGAGTGGAACCACGCGCAGGATCTCGTTCTGCAACCGTAGCAGAGATGGGCGCGTTCGAAGAATACGCGATCATCCACGAAGGGTATTTCGATTCGTCGGTTGACGACGTGATAAAGAAAAGTTGGTATTTGTTCTGCGAGGCTCCCCGTCCCACTGGCGAGGCGGGGCCGAAGCTTCCGCAAGAATATAAACAATTAACGTCTCGCCCCTCATCGGGGCGCGGCAAAATTATCAAACGTTGACCGGTTAGCGACTATAAAAAGTTTGGGGAGCACTGCTGTAAAGCACAAGTGAGAGCTTTTGGATGCGAAGAATTGCAAGCTCTTAATATCACCATAGGTCTTGCGAACCCTGAGAATTAAGCTGTGGAGCCCAATAAAGCACCAAGACAGAGTGGAAACACGCGCAGGACATCGTTCTGCAACCGTAGCAGAGATGGACCCGTTCGAAGAATACGCGACCATCCACAAAGGGTCATTTCGATTCGTCGGAGAACGACGTGATAAAGAAAAATTGGAATTTATTCTGCGAGGGTCCCCGTCCCACTGACGAGGCGGGGCCGAAGCCTCCGCAAGAATATAAACAATTAACGTCTCGCCCCTCATCGGGGCGCGGTAAAATTATCAAACGTTGACCGGTTCGCGGCTATAAAAAGTTTGGGGAGCACTGCTGTACAGCACAAGTGAGAGCTTTTGGATTCGAAGAATTGCAAGCTCTTCATATCACCATAGGTCTTGCGAGCCCTGAGAATTAAGCTGTGGAGCCCAATATTGCACCAAGACAGAGTGGAACCACGCGCAGGACATCGTTCTGCAACCGTAGCAGTGATGGACCCGTTCGAAGAATACGCGACCATCCACAAAGGGTCATTTCGATTCGTCGGAGAACGACGTGATAAAGAAAAATTGTAATTTATTCTGCGAGGCTCCCCGTCCCACGGACGAGGCGGGGCCGAAGCCTCCGCAAGAATATAAACAATTAACGGCTCGCCCCTCATCGGGGCGCGGTAAAATTATCAAACGTTGACCGGTTCGCGGCTATAAAAAGTTTGGGGAGCACTGCTGTACAGCACAAGTGAGAGCTTTTGGATTCGAAGAATTGCAAGCTCTTAATATCACCATCGGTCTTGCGAGCCCTGAGAATTAAGCTGTGGAGCCCAATATTGCACCAAGACAGAGTGGAACCACGCGCAGGACATCGTTCTGCAACCGTAGCAGTGATGGACCCGTTCGAAGAATACGCGACCATCCACAAAGGGTATTTCGATTCGTCGGAGAACGACGTGATAAAGAAAAATTGGAATTTATTCTGCGAGGCTCTCCGTCTCACTGTTGAGACAGGGCCGATGCCTCCGCAAAAAATAAACAATTATCGTCCCCCTCCTCCTCCAAAAGGTTGGTGCGCACTGCTGTAAAGCACAAGTGAAAGCTTTTTGATTCGAAGAATTGCAAGCTCTTATTATCACCACTGGTCCAGCGAAACGTGACAATTAAACTGTACAACCCAATATTGCACCAAGAGAGAGTGGAACCACGCGCAGGATATCGTTCTGCAACCGTAGCAGAGATGGACCCGTTCGTAGAATACGCGACCATACACAAAGGGTATTTCGATTCGTCGGAGAACGACGTGATAAAGAAAAATTGGAATTTATTCTGCGAGGCTCTCCATCTCACTGGTGAGACAGGGCCGAAGCCTCCGCAAAAATATAAACAATTATCGTCTCCCTCCTCAACGGGACGCGGTAAAATTATCAAACGTTGAACGGCCCGCTGCTGTAAAAAGGTTGGTGAGCACTGCTGTAAGGCACAAGTGAAAGCTTTTGGATTCGAAGAATTGCAAGCTCTTAATATCATCATAGGTCTTGCAAACCCTGAGAATTAAGCTTTGGAGCCCAATATTGCACCAAGACAGAGTGGAACCTCGCGCAGGATATCGTTCTGCAACCGTAGCAGAAATGGACCCGTTCGAAGAATACGCGGCCATCCACAAAGGGTATTTCGATTCGTCGGAGAACGACGTGATAAAGAAAAATTGGAATTTATTCTGCGAGGCTCTCCATCTCACTGGTGAGACAGGGCCGAAGCCTCCGCAAAAATATAAACAATTCTCGTCCCCCTCCTCAACGGGACGAGGTAAAATTATCAAACGTTGAACGGCCCGCTGCTGTAAAAAGGTTGGTGAACACTGCTGTAAAGCACAAGTGAAAGCTTTTTGATTCGAAGAATTGCAAGCTCTTATTATCACCACTGGTCCAGCGAAACGTGACAATTAAGCTGTACAACCCAATATTGCACCAACGCAGAGTGGAACCACGCGCAGGATCTCGTTCTGCAACTGTAGCAGAGATGGGCGCGTTCGAAGAATACGCGACCATCCACGAAGGTTATTTCGATTCGTCGGTTGACGACGTGATAAAGAAAAATTGGAATTTATTCTGCGAGGCTCTCCGTCTCACTGGTGAGACAGGGCCGAAGCCGCCGCAAAAAATAAACAATTATCGTCCCCCTCCTCCTCCAAAAGGTTGGTGCGCACTGCTGTAAAGCACAAGTGAAAGCTTTTGGATTCAAAGAATTGCAACCTCTTATTATCACCACTGGTCCAGCGAAACGTGACAATTAAGCTGTACAACCCGATATTGCACCAACGCAGAGTGGAACCACGCGCAGGATCTCGTTCTGCAACCGTAGCAGACATGGGCGCGTTCGAAGAATACGCGATCATCCACGAAGGGTATTTCGATTCGTTGGTTGACGACGTGATAAAGAAAAGTTGGTATTTGTTCTGCGAGGCTCCCCGTCCCACTGGCGAGGCGGGGCCGAAGCTTCCGCAAGAATATAAACAATTAACGTCTCGCCCCTCATCGGGGCGCGGCAAAATTATCAAACGTTGACCGGTTAGCGACTATAAAAAGTTTGGGGAGCACTGCTGTAAAGCACAAGTGAGAGCTTTTGGATGCGAAGAATTGCAAGCTCTTAATATCACCATAGGTCTTGCGAACCCTGAGAATTAAGCTGTGGAGCCCAATATTGCACCAAGAGAGAGTGGAACCACGCGCAGGATATCGTTCTGCAACCGTAGCAGAGATGGACCCGTTCGAAGAATACGCGACCATCCACAAAGTGTCATTTCGATTCGTCGGAGAACGACGTGATAAAGAAAAGTTGGAATTTATTCTGCGAGGCTCTCCGTCTCACTGGTGAGACAGGACCGAAGCCTCCGCAAAAATATAAACAATTATCGTCCCCCTCCTCAACGGGACGCGGTAAAATTATCAAACGTTGAACGGCCCGCTGCTGTAAAAAGGTTGGTGAGCACTGCTGTAAGGCACAAGTGAAAGCTTCTGGATTCGAAGAATTGCAAGCTCTTAATATCATCATAGGTCTTGCAAACCCTGAGAATTAAGCTTTGGAGCCCAATATTGCACCAAGACATAGTGGAACCTCGCGCAGGATATCGTTCTGCAACCGTAGCAGAAATGGACCCGTTCGAAGAATACGCGGCCATCCACAAAGGGTATTTCGATTCGTCGGAGAACGACGAGATAAAGAAAAATTGGAATTTATTCTGCGAGGCTCTCCATCTCACTGGTGAGACAGGGCCGAAGCCTCCGCAAAAAATAAACAATTATCGTCCCCCTCCTCCTCCAAAAGGTTGGTGCGCACTCCTGTAAAGCACAAGTGAAAGCTTTTGAATTCGAAGAATTGCAAGCTCTTACTATCACCACTGGTCCAGCGAAACGTGACAATTAAGCTGTACAACCCAATATTGCACCAACACAGAGTGGAACCACGCGCAGGATCTCGTTCTGCAACCGTAGCAGAGATGGGCGCGTTCGAAGAATACGCGATCATCCACGAAGGGTATTTCGATTCGTCGGCTGACGACGTGATAAAGAAAAGTTGGTATTTGTTCTGCGAGGCTCCCCGTCCCACTGGCGAGGCGGGGCCGAAGCTTCCGCAAGAATATAAACAATTAACGTCTCGCCCCTCATCGGGGCGCGGCAAAATTATCAAACGTTGACCGGTTAGCGACTATAAAAAGTTTGGGGAGCACTGCTGTGAAGCACAAGTGAGAGCTTTTGGATTCGAAGAATTGCAAGCTCTTAATATCACCATAGGTCTTGCGAACCCTGAGAATTAAGCTGTGGAGCCCAATATTGCACCAAGACAGAGTGGAACCACGCGCAGGATATCGTTCTGCAACCGTAGCAGAAATGGACCCATTCGAAGAATACGCGACCATCCACAAAGGGTATTTCGATTCGTCGGAGAACGACGTGATAAAGAAAAATTGGAATTTATTCTGCGAGGCTCTCCGTCTCACTGGTGAGACAGGGCCTATGCCTCCGCAAAAAATAAACAATTATCGTCCCCCTCCTCCTCCAAAAGGTTGGTGCGCACTGCTGTAAAGCACAAGTGAAAGCTTTTTGATTCGAAGAATTGCAAGCTCTTATTATCACCACTGGTCCAGCGAAACGTGACAATTAAGCTGTACAACCCAATATTGCACCAACGCAGAGTGGAACCACGCGCAGGATCTCGTTCTGCAACTGTAGCAGAGATGGGCGCGTTCGAAGAATACGCGACCATCCACGAAGGTTATTTCGATTCGTCGGTTGACGACGTGATAAAGAAAAATTGGAATTTATTCTGCGAGGCTCTCCGTCTCACTGGTGAGACAGGGCCGAAGCCGCCGCAAAAAATAAACAATTATCGTCCCCCTCCTCAACGGGACGCGGTAAAATTATCAAACGTTGAACGGCCCGCTGCTGTAAAAAGGTTGGTGAGCACTGCTGTAAGGCACAAGTGAAAGCTTTTGGATTCGAAGAATTGCAAGCTCTTAATATCATCATAGGTCTTGCAAACCCTGAGAATTAAGCTTTGGAGCCCAATATTGCACCAAGACATAGTGGAACCTCGCGCAGGATATCGTTCTGCAACCGTAGCAGAAATGGACCCGTTCGAAGAATACGCGGCCATTCACAAAGGGTATTTCGATTCGTCGGAGAACGACGAGATAAAGAAAAATTGGAATTTATTCTGCGAGGCTCTCCATCTCACTGGTGAGACAGGGCCGAAGCCTCCGCAAAAAATAAACAATTATCGTCCCCCTCCTCCTCCAAAAGGTTGGTGCGCACTCCTGTAAAGCACAAGTGAAAGCTTTTGAATTCGAAGAATTGCAAGCTCTTACTATCACCACTGGTCCAGCGAAACGTGACAATTAAGCTGTACAACCCAATATTGCACCAACACAGAGTGGAACCGCGCGCAGGATCTCGTTCTGCAACCGTAGCAGAGATGGGCGCGTTCGAAGAATACGCGATCATCCACGAAGGGTATTTCGATTCGTCGGCTGACGACGTGATAAAGAAAAGTTGGTATTTGTTCTGCGAGGCTCCCCGTCCCACTGGCGAGGCGGGGCCGAAGCTTCCGCAAGAATATAAACAATTAACGTCTCGCCCCTCATCGGGGCGCGGCAAAATTATCAAACGTTTACCGGTTAGCGACTATAAAAAGTTTGGGGAGCACTGCTGTAAAGCACAAGTGAGAGCTTTTGGATTCGAAGAATTGCAAGCTCTTAATATCACCATAGGTCTTGCGAACCCTGAGAATTAAGCTGTGGAGCCCAATATTGCACCAAGACAGAGTGGAACCACGCGCAGGATATCGTTCTGCAACCGTAGCAGAAATGGACCCATTCGAAGAATACGCGACCATCCACAAAGGGTATTTCGATTCGTCGGAGAACGACGTGATAAAGAAAAATTGGAATTTATTCTGCGAGGCTCCCCGTCCCACTGACGAGGCGGGGCCGAAGCCTCCGCAAGAATATAAACAATTAACGTCTCGCCCCTCATCGGGGCGCGGTAAAATTATCAAACGTTGACCGGTTCGCGGCTATAAAAAGTTTGGGGAGCACTGCTGTTCAGCACAAGTGAGAGCTGTTGGATTCTAAGAATTGAAAGCTCTTAATATCACCATAGGTCTTGCGAACCCTTAGAATTAAGCTGTGGAGCCCAATATTGCACCAAGAGAGAGTGGAACCACGCGCAGGACATCGTTCTGCAACCGTAGCAGTGATGGACCCGTTCGAAGAATACGCGACCATCCACAAAGGGTCATTTCGATTCGTCGGAGAACGACGTGATAAAGAAAAATTGTAATTTATTCTGCGAGGCTCCCCGTCCCACGGACGAGGCGGGGCCGAAGCCTCCGCAAGAATATAAACAATTAACGGCTCGCCCCTCATCGGGGCGCGGTAAAATTATCAAACGTTGACCGGTTCGCGGCTATAAAAAGTTTGGGGAGCACTGCTGTACAGCACAAGTGAGAGCTTTTGGATTCGAAGAATTGCAAGCTCTTAATATCACCATCGGTCTTGCGAGCCCTGAGAATTAAGCTGTGGAGCCCAATATTGCACCAAGACAGAGTGGAACCACGCGCAGGACATCGTTCTGCAACCGTAGCAGTGATGGACCCGTTCGAAGAATCCGCGATCATCCACAAAGGGTATTTCGATTCGTCGGTTGACGACGTGATAAAGAAAAGTTGGTATTTGTTCTGCGAGGCTCCCCGTCCCACTGGCGAGGCGGGGCCGAAGCTTCCGCAAGAATATAAACAATTAACGTCTCGCCCCTCATCGGGGCGCGGCAAAATTATCAAACGTTGACCGGTTAGCGACTATAAAAAGTTTGGGGAGCACTGCTGTAAAGCACAAGTGAGAGCTTTTGGATGCGAAGAATTGCAAGCTCTTAATATCACCATAGGTCTTGCGAACCCTGAGAATTAAGCTGTGGAGCCCAATATTGCACCAAGAGAGAGTGGAACCACGCGCAGGATATCGTTCTGCAACCGTAGCAGAGATGGACCCGTTCGAAGAATACGCGACCATCCACAAAGTGTCATTTCGATTCGTCGGAGAACGACGTGATAAAGAAAAGTTGGAATTTATTCTGCGAGGCTCTCCGTCTCACTGGTGAGACAGGACCGAAGCCTCCGCAAAAATATAAACAATTATCGTCCCCCTCCTCAACGGGACGCGGTAAAATTATCAAACGTTGAACGGCCCGCTGCTGTAAAAAGGTTGGTGAGCACTGCTGTAAGGCACAAGTGAAAGCTTCTGGATTCGAAGAATTGCAAGCTCTTAATATCATCATAGGTCTTGAAAACCCTGAGAATTAAGCTTTGGAGCCCAATATTGCACCAAGACATAGTGGAACCTCGCGCAGGATATCGTTCTGCAACCGTAGCAGAAATGGACCCGTTCGAAGAATACGCGGCCATCCACAAAGGGTATTTCGATTCGTCGGAGAACGACGAGATAAAGAAAAATTGGAATTTATTCTGCGAGGCTCTCCATCTCACTGGTGAGACAGGGCCGAAGCCTCCGCAAAAAATAAACAATTATCGTCCCCCTCCTCCTCCAAAAGGTTGGTGCGCACTCCTGTAAAGCACAAGTGAAAGCTTTTGAATTCGAAGAATTGCAAGCTCTTACTATCACCACTGGTCCAGCGAAACGTGACAATTAAGCTGTACAACCCAATATTGCACCAACACAGAGTGGAACCACGGGCAGGATCTCGTTCTGCAACCGTAGCAGAGATGGGCGCGTTCGAAGAATACGCGATCATCCACGAAGGGTATTTCGATTCGTCGGAGAACGACGTGATAAAGAAAAATTGGAATTTATTCTGCGAGGCTCTCCGTCTCACTGGTGAGACAGGGCCGATGCCTCCGCAAAAAATAAACAATTATCGTCCCCCTCCTCCTCCAAAAGGTTGGTGCGCACTGCTGTAAAGCACAAGTGAAAGCTTTTTGATTCGAAGAATTGCAAGCTCTTATTATCACCACTGGTCCAGCGAAACGTGACAATTAAGCTGTACAACCCAATATTGCACCAACGCAGAGTGGAACCACGCGCAGGATCTCGTTCTGCAACTGTAGCAGAGATGGGCGCGTTCGAAGAATACGCGACCATCCACGAAGGTTATTTCGATTCGTCGGTTGACGACGTGATAAAGAAAAATTGGAATTTATTCTGCGAGGCTCTCCGTCTCACTGGTGAGACAGGGCCGAAGCCGCCGCAAAAAATAAACAATTATCGTCCCCCTCCTCAACGGGACGCGGTAAAATTATCAAACGTTGAACGGCCCGCTGCTGTAAAAAGGTTGGTGAGCACTGCTGTAAGGCACAAGTGAAAGCTTTTGGATTCGAAGAATTGCAAGCTCTTAATATCATCATAGGTCTTGCAAACCCTGAGAATTAAGCTTTGGAGCCCAATATTGCACCAAGACATAGTGGAACCTCGCGCAGGATATCGTTCTGCAACCGTAGCAGAAATGGACCCGTTCGAAGAATACGCGGCCATTCACAAAGGGTATTTCGATTCGTCGGAGAACGACGAGATAAAGAAAAATTGGAATTTATTCTGCGAGGCTCTCCATCTCACTGGTGAGACAGGGCCGAAGCCTCCGCAAAAAATAAACAATTATCGTCCCCCTCCTCCTCCAAAAGGTTGGTGCGCACTCCTGTAAAGCACAAGTGAAAGCTTTTGAATTCGAAGAATTGCAAGCTCTTACTATCACCACTGGTCCAGCGAAACGTGACAATTAAGCTGTACAACCCAATATTGCACCAACACAGAGTGGAACCGCGCGCAGGATCTCGTTCTGCAACCGTAGCAGAGATGGGCGCGTTCGAAGAATACGCGATCATCCACGAAGGGTATTTCGATTCGTCGGCTGACGACGTGATAAAGAAAAGTTGGTATTTGTTCTGCGAGGCTCCCCGTCCCACTGGCGAGGCGGGGCCGAAGCTTCCGCAAGAATATAAACAATTAACGTGTCGCCCCTCATCGGGGCGCGGCAAAATTATCAAACGTTGACCGGTTAGCGACTATAAAAAGTTTGGGGAGCACTGCTGTGAAGCACAAGTGAGAGCTTTTGGATTCGAAGAATTGCAAGCTCTTAATATCACCATAGGTCTTGCGAACCCTGAGAATTAAGCTGTGGAGCCCAATATTGCACCAAGACAGAGTGGAACCACGCGCAGGATATCGTTCTGCAACCGTAGCAGAAATGGACCCATTCGAAGAATACGCGACCATCCACAAAGGGTATTTCGATTCGTCGGAGAACGACGTGATAAAGAAAAATTGGAATTTATTCTGCGAGGCTCCCCGTCCCACTGACGAGGCGGGGCCGAAGCCTCCGCAAGAATATAAACAATTAACGTCTCGCCCCTCATCGGGGCGCGGTAAAATTATCAAACGTTGACCGGTTCGCGGCTATAAAAATTTTGGGGAGCACTGCTGTTCAGCACAAGTGAGAGCTGTTGGATTCTAAGAATTGAAAGCTCTTAATATCACCATAGGTCTTGCGAACCCTTAGAATTAAGCTGTGGAGCCCAATATTGCACCAAGAGAGAGTGGAACCACGCGCAGGACATCGTTCTGCAACCGTAGCAGTGATGGACCCGTTCGAAGAATACGCGACCATCCACAAAGGGTCATTTCGATTCGTCGGAGAACGACGTGATAAAGAAAAATTGTAATTTATTCTGCGAGGCTCCCCGTCCCACGGACGAGGCGGGGCCGAAGCCTCCGCAAGAATATAAACAATTAACGGCTCGCCCCTCATCGGGGCGCGGTAAAATTATCAAACGTTGACCGGTTCGCGGCTATAAAAAGTTTGGGGAGCACTGCTGTACAGCACAAGTGAGAGCTTTTGGATGCGAAGAATTGCAAGCTCTTAATATCACCATAGGTCTTGCGACCCCTGAGAATTAAGCTGTGGAGCCCAATATTGCACCAAGACAGAGTGGAACCACGCGCAGGATATCGTCCTGCAACCGTAGCAGAAATGGACCCGTTCGAAGAATACGCGACCATCCACAAAGGGTATTTCGATTCGTCGGAGAACGACGTGATAAAGAAAAATTGGAATTTATTCTGCGAGGCTCTCCGTCTCACTGTTGAGACAGGGCCGATGCCTCCGCAAAAAATAAACAATTATCGTCCCCCTCCTCCTCCAAAAGGTTGGTGCGCACTGCTGTAAAGCACAAGTGAAAGCTTTTTGATTCGAAGAATTGCAAGCTCTTATTATCACCACTGGTCCAGCGAAACGTGACAATTAAGCTGTACAACCCAATATTGCACCAAGACAGAGTGGAACCTCGCGCAGGATATCGTTCTGCAACCGTAGCAGAAATGGACCCGTTCGAAGAACACGCGGCCATCCACAAAGGGTATTTCGAATCGTCGGAGAACGACGTGATAAAGAAAAATTGGAATTTATTCTGCGAGGCTCTCCATCTCACTGGTGAGACAGGGCCGAAGCCTCCGCAAAAATATAAACAATTATCGTCCCCCTCCTCAACGGGACGAGGTAAAATTATCAAACGTTGAACGGCCCGCTGCTGTAAAAAGGTTGGTGAACACTGCTGTAAAGCACAAGTGAAAGCTTTTTGATTCGAAGAATTGCAAGCTCTTATTATCACCACTGGTCCAGCGAAACGTGACAATTAAGCTGTACAACCCAATATTGCACCAACGCAGAGTGGAACCACGCGCAGGATCTCGTTCTGCAACCGTAGCAGAGATGGGCGCGTTCGAAGAATACGCGATCATCCACGAAGGGTATTTCGATTCGTCGGTTGACGACGTGATAAAGAAAAGTTGGTATTTGTTCTGCGAGGCTCCCCGTCCCACTGGCGAGGCGGGGCCGAAGCTTCCGCAAGAATATAAACAATTAACGTCTCGCCCCTCATCGGGGCGCGGCAAAATTATCAAACGTTGACCGGTTAGCGACTATAAAAAGGTTGGGGAGCACTGCTGTAAAGCACAAGTGAGAGCTTTTGGATGCGAAGAATTGCAAGCTCTTAATATCACCATAGGTCTTGCGAACCCTGAGAATTAAGCTGTGGAGCCCAATATTGCACCAAGACAGAGTGGAACCACGCGCAGGATATCGTCCTGCAACCGTAGCAGAAATGGACCCGTTCGAAGAATACGCGACCATCCACAAAGGGTATTTCGATTCGTCGGAGAACGACGTGATAAAGAAAAATTGGAATTTATTCTGAGAGGCTCTCCGTCTCACTGTTGAGACAGGGCCGATGCCTCCGCAAAAAATAAACAATTATCGTCCCCCTCCTCCTCCAAAAGGTTGGTGCGCACTGCTGTAAAGCACAAGTGAAAGCTTTTTGATTCGAAGAATTGCAAGCTCTTATTATCACCACTGGTCCAGCGAAACGTGACAATTAAGCTGTACAACCCAATATTGCACCAAGAGAGAGTGGAACCACGCGCAGGATATCGTTCTGCAACCGTAGCAGAGATGGACCCGTTCGAAGAATACGCGACCATCCACAAAGTGTCATTTCGATTCGTCGGAGAACGACGTGATAAAGAAAAGTTGGAATTTATTCTGCGAGGCTCTCCGTCTCACTGGTGAGACAGGACCGAAGCCTCCGCAAAAATATAAACAATTATCGTCCCCCTCCTCAACGGGACGCGGTAAAATTATCAAACGTTGAACGGCCCGCTGCTGTAAAAAGGTTGGTGAGCACTGCTGTAAGGCACAAGTGAAAGCTTTTGGATTCGAAGAATTGCAAGCTCTTAATATCATCATAGGTCTTGCAAACCCTGAGAATTAAGCTTTGGAGCCCAATATTGCACCAAGACAGAGTGGAACCTCGCGCAGGATATCGTTCTGCAACCGTAGCAGAAATGGACCCGTTCGAAGAATACGCGGCCATCCACAAAGGGTATTTCGATTCGTCGGAGAACGACGTGATCAAGAAAAATTGGAATTTATTCTGCGAGGCTCTCCATCTCACTGGTGAGACAGGGCCGAAGCCTCCGCAAAAATATAAACAATTATCGCCCCCCTCCTCAACGGGACGAGGTAAAATTATCAAACGTTGAACGGCCCGCTGCTGTAAAAAGGTTGGTGAACACTGCTGTAAAGCACAAGTGAAAGCTTTTTGATTCGAAGAATTGCAAGCTCTTATTATCACCACTGGTCCAGCGAAACGTGACAATTAAGCTGTACAACCCAATATTGCACCAACGCAGAGTGGAACCACGCGCAGGATCTCGTTCTGCAACCGTAGCAGAGATGGGCGCGTTCGAAGAATACGCGATCATCCACGAAGGGTATTTCGATTCGTCGGTTGACGACGTGATAAAGAAAAGTTGGTATTTGTTCTGCGAGGCTCCCCGTCCCACTGGCGAGGCGGGGCCGAAGCTTCCGCAAGAATATAAACAATTAACGTCTCGCCCCTCATCGGGGCGCGGCAAAATTATCAAACGTTGACCGGTTAGCGACTATAAAAAGTTTGGGGAGCACTGCTGTAAAGCACAAGTGAGAGCTTTTGGATTCGAAGAATTGCAAGCTCTTAATATCACCATAGGTCTTGCGAACCCTGAGAATTAAGCTGTGGAGCCCAATATTGCACCAAGACAGAGTGGAACCACGCGCAGGATATCGTTCTGCAACCGTAGCAGAAATGGACCCATTCGAAGAATACGCGGCCATCCACAAAGGGTATTTCGATTCGTCGGAGAACGACGTGATAAAGAAAAATTGGAATATATTCTGCGAGGCTCTCCGTCTCACTGGTGAGACAGGGCCGATGCCTTCGCAAAAAATAAACAATTATCGTCCCCCTCCTCCTCCAAAAGGTTGGTGGGCACTGCTGTAAAGCACAAGTGAAAGCTTTTTGATTCGAAGGATTGCAAGCTCTTATTATCACCACTGGTCCAGCGAAACGTGACAATTAAGCTGTACAACCCAATATTGCACCAACGCAGAGTGGAACCACGCGCAGGATCTCGTTCTGCAACTGTAGCAGAGATGGGCGCGTTCGAAGAATACGCGACCATCCACGAAGGTTATTTCGATTCGTCGGTTGACGACGTGATAAAGAAAAATTGGAATTTATTCTGCGAGGCTCTCCGTCTCACTGGTGAGACAGGGCCGAAGCCGCCGCAAAAAATAAACAATTATCGTTCCCCTCCTCAACGGGACGCGGTAAAATTATCAAACGTTGAACGGCCCGCTGCTGTAAAAAGGTTGGTGAGCACTGCTGTAAGGCACAAGTGAAAGCTTTTGGATTCGAAGAATTGCAAGCTCTTAATATCATCATAGGTCTTGCAAACCCTGAGAATTAAGCTTTGGAGCCCAATATTGCACCAAGACATAGTGGAACCTCGCGCAGGATATCGTTCTGCAACCGTAGCAGAAATGGACCCGTTCGAAGAATACGCGGCCATCCACAAAGGGTATTTCGATTCGTCGGAGAACGACGAGATAAAGAAAAATTGGAATTTATTCTGCGAGGCTCTCCATCTCACTGGTGAGACAGGGCCGAAGCCTCCGCAAAAAATAAACAATTATCGTCCCCCTCCTCCTCCAAAAGGTTGGTGCGCACTCCTGTAAAGCACAAGTGAAAGCTTTTGAATTCGAAGAATTGCAAGCTCTTACTATCACCACTGGTCCAGCGAAACGTGACAATTAAGCTGTACAACCCAATATTGCACCAACACAGAGTGGAACCACGCGCAGGATTTCGTTCTGCAACCGTAGCAGAGATGGGCGCGTTCGAAGAATACGCGATCATCCACGAAGGGTATTTCGATTCGTCGGCTGACGACGTGATAAAGAAAAGTTGGTATTTGTTCTGCGAGGCTCCCCGTCCCACTGGCGAGGCGGGGCCGAAGCTTCCGCAAGAATATAAACAATTAACGTCTCGCCCCTCATCGGGGCGCGGCAAAATTATCAAACGTTGACCGGTTAGCGACTATAAAAAGTTTGGGGAGCACTGCTGTGAAGCACAAGTGAGAGCTTTTGGATTCGAAGAATTGCAAGCTCTTAATATCACCATAGGTCTTGCGAACCCTGAGAATTAAGCTGTGGAGCCCAATATTGCACCAAGACAGAGTGGAACCACGCGCAGGATATCGTTCTGCAACCGTAGCAGAAATGGACCCATTCGAAGAATACGCGACCATCCACAAAGGGTATTTTGATTCGTCGGAGAACGACGTGATAAAGAAAAATTGGAATTTATTCTGCGAGGCTCTCCGTCTCACTGGTGAGACAGGGCCGATGCCTCCGCAAAAAATAAACAATTATCGTCCCCCTCCTCCTCCAAAAGGTTGGTGCGCACTGCTGTAAAGCACAAGTGAAAGCTTTTTCATTCGAAGAATTGCAAGCTCTTATTATCACCACTGGTCCAGCGAAACGTGACAATTAAGCTGTACAACCCAATATTGCACCAACGCAGAGTGGAACCACGCGCAGGATCTCGTTCTGCAACTGTAGCAGAGATGGGCGCGTTCGAAGATTACGCGACCATCCACAAAGGGTATTTCGATTCGTCGGAGAACGACGAGATAAAGAAAAATTGGAATTTATTCTGCGAGGCTCTCCATCTCACTGGTGAGACAGGGCCGAAGCCTCCGCAAAAAATAAACAATTATCGTCCCCCTCCTCCTCCAAAAGGTTGGTGCGCACTCCTGTAAAGCACAAGTGAAAGCTTTTGAATTCGAAGAATTGCAAGCTCTTACTATCACCACTGGTCCAGCGAAACGTGACAATTAAGCTGTACAACCCAATATTGCACCAACACAGAGTGGAACCGCGCGCAGGATCTCGTTCTGCAACCGTAGCAGAGATGGGCGCGTTCGAAGAATACGCGATCATCCACGAAGGGTATTTCGATTCGTCGGCTGACGACGTGATAAAGAAAAGTTGGTATTTGTTCTGCGAGGCTCCCCGTCCCACTGGCGAGGCGGGGCCGAAGCTTCCGCAAGAATATAAACAATTAACGTGTCGCCCCTCATCGGGGCGCGGCAAAATTATCAAACGTTGACCGGTTAGCGACTATAAAAAGTTTGGGGAGCACTGCTGTGAAGCACAAGTGAGAGCTTTTGGATTCGAAGAATTGCAAGCTCTTAATATCACCATAGGTCTTGCGAACCCTGAGAATTAAGCTGTGGAGCCCAATATTGCACCAAGACAGAGTGGAACCACGCGCAGGATATCGTTCTGCAACCGTAGCAGAAATGGACCCATTCGAAGAATACGCGACCATCCACAAAGGGTATTTCGATTCGTCGGAGAACGACGTGATAAAGAAAAATTGGAATTTATTCTGCGAGGCTCCCCGTCCCACTGACGAGGCGGGGCCGAAGCCTCCGCAAGAATATAAACAATTAACGTCTCGCCCCTCATCGGGGCGCGGTAAAATTATCAAACGTTGACCGGTTCGCGGCTATAAAAATTTTGGGGAGCACTGCTGTTCAGCACAAGTGAGAGCTGTTGGATTCTAAGAATTGAAAGCTCTTAATATCACCATAGGTCTTGCGAACCCTTAGAATTAAGCTGTGGAGCCCAATATTGCACCAAGAGAGAGTGGAACCACGCGCAGGACATCGTTCTGCAACCGTAGCAGTGATGGACCCGTTCGAAGAATACGCGACCATCCACAAAGGGTCATTTCGATTCGTCGGAGAACGACGTGATAAAGAAAAATTGTAATTTATTCTGCGAGGCTCCCCGTCCCACGGACGAGGCGGGGCCGAAGCCTCCGCAAGAATATAAACAATTAACGGCTCGCCCCTCATCGGGGCGCGGTAAAATTATCAAACGTTGACCGGTTCGCGGCTATAAAAAGTTTGGGGAGCACTGCTGTACAGCACAAGTGAGAGCTTTTGGATGCGAAGAATTGCAAGCTCTTAATATCACCATAGGTCTTGCGACCCCTGAGAATTAAGCTGTGGAGCCCAATATTGCACCAAGACAGAGTGGAACCACGCGCAGGATATCGTCCTGCAACCGTAGCAGAAATGGACCCGTTCGAAGAATACGCGACCATCCACAAAGGGTATTTCGATTCGTCGGAGAACGACGTGATAAAGAAAAATTGGAATTTATTCTGCGAGGCTCTCCGTCTCACTGTTGAGACAGGGCCGATGCCTCCGCAAAAAATAAACAATTATCGTCCCCCTCCTCCTCCAAAAGGTTGGTGCGCACTGCTGTAAAGCACAAGTGAAAGCTTTTTGATTCGAAGAATTGCAAGCTCTTATTATCACCACTGGTCCAGCGAAACGTGACAATTAAGCTGTACAACCCAATATTGCACCAAGACAGAGTGGAACCTCGCGCAGGATATCGTTCTGCAACCGTAGCAGAAATGGACCCGTTCGAAGAACACGCGGCCATCCACAAAGGGTATTTCGATTCGTCGGAGAACGACGTGATAAAGAAAAATTGGAATTTATTCTGCGAGGCTCTCCATCTCACTGGTGAGACAGGGCCGAAGCCTCCGCAAAAATATAAACAATTATCGTCCCCCTCCTCAACGGGACGAGGTAAAATTATCAAACGTTGAACGGCCCGCTGCTGTAAAAAGGTTGGTGAACACTGCTGTAAAGCACAAGTGAAAGCTTTTTGATTCGAAGAATTGCAAGCTCTTATTATCACCACTGGTCCAGCGAAACGTGACAATTAAGCTGTACAACCCAATATTGCACCAACGCAGAGTGGAACCACGCGCAGGATCTCGTTCTGCAACCGTAGCAGAGATGGGCGCGTTCGAAGAATACGCGATCATCCACGAAGGGTATTTCGATTCGTCGGTTGACGACGTGATAAAGAAAAGTTGGTATTTGTTCTGCGAGGCTCCCCGTCCCACTGGCGAGGCGGGGCCGAAGCTTCCGCAAGAATATAAACAATTAACGTCTCGCCCCTCATCGGGGCGCGGCAAAATTATCAAACGTTGACCGGTTAGCGACTATAAAAAGGTTGGGGAGCACTGCTGTAAAGCACAAGTGAGAGCTTTTGGATGCGAAGAATTGCAAGCTCTTAATATCACCATAGGTCTTGCGAACCCTGAGAATTAAGCTGTGGAGCCCAATATTGCACCAAGACAGAGTGGAACCACGCGCAGGATATCGTCCTGCAACCGTAGCAGAAATGGACCCGTTCGAAGAATACGCGACCATCCACAAAGGGTATTTCGATTCGTCGGAGAACGACGTGATAAAGAAAAATTGGAATTTATTCTGAGAGGCTCTCCGTCTCACTGTTGAGACAGGGCCGATGCCTCCGCAAAAAATAAACAATTATCGTCCCCCTCCTCCTCCAAAAGGTTGGTGCGCACTGCTGTAAAGCACAAGTGAAAGCTTTTTGATTCGAAGAATTGCAAGCTCTTATTATCACCACTGGTCCAGCGAAACGTGACAATTAAGCTGTACAACCCAATATTGCACCAAGAGAGAGTGGAACCACGCGCAGGATATCGTTCTGCAACCGTAGCAGAGATGGACCCGTTCGAAGAATACGCGACCATCCACAAAGTGTCATTTCGATTCGTCGGAGAACGACGTGATAAAGAAAAGTTGGAATTTATTCTGCGAGGCTCTCCGTCTCACTGGTGAGACAGGACCGAAGCCTCCGCAAAAATATAAACAATTATCGTCCCCCTCCTCAACGGGACGCGGTAAAATTATCAAACGTTGAACGGCCCGCTGCTGTAAAAAGGTTGGTGAGCACTGCTGTAAGGCACAAGTGAAAGCTTTTGGATTCGAAGAATTGCAAGCTCTTAATATCATCATAGGTCTTGCAAACCCTGAGAATTAAGCTTTGGAGCCCAATATTGCACCAAGACAGAGTGGAACCTCGCGCAGGATATCGTTCTGCAACCGTAGCAGAAATGGACCCGTTCGAAGAATACGCGGCCATCCACAAAGGGTATTTCGATTCGTCGGAGAACGACGTGATCAAGAAAAATTGGAATTTATTCTGCGAGGCTCTCCATCTCACTGGTGAGACAGGGCCGAAGCCTCCGCAAAAATATAAACAATTATCGCCCCCCTCCTCAACGGGACGAGGTAAAATTATCAAACGTTGAACGGCCCGCTGCTGTAAAAAGGTTGGTGAACACTGCTGTAAAGCACAAGTGAAAGCTTTTTGATTCGAAGAATTGCAAGCTCTTATTATCACCACTGGTCCAGCGAAACGTGACAATTAAGCTGTACAACCCAATATTGCACCAACGCAGAGTGGAACCACGCGCAGGATCTCGTTCTGCAACCGTAGCAGAGATGGGCGCGTTCGAAGAATACGCGATCATCCACGAAGGGTATTTCGATTCGTCGGTTGACGACGTGATAAAGAAAAGTTGGTATTTGTTCTGCGAGGCTCCCCGTCCCACTGGCGAGGCGGGGCCGAAGCTTCCGCAAGAATATAAACAATTAACGTCTCGCCCCTCATCGGGGCGCGGCAAAATTATCAAACGTTGACCGGTTAGCGACTATAAAAAGTTTGGGGAGCACTGCTGTAAAGCACAAGTGAGAGCTTTTGGATTCGAAGAATTGCAAGCTCTTAATATCACCATAGGTCTTGCGAACCCTGAGAATTAAGCTGTGGAGCCCAATATTGCACCAAGACAGAGTGGAACCACGCGCAGGATATCGTTCTGCAACCGTAGCAGAAATGGACCCATTCGAAGAATACGCGACCATCCACAAAGGGTATTTCGATTCGTCGGAGAACGACGTGATAAAGAAAAATTGGAATATATTCTGCGAGGCTCTCCGTCTCACTGGTGAGACAGGGCCGATGCCTTCGCAAAAAATAAACAATTATCGTCCCCCTCCTCCTCCAAAAGGTTGGTGGGCACTGCTGTAAAGCACAAGTGAAAGCTTTTTGATTCGAAGGATTGCAAGCTCTTATTATCACCACTGGTCCAGCGAAACGTGACAATTAAGCTGTACAACCCAATATTGCACCAACGCAGAGTGGAACCACGCGCAGGATCTCGTTCTGCAACTGTAGCAGAGATGGGCGCGTTCGAAGAATACGCGACCATCCACGAAGGTTATTTCGATTCGTCGGTTGACGACGTGATAAAGAAAAATTGGAATTTATTCTGCGAGGCTCTCCGTCTCACTGGTGAGACAGGGCCGAAGCCGCCGCAAAAAATAAACAATTATCGTTCCCCTCCTCAACGGGACGCGGTAAAATTATCAAACGTTGAACGGCCCGCTGCTGTAAAAAGGTTGGTGAGCACTGCTGTAAGGCACAAGTGAAAGCTTTTGGATTCGAAGAATTGCAAGCTCTTAATATCATCATAGGTCTTGCAAACCCTGAGAATTAAGCTTTGGAGCCCAATATTGCACCAAGACATAGTGGAACCTCGCGCAGGATATCGTTCTGCAACCGTAGCAGAAATGGACCCGTTCGAAGAATACGCGGCCATCCACAAAGGGTATTTCGATTCGTCGGAGAACGACGAGATAAAGAAAAATTGGAATTTATTCTGCGAGGCTCTCCATCTCACTGGTGAGACAGGGCCGAAGCCTCCGCAAAAAATAAACAATTATCGTCCCCCTCCTCCTCCAAAAGGTTGGTGCGCACTCCTGTAAAGCACAAGTGAAAGCTTTTGAATTCGAAGAATTGCAAGCTCTTACTATCACCACTGGTCCAGCGAAACGTGACAATTAAGCTGTACAACCCAATATTGCACCAACACAGAGTGGAACCACGCGCAGGATTTCGTTCTGCAACCGTAGCAGAGATGGGCGCGTTCGAAGAATACGCGATCATCCACGAAGGGTATTTCGATTCGTCGGCTGACGACGTGATAAAGAAAAGTTGGTATTTGTTCTGCGAGGCTCCCCGTCCCACTGGCGAGGCGGGGCCGAAGCTTCCGCAACAATATAAACAATTAACGTCTCGCCCCTCATCGGGGCGCGGCAAAATTATCAAACGTTGACCGGTTAGCGACTATAAAAAGTTTGGGGAGCACTGCTGTGAAGCACAAGTGAGAGCTTTTGGATTCGAAGAATTGCAAGCTCTTAATATCACCATAGGTCTTGCGAACCCTGAGAATTAAGCTGTGGAGCCCAATATTGCACCAAGACAGAGTGGAACCACGCGCAGGATATCGTTCTGCAACCGTAGCAGAAATGGACCCATTCGAAGAATACGCGACCATCCACAAAGGGTATTTCGATTCGTCGGAGAACGACGTGATAAAGAAAAATTGGAATTTATTCTGCGAGGCTCTCCGTCTCACTGGTGAGACAGGGCCGATGCCTCCGCAAAAAATAAACAATTATCGTCCCCCTCCTCCTCCAAAAGGTTGGTGCGCACTGCTGTAAAGCACAAGTGAAAGCTTTTTCATTCGAAGAATTGCAAGCTCTTATTATCACCACTGGTCCAGCGAAACGTGACAATTAAGCTGTACAACCCAATATTGCACCAACGCAGAGTGGAACCACGCGCAGGATCTCGTTCTGCAACTGTAGCAGAGATGGGCGCGTTCGAAGATTACGCGACCATCCACAAAGGGTATTTCGATTCGTCGGAGAACGACGAGATAAAGAAAAATTGGAATTTATTCTGCGAGGCTCTCCATCTCACTGGTGAGACAGGGCCGAAGCCTCCGCAAAAAATAAACAATTATCGTCCCCCTCCTCCTCCAAAAGGTTGGTGCGCACTCCTGTAAAGCACAAGTGAAAGCTTTTGAATTCGAAGAATTGCAAGCTCTTACTATCACCACTGGTCCAGCGAAACGTGACAATTAAGCTGTACAACCCAATATTGCACCAACACAGAGTGGAACCGCGCGCAGGATCTCGTTCTGCAACCGTAGCAGAGATGGGCGCGTTCGAAGAATACGCGATCATCCACGAAGGGTATTTCGATTCGTCGGCTGACGACGTGATAAAGAAAAGTTGGTATTTGTTCTGCGAGGCTCCCCGTCCCACTGGCGAGGCGGGGCCGAAGCTTCCGCAAGAATATAAACAATTAACGTCTCGCCCCTCATCGGGGCGCGGCAAAATTATCAAACGTTGACCGGTTAGCGACTATAAAAAGTTTGGGGAGCACTGCTGTGAAGCACAAGTGAGAGCTTTTGGATTCGAAGAATTGCAAGCTCTTAATATCACCATAGGTCTTGCGAACCCTGAGAATTAAGCTGTGGAGCCCAATATTGCACCAAGACAGAGTGGAACCACGCGCAGGATATCGTTCTGCAACCGTAGCAGAAATGGACCCATTCGAAGAATACGCGACCATCCACAAAGGGTATTTCGATTCGTCGGAGAACGACGTGATAAAGAAAAATTGGGATTTATTCTGCGAGGCTCCCCGTCCCACTGACGAGGCGGGGCCGAAGCCTCCGCAAGAATATAAACAATTAACGTCTCGCCCCTCATCGGGGCGCGGTAAAATTATCAAACGTTGACCGGTTCGCGGCTATAAAAAGTTTGGGGAGCACTGCTGTTCAGCACAAGTGAGAGCTGTTGGATTCTAAGAATTGAAAGCTCTTAATATCACCATAGGTCTTGCGAACCCTTAGAATTAAGCTGTGGAGCCCAATATTGCACCAAGAGAGAGTGGAACCACGCGCAGGATATCGTTCTGCAACCGTAGCAGAGATGGACCCGTTCGAAGAATACGCGACCATCCACAAAGTGTCATTTCGATTCGTCGGAGAACGACGTGATAAAGAAAAATTGGAATTTATTCTGCGAGGCTCTCCATCTCACTGGTGAGACAGGGCCGAAGCCTCCGCAAACAATAAACAATTATCGTCCCCCTCCTCCTCCAAAAGGTTGGTGCGCACACCTGTAAAGCACAAGTGAAAGCTTTTGAATTCGAAGAATTGCAAGCTCTTACTATCACCACTGGTCCAGCGAAACGTGACAATTAAGCTGTACAACCCGATATTGCACCAACGCAGAGTGGAACCACGCGCAGGATCTCGTTCTGCAACCGTAGCAGAGATGGGCGCGTTCGAAGAATACGCGATCATCCACGAAGGGTATTTCGATTCGTCGGTTGACGACGTGATAAAGAAAAGTTGGTATTTGTTCTGCGAGGCTCCCCGTCCCACTGGCGAGGCGGGGCCGAAGCTTCCGCAAGAATATAAACAATTAACATCTCGCCCCTCATCGGGGCGCGGCAAAATTATCAAACGTTGACCGGTTAGCGACTATAAAAAGTTTGGGGAGCACTGCTGTAAAGCACAAGTGAGAGCTTTTGGATGCGAAGAATTGCTAGCTCTTAATATCACCATAGGTCTTGCGAACCCTGAGAATTAAGCTGTGGAGCCCAATATTGCACCAAGAGAGAGTGGAACCACGCGCAGGATATCGTTCTGCAACCGTAGCAGAGATGGACCCGTTCGAAGAATACGCGACCATCCACAAAGTGTCATTTCGATTCGTCGGAGAACGACGTGATAAAGAAAAGTTGGAATTTATTCTGCGAGGCTCTCCGTCTCACTGGTGAGACAGGACCGAAGCCTCCGCAAAAATATAAACAATTATCGTCCCCCTCCTCAACGGGACGCGGTAAAATTATCAAACGTTGAACGGCCCGCTGCTGTAAAAAGGTTGGTGAGCACTGCTGTAAGGCACAAGTGAAAGCTTTTGGATTCGAAGAATTGCAAGCTCTTAATATCATCATAGGTCTTGCAAACCCTGAGAATTAAGCTTTGGAGCCCAATATTGCACCAAGACAGAGTGGAACCTCGCGCAGGATATCGTTCTGCAACCGTAGCAGAAATGGACCCGTTCGAAGAATACGCGGCCATCCACAAAGGGTATTTCGATTCGTCGGAGAACGACGTGATAAAGAAAAATTGGAATTTATTCTGCGAGGCTCTCCATCTCACTGGTGAGACAGGGCCGAAGCCTCCGCAAAAATATAAACAATTATCGTCCCCCTCCTCAACGGGACGAGGTAAAATTATCAAACGTTGAACGGCCCGCTGCTGTAAAAAGGTTGGTGAACACTGCTGTAAAGCACAAGTGAAAGCTTTTTGATTCGAAGAATTGCAAGCTCTTATTATCACCACTGGTCCAGCGAAACGTGACAATTAAGCTGTACAACCCAATATTGCACCAACGCAGAGTGGAACCACGCGCAGGATCTCGTTCTGCAACTGTAGCAGAGATGGGCGCGTTCGAAGAATACGCGACCATCCACGAAGGTTATTTCGATTCGTCGGTTGACGACGTGATAAAGAAAAATTGGAATTTATTCTGCGAGGCTCTCCGTCTCACTGGTGAGACAGGGCCGAAGCCGCCGCAAAAAATAAACAATTATCGTCCCCCTCCTCCTCCAAAAGGTTGGTGCGCACTGCTGTAAAGCACAAGTGAAAGCTTTTGGATTCAAAGAATTGCAACCTCTTATTATCACCACTGGTCCAGCGAAACGTGACAATTAAGCTGTACAACCCGATATTGCACCAACGCAGAGTGGAACCACGCGCAGGATCTCGTTCTGCAACCGTAGCAGAGATGGGCGCGTTCGAAGAATACGCGATCATCCACGAAGGGTATTTCGATTCGTTGGTTGACGACGTGATAAAGAAAAGTTGGTATTTGTTCTGCGAGGCTCCCCGTCCCACTGGCGAGGCGGGGCCGAAGCTTCCGCAAGAATATAAACAATTAACATCTCGCCCCTCATCGGGGCGCGGCAAAATTATCAAACGTTGACCGGTTAGCGACTATAAAAAGTTTGGGGAGCACTGCTGTAAAGCACAAGTGAGAGCTTTTGGATGCGAAGAATTGCAAGCTCTTATTATCACCACTGGTCCAGCGAAACGTGACAATTAAGCTGTACAACCCAATATTGCACCAACGCAGAGTGGAACCACGCGCAGGATCTCGTTCTGCAACTGTAGCAGAGATGGGCGCGTTCGAAGAATACGCGACCATCCACGAAGGTTATTTCGATTCGTCGGTTGACGACGTGATAAAGAAAAATTGGAATTTATTCTGCGAGGCTCTCCGTCTCACTGGTGAGACAGGGCCGAAGCCGCCGCAAAAAATAAACAATTATCGTCCCCCTCCTCCTCCAAAAGGTTGGTGCGCACTGCTGTAAAGCACAAGTGAAAGCTTTTGGATTCAAAGAATTGCAACCTCTTATTATCACCACTGGTCCAGCGAAACGTGACAATTAAGCTGTACAACCCGATATTGCACCAACGCAGAGTGGAACCACGCGCAGGATCTCGTTCTGCAACCGTAGCAGAGATGGGCGCGTTCGAAGAATACGCGATCATCCACGAAGGGTATTTCGATTCGTTGGTTGACGACGTGATAAAGAAAAGTTGGTATTTGTTCTGCGAGGCTCCCCGTCCCACTGGCGAGGCGGGGCCGAAGCTTCCGCAAGAATATAAACAATTAACGTCTCGCCCCTCATCGGGGCGCGGCAAAATTATCAAACGTTGACCGGTTAGCGACTATAAAAAGTTTGGGGAGCACTGCTGTAAAGCACAAGTGAGAGCTTTTGGATGCGAAGAATTGCAAGGTCTTAATATCACCATAGGTCTTGCGAACCCTGAGAATTAAGCTGTGGAGCCCAATATTGCACCAAGAGAGAGTGGAACCACGCGCAGGATATCGTTCTGCAACCGTAGCAGAGATGGACCCGTTCGAAGAATACGCGACCATCCACAAAGTGTCATTTCGATTCGTCGGAGAACGACGTGATAAAGAAAAGTTGGAATTTATTCTGCGAGGCTCTCCGTCTCACTGGTGAGACAGGACCGAAGCCTCCGCAAAAATATAAACAATTATCGTCCCCCTCCTCAACGGGACGCGGTAAAATTATCAAACGTTGAACGGCCCGCTGCTGTAAAAAGGTTGGTGAGCACTGCTGTAAGGCACAAGTGAAAGCTTCTGGATTCGAAGAATTGCAAGCTCTTAATATCATCATAGGTCTTGCAAACCCTGAGAATTAAGCTTTGGAGCCCAATATTGCACCAAGACATAGTGGAACCTCGCGCAGGATATCGTTCTGCAACCGTAGCAGAAATGGACCCGTTCGAAGAATACGCGGCAATCCACAAAGGGTATTTCGATTCGTCGGAGAACGACGAGATAAAGAAAAATTGGAATTTATTCTGCGAGGCTCTCCATCTCACTGGTGAGACAGGGCCGAAGCCTCCGCAAAAAATAAACAATTATCGTCCCCCTCCTCCTCCAAAATGTTGGTGCGCACTCCTGTAAAGCACAAGTGAAAGCTTTTGAATTCGAAGAATTGCAAGCTCTTACTATCACCACTGGTCCAGCGAAACGTGACAATTAAGCTGTACAACCCAATATTGCACCAACACAGAGTGGAACCACGCGCAGGATCTCGTTCTGCAACCGTAGCAGAGATGGGCGCGTTCGAAGAATACGCGATCATCCACGAAGGGTATTTCGATTCGTCGGCTGACGACGTGATAAAGAAAAGTTGGTATTTGTTCTGCGAGGCTCCCCGTCCCACTGGCGAGGCGGGGCCGAAGCTTCCGCAAGAATATAAACAATTAACGTCTCGCCCCTCATCGGGGCGCGGTAAAATTATCAAACGTTGACCGGTTAGCGACTATAAAAAGTTTGGGGAGCACTGCTGTGAAGCACAAGTGAGAGCTTTTGGATTCGAAGAATTGCAAGCTCTTAATATCACCATAGGTCTTGCGAACCCTGAGAATTAAGCTGTGGAGCCCAATATTGCACCAAGACAGAGTGGAACCACGCGCAGGATATCGTTCTGCAACCGTAGCAGAAATGGACCCATTCGAAGAATACGCGACCATCCACAAAGGGTATTTCGATTCGTCGGAGAACGACGTGATAAAGAAAAATTGGAATATATTCTGCGAGGCTCTCCGTCTCACTGGTGAGACAGGGCCGATGCCTTCGCAAAAAATAAACAATTATCGTCCCCCTCCTCCTCCAAAAGGTTGGTGCGCACTGCTGTAAAGCACAAGTGAAAGCTTTTTGATTCGAAGGATTGCAAGCTCTTATTATCACCACTGGTCCAGCGAAACGTGACAATTAAGCTGTACAACCCAATATTGCACCAACGCAGAGTGGAACCACGCGCAGGATCTCGTTCTGCAACTGTAGCAGAGATGGGCGCGTTCGAAGAATACGCGACCATCCACGAAGGTTATTTCGATTCGTCGGTTGACGACGTGATAAAGAAAAATTGGAATTTATTCTGCGAGGCTCTCCGTCTCACTGGTGAGACAGGGCCGAAGCCGCCGCAAAAAATAAACAATTATCGTTCCCCTCCTCAACGGGACGCGGTAAAATTATCAAACGTTGAACGGCCCGCTGCTGTAAAAAGGTTGGTGAGCACTGCTGTAAGGCACAAGTGAAAGCTTTTGGATTCGAAGAATTGCAAGCTCTTAATATCATCATAGGTCTTGCAAACCCTGAGAATTAAGCTTTGGAGCCCAATATTGCACCAAGACATAGTGGAACCTCGCGCAGGATATCGTTCTGCAACCGTAGCAGAAATGGACCCGTTCGAAGAATACGCGGCCATCCACAAAGGGTATTTCGATTCGTCGGAGAACGACGAGATAAAGAAAAATTGGAATTTATTCTGCGAGGCTCTCCATCTCACTGGTGAGACAGGGCCGAAGCCTCCGCAAAAAATAAACAATTATCGTCCCCCTCCTCCTCCAAAAGGTTGGTGCGCACTCCTGTAAAGCACAAGTGAAAGCTTTTGAATTCGAAGAATTGCAAGCTCTTACTATCACCACTGGTCCAGCGAAACGTGACAATTAAGCTGTACAACCCAATATTGCACCAACACAGAGTGGAACCACGCGCAGGATCTCGTTCTGCAACCGTAGCAGAGATGGGCGCGTTCGAAGAATACGCGATCATCCACGAAGGGTATTTCGATTCGTCGGCTGACGACGTGATAAAGAAAAGTTGGTATTTGTTCTGCGAGGCTCCCCGTCCCACTGGCGAGGCGGGGCCGAAGCTTCCGCAAGAATATAAACAATTAACGTCTCGCTCCTCATCGGGGCGCGGCAAAATTATCAAACGTTGACCGGTTAGCGACTATAAAAAGTTTGGGGAGCACTGCTGTGAAGCACAAGTGAGAGCTTTTGGATTCGAAGAATTGCAAGCTCTTAATATCACCATAGGTCTTGCGAACCCTGAGAATTAAGCTGTGGAGCCCAATATTGCACCAAGACAGAGTGGAACCACGCGCAGGATATCGTTCTGCAACCGTAGCAGAAATGGACCCATTCGAAGAATACGCGACCATCCACAAAGGGTATTTCGATTCGTCGGAGAACGACGTGATAAAGAAAAATTGGAATTTATTCTGCGAGGCTCTCCGTCTCACTGGTGAGACAGGGCCGATGCCTCCGCAAAAAATAAACAATTATCGTCCCCCTCCTCCTCCAAAAGGTTGGTGCGCACTGCTGTAAAGCACAAGTGAAAGCTTTTTGATTCGAAGAATTGCAAGCTCTTATTATCACCACTGGTCCAGCGAAACGTGACAATTAAGCTGTACAACCCAATATTGCACCAACGCAGAGTGGAACCACGCGCAGGATCTCGTTCTGCAACTGTAGCAGAGATGGGCGCGTTCGAAGAATACGCGACCATCCACGAAGGTTATTTCGATTCGTCGGTTGACGACGTGATAAAGAAAAATTGGAATTTATTCTGCGAGGCTCTCCGGCTCACTGGTGAGACAGGGCCGAAGCCGCCGCAAAAAATAAACAATTATCGTCCCCCTCCTCAACGGGACGCGGTAAAATTATCAAACGTTGAACGGCCCGCTGCTGTAAAAAGGTTGGTGAGCACTGCTGTAAGGCACAAGTGAAAGCTTTTGGATTCGAAGAATTGCAAGCTCTTAATATCATCATAGGTCTTGCAAACCCTGAGAATTAAGCTTTGGAGCCCAATATTGCACCGAGACATAGTGGAACCTCGCGCAGGATATCGTTCTGCAACCGTAGCAGAAATGGACCCGTTCGAAGAATACGCGGCCATTCACAAAGGGTATTTCGATTCGTCGGAGAACGACGAGATAAAGAAAAATTGGAATTTATTCTGCGAGGCTCTCCATCTCACTGGTGAGACAGGGCCGAAGCCTCCGCAAAAAATAAACAATTATCGTCCCCCTCCTCCTCCAAAAGGTTGGTGCGCACTCCTGTAAAGCACAAGTGAAAGCTTTTGAATTCGAAGAATTGCAAGCTCTTACTATCACCACTGGTCCAGCGAAACGTGACAATTAAGCTGTACAACCCAATATTGCACCAACACAGAGTGGAACCGCGCGCAGGATCTCGTTCTGCAACCGTAGCAGAAATGGACCCATTCGAAGAATACGCGACCATCCACAAAGGGTATTTCGATTCGTCGGAGAACGACGTGATAAAGAAAAATTGGAATTTATTCTGCGAGGCTCTCCGTCTCACTGGTGAGACAGGGCCGATGCCTCCGCAAAAAATAAACAATTATCGTCCCCCTCCTCCTCCAAAAGGTTGGTGCGCACTGCTGTAAAGCACAAGTGAAAGCTTTTTCATTCGAAGAATTGCAAGCTCTTATTATCACCACTGGTCCAGCGAAACGTGACAATTAAGCTGTACAACCCAATATTGCACCAACGCAGAGTGGAACCACGCGCAGGATCTCGTTCTGCAACTGTAGCAGAGATGGGCGCGTTCGAAGATTACGCGACCATCCACAAAGGGTATTTCGATTCGTCGGAGAACGACGAGATAAAGAAAAATTGGAATTTATTCTGCGAGGCTCTCCATCTCACTGGTGAGACAGGGCCGAAGCCTCCGCAAAAAATAAACAATTATCGTCCCCCTCCTCCTCCAAAAGGTTGGTGCGCACTCCTTTAAAGCACAAGTGAAAGCTTTTGAATTCGAAGAATTGCAAGCTCTTACTATCACCACTGGTCCAGCGAAACGTGACAATTAAGCTGTACAACCCAATATTGCACCAACACAGAGTGGAACCGCGCGCAGGATCTCGTTCTGCAACCGTAGCAGAGATGGGCGCGTTCGAAGAATACGCGATCATCCACGAAGGGTATTTCGATTCGTCGGCTGACGACGTGATAAAGAAAAGTTGGTATTTGTTCTGCGAGGCTCCCCGTCCCACTGGCGAGGCGGGGCCGAAGCTTCCGCAAGAATATAAACAATTAACGTCTCGCCCCTCATCGGGGCGCGGCAAAATTATCAAACGTTGACCGGTTAGCGACTATAAAAAGTTTGGGGAGCACTGCTGTGAAGCACAAGTGAGAGCTTTTGGATTCGAAGAATTGCAAGCTCTTAATATCACCATAGGTCTTGCGAACCCTGAGAATTAAGCTGTGGAGCCCAATATTGCACCAAGAGAGAGTGGAACCACGCGCAGGATATCGTTCTGCAACCGTAGCAGAGATGGACCCGTTCGAAGAATACGCGACCATCCACAAAGTGTCATTTCGATTCGTCGGAGAACGACGTGATAAAGAAAAGTTGGAATTTATTCTGCGAGGCTCTCCGTCTCACTGGTGAGACAGGACCGAAGCCTCCGCAAAAATATAAACAATTATCGTCCCCCTCCTCAACGGGACGCGGTAAAATTATCAAACGTTGAACGGCCCGCTGCTGTAAAAAGGTTGGTGAGCACTGCTGTAAGGCACAAGTGAAAGCTTTTGGATTCGAAGAATTGCAAGCTCTTAATATCATCATAGGTCTTGCAAACCCTGAGAATTAAGCTTTGGAGCCCAATATTGCACCAAGACAGAGTGGAACCTCGCGCAGGATATCGTTCTGCAACCGTAGCAGAGATGGGCGCGTTCGAAGAATACGCGATCATCCACGAAGGGTATTTCGATTCGTCGGCTGACGACGTGATAAAGAAAAGTTGGTATTTGTTCTGCGAGGCTCCCCGTCCCACTGGCGAGGCGGGGCCGAAGCTTCCGCAAGAATATAAACAATTAACGTCTCGCCCCTCATCGGGGCGCGGTAAAATTATCAAACGTTGACCGGTTAGCGACTATAAAAAGTTTGGGGAGCACTGCTGTGAAGCACAAGTGAGAGCTTTTGGATTCGAAGAATTGCAAGCTCTTAATATCACCATAGGTCTTGCGAACCCTGAGAATTAAGCTGTGGAGCCCAATATTGCACCAAGACAGAGTGGAACCACGCGCAGGATATCGTTCTGCAACCGTAGCAGAAATGGACCCATTCGAAGAATACGCGACCATCCACAAAGGGTATTTCGATTCGTCGGAGAACGACGTGATAAAGAAAAATTGGAATATATTCTGCGAGGCTCTCCGTCTCACTGGTGAGACAGGGCCGATGCCTTCGCAAAAAATAAACAATTATCGTCCCCCTCCTCCTCCAAAAGGTTGGTGCGCACTGCTGTAAAGCACAAGTGAAAGCTTTTTGATTCGAAGGATTGCAAGCTCTTATTATCACCACTGGTCCAGCGAAACGTGACAATTAAGCTGTACAACCCAATATTGCACCAACGCAGAGTGGAACCACGCGCAGGATCTCGTTCTGCAACTGTAGCAGAGATGGGCGCGTTCGAAGAATACGCGACCATCCACGAAGGTTATTTCGATTCGTCGGTTGACGACGTGATAAAGAAAAATTGGAATTTATTCTGCGAGGCTCTCCGTCTCACTGGTGAGACAGGGCCGAAGCCGCCGCAAAAAATAAACAATTATCGTTCCCCTCCTCAACGGGACGCGGTAAAATTATCAAACGTTGAACGGCCCGCTGCTGTAAAAAGGTTGGTGAGCACTGCTGTAAGGCACAAGTGAAAGCTTTTGGATTCGAAGAATTGCAAGCTCTTAATATCATCATAGGTCTTGCAAACCCTGAGAATTAAGCTTTGGAGCCCAATATTGCACCAAGACATAGTGGAACCTCGCGCAGGATATCGTTCTGCAACCGTAGCAGAAATGGACCCGTTCGAAGAATACGCGGCCATCCACAAAGGGTATTTCGATTCGTCGGAGAACGACGAGATAAAGAAAAATTGGAATTTATTCTGCGAGGCTCTCCATCTCACTGGTGAGACAGGGCCGAAGCCTCCGCAAAAAATAAACAATTATCGTCCCCCTCCTCCTCCAAAAGGTTGGTGCGCACTCCTGTAAAGCACAAGTGAAAGCTTTTGAATTCGAAGAATTGCAAGCTCTTACTATCACCACTGGTCCAGCGAAACGTGACAATTAAGCTGTACAACCCAATATTGCACCAACACAGAGTGGAACCACGCGCAGGATCTCGTTCTGCAACCGTAGCAGAGATGGGCGCGTTCGAAGAATACGCGATCATCCACGAAGGGTATTTCGATTCGTCGGCTGACGACGTGATAAAGAAAAGTTGGTATTTGTTCTGCGAGGCTCCCCGTCCCACTGGCGAGGCGGGGCCGAAGCTTCCGCAAGAATATAAACAATTAACGTCTCGCCCCTCATCGGGGCGCGGCAAAATTATCAAACGTTGACCGGTTAGCGACTATAAAAAGTTTGGGGAGCACTGCTGTGAAGCACAAGTGAGAGCTTTTGGATTCGAAGAATTGCAAGCTCTTAATATCACCATAGGTCTTGCGAACCCTGAGAATTAAGCTGTGGAGCCCAATATTGCACCAAGACAGAGTGGAACCACGCGCAGGATATCGTTCTGCAACCGTAGCAGAAATGGACCCATTCGAAGAATACGCGACCATCCACAAAGGGTATTTCGATTCGTCGGAGAACGACGTGATAAAGAAAAATTGGAATTTATTCTGCGAGGCTCTCCGTCTCACTGGTGAGACAGGGCCGATGCCTCCGCAAAAAATAAACAATTATCGTCCCCCTCCTCCTCCAAAAGGTTGGTGCGCACTGCTGTAAAGCACAAGTGAAAGCTTTTTGATTCGAAGAATTGCAAGCTCTTATTATCACCACTGGTCCAGCGAAACGTGACAATTAAGCTGTACAACCCAATATTGCACCAACGCAGAGTGGAACCACGCGCAGGATCTCGTTCTGCAACTGTAGCAGAGATGGGCGCGTTCGAAGAATACGCGACCATCCACGAAGGTTATTTCGATTCGTCGGTTGACGACGTGATAAAGAAAAATTGGAATTTATTCTGCGAGGCTCTCCGTCTCACTGGTGAGACAGGGCCGAAGCCGCCGCAAAAAATAAACAATTATCGTCCCCCTCCTCAACGGGACGCGGTAAAATTATCAAACGTTGAACGGCCCGCTGCTGTAAAAAGGTTGGTGAGCACTGCTGTAAGGCACAAGTGAAAGCTTTTGGATTCGAAGAATTGCAAGCTCTTAATATCATCATAGGTCTTGCAAACCCTGAGAATTAAGCTTTGGAGCCCAATATTGCACCAAGACATAGTGGAACCTCGCGCAGGATATCGTTCTGCAACCGTAGCAGAAATGGACCCGTTCGAAGAATACGCGGCCATTCACAAAGGGTATTTCGATTCGTCGGAGAACGCCGAGATAAAGAAAAATTGGAATTTATTCTGCGAGGCTCTCCATCTCACTGGTGAGACAGGGCCGAAGCCTCCGCAAAAAATAAACAATTATCGTCCCCCTCCTCCTCCAAAAGGTTGGTGCGCACTCCTGTAAAGCACAAGTGAAAGCTTTTGAATTCGAAGAATTGCAAGCTCTTACTATCACCACTGGTCCAGCGAAACGTGACAATTAAGCTGTACAACCCAATATTGCACCAACACAGAGTGGAACCGCGCGCAGGATCTCGTTCTGCAACCGTAGCAGAGATGGGCGCGTTCGAAGAATACGCGATCATCCACGAAGGGTATTTCGATTCGTCGGCTGACGACGTGATAAAGAAAAGTTGGTATTTGTTCTGCGAGGCTCCCCGTCCCACTGGCGAGGCGGGGCCGAAGCTTCCGCAAGAATATAAACAATTAACGTCTCGCCCCTCATCGGGGCGCGGCAAAATTATCAAACGTTGACCGGTTAGCGACTATAAAAAGTTTGGGGAGCACTGCTGTGAAGCACAAGTGAGAGCTTTTGGATTCGAAGAATTGCAAGCTCTTAATATCACCATAGGTCTTGCGAACCCTGAGAATTAAGCTGTGGAGCCCAATATTGCACCAAGACAGAGTGGAACCACGCGCAGGATATCGTTCTGCAACCGTAGCAGAAATGGACCCATTCGAAGAATACGCGACCATCCACAAAGGGTATTTCGATTCGTCGGAGAACGACGTGATAAAGAAAAATTGGAATTTATTCTGCGAGGCTCCCCGTCCCACTGACGAGGCGGGGCCGAAGCCTCCGCAAGAATATAAACAATTAACGTCTCGCCCCTCATCGGGGCGCGGTAAAATTATCAAACGTTGACCGGTTCGCGGCTATAAAAAGTTTGGGGAGCACTGCTGTTCAGCACAAGTGAGAGCTGTTGGATTCTAAGAATTGAAAGCTCTTAATATCTCCATAGGTCTTGCGAACCCTTAGAATTAAGCTGTGGAGCCCAATATTGCACCAAGAGAGAGTGGAACCACGCGCAGGATATCGTTCTGCAACCGTAGCAGAGATGGACCCGTTCGAAGAATACGCGACCATCCACAAAGTGTCATTTCGATTCGTCGGAGAACGACGTGATAAAGAAAAGTTGGAATTTATTCTGCGAGGCTCTCCGTCTCACTGGTGAGACAGGACCGAAGCCTCCGCAAAAATATAAACAATTATCGTCCCCCTCCTCAACGGGACGCGGTAAAATTATCAAACGTTGAACGGCCCGCTGCTGTAAAAAGGTTGGTGAGCACTGCTGTAAGGCACAAGTGAGAGCTTTTGGATTCTAAGAATTGAAAGCTCTTAATATCATCATAGGTCTTGCAAACCCTGAGAATTAAGCTTTGGAGCCCAATATTGCACCAAGACATAGTGGAACCTCGCGCAGGATATCGTTCTGCAACCGTAGCAGAAATGGACCCGTTCGAAGAATACGCGGCCATCCACAAAGGGTATTTCGATTCGTCGGAGAACGACGTGATAAAGAAAAGTTGGAATTTATTCTGCGAGGCTCTCCGTCTCACTGGTGAGACAGGACCGAAGCCTCCGCAAAAAATAAACAATTATCGTCCCCCTCCTCCTCCAAAATGTTGGTGCGCACTCCTGTAAAGCACAAGTGAAAGCTTTTGAATTCGAAGAATTGCAAGCTCTTACTATCACCACTGGTCCAGCGAAACGTGACAATTAAGCTGTACAACCCAATATTGCACCAACACAGAGTGGAACCACGCGCAGGATCTCGTTCTGCAACCGTAGCAGAGATGGGCGCGTTCGAAGAATACGCGATCATCCACGAAGGGTATTTCGATTCGTCGGTTGACGACGTGATAAAGAAAAGTTGGTATTTGTTCTGCGAGGCTCCCCGTCCCACTGGCGAGGCGGGGCCGAAGCTTCCGCAAGAATATAAACAATTAACGTCTCGCCCCTCATCGGGGCGCGGTGAAATTATCAAACGTTGACCGGTTAGCGACTATAAAAAGTTTGGGGAGCACTGCTGTTCAGCACAAGTGAGAGCTTTTGGATGCGAAGAATTGCAAGCTCTTAATATCACCATAGGTCTTGCGAACCCTGAGAATTAAGCTGTGGAGCCCAATATTGCACCAAGAGAGAGTGGAACCACGCGCAGGATATCGTTCTGCAACCGTAGCAGAGATGGACCCGTTCGAAGAATACGCGACCATCCACAAAGTGTCATTTCGATTCGTCGGAGAACGACGTGATAAAGAAAAGTTGGAATTTATTCTGCGAGGCTCTCCGTCTCACTGGTGAGACAGGACCGAAGCCTCCGCAAAAATATAAACAATTATCGTCCCCCTCCTCAACGGGACGCGGTAAAATTATCAAACGTTGAACGGCCCGCTGCTGTAAAAAGGTTGGTGAGCACTGCTGTAAGGCACAAGTGAAAGCTTCTGGATTCGAAGAATTGCAAGCTCTTAATATCATCATAGGTCTTGCAAACCCTGAGAATTAAGCTTTGGAGCCCAATATTGCACCAAGACATAGTGGAACCTCGCGCAGGATATCGTTCTGCAACCGTAGCAGAAATGGACCCGTTCGAAGAATACGCGGCCATCCACAAAGGGTATTTCGATTCGTCGGAGAACGACGAGATAAAGAAAAATTGGAATTTATTCTGCGAGGCTCTCCATCTCACTGGTGAGACAGGGCCGAAGCCTCCGCAAAAAATAAACAATTATCGTCCCCCTCCTCCTCCAAAAGGTTGGTGCGCACTCCTGTAAAGCACAAGTGAAAGCTTTTGAATTCGAAGAATTGCAAGCTCTTACTATCACCACTGGTCCAGCGAAATGTGACAATTAAGCTGTACAACCCAATATTGCACCAACACAGAGTGGAACCACGCGCAGGATCTCGTTCTGCAACCGTAGCAGAGATGGGCGCGTTCGAAGAATATGCGATCATCCACGAAGGGTATTTCGATTCGTCGGCTGACGACGTGATAAAGAAAAGTTGGTATTTGTTCTGCGAGGCTCCCCGTCCCACTGGCGAGGCGGGGCCGAAGCTTCCGCAAGAATATAAACAATTAACGTCTCGCCCCTCATCGGGGCGCGGTAAAATTATCAAACGTTGACCGGTTAGCGACTATGAAAAGTTTGGGGAGCACTGCTGGTCAGCACAAGTGAGAGCTTTTGGATTCGAAGAATTGCAAGCTCTTAATATCACCATAGGTCTTGCGAACCCTGAGAATTAAGCTGTGGAGCCCAATATTGCACCAAGACAGAGTGGAACCACGCGCAGGATATCGTTCTGCAACCGTAGCAGAAATGGACCCGTTCGAAGAATACGCGACCATCCACAAAGTGTCATTTCGATTCGTCGGAGAACGACGTGATAAAGAAAAATTGGAATTTATTCTGCGAGGCTCTCCATCTCACTGGTGAGACAGGGCCGAAGCCTCCGCAAACAATAAACAATTATCGTCCCCCTCCTCCTCCAAAAGGTTGGTGCGCACACCTGTAAAGCACAAGTGAAAGCTTTTGAATTCGAAGAATTGCAAGCTCTTACTATCACCACTGGTCCAGCGAAACGTGACAATTAAGCTGTACAACCCGATATTGCACCAACGCAGAGTGGAACCACGCGCAGGATCTCGTTCTGCAACCGTAGCAGAGATGGGCGCGTTCGAAGAATACGCGATCATCCACGAAGGGTATTTCGATTCGTCGGTTGACGACGTGATAAAGAAAAGTTGGTATTTGTTCTGCGAGGCTCCCCGTCCCACTGGCGAGGCGGGGCCGAAGCTTCCGCAAGAATATAAACAATTAACATCTCGCCCCTCATCGGGGCGCGGCAAAATTATCAAACGTTGACCGGTTAGCGACTATAAAAAGTTTGGGGAGCACTGCTGTAAAGCACAAGTGAGAGCTTTTGGATGCGAAGAATTGCTAGCTCTTAATATCACCATAGGTCTTGCGAACCCTGAGAATTAAGCTGTGGAGCCCAATATTGCACCAAGAGAGAGTGGAACCACGCGCAGGATATCGTTCTGCAACCGTAGCAGAGATGGACCCGTTCGAAGAATACGCGACCATCCACAAAGTGTCATTTCGATTCGTCGGAGAACGACGTGATAAAGAAAAGTTGGAATTTATTCTGCGAGGCTCTCCGTCTCACTGGTGAGACAGGACCGAAGCCTCCGCAAAAATATAAACAATTATCGTCCCCCTCCTCAACGGGACGCGGTAAAATTATCAAACGTTGAACGGCCCGCTGCTGTAAAAAGGTTGGTGAGCACTGCTGTAAGGCACAAGTGAAAGCTTTTGGATTCGAAGAATTGCAAGCTCTTAATATCATCATAGGTCTTGCAAACCCTGAGAATTAAGCTTTGGAGCCCAATATTGCACCAAGACAGAGTGGAACCTCGCGCAGGATATCGTTCTGCAACCGTAGCAGAAATGGACCCGTTCGAAGAATACGCGGCCATCCACAAAGGGTATTTCGATTCGTCGGAGAACGACGTGATAAAGAAAAATTGGAATTTATTCTGCGAGGCTCTCCATCTCACTGGTGAGACAGGGCCGAAGCCTCCGCAAAAATATAAACAATTATCGTCCCCCTCCTCAACGGGACGAGGTAAAATTATCAAACGTTGAACGGCCCGCTGCTGTAAAAAGGTTGGTGAACACTGCTGTAAAGCACAAGTGAAAGCTTTTTGATTCGAAGAATTGCAAGCTCTTATTATCACCACTGGTCCAGCGAAACGTGACAATTAAGCTGTACAACCCAATATTGCACCAACGCAGAGTGGAACCACGCGCAGGATCTCGTTCTGCAACTGTAGCAGAGATGGGCGCGTTCGAAGAATACGCGACCATCCACGAAGGTTATTTCGATTCGTCGGTTGACGACGTGATAAAGAAAAATTGGAATTTATTCTGCGAGGCTCTCCGTCTCACTGGTGAGACAGGGCCGAAGCCGCCGCAAAAAATAAACAATTATCGTCCCCCTCCTCCTCCAAAAGGTTGGTGCGCACTGCTGTAAAGCACAAGTGAAAGCTTTTGGATTCAAAGAATTGCAACCTCTTATTATCACCACTGGTCCAGCGAAACGTGACAATTAAGCTGTACAACCCGATATTGCACCAACGCAGAGTGGAACCACGCGCAGGATCTCGTTCTGCAACCGTAGCAGAGATGGGCGCGTTCGAAGAATACGCGATCATCCACGAAGGGTATTTCGATTCGTTGGTTGACGACGTGATAAAGAAAAGTTGGTATTTGTTCTGCGAGGCTCCCCGTCCCACTGGCGAGGCGGGGCCGAAGCTTCCGCAAGAATATAAACAATTAACATCTCGCCCCTCATCGGGGCGCGGCAAAATTATCAAACGTTGACCGGTTAGCGACTATAAAAAGTTTGGGGAGCACTGCTGTAAAGCACAAGTGAGAGCTTTTGGATGCGAAGAATTGCAAGCTCTTATTATCACCACTGGTCCAGCGAAACGTGACAATTAAGCTGTACAACCCAATATTGCACCAACGCAGAGTGGAACCACGCGCAGGATCTCGTTCTGCAACTGTAGCAGAGATGGGCGCGTTCGAAGAATACGCGACCATCCACGAAGGTTATTTCGATTCGTCGGTTGACGACGTGATAAAGAAAAATTGGAATTTATTCTGCGAGGCTCTCCGTCTCACTGGTGAGACAGGGCCGAAGCCGCCGCAAAAAATAAACAATTATCGTCCCCCTCCTCCTCCAAAAGGTTGGTGCGCACTGCTGTAAAGCACAAGTGAAAGCTTTTGGATTCAAAGAATTGCAACCTCTTATTATCACCACTGGTCCAGCGAAACGTGACAATTAAGCTGTACAACCCGATATTGCACCAACGCAGAGTGGAACCACGCGCAGGATCTCGTTCTGCAACCGTAGCAGAGATGGGCGCGTTCGAAGAATACGCGATCATCCACGAAGGGTATTTCGATTCGTTGGTTGACGACGTGATAAAGAAAAGTTGGTATTTGTTCTGCGAGGCTCCCCGTCCCACTGGCGAGGCGGGGCCGAAGCTTCCGCAAGAATATAAACAATTAACGTCTCGCCCCTCATCGGGGCGCGGCAAAATTATCAAACGTTGACCGGTTAGCGACTATAAAAAGTTTGGGGAGCACTGCTGTAAAGCACAAGTGAGAGCTTTTGGATGCGAAGAATTGCAAGGTCTTAATATCACCATAGGTCTTGCGAACCCTGAGAATTAAGCTGTGGAGCCCAATATTGCACCAAGAGAGAGTGGAACCACGCGCAGGATATCGTTCTGCAACCGTAGCAGAGATGGACCCGTTCGAAGAATACGCGACCATCCACAAAGTGTCATTTCGATTCGTCGGAGAACGACGTGATAAAGAAAAGTTGGAATTTATTCTGCGAGGCTCTCCGTCTCACTGGTGAGACAGGACCGAAGCCTCCGCAAAAATATAAACAATTATCGTCCCCCTCCTCAACGGGACGCGGTAAAATTATCAAACGTTGAACGGCCCGCTGCTGTAAAAAGGTTGGTGAGCACTGCTGTAAGGCACAAGTGAAAGCTTCTGGATTCGAAGAATTGCAAGCTCTTAATATCATCATAGGTCTTGCAAACCCTGAGAATTAAGCTTTGGAGCCCAATATTGCACCAAGACATAGTGGAACCTCGCGCAGGATATCGTTCTGCAACCGTAGCAGAAATGGACCCGTTCGAAGAATACGCGGCAATCCACAAAGGGTATTTCGATTCGTCGGAGAACGACGAGATAAAGAAAAATTGGAATTTATTCTGCGAGGCTCTCCATCTCACTGGTGAGACAGGGCCGAAGCCTCCGCAAAAAATAAACAATTATCGTCCCCCTCCTCCTCCAAAATGTTGGTGCGCACTCCTGTAAAGCACAAGTGAAAGCTTTTGAATTCGAAGAATTGCAAGCTCTTACTATCACCACTGGTCCAGCGAAACGTGACAATTAAGCTGTACAACCCAATATTGCACCAACACAGAGTGGAACCACGCGCAGGATCTCGTTCTGCAACCGTAGCAGAGATGGGCGCGTTCGAAGAATACGCGATCATCCACGAAGGGTATTTCGATTCGTCGGCTGACGACGTGATAAAGAAAAGTTGGTATTTGTTCTGCGAGGCTCCCCGTCCCACTGGCGAGGCGGGGCCGAAGCTTCCGCAAGAATATAAACAATTATCGTCTCGCCCCTCATCGGGGCGCGGTAAAATTATCAAACGTTGACCGGTTAGCGACTATAAAAAGTTTGGGGAGCACTGCTGTGAAGCACAAGTGAGAGCTTTTGGATTCGAAGAATTGCAAGCTCTTAATATCACCATAGGTCTTGCGAACCCTGAGAATTAAGCTGTGGAGCCCAATATTGCACCAAGACAGAGTGGAACCACGCGCAGGATATCGTTCTGCAACCGTAGCAGAAATGGACCCATTCGAAGAATACGCGACCATCCACAAAGGGTATTTCGATTCGTCGGAGAACGACGTGATAAAGAAAAATTGGAATATATTCTGCGAGGCTCTCCGTCTCACTGGTGAGACAGGGCCGATGCCTTCGCAAAAAATAAACAATTATCGTCCCCCTCCTCCTCCAAAAGGTTGGTGCGCACTGCTGTAAAGCACAAGTGAAAGCTTTTTGATTCGAAGGATTGCAAGCTCTTATTATCACCACTGGTCCAGCGAAACGTGACAATTAAGCTGTACAACCCAATATTGCACCAACGCAGAGTGGAACCACGCGCAGGATCTCGTTCTGCAACTGTAGCAGAGATGGGCGCGTTCGAAGAATACGCGACCATCCACGAAGGTTATTTCGATTCGTCGGTTGACGACGTGATAAAGAAAAATTGGAATTTATTCTGCGAGGCTCTCCGTCTCACTGGTGAGACAGGGCCGAAGCCGCCGCAAAAAATAAACAATTATCGTTCCCCTCCTCAACGGGACGCGGTAAAATTATCAAACGTTGAACGGCCCGCTGCTGTAAAAAGGTTGGTGAGCACTGCTGTAAGGCACAAGTGAAAGCTTTTGGATTCGAAGAATTGCAAGCTCTTAATATCATCATAGGTCTTGCAAACCCTGAGAATTAAGCTTTGGAGCCCAATATTGCACCAAGACATAGTGGAACCTCGCGCAGGATATCGTTCTGCAACCGTAGCAGAAATGGACCCGTTCGAAGAATACGCGGCCATCCACAAAGGGTATTTCGATTCGTCGGAGAACGACGAGATAAAGAAAAATTGGAATTTATTCTGCGAGGCTCTCCATCTCACTGGTGAGACAGGGCCGAAGCCTCCGCAAAAAATAAACAATTATCGTCCCCCTCCTCCTCCAAAAGGTTGGTGCGCACTCCTGTAAAGCACAAGTGAAAGCTTTTGAATTCGAAGAATTGCAAGCTCTTACTATCACCACTGGTCCAGCGAAACGTGACAATTAAGCTGTACAACCCAATATTGCACCAACACAGAGTGGAACCACGCGCAGGATCTCGTTCTGCAACCGTAGCAGAGATGGGCGCGTTCGAAGAATACGCGATCATCCACGAAGGGTATTTCGATTCGTCGGCTGACGACGTGATAAAGAAAAGTTGGTATTTGTTCTGCGAGGCTCCCCGTCCCACTGGCGAGGCGGGGCCGAAGCTTCCGCAAGAATATAAACAATTAACGTCTCGCTCCTCATCGGGGCGCGGCAAAATTATCAAACGTTGACCGGTTAGCGACTATAAAAAGTTTGGGGAGCACTGCTGTGAAGCACAAGTGAGAGCTTTTGGATTCGAAGAATTGCAAGCTCTTAATATCACCATAGGTCTTGCGAACCCTGAGAATTAAGCTGTGGAGCCCAATATTGCACCAAGACAGAGTGGAACCACGCGCAGGATATCGTTCTGCAACCGTAGCAGAAATGGACCCATTCGAAGAATACGCGACCATCCACAAAGGGTATTTCGATTCGTCGGAGAACGACGTGATAAAGAAAAATTGGAATTTATTCTGCGAGGCTCTCCGTCTCACTGGTGAGACAGGGCCGATGCCTCCGCAAAAAATAAACAATTATCGTCCCCCTCCTCCTCCAAAAGGTTGGTGCGCACTGCTGTAAAGCACAAGTGAAAGCTTTTTGATTCGAAGAATTGCAAGCTCTTATTATCACCACTGGTCCAGCGAAACGTGACAATTAAGCTGTACAACCCAATATTGCACCAACGCAGAGTGGAACCACGCGCAGGATCTCGTTCTGCAACTGTAGCAGAGATGGGCGCGTTCGAAGAATACGCGACCATCCACGAAGGTTATTTCGATTCGTCGGTTGACGACGTGATAAAGAAAAATTGGAATTTATTCTGCGAGGCTCTCCGGCTCACTGGTGAGACAGGGCCGAAGCCGCCGCAAAAAATAAACAATTATCGTCCCCCTCCTCAACGGGACGCGGTAAAATTATCAAACGTTGAACGGCCCGCTGCTGTAAAAAGGTTGGTGAGCACTGCTGTAAGGCACAAGTGAAAGCTTTTGGATTCGAAGAATTGCAAGCTCTTAATATCATCATAGGTCTTGCAAACCCTGAGAATTAAGCTTTGGAGCCCAATATTGCACCGAGACATAGTGGAACCTCGCGCAGGATATCGTTCTGCAACCGTAGCAGAAATGGACCCGTTCGAAGAATACGCGGCCATTCACAAAGGGTATTTCGATTCGTCGGAGAACGACGAGATAAAGAAAAATTGGAATTTATTCTGCGAGGCTCTCCATCTCACTGGTGAGACAGGGCCGAAGCCTCCGCAAAAAATAAACAATTATCGTCCCCCTCCTCCTCCAAAAGGTTGGTGCGCACTCCTGTAAAGCACAAGTGAAAGCTTTTGAATTCGAAGAATTGCAAGCTCTTACTATCACCACTGGTCCAGCGAAACGTGACAATTAAGCTGTACAACCCAATATTGCACCAACACAGAGTGGAACCGCGCGCAGGATCTCGTTCTGCAACCGTAGCAGAAATGGACCCATTCGAAGAATACGCGACCATCCACAAAGGGTATTTCGATTCGTCGGAGAACGACGTGATAAAGAAAAATTGGAATTTATTCTGCGAGGCTCTCCGTCTCACTGGTGAGACAGGGCCGATGCCTCCGCAAAAAATAAACAATTATCGTCCCCCTCCTCCTCCAAAAGGTTGGTGCGCACTGCTGTAAAGCACAAGTGAAAGCTTTTTCATTCGAAGAATTGCAAGCTCTTATTATCACCACTGGTCCAGCGAAACGTGACAATTAAGCTGTACAACCCAATATTGCACCAACGCAGAGTGGAACCACGCGCAGGATCTCGTTCTGCAACTGTAGCAGAGATGGGCGCGTTCGAAGATTACGCGACCATCCACAAAGGGTATTTCGATTCGTCGGAGAACGACGAGATAAAGAAAAATTGGAATTTATTCTGCGAGGCTCTCCATCTCACTGGTGAGACAGGGCCGAAGCCTCCGCAAAAAATAAACAATTATCGTCCCCCTCCTCCTCCAAAAGGTTGGTGCGCACTCCTTTAAAGCACAAGTGAAAGCTTTTGAATTCGAAGAATTGCAAGCTCTTACTATCACCACTGGTCCAGCGAAACGTGACAATTAAGCTGTACAACCCAATATTGCACCAACACAGAGTGGAACCGCGCGCAGGATCTCGTTCTGCAACCGTAGCAGAGATGGGCGCGTTCGAAGAATACGCGATCATCCACGAAGGGTATTTCGATTCGTCGGCTGACGACGTGATAAAGAAAAGTTGGTATTTGTTCTGCGAGGCTCCCCGTCCCACTGGCGAGGCGGGGCCGAAGCTTCCGCAAGAATATAAACAATTAACGTCTCGCCCCTCATCGGGGCGCGGCAAAATTATCAAACGTTGACCGGTTAGCGACTATAAAAAGTTTGGGGAGCACTGCTGTGAAGCACAAGTGAGAGCTTTTGGATTCGAAGAATTGCAAGCTCTTAATATCACCATAGGTCTTGCGAACCCTGAGAATTAAGCTGTGGAGCCCAATATTGCACCAAGAGAGAGTGGAACCACGCGCAGGATATCGTTCTGCAACCGTAGCAGAGATGGACCCGTTCGAAGAATACGCGACCATCCACAAAGTGTCATTTCGATTCGTCGGAGAACGACGTGATAAAGAAAAGTTGGAATTTATTCTGCGAGGCTCTCCGTCTCACTGGTGAGACAGGACCGAAGCCTCCGCAAAAATATAAACAATTATCGTCCCCCTCCTCAACGGGACGCGGTAAAATTATCAAACGTTGAACGGCCCGCTGCTGTAAAAAGGTTGGTGAGCACTGCTGTAAGGCACAAGTGAAAGCTTTTGGATTCGAAGAATTGCAAGCTCTTAATATCATCATAGGTCTTGCAAACCCTGAGAATTAAGCTTTGGAGCCCAATATTGCACCAAGACAGAGTGGAACCTCGCGCAGGATATCGTTCTGCAACCGTAGCAGAGATGGGCGCGTTCGAAGAATACGCGATCATCCACGAAGGGTATTTCGATTCGTCGGCTGACGACGTGATAAAGAAAAGTTGGTATTTGTTCTGCGAGGCTCCCCGTCCCACTGGCGAGGCGGGGCCGAAGCTTCCGCAAGAATATAAACAATTAACGTCTCGCCCCTCATCGGGGCGCGGTAAAATTATCAAACGTTGACCGGTTAGCGACTATAAAAAGTTTGGGGAGCACTGCTGTGAAGCACAAGTGAGAGCTTTTGGATTCGAAGAATTGCAAGCTCTTAATATCACCATAGGTCTTGCGAACCCTGAGAATTAAGCTGTGGAGCCCAATATTGCACCAAGACAGAGTGGAACCACGCGCAGGATATCGTTCTGCAACCGTAGCAGAAATGGACCCATTCGAAGAATACGCGACCATCCACAAAGGGTATTTCGATTCGTCGGAGAACGACGTGATAAAGAAAAATTGGAATATATTCTGCGAGGCTCTCCGTCTCACTGGTGAGACAGGGCCGATGCCTTCGCAAAAAATAAACAATTATCGTCCCCCTCCTCCTCCAAAAGGTTGGTGCGCACTGCTGTAAAGCACAAGTGAAAGCTTTTTGATTCGAAGGATTGCAAGCTCTTATTATCACCACTGGTCCAGCGAAACGTGACAATTAAGCTGTACAACCCAATATTGCACCAACGCAGAGTGGAACCACGCGCAGGATCTCGTTCTGCAACTGTAGCAGAGATGGGCGCGTTCGAAGAATACGCGACCATCCACGAAGGTTATTTCGATTCGTCGGTTGACGACGTGATAAAGAAAAATTGGAATTTATTCTGCGAGGCTCTCCGTCTCACTGGTGAGACAGGGCCGAAGCCGCCGCAAAAAATAAACAATTATCGTTCCCCTCCTCAACGGGACGCGGTAAAATTATCAAACGTTGAACGGCCCGCTGCTGTAAAAAGGTTGGTGAGCACTGCTGTAAGGCACAAGTGAAAGCTTTTGGATTCGAAGAATTGCAAGCTCTTAATATCATCATAGGTCTTGCAAACCCTGAGAATTAAGCTTTGGAGCCCAATATTGCACCAAGACATAGTGGAACCTCGCGCAGGATATCGTTCTGCAACCGTAGCAGAAATGGACCCGTTCGAAGAATACGCGGCCATCCACAAAGGGTATTTCGATTCGTCGGAGAACGACGAGATAAAGAAAAATTGGAATTTATTCTGCGAGGCTCTCCATCTCACTGGTGAGACAGGGCCGAAGCCTCCGCAAAAAATAAACAATTATCGTCCCCCTCCTCCTCCAAAAGGTTGGTGCGCACTCCTGTAAAGCACAAGTGAAAGCTTTTGAATTCGAAGAATTGCAAGCTCTTACTATCACCACTGGTCCAGCGAAACGTGACAATTAAGCTGTACAACCCAATATTGCACCAACACAGAGTGGAACCACGCGCAGGATCTCGTTCTGCAACCGTAGCAGAGATGGGCGCGTTCGAAGAATACGCGATCATCCACGAAGGGTATTTCGATTCGTCGGCTGACGACGTGATAAAGAAAAGTTGGTATTTGTTCTGCGAGGCTCCCCGTCCCACTGGCGAGGCGGGGCCGAAGCTTCCGCAAGAATATAAACAATTAACGTCTCGCCCCTCATCGGGGCGCGGCAAAATTATCAAACGTTGACCGGTTAGCGACTATAAAAAGTTTGGGGAGCACTGCTGTGAAGCACAAGTGAGAGCTTTTGGATTCGAAGAATTGCAAGCTCTTAATATCACCATAGGTCTTGCGAACCCTGAGAATTAAGCTGTGGAGCCCAATATTGCACCAAGACAGAGTGGAACCACGCGCAGGATATCGTTCTGCAACCGTAGCAGAAATGGACCCATTCGAAGAATACGCGACCATCCACAAAGGGTATTTCGATTCGTCGGAGAACGACGTGATAAAGAAAAATTGGAATTTATTCTGCGAGGCTCTCCGTCTCACTGGTGAGACAGGGCCGATGCCTCCGCAAAAAATAAACAATTATCGTCCCCCTCCTCCTCCAAAAGGTTGGTGCGCACTGCTGTAAAGCACAAGTGAAAGCTTTTTGATTCGAAGAATTGCAAGCTCTTATTATCACCACTGGTCCAGCGAAACGTGACAATTAAGCTGTACAACCCAATATTGCACCAACGCAGAGTGGAACCACGCGCAGGATCTCGTTCTGCAACTGTAGCAGAGATGGGCGCGTTCGAAGAATACGCGACCATCCACGAAGGTTATTTCGATTCGTCGGTTGACGACGTGATAAAGAAAAATTGGAATTTATTCTGCGAGGCTCTCCGTCTCACTGGTGAGACAGGGCCGAAGCCGCCGCAAAAAATAAACAATTATCGTCCCCCTCCTCAACGGGACGCGGTAAAATTATCAAACGTTGAACGGCCCGCTGCTGTAAAAAGGTTGGTGAGCACTGCTGTAAGGCACAAGTGAAAGCTTTTGGATTCGAAGAATTGCAAGCTCTTAATATCATCATAGGTCTTGCAAACCCTGAGAATTAAGCTTTGGAGCCCAATATTGCACCAAGACATAGTGGAACCTCGCGCAGGATATCGTTCTGCAACCGTAGCAGAAATGGACCCGTTCGAAGAATACGCGGCCATTCACAAAGGGTATTTCGATTCGTCGGAGAACGCCGAGATAAAGAAAAATTGGAATTTATTCTGCGAGGCTCTCCATCTCACTGGTGAGACAGGGCCGAAGCCTCCGCAAAAAATAAACAATTATCGTCCCCCTCCTCCTCCAAAAGGTTGGTGCGCACTCCTGTAAAGCACAAGTGAAAGCTTTTGAATTCGAAGAATTGCAAGCTCTTACTATCACCACTGGTCCAGCGAAACGTGACAATTAAGCTGTACAACCCAATATTGCACCAACACAGAGTGGAACCGCGCGCAGGATCTCGTTCTGCAACCGTAGCAGAGATGGGCGCGTTCGAAGAATACGCGATCATCCACGAAGGGTATTTCGATTCGTCGGCTGACGACGTGATAAAGAAAAGTTGGTATTTGTTCTGCGAGGCTCCCCGTCCCACTGGCGAGGCGGGGCCGAAGCTTCCGCAAGAATATAAACAATTAACGTCTCGCCCCTCATCGGGGCGCGGCAAAATTATCAAACGTTGACCGGTTAGCGACTATAAAAAGTTTGGGGAGCACTGCTGTGAAGCACAAGTGAGAGCTTTTGGATTCGAAGAATTGCAAGCTCTTAATATCACCATAGGTCTTGCGAACCCTGAGAATTAAGCTGTGGAGCCCAATATTGCACCAAGACAGAGTGGAACCACGCGCAGGATATCGTTCTGCAACCGTAGCAGAAATGGACCCATTCGAAGAATACGCGACCATCCACAAAGGGTATTTCGATTCGTCGGAGAACGACGTGATAAAGAAAAATTGGAATTTATTCTGCGAGGCTCCCCGTCCCACTGACGAGGCGGGGCCGAAGCCTCCGCAAGAATATAAACAATTAACGTCTCGCCCCTCATCGGGGCGCGGTAAAATTATCAAACGTTGACCGGTTCGCGGCTATAAAAAGTTTGGGGAGCACTGCTGTTCAGCACAAGTGAGAGCTGTTGGATTCTAAGAATTGAAAGCTCTTAATATCTCCATAGGTCTTGCGAACCCTTAGAATTAAGCTGTGGAGCCCAATATTGCACCAAGAGAGAGTGGAACCACGCGCAGGATATCGTTCTGCAACCGTAGCAGAGATGGACCCGTTCGAAGAATACGCGACCATCCACAAAGTGTCATTTCGATTCGTCGGAGAACGACGTGATAAAGAAAAGTTGGAATTTATTCTGCGAGGCTCTCCGTCTCACTGGTGAGACAGGACCGAAGCCTCCGCAAAAATATAAACAATTATCGTCCCCCTCCTCAACGGGACGCGGTAAAATTATCAAACGTTGAACGGCCCGCTGCTGTAAAAAGGTTGGTGAGCACTGCTGTAAGGCACAAGTGAGAGCTTTTGGATTCTAAGAATTGAAAGCTCTTAATATCATCATAGGTCTTGCAAACCCTGAGAATTAAGCTTTGGAGCCCAATATTGCACCAAGACATAGTGGAACCTCGCGCAGGATATCGTTCTGCAACCGTAGCAGAAATGGACCCGTTCGAAGAATACGCGGCCATCCACAAAGGGTATTTCGATTCGTCGGAGAACGACGTGATAAAGAAAAGTTGGAATTTATTCTGCGAGGCTCTCCGTCTCACTGGTGAGACAGGACCGAAGCCTCCGCAAAAAATAAACAATTATCGTCCCCCTCCTCCTCCAAAATGTTGGTGCGCACTCCTGTAAAGCACAAGTGAAAGCTTTTGAATTCGAAGAATTGCAAGCTCTTACTATCACCACTGGTCCAGCGAAACGTGACAATTAAGCTGTACAACCCAATATTGCACCAACACAGAGTGGAACCACGCGCAGGATCTCGTTCTGCAACCGTAGCAGAGATGGGCGCGTTCGAAGAATACGCGATCATCCACGAAGGGTATTTCGATTCGTCGGTTGACGACGTGATAAAGAAAAGTTGGTATTTGTTCTGCGAGGCTCCCCGTCCCACTGGCGAGGCGGGGCCGAAGCTTCCGCAAGAATATAAACAATTAACGTCTCGCCCCTCATCGGGGCGCGGTGAAATTATCAAACGTTGACCGGTTAGCGACTATAAAAAGTTTGGGGAGCACTGCTGTTCAGCACAAGTGAGAGCTTTTGGATGCGAAGAATTGCAAGCTCTTAATATCACCATAGGTCTTGCGAACCCTGAGAATTAAGCTGTGGAGCCCAATATTGCACCAAGAGAGAGTGGAACCACGCGCAGGATATCGTTCTGCAACCGTAGCAGAGATGGACCCGTTCGAAGAATACGCGACCATCCACAAAGTGTCATTTCGATTCGTCGGAGAACGACGTGATAAAGAAAAGTTGGAATTTATTCTGCGAGGCTCTCCGTCTCACTGGTGAGACAGGACCGAAGCCTCCGCAAAAATATAAACAATTATCGTCCCCCTCCTCAACGGGACGCGGTAAAATTATCAAACGTTGAACGGCCCGCTGCTGTAAAAAGGTTGGTGAGCACTGCTGTAAGGCACAAGTGAAAGCTTCTGGATTCGAAGAATTGCAAGCTCTTAATATCATCATAGGTCTTGCAAACCCTGAGAATTAAGCTTTGGAGCCCAATATTGCACCAAGACATAGTGGAACCTCGCGCAGGATATCGTTCTGCAACCGTAGCAGAAATGGACCCGTTCGAAGAATACGCGGCCATCCACAAAGGGTATTTCGATTCGTCGGAGAACGACGAGATAAAGAAAAATTGGAATTTATTCTGCGAGGCTCTCCATCTCACTGGTGAGACAGGGCCGAAGCCTCCGCAAAAAATAAACAATTATCGTCCCCCTCCTCCTCCAAAAGGTTGGTGCGCACTCCTGTAAAGCACAAGTGAAAGCTTTTGAATTCGAAGAATTGCAAGCTCTTACTATCACCACTGGTCCAGCGAAATGTGACAATTAAGCTGTACAACCCAATATTGCACCAACACAGAGTGGAACCACGCGCAGGATCTCGTTCTGCAACCGTAGCAGAGATGGGCGCGTTCGAAGAATATGCGATCATCCACGAAGGGTATTTCGATTCGTCGGCTGACGACGTGATAAAGAAAAGTTGGTATTTGTTCTGCGAGGCTCCCCGTCCCACTGGCGAGGCGGGGCCGAAGCTTCCGCAAGAATATAAACAATTAACGTCTCGCCCCTCATCGGGGCGCGGTAAAATTATCAAACGTTGACCGGTTAGCGACTATGAAAAGTTTGGGGAGCACTGCTGGTCAGCACAAGTGAGAGCTTTTGGATTCGAAGAATTGCAAGCTCTTAATATCACCATAGGTCTTGCGAACCCTGAGAATTAAGCTGTGGAGCCCAATATTGCACCAAGACAGAGTGGAACCACGCGCAGGATATCGTTCTGCAACCGTAGCAGAAATGGACCCATTCGAAGAATACGCGACCATCCACAAAGGGTATTTCGATTCGTCGGAGAACGACGTGATAAAGAAAAATTGGAATTTATTCTGCGAGGCTCTCCGTCTCACTGGTGAGACAGGGCCGATGCCTCCGCAAAAAATAAACAATTATCGTCCCCCTCCTCCTCCAAAAGGTTGGTGCGCACTGCTGTAAAGCACAAGTGAAAGCTTTTTGATTCGAAGAATTGCAAGCTCTTATTATCACCACTGGTCCAGCGAAACGTGACAATTAAGCTGTACAACCCAATATTGCACCAACGCAGAGTGGAACCACGCGCAGGATCTCGTTCTGCAACTGTAGCAGAGATGGGCGCGTTCGAAGAATACGCGACCATCCACGAAGGTTATTTCGATTCGTCGGTTGACGACGTGATAAAGAAAAATTGGAATTTATTCTGCGAGGCTCTCCGTCTCACTGGTGAGACAGGGCCGAAGCCGCCGCAAAAAATAAACAATTATCGTCCCCCTCCTCAACGGGACGCGGTAAAATTATCAAACGTTGAACGGCCCGCTGCTGTAAAAAGGTTGGTGAGCACTGCTGTAAGGCACAAGTGAAAGCTTTTGGATTCGAAGAATTGCAAGCTCTTAATATCATCATAGGTCTTGCAAACCCTGAGAATTAAGCTTTGGAGCCCAATATTGCACCAAGACATAGTGGAACCTCGCGCAGGATATCGTTCTGCAACCGTAGCAGAAATGGACCCGTTCGAAGAATACGCGGCCATCCACAAAGGGTATTTCGATTCGTCGGAGAACGACGAGATAAAGAAAAATTGGAATTTATTCTGCGAGGCTCTCCATCTCACTGGTGAGACAGGGCCGAAGCCTCCGCAAAAAATAAACAATTATCGTCCCCCTCCTCCTCCAAAAGGTTGGTGCGCACTCCTGTAAAGCACAAGTGAAAGCTTTTGAATTCGAAGAATTGCAAGCTCTTACTATCACCACTGGTCCAGCGAAACGTGACAATTAAGCTGTACAACCCAATATTGCACCAACACAGAGTGGAACCACGCGCAGGATCTCGTTCTGCAACCGTAGCAGAGATGGGCGCGTTCGAAGAATACGCGATCATCCACGAAGGGTATTTCGATTCGTCGGCTGACCACGTGATAAAGAAAAGTTGGTATTTGTTCTGCGAGGCTCCCCGTCCCACTGGCGAGGCGGGGCCGAAGCTTCCGCAAGAATATAAACAATTAACGTCTCGCCCCTCATCGGGGCGCGGCAAAATTATCAAACGTTGACCGGTTAGCGACTATAAAAAGTTTGGGGAGCACTGCTGTGAAGCACAAGTGAGAGCTTTTGGATTCGAAGAATTGCAAGCTCTTAATATCACCATAGGTCTTGCGAACCCTGAGAATTAAGCTGTGGAGCCCAATATTGCACCAAGACAGAGTGGAACCACGCGCAGGATATCGTTCTGCAACCGTAGCAGAAATGGACCCGTTCGAAGAATACGCGACCATCCACAAAGTGTCATTTCGATTCGTCGGAGAACGACGTGATAAAGAAAAGTTGGAATTTATTCTGCGAGGCTCTCCGTCTCACTGGTGAGACAGGACCGAAGCCTCCGCAAAAATATAAACAATTATCGTCCCCCTCCTCAACGGGACGCGGTAAAATTATCAAACGTTGAACGGCCCGCTGCTGTAAAAAGGTTGGTGAGCACTGCTGTAAGGCACAAGTGAAAGCTTTTGGATTCGAAGAATTGCAAGCTCTTAATATCATCATAGGTCTTGCAAACCCTGAGAATTAAGCTTTGGAGCCCAATATTGCACCAAGACAGAGTGGAACCTCGCGCAGGATATCGTTCTGCAACCGTAGCAGAAATGGACCCGTTCGAAGAATACGCGGCCATCCACAAAGGGTATTTCGATTCGTCGGAGAACGACGAGATAAAGAAAAATTGGAATTTATTCTGCGAGGCTCTCCATCTCACTGGTGAGACAGGGCCGAAGCCTCCGCAAAAAATAAACAATTATAGTCCCCCTCCTCCTCCAAAAGGTTGGTGCGCACTCCTGTAAAGCACAAGTGAAAGCTTTTGAATTCGAAGAATTGCAAGCTCTTACTATCACCACTGGTCCAGCGAAACGTGACAATTAAGCTGTACAACCCAATATTGCACCAACACAGAGTGGAACCACGCGCAGGATCTCGTTCTGCAACCGTAGCAGAGATGGGCGCGTTCGAAGAATACGCGATCATCCACGAAGGGTATTTCGATTCGTCGGCTGACGACGTGATAAAGAATAATTGGAATTTATTCTGCGAGGCTCTCCGTCTCACTGGTGAGACAGGGCCGAAGCCGCCGCAAAAAATAAACAATTATCGTCCCCCTCCTCCTCCAAAAGGTTGGTGCGCACTGCTGTAAAGCACAAGTGAAAGCTTTTGGATTCGAAGAATTGCAACCTCTTATTATCACCACTGGTCCAGCGAAACGTGACAATTAAGCTGTACAACCCGATATTGCACCTACGCAGAGTGGAACCACGCGCAGGATCTCGTTCTGCAACCGTAGCAGAGATGGGCGCGTTCGAAGAATACGCGATCATCCACGAAGGGTATTTCGATTCGTCGGTTGACGACGTGATAAAGAAAAGTTGGTATTTGTTCTGCGAGGCTACCCGTCCCACTGGCGAGGCGGGGCCGAAGCTTCCGCAAGAATATAAACAATTAACGTCTCGCCCCTCATCGGGGCGCGGCAAAATTATCAAACGTTGACCGGTTAGCGACTATAAAAAGTTTGGGGAGCACTGCTGTAAAGCACAAGTGAGAGCTTTTGGATGCGAAGAATTGCAAGCTCTTAATATCACCATAGGTCTTGCGAACCCTGAGAATTAAGCTGTGGAGCCCAATATTGCACCAAGACAGAGTGCAACCACGCGCAGGATATCGTCCTGCAACCGTAGCAGAAATGGACCCGTTCGAAGAATACGCGACCATCCACAAAGGGTATTTCGATTCGTCGGAGAACGACGTGATAAAGAAAAATTGGAATTTATTCTGCGAGGCTCTCCGTCTCACTGTTGAGACAGGGCCGATGCCTCCGCAAAAAATAAACAATTATCGTCCCCCTCCTCCTCCAAAAGGTTGGTGCGCACTGCTGTAATGCACAAGTGAAAGCTTTTTGATTCGAAGAATTGCAAGCTCTTATTATCACCACTGGTCCAGCGAAACGTGACAATTAAGCTGTACAACCCAATATTGCACCAAGAGAGAGTGGAACCACGCGCAGGATATCGTTCTGCAACCGTAGCAGAGATGGACCCGTTCGAAGAATACGCGACCATCCACAAAGTGTCATTTCGATTCGTCGGAGAACGACGTGATAAAGAAAAGTTGGAATTTATTCTGCGAGGCTCTCCGTCTCACTGGTGAGACAGGACCGAAGCCTCCGCAAAAATATAAACAATTATCGTCCCCCTCCTCAACGGGACGCGGTAAAATTATCAAACGTTGAACGGCCCGCTGCTGTAAAAAGGTTGGTGAGCACTGCTGTAAGGCACAAGTGAAAGCTTTTGGATTCGAAGAATTGCAAGCTCTTATTATCACCACTGGTCCAGCGAAACGTGACAATTAAGCTGGACAACCCAATATTGCACCAACGCAGAGTGGAACCACGCGCAGGATCTCGTTCTGCAACTGTAGCAGAGATGGGCGCGTTCGAAGAATACGCGACCATCCACGAAGGTTATTTCGATTCGTCGGTTGACGACGTGATAAAGAAAAATTGGAATTTATTCTGCGAGGCTCTCCGTCTCACTGGTGAGACAGGGCCGAAGCCGCCGCAAAAAATAAACAATTATCGTCCCCCTCCTCCTCCAAAAGGTTGGTGCGCACTGCTGTAAAGCACAAGTGAAAGCTTTTGGATTCAAATAATTGCAACCTCTTATTATCACCACTGGTCCAGCGAAACGTGACAATTAAGCTGTACAACCCGATATTGCACCAACGCAGAGTGGAACCACGCGCAGGATCTCGTTCTGCAACCGTAGCAGAGATGGGCGCGTTCGAAGAATACGCGATCATCCACGAAGGGTATTTCGATTCGTCGGTTGACGACGTGATAAAGAAAAGTTGGTATTTGTTCTGCGAGGCTCCCCGTCCCACTGGCGAGGCGGGGCCGAAGCTTCCGCAAGAATATAAACAATTAACGTCTCGCCCCTCACCGGGGCGCGGCAAAATTATCAAACGTTGACCGGTTAGCGACTATAAAAAGTTTGGGGAGCACTGCTGTAAAGCACAAGTGAGAGCTTTTGGATGCGAAGAATTGCAAGCTCTTAATATCACCATAGGTCTTGCGAACCCTGAGAATTAAGCTGTGGAGCCCAATATTGCACCAAGACAGAGTGGAACCACGCGCAGGATATCGTTCTGCAACCGTAGCAGAAATGGACCCGTTCGAAGAATACGCGACCATCCACAAAGGGTATTTCGATTCGTCGGAGAACGACGTGATAAAGAAAAATTGGAATTTATTCTGCGAGGCTCTCCGCCTCACTGTTGAGACAGGGCCGATGCCGCCGCAAAAAATAAACAATTATCGTCCCCCTCCTCCTCCAAAAGGTTGGTGCGCACTGCTGTAAAGCACAAGTGAAAGCTTTTTGATTCGAAGAATTGCAAGCTCTTATTATCACCACTGGTCCAGCGAAACGTGACAATTAAACTGTACAACCCAATATTGCACCAAGAGAGAGTGGAACCACGCGCAGGATATCGTTCTGCAACCGTGGCAGAGATGGACCCGTTCGAAGAATACGCGACCATCCACAAAGTGTATTTCGATTCGTCGGAGAACGACGTGATAAAGAAAAATTGGAATTTATTCTGCGAGGCTCTCCATCTCACTGGTGAGACAGGGTCGAAGCCTCCGCAAAAAATAAACAATTATCGTCCCCCTCCTCCTCCAAAAGGTTGGTGCGCACTCCTGTAAAGCACAAGTGAAAGCTTTTGGATTCGAAGAATTGCAAGCTCTTATTATCACCACTGGTCCAGCGAAACGTGACAATTAAGCTGTACAACCCAATATTGCACCAACACAGAGTGGAACCACGCGCAGGATCTCGTTCTGCAACCGTAGCAGAGATTGGCGCGTTCGAAGAATACGCGATCATCCACGAAGGGTATTTCGATTCGTCGGCTGACGACGTGATAAAGAAAAGTTGGTGTTTGTTCTGCGAGGCTCCCCGTCCCACTGGCGAGGCGGGGCCGAAGCTTCCGCAAGAATATAAACAATTAACGTCTCGCCCTCATCGGGGCGCGGTAAAATTATCAAACGTTGACCGGTTCGCGGCTATAAAAAGTTTGGGGAGCACTGCTGTTCAGCACAAGTGAGAGCTTTTGGATTCTAAGAATTGAAAGCTCTTAATATCACCATAGGTCTTGCAAACCCTGAGAATTAAGCTTTGGAGCCCAATATTGCACCAAGACATAGTGGAACCTCGCGCAGGATATCGTTCTGCAACCGTAGCAGAAATGGACCCGTTCGAAGAATACGCGGCCATCCACAAAGGGTATTTCGATTCGTCGGAGAACGACGTGATAAAGAAAAGTTGGAATTTATTCTGCGAGGCTCTCCGTCTCACTGGTGAGACAGGACCGAAGCCTCCGCAAAAAATAAACAATTATCGTCCCCCTCCTCCTCCAAAATGTTGGTGCGCACTCCTGTAAAGCACAAGTGAAAGCTTTTGAATTCGAAGAATTGCAAGCTCTTACTATCACCACTGGTCCAGCGAAACGTGACAATTAAGCTGTACAACCCAATATTGCACCAACACAGAGTGGAACCACGCGCAGGATCTCGTTCTGCAACCGTAGCAGAGATGGGCGCGTTCGAAGAATACGCGATCATCCACGAAGGGTATTTCGATTCGTCGGCTGACGACGTGATAAAGAAAAGTTGGTATTTGTTCTGCGAGGCTCCCCGTCCCACTGGCGAGGCGGGGCCGAAGCTTCCGCAAGAATATAAACAATTAACGTCTCGCCCCTCATCGGGGCGCGGTAAAATTATCAAACGTTGACCGGTTAGCGACTATAAAAAGTTTGGGGAGCACTGCTGTGAAGCACAAGTGAGAGCTTTTGGATTCGAAGAATTGCAAGCTCTTAATATCACCATAGGTCTTGCGAACCCTGAGAATTAAGCTGTGGAGCCCAATATTGCACCAAGACAGAGTGGAACCACGCGCAGGATATCGTTCTGCAACCGTAGCAGAAATGGACCCATTCGAAGAATACGCGACCATCCACAAAGGGTATTTCGATTCGTCGGAGAACGACGTGATAAAGAAAAATTGGAATTTATTCTGCGAGGCTCTCCGTCTCACTGGTGAGACAGGGCCGATGCCTCCGCAAAAAATAAACAATTATCGTCCCCCTCCTCCTCCAAAAGGTTGGTGCGCACTGCTGTAAAGCACAAGTGAAAGCTTTTCGATTCGAAGAATTGCAAGCTCTTATTATCACTACTGGTCCAGCGAAACGTGACAATTAAGCTGTACAACCCAATATTGCACCAACGCAGAGTGGAACCACGCGCAGGATCTCGTTCTGCAACTGTAGCAGAGATGGGCGCGTTCGAAGAATACGCGACCATCCACGAAGGTTATTTCGATTCGTCGGTTGACGACGTGATAAAGAAAAATTGGAATTTATTCTGCGAGGCTCTCCGTCTCACTGGTGAGACAGGGCCGAAGCCGCCGCAAAAAATAAACAATTATCGTCCCCCTCCTCAACGGGACGCGGTAAAATTATCAAACGTTGAACGGCCCGCTGCTGTAAAAAGGTTGGTGAGCACTGCTGTAAGGCACAAGTGAGAGCTTTTGGATTCTAAGAATTGAAAGCTCTTAATATCACCATAGGTCTTGCAAACCCTGAGAATTAAGCTTTGGAGCCCAATATTGCACCAAGACATAGTGGAACCTCGCGCAGGATATCGTTCTGCAACCGTAGCAGAAATGGACCCGTTCGAAGAATACGCGGCCATCCACAAAGGGTATTTCGATTCGTCGGAGAACGACGTGATAAAGAAAAGTTGGAATTTATTCTGCGAGGCTCTCCGTTTCACTGGTGAGACAGGACCGAAGCCTCCGCAAAAAATAAACAATTATCGTCCCCCTCCTCCTCCAAAATGTTGGTGCGCACTCCTGTAAAGCACAAGTGAAAGCTTTTGAATTCGAAGAATTGCAAGCTCTTACTATCACCACTGGTCCAGCGAAACGTGACAATTAAGCTGTACAACCCAATATTGCACCAACACAGAGTGGAACCACGCGCAGGATCTCGTTCTGCAACCGTAGCAGAGATGTAGAAAAGTTGGTATTTGTTCTGCGAGGCTCCCCGTCCCACTGGCGAGGCGGGGCCGAAGCTTCCGCAAGAATATAAACAATTAACGTCTCGCCCCTCATCGGGGCGCGGTAAAATTATCAAACGTTGACCGGTTAGCGACTATAAAAAGTTTGGGGAGCACTGCTGTGAAGCACAAGTGAGAGCTTTTGGATTCGAAGAATTGCAAGCTCTTAATATCACCATAGGTCTTGCGAACCCTGAGAATTAAGCTGTGGAGCCCAATATTGCACCAAGACAGAGTGGAACCACGCGCAGGATATCGTTCTGCAACCGTAGCAGAAATGGACCCATTCGAAGAATACGCGACCATCCACAAAGGGTATTTCGATTCGTCGGAGAACGACGTGATAAAGAAAAATTGGAATTTATTCTGCGAGGCTCTCCGTCTCACTGGTGAGACAGGGCCGGAGCCTCCGCAAAAATATAAACAATTATCGTCCCCCTCCTCAACGGGACGAGGTAAAATTATCAAACGTTGAACGGCCCGCTGCTGTAAAAAGGTTGGTGAACACTGCTGTAAAGCACAAGTGAAAGCTTTTTGATTCGAAGAATTGCAAGCTCTTATTATCACCACTGGTCCAGCGAAACGTGACAATTAAGCTGGACAACCCAATATTGCACCAACGCAGAGTGGAACCACGCGCAGGATCTCGTTCTGCAACTGTAGCAGAGATGGGCGCGTTCGAAGAATACGCGACCATCCACGAAGGTTATTTCGATTCGTCGGTTGACGACGTGATAAAGAAAAATTGGAATTTATTCTGCGAGGCTCTCCGTCTCACTGGTGAGACAGGGCCGAAGCCGCCGCAAAAAATAAACAATTATCGTCCCCCTCCTCCTCCAAAAGGTTGGTGCGCACTGCTGTAAAGCACAAGTGAAAGCTTTTGGATTCAAAGAATTGCAACCTCTTATTATCACCACTGGTCCAGCGAAACGTGACAATTAAGCTGTACAACCCGATATTGCACCAACGCAGAGTGGAACCACGCGCAGGATCTCGTTCTGCAACCGTAGCAGAGATGGGCGCGTTCGAAGAATACGCGATCATCCACGAAGGGTATTTCGATTCGTCGGTTGACGACGTGATAAAGAAAAGTTGGTATTTGTTCTGCGAGGCTCCCCGTCCCACTGGCGAGGCGGGGCCGAAGCTTCCGCAAGAATATAAACAATTAACGTCTCGCCCCTCACCGGGGCGCGGCAAAATTATCAAACGTTGACCGGTTAGCGACTATAAAAAGTTTGGGGAGCACTGCTGTAAAGCACAAGTGAGAGCTTTTGGATGCGAAGAATTGCAAGCTCTTAATATCACCATAGGTCTTGCGAACCCTGAGAATTAAGCTGTGGAGCCCAATATTGCACCAAGACAGAGTGGAACCACGCGCAGGATATCGTTCTGCAACCGTAGCAGAAATGGACCCGTTCGAAGAATACGCGACCATCCACAAAGGGTATTTCGATTCGTCGGAGAACGACGTGATAAAGAAAAATTGGAATTTATTCTGCGAGGCTCTCCGCCTCACTGTTGAGACAGGGCCGATGCCTCCGCAAAAAATAAACAATTATCGTCCCCCTCCTCCTCCAAAAGGTTGGTGCGCACTGCTGTAAAGCACAAGTGAAAGCTTTTTGATTCGAAGAATTGCAAGCTCTTATTATCACCACTGGTCCAGCGAAACGTGACAATTAAACTGTACAACCCAATATTGCACCAAGAGAGAGTGGAACCACGCGCAGGATATCGTTCTGCAACCGTGGCAGAGATGGACCCGTTCGAAGAATACGCGACCATCCACAAAGTGTATTTCGATTCGTCGGAGAACGACGTGATAAAGAAAAATTGGAATTTATTCTGCGAGGCTCTCCATCTCACTGGTGAGACAGGGCCGAAGCCTCCGCAAAAAATAAACAATTATCGTCCCCCTCCTCCTCCAAAAGGTTGGTGCGCACTCCTGTAAAGCACAAGTGAAAGCTTTTGGATTCGAAGAATTGCAAGCTCTTATTATCACCACTGGTCCAGCGAAACGTGACAATTAAGCTGTACAACCCAATATTGCACCAACACAGAGTGGAACCACGCGCAGGATCTCGTTCTGCAACCGTAGCAGAGATTGGCGCGTTCGAAGAATACGCGATCATCCACGAAGGGTATTTCGATTCGTCGGCTGACGACGTGATAAAGAAAAGTTGGTGTTTGTTCTGCGAGGCTCCCCGTCCCACTGGCGAGGCGGGGCCGAAGCTTCCGCAAGAATATAAACAATTAACGTCTCGCCCTCATCGGGGCGCGGTAAAATTATCAAACGTTGACCGGTTCGCGGCTATAAAAAGTTTGGGGAGCACTGCTGTTCAGCACAAGTGAGAGCTTTTGGATTCTAAGAATTGAAAGCTCTTAATATCACCATAGGTCTTGCAAACCCTGAGAATTAAGCTTTGGAGCCCAATATTGCACCAAGACATAGTGGAACCTCGCGCAGGATATCGTTCTGCAACCGTAGCAGAAATGGACCCGTTCGAAGAATACGCGGCCATCCACAAAGGGTATTTCGATTCGTCGGAGAACGACGTGATAAAGAAAAGTTGGAATTTATTCTGCGAGGCTCTCCGTCTCACTGGTGAGACAGGACCGAAGCCTCCGCAAAAAATAAACAATTATCGTCCCCCTCCTCCTCCAAAATGTTGGTGCGCACTCCTGTAAAGCACAAGTGAAAGCTTTTGAATTCGAAGAATTGCAAGCTCTTACTATCACCACTGGTCCAGCGAAACGTGACAATTAAGCTGTACAACCCAATATTGCACCAACACAGAGTGGAACCACGCGCAGAATCTCGTTCTGCAACCGTAGCAGAGATGGGCGCGTTCGAAGAATACGCGATCATCCACGACGGGTATTTCGATTCGTCGGCTGACGACGTGATAAAGAAAAGTTGGTATTTGTTCTGCGAGGCTCCCCGTCCCACTGGCGAGGCGGGGCCGAAGCTTCCGCAAGAATATAAACAATTAACGTCTCGCCCCTCATCGGGGCGCGGTAAAATTATCAAACGTTGACCGGTTAGCGACTATAAAAAGTTTGGGGAGCACTGCTGTGAAGCACAAGTGAGAGCTTTTGGATTCGAAGAATTGCAAGCTCTTAATATCACCATAGGTCTTGCGAACCCTGAGAATTAAGCTGTGGAGCCCAATATTGCACCAAGACAGAGTGGAACCACGCGCAGGATATCGTTCTGCAACCGTAGCAGAAATGGACCCATTCGAAGAATACGCGACCATCCACAAAGGGTATTTCGATTCGTCGGAGAACGACGTGATAAAGAAAAATTGGAATTTATTCTGCGAGGCTCTCCGTCTCACTGGTGAGACAGGGCCGATGCCTCCGCAAAAAATAAACAATTATCGTCCCCCTCCTCCTCCAAAAGGTTGGTGCGCACTGCTGTAAAGCACAAGTGAAAGCTTTTTGATTCGAAGAATTGCAAGCTCTTATTATCACTACTGGTCCAGCGAAACGTGACAATTAAGCTGTACAACCCAATATTGCACCAACGCAGAGTGGAACCACGCGCAGGATCTCGTTCTGCAACTGTAGCAGAGATGGGCGCGTTCGAAGAATACGCGACCATCCACGAAGGTTATTTCGATTCGTCGGTTGACGACGTGATAAAGAAAAATTGGAATTTATTCTGCGAGGCTCTCCGTCTCACTGGTGAGACAGGGCCGAAGCCGCCGCAAAAAATAAACAATTATCGTCCCCCTCCTCAACGGGACGCGGTAAAATTATCAAACGTTGAACGGCCCGCTGCTGTAAAAAGGTTGGTGAGCACTGCTGTAAGGCACAAGTGAGAGCTTTTGGATTCTAAGAATTGAAAGCTCTTAATATCACCATAGGTCTTGCAAACCCTGAGAATTAAGCTTTGGAGCCCAATATTGCACCAAGACATAGTGGAACCTCGCGCAGGATATCGTTCTGCAACCGTAGCAGAAATGGACCCGTTCGAAGAATACGCGGCCATCCACAAAGGGTATTTCGATTCGTCGGAGAACGACGTGATAAAGAAAAGTTGGAATTTATTCTGCGAGGCTCTCCGTCTCACTGGTGAGACAGGACCGAAGCCTCCGCAAAAAATAAACAATTATCGTCCCCCTCCTCCTCCAAAATGTTGGTGCGCACTCCTGTAAAGCACAAGTGAAAGCTTTTGAATTCGAAGAATTGCAAGCTCTTACTATCACCACCGGTCCAGCGAAACGTGACAATTAAGCTGTACAACCCAATATTGCACCAACACAGAGTGGAACCACGCGCAGGATCTCGTTCTGCAACCGTAGCAGAGATGGGCGCGTTCGAAGAATACGCGATCATCCACGAAGGGTATTTCGATTCGTCGGCTGACGACGTGATAAAGAAAAGTTGGTATTTGTTCTGCGAGGCTCCCCGTCCCACTGGCGAGGCGGGGCCGAAGCTTCCGCAAGAATATAAACAATTAACGTCTCGCCCCTCATCGGGGCGCGGTAAAATTATCAAACGTTGACCGGTTAGCGACTATAAAAAGTTTGGGGAGCACTGCTGTGAAGCACAAGTGAGAGCTTTTGGATTCGAAGAATTGCAAGCTCTTAATATCACCATAGGTCTTGCGAACCCTGAGAATTAAGCTGTGGAGCCCAATATTGCACCAAGACAGAGTGGAACCACGCGCAGGATATCGTTCTGCAACCGTAGCAGAAATGGACCCATTCGAAGAATACGCGACCATCCACAAAGGGTATTTCGATTCGTCGGAGAACGACGTGATAAAGAAAAATTGGAATTTATTCTGCGAGGCTCTCCGTCTCACTGGTGAGACAGGGCCGATGCCTCCGCAAAAAATAAACAATTATCGTCCCCCTCCTCCTCCAAAAGGTTGGTGCGCACTGCTGTAAAGCACAAGTGAAAGCTTTTTGATTCGAAGAATTGCAAGCTCTTATTATCACCACTGGTCCAGCGAAACGTGACAATTAAGCTGTACAACCCAATATTGCACCAACGCAGAGTGGAACCACGCGCAGGATCTCGTTCTGCAACTGTAGCAGAGATGGGCGCGTTCGAAGAATACGCGACCATCCACGAAGGTTATTTCGATTCGTCGGTTGACGACGTGATAAAGAAAAATTGGAATTTATTCTGCGAGGCTCTCCGTCTCACTGGTGAGACAGGGCCGAAGCCGCCGCAAAAAATAAACAATTATCGTCCCCCTCCTCAACGGGACGCGGTAAAATTATCAAACGTTGAACGGCCCGCTGCTGTAAAAAGGTTGGTGAGCACTGCTGTAAGGCACAAGTGAAAGCTTTTGGATTCGAAGAATTGCAAGCTCTTAATATCATCATAGGTCTTGCAAACCCTGAGAATTAAGCTTTGGAGCCCAATATTGCACCAAGACATAGTGGAACCTCGCGCAGGATATCGTTCTGCAACCGTAGCAGAAATGGACCCGTTCGAAGAATACGCGGCCATCCACAAAGGGTATTTCGATTCGTCGGAGAACGACGAGATAAAGAAAAATTGGAATTTATTCTGCGAGGCTCTCCATCTCACTGGTGAGACAGGGCCGAAGCCTCCGCAAAAAATAAACAATTATCGTCCCCCTCCTCCTCCAAAAGGTTGGTGCGCTCTCCTGTAAAGCACAAGTGAAAGCTTTTGAATTCGAAGAATTGCAAGCTCTTACTATCACCACTGGTCCAGCGAAACGTGACAATTAAGCTGTACAACCCAATATTGCACCAACACAGAGTGGAACCACGCGCAGGATCTCGTTCTGCAACTGTAGCAGAGATGGGCGCGTTCGAAGAATACGCGATCATCCACGAAGGGTATTTCGATTCGTCGGCTGACGACGTGATAAAGAAAAGTTGGTATTTGTTCTGCGAGGCTCCCCGTCCCACTGGCGAGGCGGGGCCGAAGCTTCCGCAAGAATATAAACAATTAACGTCTCGCCCCTCATCGGGGCGCGGTAAAATTATCAAACGTTGACCGGTTAGCGACTATAAAAAGTTTGGGGAGCACTGCTGTGAAGCACAAGTGAGAGCTTTTGGATTCGAAGAATTGCAAGCTCTTAATATCACCATAGGTCTTGCGAACCCTGAGAATTAAGCTGTGGAGCCCAATATTGCACCAAGACAGAGTGCAACCACGCGCAGGATATCGTCCTGCAACCGTAGCAGAAATGGACCCGTTCGAAGAATACGCGACCATCCACAAAGGGTATTTCGATTCGTCGGAGAACGACGTGATAAAGAAAAATTGGAATTTATTCTGCGAGGCTCTCCGTCTCACTGTTGAGACAGGGCCGATGCCTCCGCAAAAAATAAACAATTATCGTCCCCCTCCTCCTCCAAAAGGTTGGTGCGCACTGCTGTAATGCACAAGTGAAAGCTTTTTGATTCGAAGAATTGCAAGCTCTTATTATCACCACTGGTCCAGCGAAACGTGACAATTAAGCTGTACAACCCAATATTGCACCAAGAGAGAGTGGAACCACGCGCAGGATATCGTTCTGCAACCGTAGCAGAAATGGACCCGTTCGAAGAATACGCGGCCATCCACAAAGGGTATTTCGATTCGTCGGAGAACGACGTGATAAAGAAAAGTTGGAATTTATTCTGCGAGGCTCTCCGTCTCACTGGTGAGACAGGGCCGAAGCCTCCGAAAAAATATAAACAATTATCGTCCCCGTCCTCAACGGGAAGCGGTAAAATTATCAAACGTTGACCGGTTCGCGACTATAAAAAGTTTGGGGAGCACTGCTGTACAGCACAAGTGAGAGCTTTGGGATTCGAAGAATTGCAAGCTCTTAATATCATCATAGGTCTTGCAAACCCTAAGAATTAAGCTTTGGAGCCCAATATTGCACCAAGACAGAGTGGAACCTCGCCTAGGATATCGTTCTGCAACCGTAGCAGAGATGGACCCGTTCGAAGAATACGCGACCATCCACAAAGGGTCATTCCGATTCGTCGGAGAACGACGTGATAAAGAATAATTGGAATTTATTCTGCGAGGCTCCCCGTCCCACTGACGAGGCGGGGCCGAAGCCTCCGCAAGAATATAAACAATTAACGTCTCGCCCCCCATCGGGGCGCGGTAAAATTATCAAACGTTGACCGGTTCGCGGCTATAAAAGGTTTGGGGAGCACTGCTGTACAGCACAAGTGAGAGCTTTTGGATTCGAAGAATTGCAAGCTCTTAATACCACCATAGGTCTTGCGAACCCTGAGAATTAAGCTGTGGAGCCCAATATTGCACCAAGACATAGTGGAACCTCGCGCAAGATATCGTTCTGCAACCGTAGCAGAAATGGACCCGTTCGAAGAATACGCGGCCATCCACAAAGGGTATTTCGATTCGTCGGAGAACGACGTGATAAAGAAAAGTTGGAATTTATTCTGCGAGGCTCTCCGTTTCACTGGTGAGACAGGACCGAAGCCTCCGCAAAAAATAAACAATTATCGTCCCCCTCCTCCTCCAAAATGTTGGTGCGCACTCCTGTAAAGCACAAGTGAAAGCTTTTGAATTCGAAGAATTGCAAGCTCTTACTATCACCACTGGTCCAGCGAAACGTGACAATTAAGCTGTACAACCCAATATTGCACCAACACAGAGTGGAACCACGCGCAGGATCTCGTTCTGCAACCGTAGCAGAGATGGGCGCGTTCGAAGAATACGCGATCATCCACGAAGGGTATTTCGATTCGTCGGCTGACGACGTGATAAAGAAAAGTTGGTATTTGTTCTGCGAGGCTCCCCGTCCCACTGGCGAGGCGGGGCCGAAGCTTCCGCAAGAATATAAACAATTAACGTCTCGCCCCTCATCGGGGCGCGGTAAAATTATCAAACGTTGACCGGTTAGCGACTATAAAAAGTTTGGGGAGCACTGCTGTGAAGCACAAGTGAGAGCTTTTGGATTCGAAGAATTGCAAGCTCTTAATATCACCATAGGTCTTGCGAACCCTGAGAATTAAGCTGTGGAGCCCAATATTGCACCAAGACAGAGTGGAACCACGCGCAGGATATCGTTCTGCAACCGTAGCAGAAATGGACCCATTCGAAGAATACGCGACCATCCACAAAGGGTATTTCGATTCGTCGGAGAACGACGTGATAAAGAAAAATTGGAATTTATTCTGCGAGGCTCTCCGTCTCACTGGTGAGACAGGGCCGGAGCCTCCGCAAAAATATAAACAATTATCGTCCCCCTCCTCAACGGGACGAGGTAAAATTATCAAACGTTGAACGGCCCGCTGCTGTAAAAAGGTTGGTGAACACTGCTGTAAAGCACAAGTGAAAGCATTTTGATTCGAAGAATTGCAAGCTCTTATTATCACCACTGGTCCAGCGAAACGTGACAATTAAGCTGGACAACCCAATATTGCACCAACGCAGAGTGGAACCACGCGCAGGATCTCGTTCTGCAACTGTAGCAGAGATGGGCGCGTTCGAAGAATACGCGACCATCCACGAAGGTTATTTCGATTCGTCGGTTGACGACGTGATAAAGAAAAATTGGAATTTATTCTGCGAGGCTCTCCGTCTCACTGGTGAGACAGGGCCGAAGCCGCCGCAAAAAATAAACAATTATCGTCCCCCTCCTCCTCCAAAAGGTTGGTGCGCACTGCTGTAAAGCACAAGTGAAAGCTTTTGGATTCAAAGAATTGCAACCTCTTATTATCACCACTGGTCCAGCGAAACGTGACAATTAAGCTGTACAACCCGATATTGCACCAACGCAGAGTGGAACCACGCGCAGGATCTCGTTCTGCAACCGTAGCAGAGATGGGCGCGTTCGAAGAATACGCGATCATCCACGAAGGGTATTTCGATTCGTCGGTTGACGACGTGATAAAGAAAAGTTGGTATTTGTTCTGCGAGGCTCCCCGTCCCACTGGCGAGGCGGGGCCGAAGCTTCCGCAAGAATATAAACAATTAACGTCTCGCCCCTCACCGGGGCGCGGCAAAATTATCAAACGTTGACCGGTTAGCGACTATAAAAAGTTTGGGGAGCACTGCTGTAAAGCACAAGTGAGAGCTTTTGGATGCGAAGAATTGCAAGCTCTTAATATCACCATAGGTCTTGCGAACCCTGAGAATTAAGCTGTGGAGCCCAATATTGCACCAAGACAGAGTGGAACCACGCGCAGGATATCGTTCTGCAACCGTAGCAGAAATGGACCCATTCGAAGAATACGCGACCATCCACAAAGGGTATTTCGATTCGTCGGAGAACGACGTGATAAAGAAAAATTGGAATTTATTCTGCGAGGCTCTCCGTCTCACTGGTGAGACAGGGCCGGAGCCTCCGCAAAAATATAAACAATTATCGTCCCCCTCCTCAACGGGACGAGGTAAAATTATCAAACGTTGAACGGCCCGCTGCTGTAAAAAGGTTGGTGAACACTGCTGTAAAGCACAAGTGAAAGCATTTTGATTCGAAGAATTGCAAGCTCTTATTATCACCACTGGTCCAGCGAAACGTGACAATTAAGCTGGACAACCCAATATTGCACCAACGCAGAGTGGAACCACGCGCAGGATCTCGTTCTGCAACTGTAGCAGAGATGGGCGCGTTCGAAGAATACGCGACCATCCACGAAGGTTATTTCGATTCGTCGGTTGACGACGTGATAAAGAAAAATTGGAATTTATTCTGCGAGGCTCTCCGTCTCACTGGTGAGACAGGGCCGAAGCCGCCGCAAAAAATAAACAATTATCGTCCCCCTCCTCCTCCAAAAGGTTGGTGCGCACTGCTGTAAAGCACAAGTGAAAGCTTTTGGATTCAAAGAATTGCAACCTCTTATTATCACCACTGGTCCAGCGAAACGTGACAATTAAGCTGTACAACCCGATATTGCACCAACGCAGAGTGGAACCACGCGCAGGATCTCGTTCTGCAACCGTAGCAGAGATGGGCGCGTTCGAAGAATACGCGATCATCCACGAAGGGTATTTCGATTCGTCGGTTGACGACGTGATAAAGAAAAGTTGGTATTTGTTCTGCGAGGCTCCCCGTCCCACTGGCGAGGCGGGGCCGAAGCTTCCGCAAGAATATAAACAATTAACGTCTCGCCCCTCACCGGGGCGCGGCAAAATTATCAAACGTTGACCGGTTAGCGACTATAAAAAGTTTGGGGAGCACTGCTGTAAAGCACAAGTGAGAGCTTTTGGATGCGAAGAATTGCAAGCTCTTAATATCACCATAGGTCTTGCGAACCCTGAGAATTAAGCTGTGGAGCCCAATATTGCACCAAGACAGAGTGGAACCACGCGCAGGATATCGTTCTGCAACCGTAGCAGAAATGGACCCGTTCGAAGAATACGCGACCATCCACAAAGGGTATTTCGATTCGTCGGAGAACGACGTGATAAAGAAAAATTGGAATTTATTCTGCGAGGCTCTCCGCCTCACTGTTGAGACAGGGCCGATGCCTCCGCAAAAAATAAACAATTATCGTCCCCCTCCTCCTCCAAAAGGTTGGTGCGCACTGCTGTAAAGCACAAGTGAAAGCTTTTTGATTCGAAGAATTGCAAGCTCTTATTATCACCACTGGTCCAGCGAAACGTGACAATTAAACTGTACAACCCAATATTGCACCAAGAGAGAGTGGAACCACGCGCAGGATATCGTTCTGCAACCGTGGCAGAGATGGACCCGTTCGAAGAATACGCGACCATCCACAAAGTGTATTTCGATTCGTCGGAGAACGACGTGATAAAGAAAAATTGGAATTTATTCTGCGAGGCTCTCCATCTCACTGGTGAGACAGGGCCGAAGCCTCCGCAAAAAATAAACAATTATCGTCCCCCTCCTCCTCCAAAAGGTTGGTGCGCACTCCTGTAAAGCACAAGTGAAAGCTTTTGGATTCGAAGAATTGCAAGCTCTTATTATCACCACTGGTCCAGCGAAACGTGACAATTAAGCTGTACAACCCAATATTGCACCAACACAGAGTGGAACCACGCGCAGGATCTCGTTCTGCAACCGTAGCAGAGATTGGCGCGTTCGAAGAATACGCGATCATCCACGAAGGGTATTTCGATTCGTCGGCTGACGACGTGATAAAGAAAAGTTGGTGTTTGTTCTGCGAGGCTCCCCGTCCCACTGGCGAGGCGGGGCCGAAGCTTCCGCAAGAATATAAACAATTAACGTCTCGCCCTCATCGGGGCGCGGTAAAATTATCAAACGTTGACCGGTTCGCGGCTATAAAAAGTTTGGGGAGCACTGCTGTTCAGCACAAGTGAGAGCTTTTGGATTCTAAGAATTGAAAGCTCTTAATATCACCATAGGTCTTGCAAACCCTGAGAATTAAGCTTTGGAGCCCAATATTGCACCAAGACATAGTGGAACCTCGCGCAGGATATCGTTCTGCAACCGTAGCAGAAATGGACCCGTTCGAAGAATACGCGGCCATCCACAAAGGGTATTTCGATTCGTCGGAGAACGACGTGATAAAGAAAAGTTGGAATTTATTCTGCGAGGCTCTCCGTCTCACTGGTGAGACAGGACCGAAGCCTCCGCAAAAAATAAACAATTATCGTCCCCCTCCTCCTCCAAAATGTTGGTGCGCACTCCTGTAAAGCACAAGTGAAAGCTTTTGAATTCGAAGAATTGCAAGCTCTTACTATCACCACTGGTCCAGCGAAACGTGACAATTAAGCTGTACAACCCAATATTGCACCAACACAGAGTGGAACCACGCGCAGGATCTCGTTCTGCAACCGTAGCAGAGATGGGCGCGTTCGAAGAATACGCGATCATCCACGAAGGGTATTTCGATTCGTCGGCTGACGACGTGATAAAGAAAAGTTGGTATTTGTTCTGCGAGGCTCCCCGTCCCACTGGCGAGGCGGGGCCGAAGCTTCCGCAAGAATATAAACAATTAACGTCTCGCCCCTCATCGGGGCGCGGTAAAATTATCAAACGTTGACCGGTTAGCGACTATAAAAAGTTTGGGGAGCACTGCTGTGAAGCACAAGTGACAGCTTTTGGATTCGAAGAATTGCAAGCTCTTAATATCACCATAGGTCTTGCGAACCCTGAGAATTAAGCTGTGGAGCCCAATATTGCACCAAGACAGAGTGGAACCACGCGCAGGATATCGTTCTGCAACCGTAGCAGAAATGGACCCATTCGAAGAATACGCGACCATCCACAAAGGGTATTTCGATTCGTCGGAGAACGACGTGATAAAGAAAAATTGGAATTTATTCTGCGAGGCTCTCCGTCTCACTGGTGAGACAGGGCCGATGCCTCCGCAAAAAATAAACAATTATCGTCCCCCTCCTCCTCCAAAAGGTTGGTGCGCACTGCTGTAAAGCACAAGTGAAAGCTTTTTGATTCGAAGAATTGCAAGCTCTTATTATCACTACTGGTCCAGCGAAACGTGACAATTAAGCTGTACAACCCAATATTGCACCAACGCAGAGTGGAACCACGCGCAGGATCTCGTTCTGCAACTGTAGCAGAGATGGGCGCGTTCGAAGAATACGCGACCATCCACGAAGGTTATTTCGATTCGTCGGTTGACGACGTGATAAAGAAAAATTGGAATTTATTCTGCGAGGCTCTCCGTCTCACTGGTGAGACAGGGCCGAAGCCGCCGCAAAAAATAAACAATTATCGTCCCCCTCCTCAACGGGACGCGGTAAAATTATCAAACGTTGAACGGCCCGCTGCTGTAAAAAGGTTGGTGAGCACTGCTGTAAGGCACAAGTGAGAGCTTTTGGATTCTAAGAATTGAAAGCTCTTAATATCACCATAGGTCTTGCAAACCCTTAGAATTAAGCTTTGGAGCCCAATATTGCACCAAGACATAGTGGAACCTCGCGCAGGATATCGTTCTGCAACCGTAGCAGAAATGGACCCGTTCGAAGAATACGCGGCCATCCACAAAGGGTATTTCGATTCGTCGGAGAACGACGTGATAAAGAAAAGTTGGAATTTATTCTGCGAGGCTCTCCGTCTCACTGGTGAGACAGGACCGAAGCCTCCGCAAAAAATAAACAATTATCGTCCCCCTCCTCCTCCAAAATGTTGGTGCGCACTCCTGTAAAGCACAAGTGAAAGCTTTTGAATTCGAAGAATTGCAAGCTCTTACTATCACCACCGGTCCAGCGAAACGTGACAATTAAGCTGTACAACCCAATATTGCACCAACACAGAGTGGAACCACGCGCAGGATCTCGTTCTGCAACCGTAGCAGAGATGGGCGCGTTCGAAGAATACGCGATCATCCACGAAGGGTATTTCGATTCGTCGGCTGACGACGTGATAAAGAAAAGTTGGTATTTGTTCTGCGAGGCTCCCCGTCCCACTGGCGAGGCGGGGCCGAAGCTTCCGCAAGAATATAAACAATTAACGTCTCGCCCCTCATCGGGGCGCGGTAAAATTATCAAACGTTGACCGGTTAGCGACTATAAAAAGTTTGGGGAGCACTGCTGTGAAGCACAAGTGAGAGCTTTTGGATTCGAAGAATTGCAAGCTCTTAATATCACCATAGGTCTTGCGAACCCTGAGAATTAAGCTGTGGAGCCCAATATTGCACCAAGACAGAGTGGAACCACGCGCAGGATATCGTTCTGCAACCGTAGCAGAAATGGACCCATTCGAAGAATACGCGACCATCCACAAAGGGTATTTCGATTCGTCGGAGAACGACGAGATAAAGAAAAATTGGAATTTATTCTGCGAGGCTCTCCATCTCACTGGTGAGACAGGGCCGAAGCCTCCGCAAAAAATAAACAATTATCGTCCCCCTCCTCCTCCAAAAGGTTGGTGCGCTCTCCTGTAAAGCACAAGTGAAAGCTTTTGAATTCGAAGAATTGCAAGCTCTTACTATCACCACTGGTCCAGCGAAACGTGACAATTAAGCTGTACAACCCAATATTGCACCAACACAGAGTGGAACCACGCGCAGGATCTCGTTCTGCAACTGTAGCAGAGATGGGCGCGTTCGAAGAATACGCGATCATCCACGAAGGGTATTTCGATTCGTCGGCTGACGACGTGATAAAGAAAAGTTGGTATTTGTTCTGCGAGGCTCCCCGTCCCACTGGCGAGGCGGGGCCGAAGCTTCCGCAAGAATATAAACAATTAACGTCTCGCCCCTCATCGGGGCGCGGTAAAATTATCAAACGTTGACCGGTTAGCGACTATAAAAAGTTTGGGGAGCACTGCTGTGAAGCACAAGTGAGAGCTTTTGGATTCGAAGAATTGCAAGCTCTTAATATCACCATAGGTCTTGCGAACCCTGAGAATTAAGCTGTGGAGCCCAATATTGCACCAAGACAGAGTGCAACCACGCGCAGGATATCGTCCTGCAACCGTAGCTGAAATGGACCCGTTCGAAGAATACGCGACCATCCACAAAGGGTATTTCGATTCGTCGGAGAACGACGTGATAAAGAAAAATTGGAATTTATTCTGCGAGGCTCTCCGTCTCACTGTTGAGACAGGGCCGATGCCTCCGCAAAAAATAAACAATTATCGTCCCCCTCCTCCTCCAAAAGGTTGGTGCGCACTGCTGTAATGCACAAGTGAAAGCTTTTTGATTCGAAGAATTGCAAGCTCTTATTATCACCACTGGTCCAGCGAAACGTGACAATTAAGCTGTACAACCCAATATTGCACCAAGAGAGAGTGGAACCACGCGCAGGATATCGTTCTGCAACCGTAGCAGAGATGGACCCGTTCGAAGAATACGCGACCATCCACAAAGTGTCATTTCGATTCGTCGGAGAACGACGTGATAAAGAAAAGTTGGAATTTATTCTGCGAGGCTCTCCGTCTCACTGGTGAGACAGGACCGAAGCCTCCGCAAAAATATAAACAATTATCGTCCCCCTCCTCAACGGGACGCGGTAAAATTATCAAACGTTGAACGGCCCGCTGCTGTAAAAAGGTTGGTGAGCACTGCTGTAAGGCACAAGTGAAAGCTTTTGGATTCGAAGAATTGCAAGCTCTTATTATCACCACTGGTCCAGCGAAACGTGACAATTAAGCTGGACAACCCAATATTGCACCAACGCAGAGTGGAACCACGCGCAGGATCTCGTTCTGCAACCGTAGCAGAGATGGGCGCGTTCGAAGAATACGCGATCATCCACGAAGGGTATTTCGATTCGTCGGTTGACGACGTGATAAAGAAAAATTGGAATTTATTCTGCGAGGCTCTCCGTCTCACTGGTGAGACAGGGCCGAAGCCGCCGCAAAAAATAAACAATTATCGTCCCCCTCCTCCTCCAAAAGGTTGGTGCGCACTGCTGTAAAGCACAAGTGAAAGCTTTTGGATTCAAAGAATTGCAACCTCTTATTATCACCACTGGTCCAGCGAAACGTGACAATTAAGCTGTACAACCCGATATTGCACCAACGCAGAGTGGAACCACGCGCAGGATCTCGTTCTGCAACCGTAGCAGAGATGGGCGCGTTCGAAGAATACGCGATCATCCACGAAGGGTATTTCGATTCGTCGGTTGACGACGTGATAAAGAAAAGTTGGTATTTGTTCTGCGAGGCTCCCCGTCCCACTGGCGAGGCGGGGCCGAAGCTTCCGCAAGAATATAAACAATTAACGTCTCGCCCCTCACCGGGGCGCGGCAAAATTATCAAACGTTGACCGGTTAGCGACTATAAAAAGTTTGGGGAGCACTGCTGTAAAGCACAAGTGAGAGCTTTTGGATGCGAAGAATTGCAAGCTCTTAATATCACCATAGGTCTTGCGAACCCTGAGAATTAAGCTGTGGAGCCCAATATTGCACCAAGACAGAGTGGAACCACGCGCAGGATATCGTTCTGCAACCGTAGCAGAAATGGACCCGTTCGAAGAATACGCGACCATCCACAAAGGGTATTTCGATTCGTCGGAGAACGACGTGATAAAGAAAAATTGGAATTTATTCTGCGAGGCTCTCCGCCTCACTGTTGAGACAGGGCCGATGCCTCCGCAAAAAATAAACAATTATCGTCCCCCTCCTCCTCCAAAAGGTTGGTGCGCACTGCTGTAAAGCACAAGTGAAAGCTTTTTGATTCGAAGAATTGCAAGCTCTTATTATCACCACTGGTCCAGCGAAACGTGACAATTAAACTGTACAACCCAATATTGCACCAAGAGAGAGTGGAACCACGCGCAGGATATCGTTCTGCAACCGTGGCAGAGATGGACCCGTTCGAAGAATACGCGACCATCCACAAAGTGTATTTCGATTCGTCGGCTGACGACGTGATAAAGAAAAGTTGGTGTTTGTTCTGCGAGGCTCCCCGTCCCACTGGCGAGACAGGGCCGAAGCCGCCGCAAAAAATAAACAATTATCGTCCCCCTCCTCAACGGGACGCGGTAAAATTATCAAACGTTGAACGGCCCGCTGCTGTAAAAAGGTTGGTGAGCACTGCTGTAAGGCACAAGTGAGAGCTTTTGGATTCTAAGAATTGAAAGCTCTTAATATCACCATAGGTCTTGCAAACCCTGAGAATTAAGCTTTGGAGCCCAATATTGCACCAAGACATAGTGGAACCTCGCGCAGGATATCGTTCTGCAACCGTAGCAGAAATGGACCCGTTCGAAGAATACGCGGCCATCCACAAAGGGTATTTCGATTCGTCGGAGAACGACGTGATAAAGAAAAGTTGGAATTTATTCTGCGAGGCTCTCCGTCTCACTGGTGAGACAGGACCGAAGCCTCCGCAAAAAATAAACAATTATCGTCCCCCTCCTCCTCCAAAATGTTGGTGCGCACTCCTGTAAAGCACAAGTGAAAGCTTTTGAATTCGAAGAATTGCAAGCTCTTACTATCACCACTGGTCCAGCGAAACGTGACAATTAAGCTGTACAACCCAATATTGCACCAACACAGAGTGGAACCACGCGCAGGATCTCGTTCTGCAACCGTAGCAGAGATGGGCGCGTTCGAAGAATACGCGATCATCCACGAAGGGTATTTCGATTCGTCGGCTGACGACGTGATAAAGAAAAGTTGGTATTTGTTCTGCGAGGCTCCCCGTCCCACTGGCGAGGCGGGGCCGAAGCTTCCGCAAGAATATAAACAATTAACGTCTCGCCCCTCATCGGGGCGCGGTAAAATTATCAAACGTTGACCGGTTAGCGACTATAAAAAGTTTGGGGAGCACTGCTGTGAAGCACAAGTGAGAGCTTTTGGATTCGAAGAATTGCAAGCTCTTAATATCACCATAGGTCTTGCGAACCCTGAGAATTAAGCTGTGGAGCCCAATATTGCACCAAGACAGAGTGGAACCACGCGCAGGATATCGTTCTGCAACCGTAGCAGAAATGGACCCATTCGAAGAATACGCGACCATCCACAAAGGGTATTTCGATTCGTCGGAGAACGACGTGATAAAGAAAAATTGGAATTTATTCTGCGAGGCTCTCCGTCTCACTGGTGAGACAGGGCCGATGCCTCCGCAAAAAATAAACAATTATCGTCCCCCTCCTCCTCCAAAAGGTTGGTGCGCACTGCTGTAAAGCACAAGTGAAAGCTTTTTGATTCGAAGAATTGCAAGCTCTTATTATCACCACTGGTCCAGCGAAACGTGACAATTAAGCTGTACAACCCAATATTGCACCAACGCAGAGTGGAACCACGCGCAGGATCTCGTTCTGCAACTGTAGCAGAGATGGGCGCGTTCGAAGAATACGCGACCATCCACGAAGGTTATTTCGATTCGTCGGTTGACGACGTGATAAAGAAAAATTGGAATTTATTCTGCGAGGCTCTCCGTCTCACTGGTGAGACAGGGCCGAAGCCGCCGCAAAAAATAAACAATTATCGTCCCCCTCCTCAACGGGACGCGGTAAAATTATCAAACGTTGAACGGCCCGCTGCTGTAAAAAGGTTGGTGAGCACTGCTGTAAGGCACAAGTGAAAGCTTTTGGATTCGAAGAATTGCAAGCTCTTAATATCATCATAGGTCTTGCAAACCCTGAGAATTAAGCTTTGGAGCCCAATATTGCACCAAGACATAGTGGAACCTCGCGCAGGATATCGTTCTGCAACCGTAGCAGAAATGGACCCGTTCGAAGAATACGCGGCCATCCACAAAGGGTATTTCGATTCGTCGGAGAACGACGAGATAAAGAAAAATTGGAATTTATTCTGCGAGGCTATCCATCTCACTGGTGAGACAGGGCCGAAGCCTCCGCAAAAAATAAACAATTATCGTCCCCCTCCTCCTCCAAAAGGTTGGTGCGCTCTCCTGTAAAGCACAAGTGAAAGCTTTTGAATTCGAAGAATTGCAAGCTCTTACTATCACCACTGGTCCAGCGAAACGTGACAATTAAGCTGTACAACCCAATATTGCACCAACACAGAGTGGAACCACGCGCAGGATCTCGTTCTGCAACTGTAGCAGAGATGGGCGCGTTCGAAGAATACGCGATCATCCACGAAGGGTATTTCGATTCGTCGGCTGACGACGTGATAAAGAAAAGTTGGTATTTGTTCTGCGAGGCTCCCCGTCCCACTGGCGAGGCGGGGCCGAAGCTTCCGCAAGAATATAAACAATTAACGTCTCGCCCCTCATCGGGGCGCGGTAAAATTATCAAACGTTGACCGGTTAGCGACTATAAAAAGTTTGGGGAGCACTGCTGTGAAGCACAAGTGAGAGCTTTTGGATTCGAAGAATTGCAAGCTCTTAATATCACCATAGGTCTTGCGAACCCTGAGAATTAAGCTGTGGAGCCCAATATTGCACCAAGATAGAGTGGAACCACGCGCAGGATATCGTTCTGCAACCGTAGCAGAAATGGACCCATTCGAAGAATACGCGACCATCCACAAAGGGTATTTCGATTCGTCGGAGAACGACGTGATAAAGAAAAATTGAAATTTATTCTGCGAGGCTCTCCGTCTCACTGGTGAGACAGGGCCGATGCCTCCGCAAAAAATAAACAATTATCGTCCCCCTCCTCCTCCAAAAGGTTGGTGCGCACTGCTGTAAAGCACAAGTGAAAGCTTTTTGATTCGAAGAATTGCAAGCTCTTATTATCACCACTGGTCCAGCGAAACGTGACAATTAAGCTGTACAACCCAATATTGCACCAGCGCAGGGTGGAACCACGCGCAGGATCTCGTTCTGCAACTGTAGCAGAGATGGGCGCGTTCGAAGAATACGCGACCATCCACGAAGGTTATTTCGATTCGTCGGTTGACGACGTGATAAAGAATAATTGGAATTTATTCTGCGAGGCTCTCCGTCTCACTGGTGAGACAGAGCCGAAGTCGCCGCAAAAAATAAACAATTATCGTCCCCCTCCTCCTCCAAAAGGTTGGTGCGCACTGCTGTAAAGCACAAGTGAAAGCTTTTGGATTCGAAGAATTGCAACCTCTTATTATCACCACTGGTCCAGCGAAACGTGACAATTAAGCTGTACAACCCGATATTGCACCAACGCAGAGTGGAACCACGCGCAGGATCTCGTTCTGCAACCGTAGCAGAGATGGGCGCGTTCGAAGAATACGCGATCATCCACGAAGGGTATTTCGATTCGTCGGTTGACGACGTGATAAAGAAAAGTTGGTATTTGTTCTGCGAGGCTCCCCGTCCCACTGGCGAGGCGGGGCCGAAGCTTCCGCAAGAATATAAACAATTAACGTCTCGCCCCTCATCGGGGCGCGGCAAAATTATCAAACGTTGACCGGTTAGCGACTATAAAAAGTTTGGGGAGCACTGCTGTAAAGCACAAGTGAGAGCTTTTGGATGCGAAGAATTGCAAGCTCTTAATATCACCATAGGTCTTGCGAACCCTGAGAATTAAGCTGTGGAGCCCAATATTGCACCAAGACAGAGTGGAACCACGCGCAGGATATCGTCCTGCATCCGTAGCAGAAATGGACCCGTTCGAAGAATACGCGACCATCCACAAAGGGTATTTCGATTCGTCGGAGAACGACGTGATAAAGAAAAATTGGAATTTATTCTGAGAGGCTCTCCGTCTCACTGTTGAGACAGGGCCGATGCCTCCGCAAAAAATAAACAATTATCGTCCCCCTCCTCCTCCAAAAGGTTGGTGCGCACTGCTGTAAAGCACAAGTGAAAGCTTTTTGATTCGAAGAATTGCAAGCTCTTATTATCACCACTGGTCCAGCGAAACGTGACAATTAAGCTGTACAACCCAATATTGCACCAAGAGAGAGTGGAACCACGCGCAGGATCTCGTTCTGCAACCGTAGCAGAAATGGACCCATTCGAAGAATACGCGACCATCCACAAAGGGTATTTCGATTCGTCGGAGAACGACGTGATAAAGAAAAATTGGAATTTATTCTGCGAGGCTCTCCGTCTCACTGGTGAGACAGGGCCGATGCCTCCGCAAAAAATAAACAATTATCGTCCCCCTCCTCCTCCAAAAGGTTGGTGCGCACTGCTGTAAAGCACAAGTGAAAGCTTTTTGATTCGAAGAATTGCAAGCTCTTATTATCACCACTGGTCCAGCGAAACGTGACAATTAAGCTGTACAACCCAATATTGCACCAACGCAGAGTGGAACCACGCGCAGGATCTCGTTCTGCAACTGTAGCAGAGATGGGCGCGTTCGAAGAATACGCGACCATCCACGAAGGTTATTTCGATTCGTCGGTTGACGACGTGATAAAGAAAAATTGGAATTTATTCTGCGAGGCCCTCCGTCTCACTGGTGAGACAGGGCCGAAGCCGCCGCAAAAAATAAACAATTATCGTCCCCCTCCTCAACGGGACGCGGTAAAATTATCAAACGTTGAACGGCCCGCTGCTGTAAAAAGGTTGGTGAGCACTGCTGTAAGGCACAAGTGAAAGCTTTTGGATTCGAAGAATTGCAAGCTCTTAATATCATCATAGGTCTTGCAAACCCTGAGAATTAAGCTTTGGAGCCCAATATTGCACCAAGACATAGTGGAACCTCGCGCAGGATATCGTTCTGCAACCGTAGCAGAAATGGACCCGTTCGAAGAATACGCGGCCATCCACAAAGGGTATTTCGATTCGTCGGAGAACGACGAGATAAAGAAAAATTGGAATTTATTCTGCGAGGCTCTCCATCTCACTGGTGAGACAGGGCCGAAGCCTCCGCAAAAAATAAACAATTATCGTCCCCCTCCTCCTCCAAAAGGTTGGTGCGCTCTCCTGTAAAGCACAAGTGAAAGCTTTTGAATTCGAAGAATTGCAAGCTCTTACTATCACCACTGGTCCAGCGAAACGTGACAATTAAGCTGTACAACCCAATATTGCACCAACACAGAGTGGAACCACGCGCAGGACCTCGTTCTGCAACTGTAGCAGAGATGGGCGCGTTCGAAGAATACGCGATCATCCACGAAGGGTATTTCGATTCGTCGGCTGACGACGTGATAAAGAAAAGTTGGTATTTGTTCTGCGAGGCTCCCCGTCCCACTGGCGAGGCGGGGCCGAAGCTTCCGCAAGAATATAAACAATTAACGTCTCGCCCCTCATCGGGGCGCGGTAAAATTATCAAACGTTGACCGGTTAGCGACTATAAAAAGTTTGGGGAGCACTGCTGTGAAGCACAAGTGAGAGCTTTTGGATTCGAAGAATTGCAAGCTCTTAATATCACCATAGGTCTTGCGAACCCTGAGAATTAAGCTGTGGAGCCCAATATTGCACCAAGACAGAGTGCAACCACGCGCAGGATATCGTCCTGCAACCGTAGCAGAAATGGACCCGTTCGCAGAATACGCGACCATCCACAAAGGGTATTTCGATTCGTCGGAGAACGACGTGATAAAGAAAAATTGGAATTTATTCTGCGAGGCTCTCCGTCTCACTGTTGAGACAGGGCCGATGCCTCCGCAAAAAATAAACAATTATCGTCCCCCTCCTCCTCCAAAAGGTTGGTGCGCACTGCTGTAATGCACAAGTGAAAGCTTTTTGATTCGAAGAATTGCAAGCTCTTATTATCACCACTGGTCCAGCGAAACGTGACAATTAAGCTGTACAACCCAATATTGCACCAAGAGAGAGTGGAACCACGCGCAGGATATCGTTCTGCAACCGTAGCAGAGATGGACCCGTTCGAAGAATACGCGACCATCCACAAAGTGTCATTTCGATTCGTCGGAGAACGACGTGATAAAGAAAAGTTGGAATTTATTCTGCGAGGCTCTCCGTCTCACTGGTGAGACAGGACCGAAGCCTCCGCAAAAATATAAACAATTATCGTCCCCCTCCTCAACGGGACGCGGTAAAATTATCAAACGTTGAACGGCCCGTTGCTGTAAAAAGGTTGGTGAGCACTGCTGTAAGGCACAAGTGAAAGCTTTTGGATTCGAAGAATTGCAAGCTCTTATTATCACCACTGGTCCAGCGAAACGTGACAATTAAGCTGGACAACCCAATATTGCACCAACGCAGAGTGGAACCACGCGCAGGATCTCGTTCTGCAACTGTAGCAGAGATGGGCGCGTTCGAAGAATACGCGACCATCCACGAAGGTTATTTCGATTCGTCGGTTGACGACGTGATAAAGAAAAATTGGAATTTATTCTGCGAGGCTCTCCGTCTCACTGGTGAGACAGGGCCGAAGCCGCCGCAAAAAATAAACAATTATCGTCCCCCTCCTCCTCCAAAAGGTTGGTGCGCACTGCTGTAAAGCACAAGTGAAAGCTTTTGGATTCAAAGAATTGCAACCTCTTATTATCACCACTGGTCCAGCGAAACGTGACAATTAAGCTGTACAACCCGATATTGCACCAACGCAGAGTGGAACCACGCGCAGGATCTCGTTCTGCAACCGTAGCAGAGATGGGCGCGTTCGAAGAATACGCGATCATCCACGAAGGGTATTTCGATTCGTCGGTTGACGACGTGATAAAGAAAAGTTGGTATTTGTTCTGCGAGGCTCCCCGTCCCACTGGCGAGGCGGGGCCGAAGCTTCCGCAAGAATATAAACAATTAACGTCTCGCCCCTCACCGGGGCGCGGCAAAATTATCAAACGTTGACCGGTTAGCGACTATAAAAAGTTTGGGGAGCACTGCTGTAAAGCACAAGTGAGAGCTTTTGGATGCGAAGAATTGCAAGCTCTTAATATCACCATAGGTCTTGCGAACCCTGAGAATTAAGCTGTGGAGCCCAATATTGCACCAAGACAGAGTGGAACCACGCGCAGGATATCGTTCTGCAACCGTAGCAGAAATGGACCCGTTCGAAGAATACGCGACCATCCACAAAGGGTATTTCGATTCGTCGGAGAACGACGTGATAAAGAAAAATTGGAATTTATTCTGCGAGGCTCTCCGCCTCACTGTTGAGACAGGGCCGATGCCTCCGCAAAAAATAAACAATTATCGTCCCCCTCCTCCTCCAAAAGGTTGGTGCGCACTGCTGTAAAGCACAAGTGAAAGCTTTTTGATTCGAAGAATTGCAAGCTCTTATTATCACCACTGGTCCAGCGAAACGTGACAATTAAACTGTACAACCCAATATTGCACCAAGAGAGAGTGGAACCACGCGCAGGATATCGTTCTGCAACCGTGGCAGAGATGGACCCGTTCGAAGAATACGCGACCATCCACAAAGTGTATTTCGATTCGTCGGAGAACGACGTGATAAAGAAAAATTGGAATTTATTCTGCGAGGCTCTCCATCTCACTGGTGAGACAGGGCCGAAGCCTCCGCAAAAAATAAACAATTATCGTCCCCCTCCTCCTCCAAAAGGTTGGTGCGCACTCCTGTAAAGCACAAGTGAAAGCTTTTGGATTCGAAGAATTGCAAGCTCTTATTATCACCACTGGTCCAGCGAAACGTGACAATTAAGCTGTACAACCCAATATTGCACCAACACAGAGTGGAACCACGCGCAGGATCTCGTTCTGCAACCGTAGCAGAGATTGGCGCGTTCGAAGAATACGCGATCATCCACGAAGGGTATTTCGATTCGTCGGCTGACGACGTGATAAAGAAAAGTTGGTGTTTGTTCTGCGAGGCTCCCCGTCCCACTGGCGAGGCGGGGCCGAAGCTTCCGCAAGAATATAAACAATTAACGTCTCGCCCTCATCGGGGCGCGGTAAAATTATCAAACGTTGACCGGTTCGCGGCTATAAAAAGTTTGGGGAGCACTGCTGTTCAGCACAAGTGAGAGCTTTTGGATTCTAAGAATTGAAAGCTCTTAATATCACCATAGGTCTTGCAAACCCTGAGAATTAAGCTTTGGAGCCCAATATTGCACCAAGACATAGTGGAACCTCGCGCAGGATATCGTTCTGCAACCGTAGCAGAAATGGACCCGTTCGAAGAATACGCGGCCATCCACAAAGGGTATTTCGATTCGTCGGAGAACGACGTGATAAAGAAAAGTTGGAATTTATTCTGCGAGGCTCTCCGTCTCACTGGTGAGACAGGACCGAAGCCTCCGCAAAAAATAAACAATTATCGTCCCCCTCCTCCTCCAAAATGTTGGTGCGCACTCCTGTAAAGCACAAGTGAAAGCTTTTGAATTCGAAGAATTGCAAGCTCTTACTATCACCACTGGTCCAGCGAAACGTGACAATTAAGCTGTACAACCCAATATTGCACCAACACAGAGTGGAACCACGCGCAGGATCTCGTTCTGCAACCGTAGCAGAGATGGGCGCGTTCGAAGAATACGCGAACATCCACGAAGGGTATTTCGATTCGTCGGCTGACGACGTGATAAAGAAAAGTTGGTATTTGTTCTGCGAGGCTCCCCGTCCCACTGGCGAGGCGGGGCCGAAGCTTCCGCAAGAATATAAACAATTAACGTCTCGCCCCTCATCGGGGCGCGGTAAAATTATCAAACGTTGACCGGTTAGCGACTATAAAAAGTTTGGGGAGCACTGCTGTGAAGCACAAGTGAGAGCTTTTGGATTCGAAGAATTGCAAGCTCTTAATATCACCATAGGTCTTGCGAACCCTGAGAATTAAGCTGTGGAGCCCAATATTGCACCAAGACAGAGTGGAACCACGCGCAGGATATCGTTCTGCAACCGTAGCAGAAATGGACCCATTCGAAGAATACGCGACCATCCACAAAGGGTATTTCGATTCGTCGGAGAACGACGTGATAAAGAAAAATTGGAATTTATTCTGCGAGGCTCTCCGTCTCACTGGTGAGACAGGGCCGATGCCTCCGCAAAAAATAAACAATTATCGTCCCCCTCCTCCTCCAAAAGGTTGGTGCGCACTGCTGTAAAGCACAAGTGAAAGCTTTTTGATTCGAAGAATTGCAAGCTCTTATTATCACTACTGGTCCAGCGAAACGTGACAATTAAGCTGTACAACCCAATATTGCACCAACGCAGAGTGGAACCACGCGCAGGATCTCGTTCTGCAACTGTAGCAGAGATGGGCGCGTTCGAAGAATACGCGACCATCCACGAAGGTTATTTCGATTCGTCGGTTGACGACGTGATAAAGAAAAATTGGAATTTATTCTGCGAGGCTCTCCGTCTCACTGGCGAGACAGGGCCGAAGCCGCCGCAAAAAATAAACAATTATCGTCCCCCTCCTCAACGGGACGCGGTAAAATTATCAAACGTTGAACGGCCCGCTGCTGTAAAAAGGTTGGTGAGCACTGCTGTAAGGCACAAGTGAGAGCTTTTGGATTCTAAGAATTGAAAGCTCTTAATATCACCATAGGTCTTGCAAACCCTGAGAATTAAGCTTTGGAGCCCAATATTGCACCAAGACATAGTGGAACCTCGCGCAGGATATCGTTCTGCAACCGTAGCAGAAATGGACCCGTTCGAAGAATACGCGGCCATCCACAAAGGGTATTTCGATTCGTCGGAGAACGACGTGATAAAGAAAAGTTGGAATTTATTCTGCGAGGCTCTCCGTCTCACTGGTGAGACAGGACCGAAGCCTCCGCAAAAAATAAACAATTATCGTCCCCCTCCTCCTCCAAAATGTTGGTGCGCACTCCTGTAAAGCACAAGTGAAAGCTTTTGAATTCGAAGAATTGCAAGCTCTTACTATCACCACTGGTCCAGCGAAACGTGACAATTAAGCTGTACAACCCAATATTGCACCAACACAGAGTGGAACCACGCGCAGGATCTCGTTCTGCAACCGTAGCAGAGATGGGCGCGTTCGAAGAATATGCGATCATCCACGAAGGGAATTTCGATTCGTCGGCTGACGACGTGATAAAGAAAAGTTGGTATTTGTTCTGCGAGGCTCCCCGTCCCACTGGCGAGGCGGGGCCGAAGCTTCCGCAAGAATATAAACAATTAACGTCTCGCCCCTCATCGGGGCGCGGTAAAATTATCAAACGTTGACCGGTTAGCGACTATAAAAAGTTTGGGGAGCACTGCTGTGAAGCACAAGTGAGAGCTTTTGGATTCGAAGAATTGCAAGCTCTTAATATCACCATAGGTCTTGCGAACCCTGAGAATTAAGCTGTGGAGCCCAATATTGCACCAAGACAGAGTGGAACCACGCGCAGGATATCGTTCTGCAACCGTAGCAGAAATGGACCCATTCGAAGAATACGCGACCATCCACAAAGGGTATTTCGATTCGTCGGAGAACGACGTGATAAAGAAAAATTGGAATTTATTCTGCGAGGCTCTCCGTCTCACTGGTGAGACAGGGCCGATGCCTCCGCAAAAAATAAACAATTATCGTCCCCCTCCTCCTCCAAAAGGTTGGTGCGCACTGCTGTAAAGCACAAGTGAAAGCTTTTTGATTCGAAGAATTGCAAGCTCTTATTATCACCACTGGTCCAGCGAAACGTGACAATTAAACTGTACAACCCAATATTGCACCAAGAGAGAGTGGAACCACGCGCAGGATATCGTTCTGCAACCGTGGCAGAGATGGACCCGTTCGAAGAATACGCGACCATCCACAAAGTGTATTTCGATTCGTCGGAGAACGACGTGATAAAGAAAAATTGGAATTTATTCTGCGAGGCTCTCCATCTCACTGGTGAGACAGGGCCGAAGCCTCCGCAAAAAATAAACAATTATCGTCCCCCTCCTCCTCCAAAAGGTTGGTGCGCACTCCTGTAAAGCACAAGTGAAAGCTTTTGGATTCGAAGAATTGCAAGCTCTTATTATCACCACTGGTCCAGCGAAACGTGACAATTAAGCTGTACAACCCAATATTGCACCAACACAGAGTGGAACCACGCGCAGGATCTCGTTCTGCAACCGTAGCAGAGATTGGCGCGTTCGAAGAATACGCGATCATCCACGAAGGGTATTTCGATTCGTTGGCTGACGACGTGATAAAGAAAAGTTGGTGTTTGTTCTGCGAGGCTCCCCGTCCCACTGGCGAGGCGGGGCCGAAGCTTCCGCAAGAATATAAACAATTAACGTCTCGCCCTCATCGGGGCGCGGTAAAATTATCAAACGTTGACCGGTTCGCGGCTATAAAAAGTTTGGGGAGCACTGCTGTTCAGCACAAGTGAGAGCTTTTGGATTCTAAGAATTGAAAGCTCTTAATATCACCATAGGTCTTGCAAACCCTGAGAATTAAGCTTTGGAGCCCAATATTGCACCAAGACATAGTGGAACCTCGCGCAGGATATCGTTCTGCAACCGTAGCAGAAATGGACCCGTTCGAAGAATACGCGGCCATCCACAAAGGGTATTTCGATTCGTCGGAGAACGACGTGATAAAGAAAAGTTGGAATTTATTCTGCGAGGCTCTCCGTCTCACTGGTGAGACAGGACCGAAGCCTCCGCAAAAAATAAACAATTATCGTCCCCCTCCTCCTCCAAAATGTTGGTGCGCACTCCTGTAAAGCACAAGTGAAAGCTTTTGAATTCGAAGAATTGCAAGCTCTTACTATCACCACTGGTCCAGCGAAACGTGACAATTAAGCTGTACAACCCAATATTGCACCAACACAGAGTGGAACCACGCGCAGGATCTCGTTCTGCAACCGTAGCAGAGATGGGCGCGTTCGAAGAATACGCGAACATCCACGAAGGGTACTTCGATTCGTCGGCTGACGACGTGATAAAGAAAAGTTGGTATTTGTTCTGCGAGGCTCCCCGTCCCACTGGTGAGGCGGGGCCGAAGCTTCCGCAAGAATATAAACAATTAACGTCTCGCCCCTCATCGGGGCGCGGTAAAATTATCAAACGTTGACCGGTTAGCGACTATAAAAAGTTTGGGGAGCACTGCTGTGAAGCACAAGTGAGAGCTTTTGGATTCGAAGAATTGCAAGCTCTTAATATCACCATAGGTCTTGCGAACCCTGAGAATTAAGCTGTGGAGCCCAATATTGCACCAAGACAGAGTGGAACCACGCGCAGGATATCGTTCTGCAACCGTAGCAGAAATGGACCCATTCGAAGAATACGCGACCATCCACAAAGGGTATTTCGATTCGTCGGAGAACGACGTGATAAAGAAAAATTGGAATTTATTCTGCGAGGCTCTCCGTCTCACTGGTGAGACAGGGCCGATGCCTCCGCAAAAAATAAACAATTATCGTCCCCCTCCTCCTCCAAAAGGTTGGTGCGCACTGCTGTAAAGCACAAGTGAAAGCTTTTTGATTCGAAGAATTGCAAGCTCTTATTATCACTACTGGTCCAGCGAAACGTGACAATTAAGCTGTACAACCCAATATTGCACCAACGCAGAGTGGAACCACGCGCAGGATCTCGTTCTGCAACTGTAGCAGAGATGGGCGCGTTCGAAGAATACGCGACCATCCACGAAGGTTATTTCGATTCGTCGGTTGACGACGTGATAAAGAAAAATTGGAATTTATTCTGCGAGGCTCTCCGTCTCACTGGCGAGACAGGGCCGAAGCCGCCGCAAAAAATAAACAATTATCGTCCCCCTCCTCAACGGGACGCGGTAAAATTATCAAACGTTGAACGGCCCGCTGCTGTAAAAAGGTTGGTGAGCACTGCTGTAAGGCACAAGTGAGAGCTTTTGGATTCTAAGAATTGAAAGCTCTTAATATCACCATAGGTCTTGCAAACCCTGAGAATTAAGCTTTGGAGCCCAATATTGCACCAAGACATAGTGGAACCTCGCGCAGGATATCGTTCTGCAACCGTAGCAGAAATGGACCCGTTCGAAGAATACGCGGCCATCCACAAAGGGTATTTCGATTCGTCGGAGAACGACGTGATAAAGAAAAGTTGGAATTTATTCTGCGAGGCTCTCCGTCTCACTGGTGAGACAGGACCGAAGCCTCCGCAAAAAATAAACAATTATCGTCCCCCTCCTCCTCCAAAATGTTGGTGCGCACTCCTGTAAAGCACAAGTGAAAGCTTTTGAATTCGAAGAATTGCAAGCTCTTACTATCACCACTGGTCCAGCGAAACGTGACAATTAAGCTGTACAACCCAATATTGCACCAACACAGAGTGGAACCACGCGCAGGATCTCGTTCTGCAACCGTAGCAGAGATGGGCGCGTTCGAAGAATACGCGATCATCCACGAAGGGTATTTCGATTCGTCGGCTGACGACGTGATAAAGAAAAGTTGGTATTTGTTCTGCGAGGCTCCCCGTCCCACTGGCGAGGCGGGGCCGAAGCTTCCGCAAGAATATAAACAATTAACGTCTCGCCCCTCATCGGGGCGCGGTAAAATTATCAAACGTTGACCGGTTAGCGACTATAAAAAGTTTGGGGAGCACTGCTGTGAAGCACAAGTGAGAGCTTTTGGATTCGAAGAATTGCAAGCTCTTAATATCACCATAGGTCTTGCGAACCCTGAGAATTAAGCTGTGGAGCCCAATATTGCACCAAGACAGAGTGGAACCACGCGCAGGATATCGTTCTGCAACCGTAGCAGAAATGGACCCATTCGAAGAATACGCGACCATCCACAAAGGGTATTTCGATTCGTCGGAGAACGACGTGATAAAGAAAAATTGGAATTTATTCTGCGAGGCTCTCCGTCTCACTGGTGAGACAGGGCCGAAGCCGCCGCAAAAAATAAACAATTATCGTCCCCCTCCTCCTCCAAAAGGTTGGTGCGCACTGCTGTAAAGCACAAGTGAAAGCTTTTGGATTCAAAGAATTGCAACCTCTTATTATCACCACTGGTCCAGCGAAACGTGACAATTAAGCTGTACAACCCGATATTGCACCAACGCAGAGTGGAACCACGCGCAGGATCTCGTTCTGCAACCGTAGCAGAGATGGGCGCGTTCGAAGAATACGCGATCATCCACGAAGGGTATTTCGATTCGTCGGTTGACGACGTGATAAAGAAAAGTTGGTATTTGTTCTGCGAGGCTCCCCGTCCCACTGGCGAGGCGGGGCCGAAGCTTCCGCAAGAATATAAACAATTAACGTCTCGCCCCTCACCGGGGCGCGGCAAAATTATCAAACGTTGACCGGTTAGCGACTATAAAAAGTTTGGGGAGCACTGCTGTAAAGCACAAGTGAGAGCTTTTGGATGCGAAGAATTGCAAGCTCTTAATATCACCATAGGTCTTGCGAACCCTGAGAATTAAGCTGTGGAGCCCAATATTGCACCAAGACAGAGTGGAACCACGCGCAGGATATCGTTCTGCAACCGTAGCAGAAATGGACCCGTTCGAAGAATACGCGACCATCCACAAAGGGTATTTCGATTCGTCGGAGAACGACGTGATAAAGAAAAATTGGAATTTATTCTGCGAGGCTCTCCGCCTCACTGTTGAGACAGGGCCGATGCCTCCGCAAAAAATAAACAATTATCGTCCCCCTCCTCCTCCAAAAGGTTGGTGCGCACTGCTGTAAAGCACAAGTGAAAGCTTTTTGATTCGAAGAATTGCAAGCTCTTATTATCACCACTGGTCCAGCGAAACGTGACAATTAAACTGTACAACCCAATATTGCACCAAGAGAGAGTGGAACCACGCGCAGGATATCGTTCTGCAACCGTGGCAGAGATGGACCCGTTCGAAGAATACGCGACCATCCACAAAGTGTATTTCGATTCGTCGGAGAACGACGTGATAAAGAAAAATTGGAATTTATTCTGCGAGGCTCTCCATCTCACTGGTGAGACAGGGCCGAAGCCTCCGCAAAAAATAAACAATTATCGTCCCCCTCCTCCTCCAAAAGGTTGGTGCGCACTCCTGTAAAGCACAAGTGAAAGCTTTTGGATTCGAAGAATTGCAAGCTCTTATTATCACCACTGGTCCAGCGAAACGTGACAATTAAGCTGTACAACCCAATATTGCACCAACACAGAGTGGAACCACGCGCAGGATCTCGTTCTGCAACCGTAGCAGAGATTGGCGCGTTCGAAGAATACGCGATCATCCACGAAGGGTATTTCGATTCGTCGGCTGACGACGTGATAAAGAAAAGTTGGTGTTTGTTCTGCGAGGCTCCCCGTCCCACTGGCGAGGCGGGGCCGAAGCTTCCGCAAGAATATAAACAATTAACGTCTCGCCCTCATCGGGGCGCGGTAAAATTATCAAACGTTGACCGGTTCGCGGCTATAAAAAGTTTGGGGAGCACTGCTGTTCAGCACAAGTGAGAGCTTTTGGATTCTAAGAATTGAAAGCTCTTAATATCACCATAGGTCTTGCAAACCCTGAGAATTAAGCTTTGGAGCCCAATATTGCACCAAGACATAGTGGAACCTCGCGCAGGATATCGTTCTGCAACCGTAGCAGAAATGGACCCGTTCGAAGAATACGCGGCCATCCACAAAGGGTATTTCGATTCGTCGGAGAACGACGTGATAAAGAAAAGTTGGAATTTATTCTGCGAGGCTCTCCGTCTCACTGGTGAGACAGGACCGAAGCCTCCGCAAAAAATAAACAATTATCGTCCCCCTCCTCCTCCAAAATGTTGGTGCGCACTCCTGTAAAGCACAAGTGAAAGCTTTTGAATTCGAAGAATTGCAAGCTCTTACTATCACCACTGGTCCAGCGAAACGTGACAATTAAGCTGTACAACCCAATATTGCACCAACACAGAGTGGAACCACGCGCAGGATCTCGTTCTGCAACCGTAGCAGAGATGGGCGCGTTCGAAGAATACGCGAACATCCACGAAGGGTATTTCGATTCGTCGGCTGACGACGTGATAAAGAAAAGTTGGTATTTGTTCTGCGAGGCTCCCCGTCCCACTGGCGAGGCGGGGCCGAAGCTTCCGCAAGAATATAAACAATTAACGTCTCGCCCCTCATCGGGGCGCGGTAAAATTATCAAACGTTGACCGGTTAGCGACTATAAAAAGTTTGGGGAGCACTGCTGTGAAGCACAAGTGAGAGCTTTTGGATTCGAAGAATTGCAAGCTCTTAATATCACCATAGGTCTTGCGAACCCTGAGAATTAAGCTGTGGAGCCCAATATTGCACCAAGACAGAGTGGAACCACGCGCAGGATATCGTTCTGCAACCGTAGCAGAAATGGACCCATTCGAAGAATACGCGACCATCCACAAAGGGTATTTCGATTCGTCGGAGAACGACGTGATAAAGAAAAATTGGAATTTATTCTGCGAGGCTCTCCGTCTCACTGGTGAGACAGGGCCGATGCCTCCGCAAAAAATAAACAATTATCGTCCCCCTCCTCCTCCAAAAGGTTGGTGCGCACTGCTGTAAAGCACAAGTGAAAGCTTTTTGATTCGAAGAATTGCAAGCTCTTATTATCACTACTGGTCCAGCGAAACGTGACAATTAAGCTGTACAACCCAATATTGCACCAACGCAGAGTGGAACCACGCGCAGGATCTCGTTCTGCAACTGTAGCAGAGATGGGCGCGTTCGAAGAATACGCGACCATCCACGAAGGTTATTTCGATTCGTCGGTTGACGACGTGATAAAGAAAAATTGGAATTTATTCTGCGAGGCTCTCCGTCTCACTGGCGAGACAGGGCCGAAGCCGCCGCAAAAAATAAACAATTATCGTCCCCCTCCTCAACGGGACGCGGTAAAATTATCAAACGTTGAACGGCCCGCTGCTGTAAAAAGGTTGGTGAGCACTGCTGTAAGGCACAAGTGAGAGCTTTTGGATTCTAAGAATTGAAAGCTCTTAATATCACCATAGGTCTTGCAAACCCTGAGAATTAAGCTTTGGAGCCCAATATTGCACCAAGACATAGTGGAACCTCGCGCAGGATATCGTTCTGCAACCGTAGCAGAAATGGACCCGTTCGAAGAATACGCGGCCATCCACAAAGGGTATTTCGATTCGTCGGAGAACGACGTGATAAAGAAAAGTTGGAATTTATTCTGCGAGGCTCTCCGTCTCACTGGTGAGACAGGACCGAAGCCTCCGCAAAAAATAAACAATTATCGTCCCCCTCCTCCTCCAAAATGTTGGTGCGCACTCCTGTAAAGCACAAGTGAAAGCTTTTGAATTCGAAGAATTGCAAGCTCTTACTATCACCACTGGTCCAGCGAAACGTGACAATTAAGCTGTACAACCCAATATTGCACCAACACAGAGTGGAACCACGCGCAGGATCTCGTTCTGCAACCGTAGCAGAGATGGGCGCGTTCGAAGAATACGCGATCATCCACGAAGGGAATTTCGATTCGTCGGCTGACGACGTGATAAAGAAAAGTTGGTATTTGTTCTGCGAGGCTCCCCGTCCCACTGGCGAGGCGGGGCCGAAGCTTCCGCAAGAATATAAACAATTAACGTCTCGCCCCTCATCGGGGCGCGGTAAAATTATCAAACGTTGACCGGTTAGCGACTATAAAAAGTTTGGGGAGCACTGCTGTGAAGCACAAGTGAGAGCTTTTGGATTCGAAGAATTGCAAGCTCTTAATATCACCATAGGTCTTGCGAACCCTGAGAATTAAGCTGTGGAGCCCAATATTGCACCAAGACAGAGTGGAACCACGCGCAGGATATCGTTCTGCAACCGTAGCAGAAATGGACCCATTCGAAGAATACGCGACCATCCACAAAGGGTATTTCGATTCGTCGGAGAACGACGTGATAAAGAAAAATTGGAATTTATTCTGCGAGGCTCTCCGTCTCACTGGTGAGACAGGGCCGATGCCTCCGCAAAAAATAAACAATTATCGTCCCCCTCCTCCTCCAAAAGGTTGGTGCGCACTGCTGTAAAGCACAAGTGAAAGCTTTTTGATTCGAAGAATTGCAAGCTCTTATTATCACCACTGGTCCAGCGAAACGTGACAATTAAACTGTACAACCCAATATTGCACCAAGAGAGAGTGGAACCACGCGCAGGATATCGTTCTGCAACCGTGGCAGAGATGGACCCGTTCGAAGAATACGCGACCATCCACAAAGTGTATTTCGATTCGTCGGAGAACGACGTGATAAAGAAAAATTGGAATTTATTCTGCGAGGCTCTCCATCTCACTGGTGAGACAGGGCCGAAGCCTCCGCAAAAAATAAACAATTATCGTCCCCCTCCTCCTCCAAAAGGTTGGTGCGCACTCCTGTAAAGCACAAGTGAAAGCTTTTGGATTCGAAGAATTGCAAGCTCTTATTATCACCACTGGTCCAGCGAAACGTGACAATTAAGCTGTACAACCCAATATTGCACCAACACAGAGTGGAACCACGCGCAGGATCTCGTTCTGCAACCGTAGCAGAGATTGGCGCGTTCGAAGAATACGCGATCATCCACGAAGGGTATTTCGATTCGTTGGCTGACGACGTGATAAAGAAAAGTTGGTGTTTGTTCTGCGAGGCTCCCCGTCCCACTGGCGAGGCGGGGCCGAAGCTTCCGCAAGAATATAAACAATTAACGTCTCGCCCTCATCGGGGCGCGGTAAAATTATCAAACGTTGACCGGTTCGCGGCTATAAAAAGTTTGGGGAGCACTGCTGTTCAGCACAAGTGAGAGCTTTTGGATTCTAAGAATTGAAAGCTCTTAATATCACCATAGGTCTTGCAAACCCTGAGAATTAAGCTTTGGAGCCCAATATTGCACCAAGACATAGTGGAACCTCGCGCAGGATATCGTTCTGCAACCGTAGCAGAAATGGACCCGTTCGAAGAATACGCGGCCATCCACAAAGGGTATTTCGATTCGTCGGAGAACGACGTGATAAAGAAAAGTTGGAATTTATTCTGCGAGGCTCTCCGTCTCACTGGTGAGACAGGACCGAAGCCTCCGCAAAAAATAAACAATTATCGTCCCCCTCCTCCTCCAAAATGTTGGTGCGCACTCCTGTAAAGCACAAGTGAAAGCTTTTGAATTCGAAGAATTGCAAGCTCTTACTATCACCACTGGTCCAGCGAAACGTGACAATTAAGCTGTACAACCCAATATTGCACCAACACAGAGTGGAACCACGCGCAGGATCTCGTTCTGCAACCGTAGCAGAGATGGGCGCGTTCGAAGAATACGCGAACATCCACGAAGGGTACTTCGATTCGTCGGCTGACGACGTGATAAAGAAAAGTTGGTATTTGTTCTGCGAGGCTCCCCGTCCCACTGGTGAGGCGGGGCCGAAGCTTCCGCAAGAATATAAACAATTAACGTCTCGCCCCTCATCGGGGCGCGGTAAAATTATCAAACGTTGACCGGTTAGCGACTATAAAAAGTTTGGGGAGCACTGCTGTGAAGCACAAGTGAGAGCTTTTGGATTCGAAGAATTGCAAGCTCTTAATATCACCATAGGTCTTGCGAACCCTGAGAATTAAGCTGTGGAGCCCAATATTGCACCAAGACAGAGTGGAACCACGCGCAGGATATCGTTCTGCAACCGTAGCAGAAATGGACCCATTCGAAGAATACGCGACCATCCACAAAGGGTATTTCGATTCGTCGGAGAACGACGTGATAAAGAAAAATTGGAATTTATTCTGCGAGGCTCTCCGTCTCACTGGTGAGACAGGGCCGATGCCTCCGCAAAAAATAAACAATTATCGTCCCCCTCCTCCTCCAAAAGGTTGGTGCGCACTGCTGTAAAGCACAAGTGAAAGCTTTTTGATTCGAAGAATTGCAAGCTCTTATTATCACTACTGGTCCAGCGAAACGTGACAATTAAGCTGTACAACCCAATATTGCACCAACGCAGAGTGGAACCACGCGCAGGATCTCGTTCTGCAACTGTAGCAGAGATGGGCGCGTTCGAAGAATACGCGACCATCCACGAAGGTTATTTCGATTCGTCGGTTGACGACGTGATAAAGAAAAATTGGAATTTATTCTGCGAGGCTCTCCGTCTCACTGGCGAGACAGGGCCGAAGCCGCCGCAAAAAATAAACAATTATCGTCCCCCTCCTCAACGGGACGCGGTAAAATTATCAAACGTTGAACGGCCCGCTGCTGTAAAAAGGTTGGTGAGCACTGCTGTAAGGCACAAGTGAGAGCTTTTGGATTCTAAGAATTGAAAGCTCTTAATATCACCATAGGTCTTGCAAACCCTGAGAATTAAGCTTTGGAGCCCAATATTGCACCAAGACATAGTGGAACCTCGCGCAGGATATCGTTCTGCAACCGTAGCAGAAATGGACCCGTTCGAAGAATACGCGGCCATCCACAAAGGGTATTTCGATTCGTCGGAGAACGACGTGATAAAGAAAAGTTGGAATTTATTCTGCGAGGCTCTCCGTCTCACTGGTGAGACAGGACCGAAGCCTCCGCAAAAAATAAACAATTATCGTCCCCCTCCTCCTCCAAAATGTTGGTGCGCACTCCTGTAAAGCACAAGTGAAAGCTTTTGAATTCGAAGAATTGCAAGCTCTTACTATCACCACTGGTCCAGCGAAACGTGACAATTAAGCTGTACAACCCAATATTGCACCAACACAGAGTGGAACCACGCGCAGGATCTCGTTCTGCAACCGTAGCAGAGATGGGCGCGTTCGAAGAATACGCGATCATCCACGAAGGGTATTTCGATTCGTCGGCTGACGACGTGATAAAGAAAAGTTGGTATTTGTTCTGCGAGGCTCCCCGTCCCACTGGCGAGGCGGGGCCGAAGCTTCCGCAAGAATATAAACAATTAACGTCTCGCCCCTCATCGGGGCGCGGTAAAATTATCAAACGTTGACCGGTTAGCGACTATAAAAAGTTTGGGGAGCACTGCTGTGAAGCACAAGTGAGAGCTTTTGGATTCGAAGAATTGCAAGCTCTTAATATCACCATAGGTCTTGCGAACCCTGAGAATTAAGCTGTGGAGCCCAATATTGCACCAAGACAGAGTGGAACCACGCGCAGGATATCGTTCTGCAACCGTAGCAGAAATGGACCCATTCGAAGAATACGCGACCATCCACAAAGGGTATTTCGATTCGTCGGAGAACGACGTGATAAAGAAAAATTGGAATTTATTCTGCGAGGCTCTCCGTCTCACTGGTGAGACAGGGCCGATGCCTCCGCAAAAAATAAACAATTATCGTCCCCCTCCTCCTCCAAAAGGTTGGTGCGCACTGCTGTAAAGCACAAGTGAAAGCTTTTTGATTCGAAGAATTGCAAGCTCTTATTAACACCACTGGTCCAGCGAAACGTGACAATTAAGCTGTACAACCCAATATTGCACCAACGCAGAGTGGAACCACGCGCAGGATCTCGTTCTGCAACTGTAGCAGAGATGGGCGCGTTCGAAGAATACGCGACCATCCACGAAGGTTATTTCGATTCGTCGGTTGACGACGTGATAAAGAAAAATTGGAATTTATTCTGCGAGGCTCTCCGTCTCACTGGTGAGACAGGGCCGAAGCCGCCGCAAAAAATAAACAATTATCGTCCCCCTCCTCAACGGGACGCGGTAAAATTATCAAACGTTGAACGGCCCGCTGCTGTAAAAAGGTTGGTGAGCACTGCTGTAAGGCACAAGTGAAAGCTTTTGGATTCGAAGAATTGCAAGCTCTTAATATCATCATAGGTCTTGCAAACCCTGAGAATTAAGCTTTGGAGCCCAATATTGCACCAAGACATAGTGGAACCTCGCGCAGGATATCGTTCTGCAACCGTAGCAGAAATGGACCCATTCGAAGAATACGCGACCATCCACGAAGGTTATTTCGATTCGTCGGTTGACGACGTGATAAAGAATAATTGGAATTTATTCTGCGAGGCTCTCCGTCTCACTGGTGAGACAGAGCCGAAGTCGCCGCAAAAAATAAACAATTATCGTCCCCCTCCTCCTCCAAAAGGTTGGTGCGCACTGCTGTAAAGCACAAGTGAAAGCTTTTGGATTCGAAGAATTGCAACCTCTTATTATCACCACTGGTCCAGCGAAACGTGACAATTAAGCTGTACAACCCGATATTGCACCAACGCAGAGTGGAACCACGCGCAGGATCTCGTTCTGCAACTGTAGCAGAGATGGGCGCGTTCGAAGAATACGCGACCATCCACGAAGGTTATTTCGATTCGTCGGTTGACGACGTGATAAAGAATAATTGGAATTTATTCTGCGAGGCTCTCCGTCTCACTGGTGAGACAGAGCCGAAGTCGCCGCAAAAAATAAACAATTATCGTCCCCCTCCTCCTCCAAAAGGTTGGTGCGCACTGCTGTAAAGCACAAGTGAAAGCTTTTGGATTCGAAGAATTGCAACCTCTTATTATCACCACTGGTCCAGCGAAACGTGACAATTAAGCTGTACAACCCGATATTGCACCAACGCAGAGTGGAACCACGCGCAGGATCTCGTTCTGCAACCGTAGCAGAGATGGGCGCGTTCGAAGAATACGCGATCATCCACGAAGGGTATTTCGATTCGTCGGTTGACGACGTGATAAAGAAAAGTTGGTATTTGTTCTGCGAGGCTCCCCGTCCCACTGGCGAGGCGGGGCCGAAGCTTCCGCAAGAATATAAACAATTAACGTCTCGCCCCTCATCGGGGCGCGGCAAAATTATCAAACGTTGACCGGTTAGCGACTATAAAAAGTTTGGGGAGCACTGCTGTAAAGCACAAGTGAGAGCTTTTGGATGCGAAGAATTGCAAGCTCTTAATATCACCATAGGTCTTGCGAACCCTGAGAATTAAGCTGTGGAGCCCAATATTGCACCAAGACAGAGTGGAACCACGCGCAGGATATCGTCCTGCATCCGTAGCAGAAATGGACCCGTTCGAAGAATACGCGACCATCCACAAAGGGTATTTCGATTCGTCGGAGAACGACGTGATAAAGAAAAATTGGAATTTATTCTGAGAGGCTCTCCGTCTCACTGTTGAGACAGGGCCGATGCCTCCGCAAAAAATAAACAATTATCGTCCCCCTCCTCCTCCAAAAGGTTGGTGCGCACTGCTGTAAAGCACAAGTGAAAGCTTTTTGATTCGAAGAATTGCAAGCTCTTATTATCACCACTGGTCCAGCGAAACGTGACAATTAAGCTGTACAACCCAATATTGCACCAAGAGAGAGTGGAACCACGCGCAGGATCTCGTTCTGCAACCGTAGCAGAGATGGGCGCGTTCGAAGAATACGCGGCCATCCACAAAGGGTATTTCGATTCGTCGGAGAACGACGAGATAAAGAAAAATTGGAATTTATTCTGCGAGCCTCTCCATCTCACTGGTGAGACAGGGCCGAAGCCTCCGCAAAAAATAAACAATTATCGTCCCCCTCCTCCTCCAAAATGTTGGTGCGCACTCCTGTAAAGCACAAGTGAAAGCTTTTGAATTCGAAGAATTGCAAGCTCTTACTATCACCACTGGTCCAGCGAAACGTGACAATTAAGCTGTACAACCCAATATTGCACCAACACAGAGTGGAACCACGCGCAGGATCTCGTTCTGCAACCGTTGCAGAGATGGGCGCGTTCGAAGAATACGCGATCATCCACGAAGGGTATTTCGATTCGTCGGCTGACGACGTGATAAAGAAAAGTTGGTATTTGTTCTGCGAGGCTCCCCGTCCCACTGGCGAGGCGGGGCCGAAGCTTCCGCAAGAATATAAACAATTAACGTCTCGCCCCTCATCGGGGCGCGGTAAAATTATCAAACGTTGACCGGTTAGCGACTATAAAAAGTTTGGGGAGCACTGCTGTGAAGCACAAGTGAGAGCTTTTGGATTCGAAGAATTGCAAGCTCTTAATATCACCATAGGTCTTGCGAACCCTGAGAATTAAGCTGTGGAGCCCAATATTGCACCAAGACAGAGTGGAACCACGCGCAGGATATCGGTCTGCAACCGTAGCAGAAATGGACCCATTCGAAGAATACGCGACCATCCACAAAGGGTATTTCGATTCGTCGGAGAACGACGTGATAAAGAAAAATTGGAATTTATTCTGCGAGGCTCTCCGTCTCACTGGTGAGACAGGGCCGATGCCTCCGCAAAAAATAAACAATTATCGTCCCCCTCCTCCTCCAAAAGGTTGGTGCGCACTGCTGTAAAGCACAAGTGAAAGCTTTTTGATTCGAAGAATTGCAAGCTCTTATTATCACCACTGGTCCAGCGAAACGTGACAATTAAGCTGTACAACCCAATATTGCACCAAGAGAGAGTGGAACCACGCGCAGGATCTCGTTCTGCAACCGTAGCAGAGATGGGCGCGTTCGAAGAATACGCGATCATCCACGAAGGTTATTTCGATTCGTCGGTTGACGACGTGATAAAGAAAAGTTGGTATTTGTTCTGCGAGGCTCCCCGTCCCACTGGCGAGGCGGGGCCGAAGCTTCCGCAAGAATATAAACAATTAACGTCTCGCCCCTCATAGGGGCGCGGCAAAATTATCAAACGTTGACCGGTTAGCGACTATAAAAAGTTTGGGGAGCACTGCTGTAAAGCACAAGTGAGAGCTTTTGGATGCGAAGAATTGCAAGCTCTTAATATCACCATAGGTCTTGCAAACCCTGAGAATTAAGCTTTGGAGCCCAATATTGCACCAAGACAGAGTGGAACCTCGCGCAGGATATCGTTCTGCAACCGTAGCAGAAATGGACCCGTTCGAAGAATACGCGGCCATCCACAAAGGGTATTTCGATTCGTCGGAGAACGACGTGATAAAGAAAAATTGGAATTTATTCTGCGAGGCTCTCCATCTCACTGGTGAGACAGGGCCGAAGCCTCCGCAAAAATATAAACAATTATCGTCCCCCTCCTCAACGGGACGAGGTAAAATTATCAAACGTTGAACGGCCCGCTGCTGTAAAAAGGTTGGTGAACACTGCTGTAAAGCACAAGTGAAAGCTTTTTGATTCGAAGAATTGCAAGCTCTTATTATCACCACTGGTCCAGCGAAACGTGACAATTAAGCTGTACAACCCAATATTGCACCAACGCAGAGTGGAACCACGCGCAGGATCTCGTTCTGCAACTGTAGCAGAGATGGGCGCGTTCGAAGAATACGCGACCATCCACGAAGGTTATTTCGATTCGTCGGTTGACGACGTGATAAAGAAAAATTGGAATTTATTCTGCGAGGCTCTCCGTCTCACTGGTGAGACAGGGCCGAAGCCGCCGCAAAAAATAAACAATTATCGTCCCCCTCCTCCTCCAAAAGGTTGGTGCGCACTGCTGTAAAGCACAAGTGAAAGCTTTTGGATTCAAAGAATTGCAACCTCTTATTATCACCACTGGTCCAGCGAAACGTGACAATTAAGCTGTACAACCCGATATTGCACCAACGCAGAGTGGAACCACGCGCAGGATCTCGTTCTGCAACCGTAGCAGAGATGGGCGCGTTCGAAGAATACGCGATCATCCACGAAGGGTATTTCGATTCGTCGGTTGACGACGTGATAAAGAAAAGTTGGTATTTGTTCTGCGAGGCTCCCCGTCCCACTGGCGAGGCGGGGCCGAAGCTTCCGCAAGAATATAAACAATTAACGTCTCGCCCCTCATCGGGGCGCGGTAAAATTATCAAACGTTGACCGGTTAGCGACTATAAAAAGTTTGGGGAGCACTGCTGTGAAGCACAAGTGAGAGCTTTTGGATTCGAAGAATTGCAAGCTCTTAATATCACCATAGGTCTTGCGAACCCTGAGAATTAAGCTGTGGAGCCCAATATTGCACCAAGACAGAGTGGAACCACGCGCAGGATATCGGTCTGCAACCGTAGCAGAAATGGACCCATTCGAAGAATACGCGACCATCCACAAAGGGTATTTCGATTCGTCGGAGAACGACGTGATAAAGAAAAATTGGAATTTATTCTGCGAGGCTCTCCGTCTCACTGGTGAGACAGGGCCGATGCCTTCGCAAAAAATAAACAATTATCGTCCCCCTCCTCCTCCAAAAGGTTGGTGCGCACTGCTGTAAAGCACAAGTGAAAGCTTTTTGATTCGAAGAATTGCAAGCTCTTATTATCACCACTGGTCCAGCGAAACGTGACAATTAAGCTGTACAACCCAATATTGCACCAACGCAGAGTGGAACCACGCGCAGGATCTCGTTCTGCAACTGTAGCAGAGATGGGCGCGTTCGAAGAATACGCGACCATCCACGAAGGTTATTTCGATTCGTCGGTTGACGACGTGATAAAGAAAAATTGGAATTTATTCTGCGAGGCTCTCCGTCTCACTGGTGAGACAGGGCCGAAGCCGCCGCAAAAAATAAACAATTATCGTTCCCCTCCTCAACGGGACGCGGTAAAATTATCAAACGTTGAACGGCCCGCTGCTGTAAAAAGGTTGGTGAGCACTGCTGTAAGGCACAAGTGAAAGCTTTTGGATTCGAAGAATTGCAAGCTCTTAATATCATCATAGGTCTTGCACACCCTGAGAATTAAGCTTTGGAGCCCAATATTGCACCAAGACATAGTGGAACCTCGCGCAGGATATCGTTCTGCAACCGTAGCAGAAATGGACCCGTTCGAAGAATACGCGGCCATCCACAAAGGGTATTTCGATTCGTCGGAGAACGACGAGATAAAGAAAAATTGGAATTTATTCTGCGAGGCTCTCCATCTCACTGGTGAGACAGGGCCGAAGCCTCCGCAAAAAATAAACAATTATCGTCCCCCTCCTCCTCCAAAAGGTTGGTGCGCACTCCTGTAAAGCACAAGTGAAAGCTTTTGAATTCGAAGAATTGCAAGCTCTTACTATCACCACTGGTCCAGCGAAACGTGACAATTAAGCTGTACAACCCAATATTGCACCAACACAGAGTGGAACCACGCGGAGGATCTCGTTCTGCAACCGTAGCAGAGATGGGCGCGTTCGAAGAATACGCGATCATCCACGAAGGGTATTTCGATTCGTCGGCTGACGACGTGATAAAGAAAAGTCGGTATTTGTTCTGCGAGGCTCCCCGTCCCACTGGCGAGGCGGGGCCGAAGCTTCCGCAAGAATATAAACAATTAACGTCCCCCTCCTCCTCCAAAAGGTTGGTGCGCACTGCTGTGAAGCACAAGTGAAAGCTTTTGGATTCGAAGAATTGCAAGCTCTTAATATCACCATAGGTCTTGCGAACCCTGAGAATTAAGCTGTGGAGCCCAATATTGCACCAAGACAGAGTGGAACCACGCGCAGGATATCGTTCTGCAACCGTAGCAGAAATGGACCCATTCGAAGAATACGCGACCATCCACAAAGTGTCATTTCGATTCGTCGGAGAACGACGTGATAAAGAAAAATTGGAATTTATTCTGCGAGGCTCTCCGTCTCACTGGTGAGACAGGGCCGATGCCTCCGCAAAAAATAAACAATTATCGTCCCCCTCCTCCTCCAAAAGGTTGGTGCGCACTGCTGTAAAGCACAAGTGAAAGCTTTTTGATTCGAAGAATTGCAAGCTCTTATTATCACCACTGGTCCAGCGAAACGTGACAATTAAGCTGTACAACCCAATATTGCACCAACGCAGAGTGGAACCACGCGCAGGATCTCGTTCTGCAACTGTAGCAGAGATGGGCGCGTTCGAAGAATACGCGACCATCCACGAAGGTTATTTCGATTCGTCGGTTGACGACGTGATAAAGAAAAATTGGAATTTATTCTGCGAGGCTTTCCGTCTCACTGGTGAGACAGGACCGAAGCCTCCGCAAAAATATAAACAATTATCGTCCCCCTCCTCAACGGGACGCGGTAAAATTATCAAACGTTGAACGGCCCGCTGCTGTAAAAAGGTTGGTGAGCACTGCTGTAAGGCACAAGTGAAAGCTTTTGGATTCGAAGAATTGCAAGCTCTTAATATCATCATAGGTCTTGCAAACCCTGAGAATTAAGCTTTGGAGCCCAATATTGCACCAAGACAGAGTGGAACCTCGCGCAGGATATCGTTCTGCAACCGTAGCAGAAATGGACCCGTTCGAAGAATACGCGGCCATCCACAAAAGGTATTTCGATTCGTCGGAGAACGACGAGATAAAGAAAAATTGGAATTTATTCTGCGAGGCTCTCCATCTCACTGGTGAGACAGGGCCGAAGCCTCCGCAAAAAATAAACAATTATCGTCCCCCTCCTCCTCCAAAAGGTTGGTGCGCACACCTGTAAAGCACAAGTGAAAGCTTTTGAATTCGAAGAATTGCAAGCTCTTACTATCACCACTGGTCCAGCGAAACGTGACAATTAAGCTGTACAACCCAATATTGCACCAACACAGAGTGGAACCACGCGCAGGATCTCGTTCTGCAACCGTAGCAGAGATTGGCGCGTTCGAAGAATACGCGATCATCCACGAAGGGTATTTCGATTCGTCGGCTGACGACGTGATAAAGAATAATTGGAATTTATTCTGCGAGGCTCTCCGTCTCACTGGTGAGACAGGGCCGAAGCCGCCGCAAAAAATAAACAATTATCGTCCCCCTCCTCCTCCAAAAGGTTGGTGCGCACTGCTGTAAAGCACAAGTGAAAGCTTTTGGATTCGAAGAATTGCAACCTCTTATTATCACCACTGGTCCAGCGAAACGTGACAATTAAGCTGTACAACCCGATATTGCACCTACGCAGAGTGGAACCACGCGCAGGATCTCGTTCTGCAACCGTAGCAGAGATGGGCGCGTTCGAAGAATACGCGATCATCCACGAAGGGTATTTCGATTTGTCGGTTGACGACGTGATAAAGAAAAGTTGGTATTTGTTCTGCGAGGCTACCCGTCCCACTGGCGAGGCGGGGCCGAAGCTTCCGCAAGAATATAAACAATTAACGTCTCGCCCCTCATCGGGGCGCGACAAAATTATCAAACGTTGACCGGTTAGCGACTATAAAAAGTTTGGGGAGCACTGCTGTAAAGCACAAGTGAGAGCTTTTGGATGCGAAGAATTGCAAGCTCTTAATATCACCATAGGTCTTGCGAACCCTGAGAATTAAGCTGTGGAGCCCAATATTGCACCAAGACAGAGTGGAACCACGCGCAGGATATCGTTCTGCAACCGTAGCAGAAATGGACCCGTTCGAAGAATACGCGACCATCCACAAAGGGTATTTCGATTCGTCGGAGAACGACGTGATAAAGAAAAATTGGAATTTATTCTGCGAGGCTCTCCGTCTCACTGTTGAGACAGGGCCGATGCCTCCGCAAAAAATAAACAATTATCGTCCCCCTCCTCCTCCAAAAGGTTGGTGCGCACTGCTGTAAAGCACAAGTGAAAGCTTTTTGATTCGAAGAATTGCAAGCTCTTATTATCACCACTGGTCCAGCGAAACGTGACAATTAAACTGTACAACCCAATATTGCACCAAGAGAGAGTGGAACCACGCGCAGGATATCGTTCTGCAACCGTAGCAGAGATGGACCCGTTCGAAGAATACGCGACCATCCACAAAGTGTATTTCGATTCGTCGGAGAACGACGTGATAAAGAAAAATTGGAATTTATTCTGCGAGGCTCTCCATCTCACTGGTGAGACAGGGCCGAAGCCTCCGCAAAAAATAAACAATTATCGTCCCCCTCCTCCTCCAAAAGGTTGGTGCGCACTCCTGTAAAGCACAAGTGAAAGCTTTTGGATTCGAAGAATTGCAAGCTCTTATTATCACCACTGGTCCAGCGAAACGTGACAATTAAGCTGTACAACCCAATATTGCACCAACACAGAGTGGAACCACGCGCAGGATCTCGTTCTGCAACCGTAGCAGAGATTGGCACGTTCGAAGAATACGCGATCATCCACGAAGGGTATTTCGATTCGTCGGCTGACGACGTGATAAAGAAAAGTTGGTGTTTGTTCTGCGAGGCTCCCCGTCCCACTGGCGAGGCGGGGCCGAAGCTTCCGCAAGAATATAAACAATTAACGTCTCGCCCCTCATCGGGGCGCGGTAAAATTATCAAACGTTGACCGGTTCGCGACTATAAAAAGTTTGGGGAGCACTGCTGTAAAGCACAAGTGAGAGCTTTTGGATTCGAAGAATTGCAAGCTCTTAATATCACCATAGGTCTTGCGAACCCTGAGAATTAAGCTGTGGAGCCCAATATTGCACCAAGAGAGAGTGGAACCACGCGCAGGATATCGTTCTGCAACTGTAGCAGAGATGGACCCGTTCGAAGAATACGCGACCATCCACAAAGGGTCATTTCGATTCGTCGAAGAAGGACGTGATAAAGAAAAATTGGAATTTATTCTGCGAGGCTCCCCGTCCCACTGACGAGGCGGGGCCGAAGCCTCCGCAAGAATATAAACAATTAACGTCTCGCCCTCATCGGGGCGCGGTAAAATTATCAAACGTTGACCGGTTGGCGGCTATAAAAAGTTTGGGGAGCACTGCTGTTCAGCACAAGTGAGAGCTTTTGGATTCTAAGAATTGAAAGCTCTTAATATCACCATAGGTCTTGCGAACCCTGAGAATTAAGCTGTGGAGCCCAATATTGCACCAAGAGAGAGTGGAACCACGCGCAGGATATCGTTCTGCAACCGTAGCAGAGATGGACCCGTTCGAAGAATACGCGACCATCCACAAAGTGTCATTTCGATTCGTCGGAGAACGACGTGATAAAGAAAAGTTGGAATTTATTCTGCGAGGCTCTCCGTCTCACTGGTGAGACAGGACCGAAGCCTCCGCAAAAATATAAACAATTATCGTCCCCCTCCTCAACGGGACGCGGTAAAATTATCAAACGTTGAACGGCCCGCTGCTGTAAAAAGGTTGGTGAGCACTGCTGTAAGGCACAAGTGAAAGCTTCTGGATTCGAAGAATTGCAAGCTCTTAATATCATCATAGGTCTTGCAAACCCTGAGAATTAAGCTTTGGAGCCTAATATTGCACCAAGACATAGTGGAACCTCGCGCAGGATATCGTTCTGCAACCGTAGCAGAAATGGACCCGTTCGAAGAATACGCGGCCATCCACAAAGGGTATTTCGATTCGTCGGAGAACGACGAGATAAAGAAAAATTGGAATTTATTCTGCGAGGCTCTCCATCTCACTGGTGAGACAGGGCCGAAGCCTCCGCAAAAAATAAACAATTATCGTCCCCCTCCTCCTCCAAAAGGTTGGTGCGCACTCCTGTAAAGCACAAGTGAAAGCTTTTGAATTCGAAGAATTGCAAGCTCTTACTATCACCACTGGTCCAGCGAAACGTGACAATTAAGCTGTACAACCCAATATTGCACCAACACAGAGTGGAACCACGCGCAGGATCTCGTTCTGCAACCGTAGCAGAGATTGGCGCGTTCGAAGAATACGCGATCATCCACGAAGGGTATTTCGATTCGTCGGCTGACGACGTGATAAAGAAAAGTTGGTGTTTGTTCTGCGAGGCTCCCCGTCCCACTGGCGAGGCGGGGCCGAAGCTTCCGCAAGAATATAAACAATTAACGTCTCGCCCCTCATCGGGGCGCGGTAAAATTATCAAACGTTGACCGGTTCGCGACTATAAAAAGTTTGGGGAGCACTGCTGTAAAGCACAAGTGAGAGCTTTTGGATTCGAAGAATTGCAAGCTCTTAATATCACCATAGGTCTTGCGAACCCTGAGAATTAAGCTGTGGAGCCCAATATTGCACCAAGAGAGAGTGGAACCACGCGCAGGATATCGTTCTGCAACTGTAGCAGAGATGGACCCGTTCGAAGAATACGCGACCATCCACAAAGGGTCATTTCGATTCGTCGAAGAAGGACGTGATAAAGAAAAATTGGAATTTATTCTGCGAGGCTCCCCGTCCCACTGACGAGGCGGGGCCGAAGCCTCCGCAAGAATATAAACAATTAACGTCTCGCCCTCATCGGGGCGCGGTAAAATTATCAAACGTTGACCGGTTGGCGGCTATAAAAAGTTTGGGGAGCACTGCTGTTCAGCACAAGTGAGAGCTTTTGGATTCTAAGAATTGAAAGCTCTTAATATCACCATAGGTCTTGCGAACCCTGAGAATTAAGCTGTGGAGCCCAATATTGCACCAAGAGAGAGTGGAACCACGCGCAGGATATCGTTCTGCAACCGTAGCAGAGATGGACCCGTTCGAAGAATACGCGACCATCCACAAAGTGTCATTTCGATTCGTCGGAGAACGACGTGATAAAGAAAAGTTGGAATTTATTCTGCGAGGCTCTCCGTCTCACTGGTGAGACAGGACCGAAGCCTCCGCAAAAATATAAACAATTATCGTCCCCCTCCTCAACGGGACGCGGTAAAATTATCAAACGTTGAACGGCCCGCTGCTGTAAAAAGGTTGGTGAGCACTGCTGTAAGGCACAAGTGAAAGCTTCTGGATTCGAAGAATTGCAAGCTCTTAATATCATCATAGGTCTTGCAAACCCTGAGAATTAAGCTTTGGAGCCTAATATTGCACCAAGACATAGTGGAACCTCGCGCAGGATATCGTTCTGCAACCGTAGCAGAAATGGACCCGTTCGAAGAATACGCGGCCATCCACAAAGGGTATTTCGATTCGTCGGAGAACGACGAGATAAAGAAAAATTGGAATTTATTCTGCGAGGCTCTCCATCTCACTGGTGAGACAGGGCCGAAGCCTCCGCAAAAAATAAACAATTATCGTCCCCCTCCTCCTCCAAAAGGTTGGTGCGCACTCCTGTAAAGCACAAGTGAAAGCTTTTGAATTCGAAGAATTGCAAGCTCTTACTATCACCACTGGTCCAGCGAAACGTGACAATTAAGCTGTACAACCCAATATTGCACCAACACAGAGTGGAACCACGCGCAGGATCTCGTTCTGCAACCGTAGCAGAGATGGGCGCGTTCGAAGAATACGCGATCATCCACGAAGGGTATTTCGATTCGTCGGCTGACGACGTGATAAAGAATAATTGGAATTTATTCTGCGAGGCTCTCCGTCTCACTGGTGAGACAGGGCCGAAGCCGCCGCAAAAAATAAACAATTATCGTCCCCCTCCTCCTCCAAAAGGTTGGTGCGCACTGCTGTAAAGCACAAGTGAAAGCTTTTGGATTCGAACAATTGCAACCTCTTATTATCACCACTGGTCCAGCGAAACGTGACAATTAAGCTGTACAACCCGATATTGCACCTACGCAGAGTGGAACCACGCGCAGGATCTCGTTCTGCAACCGTAGCAGAGATGGGCGCGTTCGAAGAATACGCGATCATCCACGAAGGGTATTTCGATTCGTCGGTTGACGACGTGATAAAGAAAAGTTGGTATTTGTTCTGCGAGGCTACCCGTCCCACTGGCGAGGCGGGGCCGAAGCTTCCGCAAGAATATAAACAATTAACGTCTCGCCCCTCATCGGGGCGCGGCAAAATTATCAAACGTTGACCGGTTAGCGACTATAAAAAGTTTGGGGAGCACTGCTGTAAAGCACAAGTGAGAGCTTTTGGATGCGAAGAATTGCAAGCTCTTAATATCACCATAGGTCTTGCGAACCCTGAGAATTAAGCTGTGGAGCCCAATATTGCTCCAAGACAGAGTGGAACCACGCGCAGGATATCGTCCTGCAACCGTAGCAGAAATGGACCCGTTCGAAGAATACGCGACCATCCACAAAGGGTATTTCGATTCGTCGGAGAACGACGTGATAAAGAAAAATTGGAATTTATTCTGCGAGGCTCTCCGTCTCACTGTTGAGACAGGGCCGATGCCTCCGCAAAAAATAAACAATTATCGTCCCCCTCCTCCTCCAAAAGGTTGGTGCGCACTGCTGTAAAGCACAAGTGAAAGCTTTTTGATTCGAAGAATTGCAAGCTCTTATTATCACCACTGGTCCAGCGAAACGTGACAATTAAGCTGTACAACCCAATATTGCACCAAGAGAGAGTGGAACCACGCGCAGGATATCGTTCTGCAACCGTAGCAGAGATGGACCCGTTCGAAGAATACGCGACCATCCACAAAGTGTCATTTCGATTCGTCGGAGAACGACGTGATAAAGAAAAGTTGGAATTTATTCTGCGAGGCTCTCCGTCTCACTGGTGAGACAGGACCGAAGCCTCCGCAAAAATATAAACAATTATCGTCCCCCTCCTCAACGGGACGCGGTAAAATTATCAAACGTTGAACGGCCCGCTGCTGTAAAAAGGTTGGTGAGCACTGCTGTAAGGCACAAGTGAAAGCTTTTGGATTCGAAGAATTGCAAGCTCTTAATATCATCATAGGTCTTGCAAACCCTGAGAATTAAGCTTTGGAGCCCAATATTGCACCAAGACAGAGTGGAACCTCGCGCAGGATATCGTTCTGCAACCGTAGCAGAAATGGACCCGTTCGAAGAATACGCGGCCATCCACAAAGGGTATTTCGATTCGTCGGAGAACGACGTGATAAAGAAAAATTGGAATTTATTCTGCGAGGCGCTCCATCTCACTGGTGAGACAGGGCCGAAGCCTCCGCAAAAATATAAACAATTATCGTCCCCCTCCTCAACGGGACGAGGTAAAATTATCAAACGTTGAACGGCCCGCTGCTGTAAAAAGGTTGGTGAACACTGCTGTAAAGCACAAGTGAAAGCTTTTTGATTCGAAGAATTGCAAGCTCTTATTATCACCACTGGTCCAGCGAAACGTGACAATTAAGCTGTACAACCCAATATTGCACCAACGCAGAGTGGAACCACGCGCAGGATCTCGTTCTGCAACTGTAGCAGAGATGGGCGCGTTCGAAGAATACGCGACCATCCACGAAGGTTATTTCGATTCGTCGGTTGACGACGTGATAAAGAAAAATTGGAATTTATTCTGCGAGGCTCTCCGTCTCACTGGTGAGACAGGGCCGAAGCCGCCGCAAAAAATAAACAATTATCGTCCCCCTCCTCCTCCTAAAGGTTGGTGCGCACTGCTGTAAAGCACAAGTGAAAGCTTTTGGATTCAAAGAATTGCAACCTCCTATTATCACCACTGGTCCAGCGAAACGTGACAATTAAGCTGTACAACCCGATATTGCACCAACGCAGAGTGGAACCACGCGCAGGATCTCGTTCTGCAACCGTAGCAGAGATGGGCGCGTTCGAAGAATACGCGATCATCCACGAAGGGTATTTCGATTCGTCGGTTGACGACGTGATAAAGAAAAGTTGGTATTTGTTCTGCGAGGCTCCCCGTCCCACTGGCGAGGCGGGGCCGAAGCTTCCGCAAGAATATAAACAATTAACGTCTCGCCCCTCATCGGGGCGCGGCAAAATTATCAAACGTTGACCGGTTAGCGACTATAAAAAGTTTGGGGAGCACTGCTGTAAAGCACAAGTGAGAGCTTTTGGATGCGAAGAATTGCAAGCTCTTAATATCACCATAGGTCTTGCGAACCCTGAGAATTAAGCTGTGGAGCCCAATATTGCACCAAGACAGAGTGGAACCACGCGCAGGATATCGTTCTGCAACCGTAGCAGAAATGGACCCGTTCGAAGAATACGCGACCATCCACAAAGGGTATTTCGATTCGTCGGAGAACGACGTGATAAAGAAAAATTGGAATTTATTCTGCGAGGCTCTCCATTTCACTGTTGAGACAGGGCCGATGCCTCCGCAAAAAATAAACAATTATCGTCCCCCTCCTCCTCCAAAAGGTTGGTGCGCACTGCTGTAAAGCACAAGTGAAAGCTTTTTGATTCGAAGAATTGCAAGCTCTTATTATCACCACTGGTCCAGCGAAACGTGACAATTAAACTGTACAACCCAATATTGCACCAAGAGAGAGTGGAACCACGCGCAGGATATCGTTCTGCAACCGTAGCAGAGATGGACCCGTTCGAAGAATACGCGACCATCCACAAAGTGTATTTCGATTCGTCGGAGAACGACGTGATAAAGAAAAATTGGAATTTATTCTGCGAGGCTCTCCATTTCACTGGTGAGACAGGGCCGAAGCCTCCGCAAAAAATAAACAATTATCGTCCCCCTCCTCCTCCAAAAGGTTGGTGCGCACTCCTGTAAAGCACAAGTGAAAGCTTTTGGATTCGAAGAATTGCAAGCTCTTATTATCACCACTGGTCCAGCGAAACGTGACAATTAAGCTGTACAACCCGATATTGCACCAACGCAGAGTGGAACCACGCGCAGGATCTCGTTCTGCAACTGTAGCAGAGATTGGCGCGTTCGAAGAATACGCGATCATCCACGAAGGGTATTTCGATTCGTCGGCTGACGACGTGATAAAGAAAAGTTGGTGTTTGTTCTGCGAGGCTCCCCGTCCCACTGGCGAGGCGGGGCCGAAGCTTCCGCAAGAATATAAACAATTAACGTCTCGCCCCTCATCGGGGCGCGGTAAAATTATCAAACGTTGACCGGTTCGCGACTATAAAAAGGTTGGGGAGCACTGCTGTAAAGCACAAGTGAGAGCTTTTGGATTCTAAGAATTGAAAGCTCTTAATATCACCATAGGTCTTGCGAACCCTGAGAATTAAGCTGTGGAGCCCAATATTGCACCAAGAGAGAGTGGAACCACGCGCAGGATATCGTTCTGCAACCGTAGCAGAGATGGACCCGTTCGAAGAATACGCGACCATCCACAAAGTGTCATTTCGATTCGTCGAAGAAGGACGTGATAAAGAAAAATTGGAATTTAATCTGCGAGGCTCCCCGTCCCACTGACGAGGCGGGGCCGAAGCCTCCGCAAGAATATAAACAATTAACGTCTCGCCCTCATCGGGGCGCGGTAAAATTATCAAACGTTGACCGGTTCGCGGCTATAAAAAGTTTGGGGAGCACTGCTGTTCAGCACAAGTGAGAGCTTTTGGATTCTAAGAATTGAAAGCTCTTAATATCACCATAGGTCTTGCGAACCCTGAGAATTAAGCTGTGGAGCCCAATATTGCACCAAGAGAGAGTGGAACCACGCGCAGGATATCGTTCTGCAACCGTAGCAGAGATGGACCCGTTCGAAGAATACGCGACCATCCACAAAGTGTCATTTCGATTCGTCGGAGAACGACGTGATAAAGAAAAGTTGGAATTTATTCTGCGAGGCTCTCCGTCTCACTGGTGAGACAGGACCGAAGCCTCCGCAAAAATATAAACAATTATCGTCCCCCTCCTCAACGGGACGCGGTAAAATTATCAAACGTTGAACGGCCCGCTGCTGTAAAAAGGTTGGTGAGCACTGCTGTAAGGCACAAGTGAAAGCTTCTGGATTCGAAGAATTGCAAGCTCTTAATATCATCATAGGTCTTGCAAACCCTGAGAATTAAGCTTTGGAGCCCAATATTGCACCAAGACATAGTGGAACCTCGCGCAGGATATCGTTCTGCAACCGTAGCAGAAATGGACCCGTTCGAAGAATACGCGGCCATCCACAAAGGGTATTTCGATTCGTCGGAGAACGACGAGATAAAGAAAAATTGGAATTTATTCTGCGAGGCTCTCCATCTCACTGGTGAGACAGGGCCGAAGCCTCCGCAAAAAATAAACAATTATCGTCCCCCTCCTCCTCCAAAATGTTGGTGCGCACTCCTGTAAAGCACAAGTGAAAGCTTTTGAATTCGAAGAATTGCAAGCTCTTACTATCACCACTGGTCCAGCGAAACGTGACAATTAAGCTGTACAACCCAATATTGCACCAACACAGAGTGGAACCACGCGCAGGATCTCGTTCTGAAACCGTAGCAGAGATGGGCGCGTTCGAAGAATACGCGATCATCCACGAAGGGTATTTCGATTCCCTCGGCTGACGACGTGATAAAGAAAAGTTGGTATTTGTTCTGCGAGGCTCCCCGTCCCACTGGCGAGGCGGGGCCGAAGCTTCCGCAAGAATATAAACAATTAACGTCTCGCCCCTCATCGGGGCGCGGTAAAATTATCAAACGTTGACCGGTTAGCGACTATAAAAAGTTTGGGGAGCACTGCTGTGAAGCACAAGTGAGAGCTTTTGGATTCGAAGAATTGCAAGCTCTTAATATCACCATAGGTCTTGCGAACCCTGAGAATTAAGCTGTGGAGCCCAATATTGCACCAAGACAGAGTGGAACCACGCGCAGGATTTCGTTCTGCAACCGTAGCAGAAATGGACCCATTCGAAGAATACGCGACCATCCACAAAGGGTATTTCGATTCGTCGGAGAACGACGTGATAAAGAAAAATTGGAATTTATTCTGCGAGGCTCTCCGTCTCACTGGTGAGACAGGGCCGATGCATCCGCAAAAAATAAACAATTATCGTCCCCCTCCTCCTCCAAAAGGTTGGTGCGCACTGCTGTAAAGCACAAGTGAAAGCTTTTTGATTCGAAGAATTGCAAGCTCTTATTATCACCACTGGTCCAGCGAAACGTGACAATTAAGCTGTACAACCCAATATTGCACCAACGCAGAGTGGAACCACGCGCAGGATCTCGTTCTGCAACTGTAGCAGAGATGGGCGCGTTCGAAGAATACGCGACCATCCACGAAGGTTATTTCGATTCGTCGAAGAAGGACGTGATAAAGAAAAATTGGAATTTATTCTGCGAGGCTCCCCGTCCCACTGACGAGGCGGGGCCGAAGCCTCCGCAAGAATATAAACAATTAACGTCTCGCCCTCATCGGGGCGCGGTAAAATTATCAAACGTTGACCGGTTGGCGGCTATAAAAAGTTTGGGGAGCACTGCTGTTCAGCACAAGTGAGAGCTTTTGGATTCTAAGAATTGAAAGCTCTTAATATCACCATAGGTCTTGCGAACCCTGAGAATTAAGCTGTGGAGCCCAATATTGCACCAAGAGAGAGTGGAACCACGCGCAGGATATCGTTCTGCAACCGTAGCAGAGATGGACCCGTTCGAAGAATACGCGACCATCCACAAAGTGTCATTTCGATTCGTCGGAGAACGACGTGATAAAGAAAAGTTGGAATTTATTCTGCGAGGCTCTCCGTCTCACTGGTGAGACAGGACCGAAGCCTCCGCAAAAATATAAACAATTATCGTCCCCCTCCTCAACGGGACGCGGTAAAATTATCAAACGTTGAAGGGCCCGCTGCTGTAAAAAGGTTGGTGAGCACTGCTGTAAGGCACAAGTGAAAGCTTCTGGATTCGAAGAATTGCAAGCTCTTAATATCATCATAGGTCTTGCAAACCCTGAGAATTAAGCTTTGGAGCCTAATATTGCACCAAGACATAGTGGAACCTCGCGCAGGATATCGTTCTGCAACCGTAGCAGAAATGGACCCGTTCGAAGAATACGCGGCCATCCACAAAGGGTATTTCGATTCGTCGGAGAACGACGAGATAAAGAAAAATTGGAATTTATTCTGCGAGGCTCTCCATCTCACTGGTGAGAAAGGGCCGAAGCCTCCGCAAAAAATAAACAATTATCGTCCCCCTCCTCCTCCAAAAGGTTGGTGCGCACTCCTGTAAAGCACAAGTGAAAGCTTTTGAATTCGAAGAATTGCAAGCTCTTACTATCACCACTGGTCCAGCGAAACGTGACAATTAAGCTGTACAACCCAATATTGCACCAACACAGAGTGGAACCACGCGCAGGATCTCGTTCTGCAACCGTAGCAGAGATGGGCGCGTTCGAAGAATACGCGATCATCCACGAAGGGTATTTCGATTCGTCGGCTGACGACGTGATAAAGAAAAGTTGGTGTTTGTTCTGCGAGGCTCCCCGTCCCACTGGCGAGGCGGGGCCGAAGCTTCCGCAAGAATATAAACAATTAACGTCTCGCCCCTCATCGGGGCGCGGTAAAATTATCAAACGTTGACCGGTTCGCGACTATAAAAAGTTTGGGGAGCACTGCTGTAAAGCACAAGTGAGAGCTTTTGGATTCGAAGAATTGCAAGCTCTTAGTATCACCATAGGTCTTGCGAACCCTGAGAATTAAGCTGTGGAGCCCAATATTGCACCAAGAGAGAGTGGAACCACGCGCAGGATATCGTTCTGCAACCGTAGCAGAAATGGACCCGTTCGAAGAATACGCGGCCATCCACAAAGGGTATTTCGATTCGTCGGAGAACGACGAGATAAAGAAAAATTGGAATTTATTCTGCGAGGCTCCCCATCTCACTGGTGAGACAGGGCCGAAGCCTCCGCAAAAAATAAACAATTATCGTCCCCCTCCTCCTCCAAAAGGTTGGTGCGCACTCCTGTAAAGCACAAGTGAAAGCTTTTGAATTCGAAGAATTGCAAGCTCTTACTATCACCACTGGTCCAGCGAAACGTGACAATTAAGCTGTACAACCCAATATTGCACCAACACAGAGTGGAACCACGCGCAGGATCTCGTTCTGCAACCGTAGCAGAGATGGGCGCGTTCGAAGAATACGCGATCATCCACGAAGGGTATTTCGATTCGTCGGCTGACGACGTGATAAAGAATAATTGGAATTTATTCTGCGAGGCTCTCCGTCTCACTGGTGAGACAGGGCCGAAGCCGCCGCAAAAAATAAACAATTATCGTCCCCCTCCTCCTCCAAAAGGTTGGTGCGCACTGCTGTAAAGCACAAGTGAAAGCTTTTGGATTCGAACAATTGCAACCTCTTATTATCACCACTGGTCCAGCGAAACGTGACAATTAAGCTGTACAACCCGATATTGCACCTACGCAGAGTGGAACCACGCGCAGGATCTCGTTCTGCAACCGTAGCAGAGATGGGCGCGTTCGAAGAATACGCGATCATCCACGAAGGGTATTTCGATTCGTCGGTTGACGACGTGATAAAGAAAAGTTGGTATTTGTTCTGCGAGGCTACCCGTCCCACTGGCGAGGCGGGGCCGAAGCTTCCGCAAGAATATAAACAATTAACGTCTCGCCCCTCATCGGGGCGCGGCAAAATTATCAAACGTTGACCGGTTAGCGACTATAAAAAGTTTGGGGAGCACTGCTGTAAAGCACAAGTGAGAGCTTTTGGATGCGAAGAATTGCAAGCTCTTAATATCACCATAGGTCTTGCGAACCCTGAGAATTAAGCTGTGGAGCCCAATATTGCTCCAAGACAGAGTGGAACCACGCGCAGGATATCGTCATGCAACCGTAGCAGAAATGGACCCTTTCGAAGAATACGCGACCATCCACAAAGGGTATTTCGATTCGTCGGAGAACGACGTGATAAAGAAAAATTGGAATTTATTCTGCGAGGCTCTCCGTCTCACTGTTGAGACAGGGCCGATGCCTCCGCAAAAAATAAACAATTATCGTCCCCCTCCTCCTCCAAAAGGTTGGTGCGCACTGCTGTAAAGCACAAGTGAAAGCTTTTTGATTCGAAGAATTGCAAGCTCTTATTATCACCACTGGTCCAGCGAAACGTGACAATTAAGCTGTACAACCCAATATTGCACCAAGAGAGAGTGGAACCACGCGCAGGATATCGTTCTGCAACCGTAGCAGAGATGGACCCGTTCGAAGAATACGCGACCATCCACAAAGTGTCATTTCGATTCGTCGGAGAACGACGTGATAAAGAAAAGTTGGAATTTATTCTGCGAGGCTCTCCGTCTCACTGGTGAGACAGGACCGAAGCCTCCGCAAAAATATAAACAATTATCGTCCCCCTCCTCAACGGGACGCGGTAAAATTATCAAACGTTGAACGGCCCGCTGCTGTAAAAAGGTTGGTGAGCACTGCTGTAAGGCACAAGTGAAAGCTTCTGGATTCGAAGAATTGCAAGCTCTTAATATCATCATAGGTCTTGCAAACCCTGAGAATTAAGCTTTGGAGCCCAATATTGCACCAAGACATAGTGGAACCTCGCGCAGGATATCGTTCTGCAACCGTAGCAGAAATGGACCCGTTCGAAGAATACGCGGCCATCCACAAAGGGTATTTCGATTCGTCGGAGAACGACGAGATAAAGAAAAATTGGAATTTATTCTGCGAGGCTCTCCATCTCACTGGTGAGACAGGGCCGAAGCCTCCGCAAAAAATAAACAATTATCGTCCCCCTCCTCCTCCAAAATGTTGGTGCGCACTCCTGTAAAGCACAAGTGAAAGCTTTTGAATTCGAAGAATTGCAAGCTCTTACTATCACCACTGGTCCAGCGAAACGTGACAATTAAGCTGTACAACCCAATATTGCACCAACACAGAGTGGAACCACGCGCAGGATCTCGTTCTGCAACCGTAGCAGAGATGGGCGCGTTCGAAGAATACGCGATCATCCACGAAGGGTATTTCGATTCGTCGGCTGACGACGTGATAAAGAAAAGTTGGTATTTGTTCTGCGAGGCTCCCCGTCCCACTGGCGAGGCGGGGCCGAAGCTTCCGCAAGAATATAAACAATTAACGTCTCGCCCCTCATCGGGGCGCGGTAAAATTATCAAACGTTGACCGGTTAGCGACTATAAAAAGTTTGGGGAGCACTGCTGTGAAGCACAAGTGAGAGCTTTTGGATTCGAAGAATTGCAAGCTCTTAATATCACCATAGGTCTTGCGAACCCTGAGAATTAAGCTGTGGAGCCCAATATTGCACCAAGAGAGAGAGTGCAACCACGCGCAGGATATCGTTCTGCAACCGTAGCAGAAATGGACCCATTCGAAGAATACGCGACCATCCACAAAGGGTATTTCGATTCGTCGGAGAACGACGTGATAAAGAAAAATTGGAATTTATTCTGCGAGGCTCTGCGTCTCACTGGTGAGACAGGGCCGATGCCTCCGCAAAAAATAAACAATTATCGTCCCCCTCCTCCTCCAAAAGGTTGGTGCGCACTGCTGTAAAGCACAAGTGAAAGCTTTTTGATTCGAAGAATTGCAAACTCTTATTATCACCACTGGTCCAGCGAAACGTGACAATTAAGCTGTACAACCCAATATTGCACCAACGCAGAGTGGAACCACGCGCAGGATCTCGTTCTGCAACTGTAGCAGAGATGGGCGCGTTCGAAGAATACGCGACCATCCACGAAGGTTATTTCGATTCGTCGGTTGACGACGTGATAAAGAAAAATTGGAATTTATTCTGCGAGGCTCTCCGTCTCACTGGTGAGACAGGGCCGAAGCCGCCGCAAAAAATAAACAATTATCGTCCCCCTCCTCAACGGGACGCGGTAAAATTATCAAACGTTGAACGGCCCGCTGCTGTAAAAAGGTTGGTGAGCACTGCTGTAAGGCACAAGTGAAAGCTTTTGGATTCGAAGAATTGCAAGCTCTTAATATCATCATAGGTCTTGCAAACCCTGAGAATTAAGCTTTGGAGCCCAATATTGCACCAAGACATAGTGGAACCTCGCGCAGGATATCGTTCTGCAACCGTAGCAGAAATGGACCCGTTCGAAGAATACGCGGCCATCCACAAAGGGTATTTCGATTCGTCGGAGAACGACGAGATAAAGAAAAATTGGAATTTATTCTGCGAGGCTCTCCATCTCACTGGTGAGACAGGGCCGAAGCCTCCGCAAAAAATAAACAATTATCGTCCCCCTCCTCCTCCAAAAGGTTGGTGCGCACTCCTGTAAAGCACAAGTGAAAGCTTTTGAATTCGAAGAATTGCAAGCTCTTACTATCACCACTGGTCCAGCGAAACGTGACAATTAAGCTGTACAACCCAATATTGCACCAACACAGAGTGGAACCACGCGCAGGATCTCGTTCTGCAACCGTAGCAGAGATGGGCGCGTTCGAAGAATACGCGATCATCCACGAAGGGTATTTCGATTCGTCGGCTGACGACGTGATAAAGAAAAGTTGGTATTTGTTCTGCGAGGCTCCCCGTCCCACTGGCGAGGCGGGGCCGAAGCTTCCGCAAGAATATAAACAATTAACGTCTCGCCCCTATCGGGGCGCGGTAAAATTATCAAACGTTGACCGGTTAGCGACTATAAAAAGTTTGGGGAGCACTGCTGTGAAGCACAAGTGAGAGCTTTTGGATTCGAAGAATTGCAAGCTCTTAATATCACCATAGGTCTTGCGAACCCTGAGAATTAAGCTGTGGAGCCCAATATTGCACCAAGACAGAGTGGAACCACGCGCAGGATATCGTTCTGCAACCGTAGCAGAAATGGACCCATTCGAAGAATACGCGACCATCCACAAAGGGTATTTCGATTCGTCGGAGAACGACGTGATAAAGAAAAATTGGAATTTATTCTGCGAGGCTCTCCGTCTCACTGGTGAGACAGGGCCGATGCCTCCGCAAAAAATAAACAATTATCGTCCCCCTCCTCCTCCAAAAGGTTGGTGCGCACTGCTGTAAAGCACAAGTGAAAGCTTTTTGATTCGAAGAATTGCAAGCTCTTATTATCACCACTGGTCCAGCGTAACGTGACAATTAAGCTGTACAACCCAATATTGCACCAACGCAGAGTGGAACCACGCGCAGGATCTCGTTCTGCAACTGTAGCAGAGATGGGCGCGTTCGAAGAATACGCGATCATCCACGAAGGGTATTTCGATTCGTCGGTTGACGACGTGATAAAGAATAATTGGAATTTATTCTGCGAGGCTCTCCGTCTCACTGGTGAGACAGGGCCGAATTCGCCGCAAAAAATAAACAATTATCGTCCCCCTCCTCCTCCAAAAGGTTGGTGCGCACTGCTGTAAAGCACAAGTGAAAGCTTTTGGATTCGAAGAATTGCAACCTCTTATTATCACCACTGGTCCAGCGAAACGTGACAATTAAGCTGTACAACCCGATATTGCAACAACGCAGAGTGGAACCACGCGCAGGATCTCGTTCTGCAACCGTAGCAGAGATGGGCGCGTTCGAAGAATACGCGATCATCCACGAAGGGTATTTCGATTCGTCGGTTGACGACGTGATAAAGAAATGTTGGTATTTGTTCTGCGAGGCTCCCCGTCCCACTGGCGAGGCGGGGCCGAAGCTTCCGCAAGAATATAAACAATTAACGTCTCGCCCCTCATCGGGGCGCGGCAAAATTATCAAACGTTGACCGGTCAGCGACTATAAAAAGTTTGGGGAGCACTGCTGTAAAGCACAAGTGAGAGCTTTTGGATGCGAAGAATTGCAAGCTCTTAATATCACCATAGGTCTTGCGAACCCTGAGAATTAAGCTGTGGAGCCCAATATTGCACCAAGACAGAGTGGAACCACGCGCAGGATATCGTCCTGCAACCGTAGCAGAAATGGACCCGTTCGAAGAATACGCGACCATCCACAAAGGGTATTTCGATTCGTCGGAGAACGACGTGATAAAGAAAAATTGGAATTTATTCTGAGAGGCTCTCCGTCTCACTGTTGAGACAGGGCCGATGCCTCCGCAAAAAATAAACAATTATCGTCCCCCTCCTCCTCCAAAAGGTTGGTGCGCACTGCTGTAAAGCACAAGTGAAAGCTTTTTGATTCGAAGAATTGCAAGCTCTTATTATCACCACTGGTCCAGCGAAACGTGACAATTAAGCTGTACAACCCAATATTGCACCAAGAGAGAGTGGAACCACGCGCAGGATCTCGTTCTGCAACCGTAGCAGAGATGGGCTCGTTCGAAGAATACGCGATCATCCACGAAGGGTATTTCGATTCGTCGGTTGACGACGTGATAAAGAAAAGTTGGTATTTGTTCTGCGAGGCTCCCCGTCCCACTGGCGAGGCGGGGCCGAAGCTTCCGCAAGAATATAAACAATTAACGTCTCGCCCCTCATCGGGGCGCGGCAAAATTATCAAAAGTTGACCGGTTAGCGACTATAAAAAGTTTGGGGAGCACTGCTGTAAAGCACAAGTGAGAGCTTTTGGATGCGAAGAATTGCAAGCTCTTAATATCACCATAGGTCTTGCAAACCCTGAGAATTAAGCTTTGGAGCCCAATATTGCACCAAGACAGAGTGGAACCTCGCGCAGGATATCGTTCTGCAACCGTAGCAGAAATGGACCCGTTCGAAGAATACGCGGCCATCCACAAAGGGTATTTCGATTCGTCGGAGAACGACGTGATAAAGAGAAATTGGAATTTATTCTGCGAGGCTCTCCATCTCACTGGTGAGACAGGGCCGAAGCCTCCGCAAAAATATAAACAATTATCGTCCCCCTCCTCAACGGGACGAGGTAAAATTATCAAACGTTGAACGGCCCGCTGCTGTAAAAAGGTTGGTGAACACTGCTGTAAAGCACAAGTGAAAGCTTTTTGATTCGCAGAATTGCAAGCTCTTATTATCACCACTGGTCCAGCGAAACGTGACAATTAAGCTGTACAACCCAATATTGCACCAACGCAGAGTGGAACCACGCGCAGGATCTCGTTCTGCAACCGTAGCAGAGATGGGCGCGTTCGAAGAATACGCGATCATCCACGAAGGGTATTTCGATTCGTCGGTTGACGACGTGATAAAGAAAAGTTGGTATTTGTTCTGCGAGGCTCCCCGTCCCACTGGCGAGGCGGGGCCGAAGCTTCCGCAAGAATATAATCAATTAACGTCTCGCCCCTCATCGGGGCGCGGCAAAATTATCAAACGTTGACCGGTTAGCGACTATAAAAAGTTTGGGGAGCACTGCTGTAAAGCACAAGTGAGAGCTTTTGGATGCGAAGAATTGCAAGCTCTTAATATCACCATAGGTCTTGCGAACCCTGAGAATTAAGCTGTGGAGCCCAATATTGCACCAAGACAGAGTGGAACCACGCGCAGGATATCGTCCTGCAACCGTAGCAGAAATGGACCCGTTCGAAGAATAGGCGACCATCCACAAAGGGTATTTCGATTCGTCGGAGAACGACGTGATAAAGAAAAATTGGAATTTATTCTGAGAGGCTCTCCGTCTCACTGTTGAGACAGGGCCGATGCCTCCGCAAAAAATAAACAATTATCGTCCCCCTCCTCCTCCAAAAGGTTGGTGCGCACTGCTGTAAAGCACAAGTGAAAGCTTTTGGATTCAAAGGATTGCAACCTCCTATTATCACCACTGGTCCAGCGAAACGTGACAATTAAGCTGTACAACCCGATATTGCACCAACGCAGAGTGGAACCACGCGCAGGATCTCGTTCTGCAACCGTAGCAGAGATGGGCGCGTTCGAAGAATACGCGATCATCCACGAAGGGTATTTCGATTCGTCGGTTGACGACGTGATAAAGAAAAGTTGGTATTTGTTCTGCGAGGCTCCCCGTCCCACTGGCGAGGCGGGGCCGAAGCTTCCGCAAGAATATAAACAATTAACGTCTCGCGCCTCATCGGGGCGCGGCAAAATTATCAAACGTTGACCGGTTAGCGACTATAAAAAGTTTGGGGAGCACTGCTGTAAAGCACAAGTGAGAGCTTTTGGATGCGAAGAATTGCAAGCTCTTAATATCACCATAGGTCTTGCGAACCCTGAGAATTAAGCTGTGGAGCCTAATATTGCACCAAGACAGAGTGGAACCACGCGCAGGATATCGTTCTGCAACCGTAGCAGAAATGGACCCGTTCGAAGAATACGCGACCATCCACAAAGGGTATTTCGATTCGTCGGAGAACGACGTGATAAAGAGAAATTGGAATTTATTCTGCGAGGCTCTCCATCTCACTGGTGAGACAGGGCCGAAGCCTCCGCAAAAATATAAACAATTATCGTCCCCCTCCTCAACGGGACGAGGTAAAATTATCAAACGTTGAACGGCCCGCTGCTGTAAAAAGGTTGGTGAACACTGCTGTAAAGCACAAGTGAAAGCTTTTTGATTCGCAGAATTGCAAGCTCTTATTATCACCACTGGTCCAGCGAAACGTGACAATTAAGCTGTACAACCCAATATTGCACCAACGCAGAGTGGAACCACGCGCAGGATCTCGTTCTGCAACCGTAGCAGAGATGGGCGCGTTCGAAGAATACGCGATCATCCACGAAGGGTATTTCGATTCGTCGGTTGACGACGTGATAAAGAAAAGTTGGTATTTGTTCTGCGAGGCTCCCCGTCCCACTGGCGAGGCGGGGCCGAAGCTTCCGCAAGAATATAATCAATTAACGTCTCGCCCCTCATCGGGGCGCGGCAAAATTATCAAACGTTGACCGGTTAGCGACTATAAAAAGTTTGGGGAGCACTGCTGTAAAGCACAAGTGAGAGCTTTTGGATGCGAAGAATTGCAAGCTCTTAATATCACCATAGGTCTTGCGAACCCTGAGAATTAAGCTGTGGAGCCCAATATTGCACCAAGACAGAGTGGAACCACGCGCAGGATATCGTCCTGCAACCGTAGCAGAAATGGACCCGTTCGAAGAATAGGCGACCATCCACAAAGGGTATTTCGATTCGTCGGAGAACGACGTGATAAAGAAAAATTGGAATTTATTCTGAGAGGCTCTCCGTCTCACTGTTGAGACAGGGCCGATGCCTCCGCAAAAAATAAACAATTATCGTCCCCCTCCTCCTCCAAAAGGTTGGTGCGCACTGCTGTAAAGCACAAGTGAAAGCTTTTGGATTCAAAGAATTGCAACCTCCTATTATCACCACTGGTCCAGCGAAACGTGACAATTAAGCTGTACAACCCGATATTGCACCAACGCAGAGTGGAACCACGCGCAGGATCTCGTTCTGCAACCGTAGCAGAGATGGGCGCGTTCGAAGAATACGCGATCATCCACGAAGGGTATTTCGATTCGTCGGTTGACGACGTGATAAAGAAAAGTTGGTATTTGTTCTGCGAGGCTCCCCGTCCCACTGGCGAGGCGGGGCCGAAGCTTCCGCAAGAATATAAACAATTAACGTCTCGCGCCTCATCGGGGCGCGGCAAAATTATCAAACGTTGACCGGTTAGCGACTATAAAAAGTTTGGGGAGCACTGCTGTAAAGCACAAGTGAGAGCTTTTGGATGCGAAGAATTGCAAGCTCTTAATATCACCATAGGTCTTGCGAACCCTGAGAATTAAGCTGTGGAGCCTAATATTGCACCAAGACAGAGTGGAACCACGCGCAGGATATCGTTCTGCAACCGTAGCAGAAATGGACCCGTTCGAAGAATACGCGACCATCCACAAAGGGTATTTCGATTCGTCGGAGAACGACGTGATAAAGAAAAATTGGAATTTATTCTGCGAGGCTCTCCGTCTCACTGTTGAGACAGGGCCGATGCCTCCGCAAAAAATAAACAATTATCGTCCCCCTCCTCCTCCAAAAGGTTCGTGCGCACTGCTGTAAAGCACAAGTGAAAGCTTTTTGATTCGAAGAATTGCAAGCTCTTATTATCACCACTGGTCCAGCGAAACGTGACAATTAAACTGTACAACCCAATATTGCACCAAGAGAGAGTGGAACCACGCGCAGGATATCGTTCTGCAACCGTAGCAGAGATGGACCCGTTCGAAGAATACGCGACCATCCACAAAGTGTATTTTGATTCGTCGGAGAACGACGTGATAAAGAAAAATTGGAATTTATTCTGCGAGGCTCTCCATCTCACTGGTGAGACAGGGCCGAAGCCTCCGCAAAAATATAAACAATTATCGTCCCCCTCCTCAACGGGACGCGGTAAAATTATCAAACGTTGAACGGCCCGCTGCTGTAAAAAGGTTGGTGAGCACTGCTGTAAGGCACAAGTGAAAGCTTCTGGATTCGAAGAATTGCAAGCTCTTAATATCATCATAGGTCTTGCGAACCCTGAGAATTAAGCTGTGGAGCCCAATATTGCACCAAGAGAGAGTGGAACCATGCGCAGGATATCGTTCTGCAACCGTAGCAGAGATGGACCCGTTCGAAGAATACGCGACCATCCACAAAGTGTCATTTCGATTCGTCGGAGAACGACGTGATAAAGAAAAGTTGGAATTTATTCTGCGAGGCTCTCCGTCTCACTGGTGAGACAGGACCGAAGCCTCCGCAAAAATATAAACAATTATCGTCCCCCTCCTCAACGGGACGCGGTAAAATTATCAAACGTTGAACGGCCCGCTGCTGTAAAAAGGTTGGTGAGCACTGCTGTAAGGCACAAGTGAAAGCTTCTGGATTCGAAGAATTGCAAGCTCTTAATATCATCATAGGTCTTGCAAACCCTGAGAATTAAGCTTTGGAGCCCAATATTGCACCAAGACATAGTGGAACCTCGCGCAGGATATCGTTCTGCAACCGTAGCAGAAATGGACCCGTTCGAAGAATACGCGGCCATCCACAAAGGGTATTTCGATTCGTCGGAGAACGACGAGATAAAGAAAAATTGGAATTTATTCTGCGAGGCTCTCCATCTCACTGGTGAGACAGGGCCGAAGCCTCCGCAAAAAATAAACAATTATCGCCCCCCTCCTCCTCCAAAATGTTGGTGCGCACTCCTGTAAAGCACAAGTGAAAGCTTTTGAATTCGAAGAATTGCAAGCTCTTACTATCACCACTGGTCCAGCGAAACGTGACAATTAAGCTGTACAACCCAATATTGCACCAACACAGAGTGGAACCACGCGCAGGATCTCGTTCTGCAACCGTAGCAGAGATGGGCGCGTTCGAAGAATACGCGATCATCCACGAAGGGTATTTCGATTCGTCGGCTGACGACGTGATAAAGAAAAGTTGGTATTTGTTCTGCGAGGCTCCCCGTCCCACTGGCGAGGCGGGGCCGAAGCTTCCGCAAGAATATAAACAATTAACGTCTCGCCCCTCATCGGGGCGCGGTAAAATTATCAAACGTTGACCGGTTAGCGACTATAAAAAGTTTGGGGAGCACTGCTGTGAAGCACAAGTGAGAGCTTTTGGATTCGAAGAATTGCAAGCTCTTAATATCACCATAGGTCTTGCGAACCCTGAGAATTAAGCTGTGGAGCCCAATATTGCACCAAGACAGAGTAGGAACCACGCGCAGGATATCGTTCTGCAACCGTAGCAGAAATGGACCCATTCGAAGAATACGCGACCATCCACAAAGGGTATTTCGATTCGTCGGAGAACGACGTGATAAAGAAAAATTGGAATTTATTCTGCGAGGCTCTCCGTCTCACTGGTGAGACAGGGCCGATGCCTCCGCAAAAAATAAACAATTATCGTCCCCCTCCTCAACGGGACGCGGTAAAATTATCAAACGTTGAACGGCCCGCTGCTGTAAAAAGGTTGGTGAGCACTGCTGTAAGGCACAAGTGAAAGCTTCTGGATTCGAAGAATTGCAAGCTCTTAATATCATCATAGGTCTTGCAAACCCTGAGAATTAAGCTTTGGAGCCCAATATTGCACCAAGACATAGTGGAACCTCGCGCAGGATATCGTTCTGCAACCGTAGCAGAAATGGACCCGTTCGAAGAATACGCGGCCATCCACAAAGGGTATTTCGATTCGTCGGAGAACGACGAGATAAAGAAAAATTGGAATTTATTCTGCGAGGCTCTCCATCTCACTGGTGAGACAGGGCCGAAGCCTCCGCAAAAAATAAACAATTATCGTCCCCCTCCTCCTCCAAAAGGTTGGTGCGCACTCCTGTAAAGCACAAGTGAAAGCTTTTGAATTCGAAGAATTGCAAACTCTTACTATCACCACTGGTCCAGCGAAACGTGACAATTAAGCTGTACAACCCAATATTGCACCAACACAGAGTGGAACCACGCGCAGGATCTCGTTCTGCAACCGTAGCAGAGATGGGCGCGTTCGAAGAATACGCGATCATCCACGAAGGGTATTTCGATTCGTCGGCTGACGACGTGATAAAGAAAAGTTGGTATTTGTTCTGCGAGGCTCCCCGTCCCACTGGCGAGGCGGGGCCGAAGCTTCCGCAAGAATATAAACAATTAACGTCTCGCCCCTCATCGGGGCGAGGTAAAATTATCAAACGTTGACCGGTTAGCGACTATAAAAAGTTTGGGGAGCACTGCTGTGAAGCACAAGTGAGAGCTTTTGGATTCGAAGAATTGCAAGCTCTTAATATCACCATAGGTCTTGCGAACCCTGAGAATTAAGCTGTGGAGCCCAATATTGCACCAAGACAGAGTGGAACCACGCGCAGGATATCGTTCTGCAACCGTAGCAGAAATGGACCCATTCGAAGAATACGCGACCATCCACAAAGGGTATTTCGATTCGTCGGAGAACGACGTGATAAAGAAAAATTGGAATTTATTCTGCGAGGCTCTCCGTCTCACTGGTGAGACAGGGCCGATGCCTCCGCAAAAAATAAACAATTATCGTCCCCCTCCTCCTCCAAAAGGTTGGTGCGCACTGCTGTAAAGCACAAGTGAAAGCTTTTTGATTCGAAGAATTGCAAGCGCTTATTATCACCACTGGTCCAGCGAAACGTGACAATTAAGCTGTACAACCCAATATTGCACCAAGAGAGAGTGGAACCACGCGCAGGATCTCGTTCTGCAACCGTAGCAGAGATGGGCGCGTTCGAAGAATACGCGATCATCCACGAAGGGTATTTCGATTCGTCGGAGAACGACGTGATAAAGAAAAATTGGAATTTATTCTGCGAGGCTCTCCATCTCACTGGTGAGACAGGGCCGAAGCCTCCGCAAAAATATAAACAATTATCGTCCCCCTCCTCAACGGGACGAGGTAAAATTATCAAACGTTGAACGGCCCGCTGCTGTAAAAAGGTTGGTGAACACTGCTGTAAAGCACAAGTGAAAGCTTTTTGATTCGAAGAATTGCAAGCTCTTATTATCACCACTGGTCCAGCGTAACGTGACAATTAAACTGTACAACCCAATATTGCACCAACGCAGAGTGGAACCACGCGCAGGATCTCGTTCTGCAACCGTAGCAGAGATGGGCGCGTTCGAAGAATACGCGATCATCCACGAAGGGTATTTCGATTCGTCGGTTGACGACGTGATAAAGAAAAGTTGGTATTTGTTCTGCGAGGCTCCCCGTCCCACTGGCGAGGCGGGGCCGAAGCTTCCGCAAGAATATAAACAATTAACGTCTCGCCCCTCATCGGGGCGCGGCAAAATTATCAAACGTTGACCGGTCAGCGACTACAAAAAGTTTGGGGGGCACTGCTGTAAAGCACAAGTGAGAGCTTTTGGATGCGAAGAATTGCAAGCTCTTAATATCACCATAGGTCTTGCGAACCCTGAGAATTAAGCTGTGGAGCCCAATATTGCACCAAGACAGAGTGGAACCACGCGCAGGATATCGTCCTGCAACCGTAGCAGAAATGGACCCGTTCGAAGAATACGCGACCATCCACAAAGGGTATTTCGATTCGTCGGAGGACGACGTGATAAAGAAAAATTGGAATTTATTCTGAGAGGCTCTCCGTCTCACTGTTGAGACAGGGCCGATGCCTCCGCAAAAAATAAACAATTATCGTCCCCCTCCTCCTCCAAAAGGTTGGTGCGCACTGCTGTAAAGCACAAGTGAAAGCTTTTTGATTCGAAGAATTGCAAGCTCTTATTATCACCACTGGTCCAGCGAAACGTGACAATTAAGCTGTACAACCCAATATTGCACCAAGAGAGAGTGGAACCACGCGCAGGATCTCGTTCTGCAACCGTAGCAGAGATGGGCTCGTTCGAAGAATACGCGATCATCCACGAAGGGTATTTCGATTCGTCGGTTGACGACGTGATAAAGAAAAGTTGGTATTTGTTCTGCGAGGCTCCCCGTCCCACTGGCGAGGCGGGGCCGAAGCTTCCGCAAGAATATAAACAATTAACGTCTCGCCCCTCATCGGGGCGCGGCAAAATTATCAAAAGTTGACCGGTTAGCGACTATAAAAAGTTTGGGGAGCACTGCTGTAAAGCACAAGTGAGAGCTTTTGGATGCGAAGAATTGCAAGCTCTTAATATCACCATAGGTCTTGCAAACCCTGAGAATTAAGCTTTGGAGCCCAATATTGCACCAAGACAGAGTGGAACCTCGCGCAGGATATCGTTCTGCAACCGTAGCAGAAATGGACCCGTTCGAAGAATACGCGGCCATCCACAAAGGGTATTTCGATTCGTCGGAGAACGACGTGATAAAGAGAAATTGGAATTTATTCTGCGAGGCTCTCCATCTCACTGGTGAGACAGGGCCGAAGCCTCCGCAAAAATATAAACAATTATCGTCCCCCTCCTCAACGGGACGAGGTAAAATTATCAAACGTTGAACGGCCCGCTGCTGTAAAAAGGTTGGTGAACACTGCTGTAAAGCACAAGTGAAAGCTTTTTGATTCGCAGAATTGCAAGCTCTTATTATCACCACTGGTCCAGCGAAACGTGACAATTAAGCTGTACAACCCAATATTGCACCAACGCAGAGTGGAACCACGCGCAGGATCTCGTTCTGCAACCGTAGCAGAGATGGGCGCGTTCGAAGAATACGCGATCATCCACGAAGGGTATTTCGATTCGTCGGTTGACGACGTGATAAAGAAAAGTTGGTATTTGTTCTGCGAGGCTCCCCGTCCCACTGGCGAGGCGGGGCCGAAGCTTCCGCAAGAATATAATCAATTAACGTCTCGCCCCTCATCGGGGCGCGGCAAAATTATCAAACGTTGACCGGTTAGCGACTATAAAAAGTTTGGGGAGCACTGCTGTAAAGCACAAGTGAGAGCTTTTGGATGCGAAGAATTGCAAGCTCTTAATATCACCATAGGTCTTGCGAACCCTGAGAATTAAGCTGTGGAGCCCAATATTGCACCAAGACAGAGTGGAACCACGCGCAGGATATCGTCCTGCAACCGTAGCAGAAATGGACCCGTTCGAAGAATAGGCGACCATCCACAAAGGGTATTTCGATTCGTCGGAGAACGACGTGATAAAGAAAAATTGGAATTTATTCTGAGAGGCTCTCCGTCTCACTGTTGAGACAGGGCCGATGCCTCCGCAAAAAATAAACAATTATCGTCCCCCTCCTCCTCCAAAAGGTTGGTGCGCACTGCTGTAAAGCACAAGTGAAAGCTTTTGGATTCAAAGAATTGCAACCTCCTATTATCACCACTGGTCCAGCGAAACGTGACAATTAAGCTGTACAACCCGATATTGCACCAACGCAGAGTGGAACCACGCGCAGGATCTCGTTCTGCAACCGTAGCAGAGATGGGCGCGTTCGAAGAATACGCGATCATCCACGAAGGGTATTTCGATTCGTCGGTTGACGACGTGATAAAGAAAAGTTGGTATTTGTTCTGCGAGGCTCCCCGTCCCACTGGCGAGGCGGGGCCGAAGCTTCCGCAAGAATATAAACAATTAACGTCTCGCGCCTCATCGGGGCGCGGCAAAATTATCAAACGTTGACCGGTTAGCGACTATAAAAAGTTTGGGGAGCACTGCTGTAAAGCACAAGTGAGAGCTTTTGGATGCGAAGAATTGCAAGCTCTTAATATCACCATAGGTCTTGCGAACCCTGAGAATTAAGCTGTGGAGCCTAATATTGCACCAAGACAGAGTGGAACCACGCGCAGGATATCGTTCTGCAACCGTAGCAGAAATGGACCCGTTCGAAGAATACGCGACCATCCACAAAGGGTATTTCGATTCGTCGGAGAACGACGTGATAAAGAAAAATTGGAATTTATTCTGCGAGGCTCTCCGTCTCACTGTTGAGACAGGGCCGATGCCTCCGCAAAAAATAAACAATTATCGTCCCCCTCCTCCTCCAAAAGGTTGGTGCGCACTGCTGTAAAGCACAAGTGAAAGCTTTTTGATTCGAAGAATTGCAAGCTCTTATTATCACCACTGGTCCAGCGAAACGTGACAATTAAACTGTACAACCCAATATTGCACCAAGAGAGAGTGGAACCACGCGCAGGATATCGTTCTGCAACCGTAGCAGAGATGGACCCGTTCGAAGAATACGCGACCATCCACAAAGTGTATTTTGATTCGTCGGAGAACGACGTGATAAAGAAAAATTGGAATTTATTCTGCGAGGCTCTCCATCTCACTGGTGAGACAGGGCCGAAGCCTCCGCAAAAAATAAACAATTATCGTCCCCCTCCTCCTCCAAAAGGTTGGTGCGCACTCCTGTAAAGCACAAGTGAAAGCTTTTGGATTCGAAGAATTGCAAGCTCTTATTATCACCACTGGTCCAGCGAAACGTGACAATTAAGCTGTACAACCCAATATTGCACCAACGCAGAGTGGAACCACGCGCAGGATCTCGTTCTGCAACTGTAGCAGAGATTGGCGCGTTCGAAGAATACGCGATCATCCACGAAGGGTATTTCGATTCGTCGGCTGACGACGTGATAAAGAAAAGTTGGTGTTTGTTCTGCGAGGCTCCCCGTCCCACTGGCGAGGCGGGGCCGAAGCTTCCGCAAGAATATAAACAATTAACGTCTCGCCCCTCATCGGGGCGCGGTAAAATTATCAAACGTTGACCGGTTCGCGACTATAAAAAGTTTGGGGAGCACTGCTGTAAAGCACAAGTGAGAGCTTTTGGATTCGAAGAATTGCAAGCCCTTAATATCACCATAGGTCTTGCGAACCCTGAGAATTAAGCTGTGGAGCCCAATATTGCACCAAGAGAGAGTGGAACCACGCGCAGGATATCGTTCTGCAACTGTAGCAGAGATGGACCCGTTCGAAGAATACGCGACCATCCACAAAGGGTCATTTCGATTCGTCGAAGAAGGACGTGATAAAGAAAAATTGGAATTTATTCTGCGAGGCTCCCCGTCCCACTGACGAGGCGGGGCCGAAGCCTCCGCAAGAATATAAACAATTAACGTCTCGCCCTCATCGGGGCGCGGTAAAATTATCAAACGTTGACCGGTTCGCGGCTATAAAAAGTTTGGGGAGCACTGCTGTTCAGCACAAGTGAGAGCTTTTGGATTCTAAGAATTGAAAGCTCTTAATATCACCATAGGTCTTGCGAACCCTGAGAATTAAGCTGTGGAGCCCAATATTGCACCAAGAGAGAGTGGAACCATGCGCAGGATATCGTTCTGCAACCGTAGCAGAGATGGACCCGTTCGAAGAATACGCGACCATCCACAAAGTGTCATTTCGATTCGTCGGAGAACGACGTGATAAAGAAAAGTTGGAATTTATTCTGCGAGGCTCTCCGTCTCACTGGTGAGACAGGACCGAAGCCTCCGCAAAAATATAAACAATTATCGTCCCCCTCCTCAACGGGACGCGGTAAAATTATCAAACGTTGAACGGCCCGCTGCTGTAAAAAGGTTGGTGAGCACTGCTGTAAGGCACAAGTGAAAGCTTCTGGATTCGAAGAATTGCAAGCTCTTAATATCATCATAGGTCTTGCAAACCCTGAGAATTAAGCTTTGGAGCCCAATATTGCACCAAGACATAGTGGAACCTCGCGCAGGATATCGTTCTGCAACCGTAGCAGAAATGGACCCGTTCGAAGAATACGCGGCCATCCACAAAGGGTATTTCGATTCGTCGGAGAACGACGAGATAAAGAAAAATTGGAATTTATTCTGCGAGGCTCTCCATCTCACTGGTGAGACAGGGCCGAAGCCTCCGCAAAAAATAAACAATTATCGTCCCCCTCCTCCTCCAAAATGTTGGTGCGCACTCCTGTAAAGCACAAGTGAAAGCTTTTGAATTCGAAGAATTGCAAGCTCTTACTATCACCACTGGTCCAGCGAAACGTGACAATTAAGCTGTACAACCCAATATTGCACCAACACAGAGTGGAACCACGCGCAGGATCTCGTTCTGCAACCGTAGCAGAGATGGGCGCGTTCGAAGAATACGCGATCATCCACAAAGGGTATTTCGATTCGTCGGCTGACGACGTGATAAAGAAAAGTTGGTATTTGTTCTGCGAGGCTCCCCGTCCCACTGGCGAGGCGGGGCCGAAGCTTCCGCAAGAATATAAACAATTAACGTCTCGCCCCTCATCGGGGCGCGGTAAAATTATCAAACGTTGACCGGTTAGCGACTATAAAAAGTTTGGGGAGCACTGCTGTGAAGCACAAGTGAGAGCTTTTGGATTCGAAGAATTGCAAGCTCTTAATATCACCATAGGTCTTGCGAACCCTGAGAATTAAGCTGTGGAGCCCAATATTGCACCAAGACAGAGTAGGAACCACGCGCAGGATATCGTTCTGCAACCGTAGCAGAAATGGACCCATTCGAAGAATACGCGACCATCCACAAAGGGTATTTCGATTCGTCGGAGAACGACGTGATAAAGAAAAATTGGAATTTATTCTGCGATGCTCTCCGTCTCACTGGTGAGACAGGGCCGATGCCTCCGCAAAAAATAAACAATTATCGTCCCCCTCCTCCTCCAAAAGGTTGGTGCGCACTGCTGTAAAGCACAAGTGAAAGCTTTTTGATTCGAAGAATTGCAAGCTCTTATTATCACCACTGGTCCAGCGAAACGTGACAATTAAGCTGTACAACCCAATATTGCACCAACGCAGAGTGGAACCACGCGCAGGATCTCGTTCTGCAACTGTAGCAGAGATGGTCGCGTTCGAAGAATACGCGACCATCCACGAAGGTTATTTCGATTCGTCGGTTGACGACGTGATAAAGAAAAATTGGAATTTATTCTGCGAGGCTCTCCGTCTCACTGGTGAGACAGGGCCGAAGCCGCCGCAAAAAATAAACAATTATCGTCCCCCTCCTCAACGGGACGCGGTAAAATTATCAAACGTTGAACGGCCCGCTGCTGTAAAAAGGTTGGTGAGCACTGCTGTAAGGCACAAGTGAAAGCTTTTGGATTCGAAGAATTGCAAGCTCTTAATATCATCATAGGTCTTGCAAACCCTGAGAATTAAGCTTTGGAGCCCAATATTGCACCAAGACATAGTGGAACCTCGCGCAGGATATCGTTCTGCAACCGTAGCAGAAATGGACCCGTTCGAAGAATACGCGATCATCCACGAAGGGTATTTCGATTCGTCGGCTGACGACGTGATAAAGAAAAGTTGGTATTTGTTCTGCGAGGCTCCCCGTCCCACTGGCGAGGCGGGGCCGAAGCTTCCGCAAGAATATAAACAATTAACGTCTCGCCCCTCATCGGGGCGCGGTAAAATTATCAAACGTTGACCGGTTAGCGACTATAAAAAGTTTGGGGAGCACTGCTGTGAAGCACAAGTGAGAGCTTTTGGATTCGAAGAATTGCAAGCTCTTAATATCACCATAGGTCTTGCGAACCCTGAGAATTAAGCTGTGGAGCCCAATATTGCACCAAGACAGAGTGGAACCACGCGCAGGATATCGTTCTGCAACCGTAGCAGAAATGGACCCATTCGAAGAATACGCGACCATCCACAAAGGGTATTTCGATTCGTCGGAGAACGACGTGATAAAGAAAAATTGGAATTTATTCTGCGAGGCTCTCCGTCTCACTGGTGAGACAGGGCCGATGCCTCCGCAAAAAATAAACAATTATCGTCCCCCTCCTCCTCCAAAAGGTTGGTGCGCACTGCTGTAAAGCACAAGTGAAAGCTTTTTGATTCGAAGAATTGCAAGCGCTTATTATCACCACTGGTCCAGCGAAACGTGACAATTAAGCTGTACAACCCAATATTGCACCAAGAGAGAGTGGAACCACGCGCAGGATCTCGTTCTGCAACCGTAGCAGAGATGGGCGCGTTCGAAGAATACGCGATCATCCACGAAGGGTATTTCGATTCGTCGGTTGACGACGTGATAAAGATAAGTTGGTATTTGTTCTGCGAGGCTCCCCGTCCCACTGGCGAGGCGGGGCCGAAGCTTCCGCAAGAATATAAACAATTAACGTCTCGCCCCTCATCGGGGCGCGGCAAAATTATCAAACGTTGACCGGTTAGCGACTATAAAAAGTTTGGGGAGCACTGCTGTAAAGCACAAGTGAGAGCTTTTGGATGCGAAGAATTGCAAGCTCTTAATATCACCATGGGTCTTGCAAACCCTGAGAATTAAGCTTTGGAGCCCAATATTGCACCAAGACAGAGTGGAACCTCGCGCAGGATATCGTTCTGCAACCGTAGCAGAAATGGACCCGTTCGAAGAATACGCGGCCATCCACAAAGGGTATTTCGATTCGTCGGAGAACGACGTGATAAAGAAAAATTGGAATTTATTCTGCGAGGCTCTCCATCTCACTGGTGAGACAGGGCCGAAGCCTCCGCAAAAATATAAACAATTATCGTCCCCCTCCTCAACGGGACGAGGTAAAATTATCAAACGTTGAACGGCCCGCTGCTGTAAAAAGGTTGGTGAACACTGCTGTAAAGCACAAGTGAAAGCTTTTTGATTCGAAGAATTGCAAGCTCTTATTATCACCACTGGTCCAGCGAAACGTGACAATTAAGCTGTACAACCCAATATTGCACCAACGCAGAGTGGAACCACGCGCAGGATCTCGTTCTGCAACCGTAGCAGAGATGGGCGCGTTCGAAGAATACGCGATCATCCACGAAGGGTATTTCGATTCGTCGGCTGACGACGTGATAAAGAAAAGTTGGTATTTGTTCTGCGAGGCTCCCCGTCCCACTGGCGAGGCGGGGCCGAAGCTTCCGCAAGAATATAAACAATTAACGTCTCGCCCCTCATCGGGGCGCGGCAAAATTATCAAACGTTGACCGGTTAGCGACTATAAAAAGTTTGGGGAGCACTGCTGTAAAGCACAAGTGAGAGCTTTTGGATGCGAAGAATTGCAAGCTCTTAATATCACCATATTTCTTGCGAACCCTGAGAATTAAGCTGTGGAGCCCAATATTGCACCAAGACAGAGTGGAACCACGCGCAGGATATCGTCCTGCAACCGTAGCAGAAATGGACCCGTTCGAAGAATAGGCGACCATCCACAAAGGGTATTTCGATTCGTCGGAGAACGACGTGATAAAGAAAAATTGGAATTTATTCTGAGAGGCTCTCCGTCTCACTGTTGAGACAGGGCCGATGCCTCCGCAAAAAATAAACAATTATCGTCCCCCTCCTCCTCCAAAAGGTTGGTGCGCACTGCTGTAAAGCACAAGTGAAAGCTTTTGGATTCGAAGAATTGCAAGCTCTTAATATCATCATAGGTCTTGCAAACCCTGAGAATTAAGCTTTGGAGCCCAATATTGCACCAAGACAGAGTGGAACCTCGCGCAGGATATCGTTCTGCAACCGTAGCAGAAATGGACCCGTTCGAAGAATACGCAGCCATCCACAAAGGGTATTTCGATTCGTCGGAGAACGTCGTGATAAAGAAAAATTGGAATTTATTCTGCGAGGCTCTCCATCTCACTGGTGAGACAGGGCCGAAGCCTCCGCAAAAATATAAACAATTATCGTCCCCCTCCTCAACGGGACGAGGTAAAATTATCAAACGTTGAACGGCCCGCTGCTGTAAAATGGTTGGTGAACACTGCTGTAAAGCACAAGTGAAAGCTTTTTGATTCGAAGAATTGCAAGCTCTTATTATCACCACTGGTCCAGCGAAACGTGACAATTAAGCTGTACAACCCAATATTGCACCAACGCAGAGTGGAACCACGCGCAGGATCTCGTTCTGCAACTGTAGCAGAGATGGGCGCGTTCGAAGAATACGCGACCATCCACGAAGGTTATTTCGATTCGTCGGTTGACGACGTGATAAAGAAAAATTGGAATTTATTCTGCGAGGCTCTCCGTCTCACTGGTGAGACAGGGCCGAAGCCGCCGCAAAAAATAAACAATTATCGTCCCCCTCCTCCTCCAAAAGGTTGGTGCGCACTGCTGTAAAGCACAAGTGAAAGCTTTTGGATTCAAAGAATTGCAACCTCTTATTATCACCACTGGTCCAGCGAAACGTGACAATTAAGCTGTACAACCCGATATTGCACCAACGCAGAGTGGAACCACGCGCAGGATCTCGTTCTGCAACCGTAGCAGAGATGGGCGCGTTCGAAGAATACGCGATCATCCACGAAGGGTATTTCGATTCGTCGGTTGACGACGTGATAAAGAAAAGTTGGTATTTGTTCTGCGAGGCTCCCCGTCCCACTGGCGAGGCGGGGCCGAAGCTTCCGCAAGAATATAAACAATTAACGTCTCGCCCCTCATCGGGGCGCGGCAAAATTATCAAACGTTGACCGGTTAGCGACTATAAAAAGTTTGGGGAGCACTGCTGTAAAGCACAAGTGAGAGCTTTTGGATGCGAAGAATTGCAAGCTCTTAATATCACCATAGGTCTTGCGAACCCTGAGAATTAAGCTGTGGAGCCCAATATTGCACCAAGACAGAGTGGAACCACGCGCAGGATATCGTTCTGCAACCGCAGCAGAGATGGACCCGTTCGAAGAATACGCGACCATCCACAAAGTGTCATTTCGATTCGTCGGAGAACGACGTGATAAAGAAAAGTTGGAATTTATTCTGCGAGGCTCTCCGTCTCACTGGTGAGACAGGACCGAAGCCTCCGCAAAAATATAAACAATTATCGTCCCCCTCCTCAACGGGACGCGGTAAAATTATCAAACGTTGAACGGCCCGCTGCTGTAAAAAGGTTGGTGAGCACTGCTGTAAGGCACAAGTGAAAGCTTCTGGATTCGAAGAATTGCAAGCTCTTAATATCATCATAGGTCTTGCAAACCCTGAGAATTAAGCTTTGGAGCCCAATATTGCACCAAGACATAGTGGAACCTCGCGCAGGATATCGTTCTGCAACCGTAGCAGAAATGGACCCGTTCGAAGAATACGCGGCCATCCACAAAGGGTATTTCGATTCGTCGGAGAACGACGAGATAAAGAAAAATTGGAATTTATTCTGCGAGGCTCTCCATCTCACTGGTGAGACAGGGCCGAAGCCTCCGCAAAAAATAAACAATTATCGTCCCCCTCCTCCTCCAAAATGTTGGTGCGCACTCCTGTAAAGCACAAGTGAAAGCTTTTGAATTCGAAGAATTGCAAGCTCTTACTATCACCACTGGTCCAGCGAAACGTGACAATTAAGCTGTACAACCCAATATTGCACCAACACAGAGTGGAACCACGCGCAGGATCTCGTTCTGCAACCGTTGCAGAGATGGGCGCGTTCGAAGAATACGCGATCATCCACGAAGGGTATTTCGATTCGTCGGCTGACGACGTGATAAAGAAAAGTTGGTATTTGTTCTGCGAGGCTCCCCGTCCCACTGGCGAGGCGGGGCCGAAGCTTCCGCAAGAATATAAACAATTAACGTCTCGCCCCCCATCGGGGCGCGGTAAAATTATCAAACGTTGACCGGTTAGCGACTATAAAAAGTTTGGGGAGCACTGCTGTGAAGCACAAGTGAGAGCTTTTGGATTCGAAGAATTGCAAGCTCTTAATATCACCATAGGTCTTGCGAACCCTGAGAATTAAGCTGTGGAGCCCAATATTACACCAAGACAGAGTGGAACCACGCGCAGGATATCGTTCTGCAACCGTAGCAGAAATGGACCCATTCGAAGAATACGCGACCATCCACAAAGGGTATTTCGATTCGTCGGAGAACGACGTGATAAAAAAAAATTGGAATTTATTCTGCGAGGCTCTCCGTCTCACTGGTGAGACAGGGCCGATGCCTTCGCAAAAAATAAACAATTATCGTCCCCCTCCTCCTCCAAAAGGTTGGTGCGCACTGCTGTAAAGCACAAGTGAAAGCTTTTTGATTCGAAGAATTGCAAGCTCTTATTATCACCACTGGTCCAGCGAAACGTGACAATTAAGCTGTACAACCCAATATTGCACCAACGCAGAGTGGAACCACGCGCAGGATCTCGTTCTGCAACTGTAGCAGAGATGGGCGCGTTCGAAGAATACGCGACCATCCACGAAGGTTATTTCGATTCGTCGGTTGACGACGTGATAAAGAAAAATTGGAATTTATTCTGCGAGGCTCTCCGTCTCACTGGTGAGACAGGGCCGAAGCCGCCGCAAAAAATAAACAATTATCGTTCCCCTCCTCAACGGGACGCGGTAAAATTATCAAACGTTGAACGGCCCGCTGCTGTAAAAAGGTTGGTGAGCACTGCTGTAAGGCACAAGTGAAAGCTTTTGGATTCGAAGAATTGCAAGCTCTTAATATCATCATAGGTCTTGCACACCCTGAGAATTAAGCTTTGGAGCCCAATATTGCACCAAGACATAGTGGAACCTCGCGCAGGATATCGTTCTGCAACCGTAGCAGAAATGGACCCGTTCGAAGAATACGCGGCCATCCACAAAGGGTATTTCGATTCGTCGGAGAACGACGAGATAAAGAAAAATTGGAATTTATTCTGCGAGGCTCTCCATCTCACTGGTGAGACAGGGCCGAAGCCTCCGCAAAAAATAAACAATTATCGTCCCCCTCCTCCTCCAAAAGGTTGGTGCGCACTCCTGTAAAGCACAAGTGAAAGCTTTTGAATTCGAAGAATTGCAAGCTCTTACTATCACCGCTGGTCCAGCGAAACGTGACAATTAAGCTGTACAACCCAATATTGCACCAACACAGAGTGGAACCACGCGCAGGATCTCGTTCTGCAACCGTAGCAGAGATGGGCGCGTTCGAAGAATACGCGATCATCCACAAAGGGTATTTCGATTCGTCGGCTGACGACGTGATAAAGAAAAGTTGGTATTTGTTCTGCGAGGCGGGGCCGAAGCTTCCGCAAGAATATAAACAATTAACGTCTCGCCCCTCATCGGGGCGCGGCAAAATTGTCAAACGTTGACCGGTTAGCGACTATAAAAAGTTTGGGGAGCACTGCTGTGAAGCACAAGTGAGAGCTTTTGGATTCGAAGAATTGCAAGCTCTTAATATCACCATAGGTCTTGCGAACCCTGAGAATTAAGCTGTGGAGCCCAATATTGCACCAAGACAGAGTGGAACCACGCGCAGGATATCGTTCTGCAACCGTAGCAGAAATGGACCCATTCGAAGAATACGCGACCATCCACAAAGGGTATTTCGATTCGTCGGAGAACGACGTGATAAAGAAAAATTGGAGTTTATTCTGCGAGGCTCTCCGTCTCACTGGTGAGACAGGGCCGATGCCTCCGCAAAAAATAAACAATTATCGTCCCCCTCCTCCTCCAAAAGGTTGGTGCGCACTGCTGTAAAGCACAAGTGAAAGCTTTTTGATTCGAAGAATTGCAAGCTCTTATTATCACCACTGGTCCAGCGAAACGTGACAATTAAGCTGTACAACCCAATATTGCACCAACGCAGAGTGGAACCACGCGCAGGATCTCGTTCTGCAACTGTAGCAGAGATGGGCGCGTTCGAAGAATACGCGACCATCCACGAAGGTTATTTCGATTCGTCGGTTGACGACGTGATAAAGAAAAATTGGAATTTATTCTGCGAGGCTCTCCGTCTCACTGGTCAGACAGGGCCGAAGCCGCCGCAAAAAATAAACAATTATCGTCCCCCTCCTCAACGGGACGCGGTAAAATTATCAAACGTTGAACGGCCCGCTGCTGTAAAAAGGTTGGTGAGCACTGCTGTAAGGCACAAGTGAAAGCTTTTGGATTCGAAGAATTGCAAGCTCTTAATATCATCATAGGTCTTGCAAACCCTGAGAATTAAGCTTTGGAGCCCAATATTGCACCAAGACATAGTGGAACCTCGCGCAGGATATCGTTCTGCAACCGTAGCAGAAATGGACCCGTTCGAAGAATACGCGGCCATCCACAAAGGGTATTTCGATTCGTCGGAGAACGACGAGATAAAGAAAAATTGGAATTTATTCTGCGAGGCTCTCCATCTCACTGGTGAGACAGGACCGAAGCCTCCGCAAAAAATAAACAATTATCGTCCCCCTCCTCCTCCAAAAGGTTGGTGCGCACTCCTGTAAAGCACAAGTGAAAGCTTTTGAATTCGAAGAATTGCAAGCTCTTACTATCACCACTGGTCCAGTGAAACGTGACAATTAAGCTGTACAACCCAATATTGCACCAACACAGAGTGGAACCACGCGCAGGATCTCGTTCTGCAACCGTAGCAGAGATGGGCGCGTTCGAAGAATACGCGATCATCCACGAAGGGTATTTCGATTCGTCGGCTGACGACGTGATAAAGAAAAGTTGGTATTTGTTCTGCGAGGCTCCCCGTCCCACTGGCGAGGCGGGGCCGAAGCTTCCGCAAGAATATAAACAATTAACGTCTCGCCCCTCATCGGGGCGCGGCAAAATTATCAAACGTTGACCGGTTAGCGACTATAAAAAGTTTGGGGAGCACTGCTGTGAAGCACAAGTGAGAGCTTTTGGATTCGAAGAATTGCAAGCTCTTAATATCACCATAGGTCTTGCGAACCCTGAGAATTAAGCTGTGGAGCCCAATATTGCACCAAGACAGAGTGGAACCACGCGCAGGATATCGTTCTGCAACCGTAGCAGAAATGGACCCATTCGAAGAATACGCGACCATCCACAAAGGGTATTTCGATTCGTCGGAGAACGACGTGATAAAGAAAAATTGGAATTTATTCTGCGAGGCTCCCCGTCCCACTGACGAGGCGGGGCCGAAGCCTCCGCAAGAATATAAACAATTAACGTCTCGCCCCTCATCGGGGCGCGGTAAAATTATCAAACGTTGACCGGTTCGCGGCTATAAAAAGTTTGGGGAGCACTGCTGTTCAGCACAAGTGAGAGCTGTTGGATTCTAAGAATTGAAAGCTCTTAATATCACCATAGGTCTTGCGAACCCTGAGAATTAAGCTGTGGAGCCCAATATTGCACCAAGAGAGAGTGGAACCACGCGCAGGATATCGTTCTGCAACCGTAGCAGAGATGGACCCGTTCGAAGAATACGCGACCATCCACAAAGTGTCATTTCGATTCGTCGGAGAACGACGTGATAAAGAAAAGTTGGAATTTATTCTGCGAGGCTCTCCGTCTCACTGGTGAGACAGGACCGAAGCCTCCGCAAAAATATAAACAATTATCGTCCCCCTCCTCAACGGGACGCGGTAAAATTATCAAACGTTGAACGGCCCGCTGCTGTAAAAAGGTTGGTGAGCACTGCTGTAAGGCACAAGTGAAAGCTTTTGGATTCGAAGAATTGCAAGCTCTTAATATCATCATAGGTCTTGCAAACCCTGAGAATTAAGCTTTGGAGCCCAATATTGCACCAAGACAGAGTGGAACCACGCGCAGGATATCGTTCTGCAACCGTAGCAGAAATGGACCCATTCGAAGAATACGCGACCATCCACAAAGGGTATTTCGATTCGTCGGAGAACGACGTGATAAAGAAAAATTGGAATTTATTCTGCGAGGCTCTCCGTCTCACTGGTGAGACAGGGCTGATGCCTCCGCAAAAAATAAACAATTATCGTCCCCCTCCTCCTCCAAAAGGTTGGTGCGCACTGCTGTAAAGCACAAGTGAAAGCTTTTTGATTCGAAGAATTGCAAGCTCTTATTATCACCACTGGTCCAGCGAAACGTGACAATTAAGCTGTACAACCCAATATTGCACCAACGCAGAGTGGAACCACGCGCAGGATCTCGTTCTGCAACTGTAGCAGAGATGGGTGCGTTCGAAGAATACGCGACCATCCACGAAGGTAATTTCGATTCGTCGGTTGACGACGTGATAAAGAAAAATTGGAATTTATTCTGCGAGGCTCTCCGTCTCACTGGTGAGACAGGGCCGAAGCCGCCGCAAAAAATAAAAACAATTATCGTCCCCCTCCTCAACGGGACGCGGTAAAATTATCAAACGTTGAACGGCCCGCTGCTGTAAAAAGGTTGGTGAGCACTGCTGTAAGGCACAAGTGAAAGCTTTTGGATTCGAAGAATTGCAAGCTCTTAATATCATCATAGGTCTTGCAAACCCTGAGAATTAAGCTTTGGAGCCCAATATTGCACCAAGACATAGTGGAACCTCGCGCAGGATATCGTTCTGCAACCGTAGCAGAAATGGACCCGTTCGAAGAATACGCGGCCATCCACAAAGGGTATTTCGATTCGTCGGAGAACGACGAGATAAAGAAAAATTGGAATTTATTCTGCGAGGCTCTCCATCTCACTGGTGAGACAGGGCCGAAGCCTCCGCAAAAAATAAACAATTATCGTCCCCCTCCTCCTCCAAAAGGTTGGTGCGCACTCCTGTAAAGCACAAGTGAAAGCTTTTGAATTCGAAGAATTGCAAGCTCTTACTATCACCACTGGTCCAGCGAAACGTGACAATTAAGCTGTACAACCCAATATTGCACCAACACAGAGTGGAACCACGCGCAGGATCTCGTTCTGCAACCGTAGCAGAGATGGGCGCGTTCGAAGAATACGCGATCATCCACGAAGGGTATTTCGATTCGTCGGCTGACGACGTGATAAAGAAAAGTTGGTATTTGTTCTGCGAGGCTCCCCGTCCCACTGGCGAGGCGGGGCCGAAGCTTCCGAAAGAATATAAACAATTAACGTCTCGCCCCTCATCGGGGCGCGGCAAAATTATCAAACGTTGACCGGTTAGCGACTATAAAAAGTTTGGGGAGCACTGCTGTGAAGCACAAGTGAGAGCTTTTGGATTCGAAGAATTGCAAGCTCTTAATATCACCATAGGTCTTGCGAACCCTGAGAATTAAGCTGTGGAGCCCAATATTGCACCAAGACAGAGTGGAACCACGCGCAGGATATCGTTCTGCAACCGTAGCAGAAATGGACCCATTCGAAGAATACGCGACCATCCACAAAGGGTATTTCGATTCGTCGGAGAACGACGTGATAAAGAAAAATTGGAATTTATTCTGCGAGGCTCTCCGTCTCACTGGTGAGACAGGGCCGATGCCTCCGCAAAAAATAAACAATTATCGTCCCCCTCCTCCTCCAAAAGGTTGGTGCGCACTGCTGTAAAGCACAAGTGAAAGCTTTTTGATTCGAAGAATTGCAAGCTCTTATTATCACCACTGGTCCAGCGAAACGTGACAATTAAGCTGTACAACCCAATATTGCACCAACGCAGAGTGGAACCACGCGCAGGATCTCGTTCTGCAACTGTAGCAGAGATGGGCGCGTTCGAAGAATACGCGACCATCCACGAAGGTTATTTCGATTCGTCGGTTGACGACGTGATAAAGAAAAATTGGAATTTATTCTGCGAGGCTCTCCGTCTCACTGGTGAGACAGGGCCGAAGCCGCCGCAAAAAATAAACAATTATCGTCCCCCTCCTCAACGGGACGCGGTAAAATTATCAAACGTTGAACGGCCCGCTGCTGTAAAAAGGTTGGTGAGCACTGCTGTAAGGCACAAGTGAAAGCTTTTGGATTCGAAGAATTGCAAGCTCTTAATATCATCATAGGTCTTGCAAACCCTGAGAATTAAGCTTTGGAGCCCAATATTGCACCAAGACATAGTGGAACCTCGCGCAGGATATCGTTCTGCAACCGTAGCAGAAATGGACCCGTTCGAAGAATACGCGGCCATCCACAAAGGGTATTTCGATTCGTCGGAGAACGACGAGATAAAGAAAAATTGGAATTTATTCTGCGAGGCTCTCCATCTCACTGGTGAGACAGGGCCGAAGCCTCCGCAAAAAATAAACAATTATCGTCCCCCTCCTCCTCCAAAAGGTTGGTGCGCACTCCTGTAAAGCACAAGTGAAAGCTTTTGAATTCGAAGAATTGCAAGCTCTTACTATCACCACTGGTCCAGTGAAACGTGACAATTAAGCTGTACAACCCAATATTGCACCAACACAGAGTGGAACCACGCGCAGGATCTCGTTCTGCAACCGTAGCAGAGATGGGCGCGTTCGAAGAATACGCGATCATCCACGAAGGGTATTTCGATTCGTCGGCTGACGACGTGATAAAGAAAAGTTGGTATTTGTTCTGCGAGGCTCCCCGTCCCACTGGCGAGGCGGGGCCGAAGCTTCCGCAAGAATATAAACAATTAACGTCTCGCCCCTCATCGGGGCGCGGCAAAATTATCAAACGTTGACCGGTTAGCGACTATAAAAAGTTTGGGGAGCACTGCTGTGAAGCACAAGTGAGAGCTTTTGGATTCGAAGAATTGCAAGCTCTTAATATCACCATAGGTCTTGCGAACCCTGAGAATTAAGCTGTGGAGCCCAATATTGCACCAAGACAGAGTGGAACCACGCGCAGGATATCGTTCTGCAACCGTAGCAGAAATGGACCCATTCGAAGAATACGCGACCATCCACAAAGGGTATTTCGATTCGTCGGAGAACGACGTGATAAAGAAAAATTGGAATTTATTCTGCGAGGCTCCCCGTCCCACTGACGAGGCGGGGCCGAAGCCTCCGCAAGAATATAAACAATTAACGTCTCGCCCCTCATCGGGGCGCGGTAAAATTATCAAACGTTGACCGGTTCGCGGCTATAAAAAGTTTGGGGAGCACTGCTGTTCAGCACAAGTGAGAGCTGTTGGATTCTAAGAATTGAAAGCTCTTAATATCACCATAGGTCTTGCGAACCCTGAGAATTAAGCTGTGGAGCCCAATATTGCACCAAGAGAGAGTGGAACCACGCGCAGGATATCGTTCTGCAACCGTAGCAGAAATGGACCCGTTCGAAGAATACGCGGCCATCCACAAAGGGTATTTCGATTCGTCGGAGAACGACGAGATAAAGAAAAATTGGAATTTATTCTGCGAGGCTCTCCATCTCACTGGTGAGACAGGGCCGAAGCCTCCGCAAACAATAAACAATTATCGTCCCCCTCCTCCTCCAAAAGGTTGGTGCGCACACCTGTAAAGCACAAGTGAAAGCTTTTGAATTCGAAGAATTGCAAGCTCTTACTATCACCACTGGTCCAGCGAAACGTGACAATTAAGCTGTACAACCCGATATTGCACCAACGCAGAGTGGAACCACGCGCAGGATCTCGTTCTGCAACCGTAGCAGAGATGGGCGCGTTCGAAGAATACGCGATCATCCACAAAGTGTCATTTCGATTCGTTGGAGAACGACGTGATAAAGAAAAGTTGGAATTTATTCTGCGAGGCTCTCCGTCTCACTGGTGAGACAGGGCCGAAGCCGCCGCAAAAAATAAACAATTATCGTCCCCCTCCTCAACGGGACGCGGTAAAATTATCAAACGTTGAACGGCCCGCTGCTGTAAAAAGGTTGGTGAGCACTGCTGTAAGGCACAAGTGAAAGCTTCTGGATTCGAAGAATTGCAAGCTCTTAATATCATCATAGGTCTTGCAAACCCTGAGAATTAAGCTGTGGAGCCCAATATTGCACCAAGACAGAGTGGAACCTCGCGCAGGATATCGTTCTGCAACCGTAGCAGAAATGGACCCGTTCGAAGAATACGCGGCCATCCACAAAGGGTATTTCGATTCGTCGGAGAACGACGAGATAAAGAAAAATTGGAATTTATTCTGCGAGGCTCTCCATCTCACTCGTGAGACAGGGCCGAAGCCTCCGCAAAAAATAAACAATTATCGTCCCCCTCCTCCTCCAAAATGTTGGTGCGCACTCCTGTAAAGCACAAGTGAAAGCTTTTGAATTCGAAGAATTGCAAGCTCTTACTATCACCACTGGTCCAGCGAAACGTGACAATTAAGCTGTACAACCCAATATTGCACCAACACAGAGTGGAACCACGCGCAGGATCTCGTTCTGCAACCGTAGCAGAGATGGGCGCGTTCGAAGAATACGCGATCATCCACGAAGGGTATTTCGATTCGTCGGCTGACGACGTGATAAAGAAAAGTTGGTATTTGTTCTGCGAGGCTCCCCGTCCTACTGGCGAGGCGGGGCCGAAGCCTCCGCAAGAATATAAACAATTAACGTCTCGCCCCTCATCGGGGCGCGGTAAAATTATCAAACGTTGACCGGTTAGCGACTATAAAAAGTTTGGGGAGCACTGCTGTTCAGCACAAGTGAGAGCTTTTGGATTCGAAGAATTGCAAGCTCTTAATATCACCATAGGTCTTGCGAACCCTGAGAATTAAGCTGTGGAGCCCAATATTGCACCAAGACAGAGTGGAACCACGCGCAGGATATCGTTCTGCAACCGTAGCAGAAATGGACCCATTCGAAGAATACGCGACCATCCACAAAGGGTATTTCGATTCGTCGGAGAACGACGTGATAAAGAAAAATTGGAATTTATTCTGCGAGGCTCTCCGTCTCACTGGTGAGACAGGGCCGATGCCTCCGCAAAAAATAAACAATTATCGTCCCCCTCCTCCTCCAAAAGGTTGGTGCGCACTGCTGTAAAGCACAAGTGAAAGCTTTTTGATTCGAAGAATTGCAAGCTCTTATTATCACCACTGGTCCAGCGAAACGTGACAATTAAGCTGTACAACCCAATATTGCACCAACGCAGAGTGGAACCACGCGCAGGATCTCGTTCTGCAACTGTAGCAGAGATGGGTGCGTTCGAAGAATACGCGACCATCCACGAAGGTAATTTCGATTCGTCGGTTGACGACGTGATAAAGAAAAATTGGAATTTATTCTGCGAGGCTCTCCGTCTCACTGGTGAGACAGGGCCGAAGCCGCCGCAAAAAATAAACAATTATCGTCCCCCTCCCCAACGGGACGCGGTAAAATTATCAAACGTTGAACGGCCCGCTGCTGTAAAAAGGTTGGTAAGTACTGCTGTAAGGCACAAGTGAAAGCTTTTGGATTCGAAGAATTGCAAGCTCTTAATATCATCATAGGTCTTGCAAACCCTGAGAATTAAGCTTTGGAGCCCAATATTGCACCAAGACATAGTGGAACCTCGCGCAGGATATCGTTCTGCAACCGTAGCAGAAATGGACCCGTTCGAAGAATACGCGGCCATCCACAAAGGGTATTTCGATTCGTCGGAGAACGACGTGATAAAGAAAAATTGGAATTTATTCTGCGAGGCTCCCCGTCCCACTGACGAGGCGGGGCCGAAGCCTCCGCAAGAATATAAACAATTAACGTCTCGCCCCTCATCGGGGCGCGGTAAAATTATCAAACGTTGACCGGTTCGCGGCTATAAAAAGTTTGGGGAGCACTGCTGTTCAGCACAAGTGAGAGCTGTTGGATTCTAAGAATTGAAAGCTCTTAATATCACCATAGGTCTTGCGAACCCTGAGAATTAAGCTGTGGAGCCCAATATTGCACCAAGAGAGAGTGGAACCACGCGCAGGATATCGTTCTGCAACCGTAGCAGAGATGGACCCGTTCGAAGAATACGCGACCATCCACAAAGTGTCATTTCGATTCGTCGGAGAACGACGTGATAAAGAAAAGTTGGAATTTATTCTGCGAGGCTCTCCGTCTCACTGGTGAGACAGGACCGAAGCCTCCGCAAAAATATAAACAATTATCGTCCCCCTCCTCAACGGGACGCGGTAAAATTATCAAACGTTGAACGGCCCGCTGCTGTAAAAAGGTTGGTGAGCACTGCTGTAAGGCACAAGTGAAAGCTTTTGGATTCGAAGAATTGCAAGCTCTTAATATCATCATAGGTCTTGCAAACCCTGAGAATTAAGCTTTGGAGCCCAATATTGCACCAAGACAGAGTGGAACCTCGCGCAGGATATCGTTCTGCAACCGTAGCAGAAATGGACCCGTTCGAAGAATACGCGGCCATCCACAAAGGGTATTTCGATTCGTCGGAGAACGACGAGATAAAGAAAAATTGGAATTTATTCTGCGAGGCTCTCCATCTCACTGGTGAGACAGGGCCGAAGCCTCCGCAAAAAATAAACAATTATCGTCCCCCTCCTCCTCCAAAAGGTTGGTGCGCACACCTGTAAAGCACAAGTGAAAGCTTTTGAATTCGAAGAATTGCAAGCTCTTACTATCACCACTGGTCCAGCGAAACGTGACAATTAAGCTGTACAACCCAATATTGCACCAACACAGAGTGGAACCACGCGCAGGATCTCGTTCTGCAACCGTAGCAGAGATGGGCGCGTTCGAAGAATACGCGATCATCCACGAAGGGTATTTCGATTCGTCGGCTGACGACGTGATAAAGAAAAGTTGGTATTTGTTCTGCGAGGCTCCCCGTCCCACTGGCGAGGCGGGGCCGAAGCTTCCGCAAGAATATAAACAATTAACGTCTCGCCCCTCATCGGGGCGCGGCAAAATTATCAAACGTTGACCGGTTAGCGACTATAAAAAGTTTGGGGAGCACTGCTGTGAAGCACAAGTGAGAGCTTTTGGATTCGAAGAATTGCAAGCTCTTAATATCACCATAGGTCTTGCGAACCCTGAGAATTAAGCTGTGGAGCCCAATATTGCACCAAGACAGAGTGGAACCACGCGCAGGATATCGTTCTGCAACCGTAGCAGAAATGGACCCATTCGAAGAATACGCGACCATCCACAAAGGGTATTTCGATTCGTCGGAGAACGACGTGATAAAGAAAAATTGGAATTTATTCTGCGAGGCTCCCCGTCCCACTGACGAGGCGGGGCCGAAGCCTCCGCAAGAATATAAACAATTAACGTCTCGCCCCTCATCGGGGCGCGGTAAAATTATCAAACGTTGACCGGTTCGCGGCTATAAAAAGTTTGGGGAGCACTGCTGTTCAGCACAAGTGAGAGCTGTTGGATTCTAAGAATTGAAAGCTCTTAATATCACCATAGGTCTTGCGAACCCTGAGAATTAAGCTGTGGAGCCCAATATTGCACCAAGAGAGAGTGGAACCACGCGCAGGATATCGTTCTGCAACCGTAGCAGAGATGGACCCGTTCGAAGAATACGCGACCATCCACAAAGTGTCATTTCGATTCGTCGGAGAACGACGTGATAAAGAAAAGTTGGAATTTATTCTGCGAGGCTCTCCGTCTCACTGGTGAGACAGGACCGAAGCCTCCGCAAAAATATAAACAATTATCGTCCCCCTCCTCAACGGGACGCGGTAAAATTATCAAACGTTGAACGGCCCGCTGCTGTAAAAAGGTTGGTGAGCACTGCTGTAAGGCACAAGTGAAAGCTTTTGGATTCGAAGAATTGCAAGCTCTTAATATCATCATAGGTCTTGCAAACCCTGAGAATTAAGCTTTGGAGCCCAATATTGCACCAAGACAGAGTGGAACCTCGCGCAGGATATCGTTCTGCAACCGTAGCAGAAATGGACCCGTTCGAAGAATACGCGGCCATCCACAAAGGGTATTTCGATTCGTCGGAGAACGACGAGATAAAGAAAAATTGGAATTTATTCTGCGAGGCTCTCCATCTCACTGGTGAGACAGGGCCGAAGCCTCCGCAAAAAATAAACAATTATCGTCCCCCTCCTCCTCCAAAAGGTTGGTGCGCACACCTGTAAAGCACAAGTGAAAGCTTTTGAATTCGAAGAATTGCAAGCTCTTACTATCACCACTGGTCCAGCGAAACGTGACAATTAAGCTGTACAACCCAATATTGCACCAACACAGAGTGGAACCACGCGCAGGATCTCGTTCTGCAACCGTAGCAGAGATGGGCGCGTTCGAAGAATACGCGATCATCCACGAAGGGTATTTCGATTCGTCGGCTGACGACGTGATAAAGAAAAGTTGGTATTTGTTCTGCGAGGCTCCCCGTCCCACTGGCGAGGCGGGGCCGAAGCTTCCGCAAGAATATAAACAATTAACGTCTCGCCCCTCATCGGGGCGCGGTAAAATTATCAAACGTTGACCGGTTAGCGACTATAAAAAGTTTGGGGAGCACTGCTGTGAAGCACAAGTGAGAGCTTTTGGATTCGAAGAATTGCAAGCTCTTAATATCACCATAGGTCTTGCGAACCCTGAGAATTAAGCTGTGGAGCCCAATATTGCACCAAGACAGAGTGGAACCACGCGCAGGATATCGTTCTGCAACCGTAGCAGAAATGGACCCATTCGAAGAATACGCGACCATCCACAAAGGGTATTTCGATTCGTCGGAGAACGACGTGATAAAGAAAAGTTGGAATTTATTCTGCGAGGCTCTCCGTCTCACTGGTGAGACAGGACCGAAGCCTCCGCAAAAATATAAACAATTATCGTCCCCCTCCTCAACGGGACGCGGTAAAATTATCAAACGTTGAACGGCCCGCTGCTGTAAAAAGGTTGGTGAGCACTGCTGTAAGGCACAAGTGAAAGCTTCTGGATTCGAAGAATTGCAAGCTCTTAATATCATCATAGGTCTTGCAAACCCTGAGAATTAAGCTTTGGAGCCCAATATTGCACCAAGACATAGTGTGTCTTGGCAACCGTAGCAGAAATGGACCCATTCGAAGAATACGCGACCATCCACAAAGGGTATTTCGATTCGTCGGAGAACGACGTGATAAAGAAAAATTGGAATTTATTCTGCGAGGCTCCCCGTCCCACTGACGAGGCGGGGCCGAAGCCTCCGCAAGAATATAAACAATTAACGTCTCGCCCCTCATCGGGGCGCGGTAAAATTATCAAACGTTGACCGGTTCGCGGCTATAAAAAGTTTGGGGAGCACTGCTGTTCAGCACAAGTGAGAGCTGTTGGATTCTAAGAATTGAAAGCTCTTAATATCACCATAGGTCTTGCGAACCCTGAGAATTAAGCTGTGGAGCCCAATATTGCACCAAGAGAGAGTGGAACCACGCGCAGGATATCGTTCTGCAACCGTAGCAGAGATGGACCCGTTCGAAGAATACGCGACCATCCACAAAGTGTCATTTCGATTCGTCGGAGAACGACGTGATAAAGAAAAGTTGGAATTTATTCTGCGAGGCTCTCCGTCTCACTGGTGAGACAGGACCGAAGCCTCCGCAAAAATATAAACAATTATCGTCCCCCTCCTCAACGGGACGCGGTAAAATTATCAAACGTTGAACGGCCCGCTGCTGTAAAAAGGTTGGTGAGCACTGCTGTAAGGCACAAGTGAAAGCTTTTGGATTCGAAGAATTGCAAGCTCTTAATATCATCATAGGTCTTGCAAACCCTGAGAATTAAGCTTTGGAGCCCAATATTGCACCAAGACAGAGTGGAACCTCGCGCAGGATATCGTTCTGCAACCGTAGCAGAAATGGACCCGTTCGAAGAATACGCGGCCATCCACAAAGGGTATTTCGATTCGTCGGAGAACGACGAGATAAAGAAAAATTGGAATTTATTCTGCGAGGCTCTCCATCTCACTGGTGAGACAGGGCCCAAGCCTCCGCAAAAAATAAACAATTATCGTCCCCCTCCTCCTCCAAAAGGTTGGTGCGCACACCTGTAAAGCACAAGTGAAAGCTTTTGAATTCGAAGAATTGCAAGCTCTTACTATCACCACTGGTCCAGCGAAACGTGACAATTAAGCTGTACAACCCAATATTGCACCAACACAGAGTGGAACCACGCGCAGGATCTCGTTCTGCAACCGTAGCAGAGATGGGCGCGTTCGAAGAATACGCGATCATCCACGAAGGGTATTTCGATTCGTCGGCTGACGACGTGATAAAGAAAAGTTGGTATTTGTTCTGCGAGGCTCCCCGTCCCACTGGCGAGGCGGGGCCGAAGCTTCCGCAAGAATATAAACAATTAACGTCTCGCCCCTCATCGGGGCGCGGTAAAATTATCAAACGTTGACCGGTTAGCGACTATAAAAAGTTTGGGGAGCACTGCTGTGAAGCACAAGTGAGAGCTTTTGGATTCGAAGAATTGCAAGCTCTTAATATCACCATAGGTCTTGCGAACCCTGAGAATTAAGCTGTGGAGCCCAATATTGCACCAAGACAGAGTGGAACCACGCGCAGGATATCGTTCTGCAACCGTAGCAGAAATGGACCCATTCGAAGAATACGCGACCATCCACAAAGGGTATTTCGATTCGTCGGAGAACGACGTGATAAAGAAAAATTGGAATTTATTCTGCGAGGCTCTCCGTCTCACTAGTGAGACAGGGCCGATGCCTCCGCAAAAAATAAACAATTATTGTCCCCCTCCTCCTCCAAAAGGTTGGTGCGCACTGCTGTAAAGCACAAGTGAAAGCTTTTGGATTCAAAGAATTGCAACCTCTTATTATCACCACTGGTCCAGCGAAACGTGACAATTAAGCTGTACAACCCGATATTGCACCAACGCAGAGTGGAACCACGCGCAGGATCTCGTTCTGCAACCGTAGCAGAGATGGGCGCGTTCGAAGAATACGCGATCATCCACGAAGGGTATTTCGATTCGTCGGTTGACGACGTGATAAAGAAAAGTTGGTATTTGTTCTGCGAGGCTCCCCGTCCCACTGGCGAGGCGGGGCCGAAGCTTCCGCAAGAATATAAACAATTAACATCTCGCCCCTCATCGGGGCGCGGCAAAATTATCAAACGTTGACCGGTTAGCGACTATAAAAAGTTTGGGGAGCACTGCTGTAAAGCACAAGTGAGAGCTTTTGGATGCGAAGAATTGCAAGCTCTTAATATCACCATAGGTCTTGCGAACCCTGAGAATTAAGCTGTGGAGCCCAATATTGCACCAAGAGAGAGTGGAACCACGCGCAGGATATCGTTCTGCAACCGTAGCAGAGATGGACCCGTTCGAAGAATACGCGACCATCCACAAAGTGTCATTTCGATTCGTTGGAGAACGACGTGATAAAGAAAAGTTGGAATTTATTCTGCGAGGCTCTCCGTCTCACTGGTGAGACACGACCGAAGCCTCCGCAAAAATATAAACAATTATCGTCCCCCTCCTCAACGGGACGCGGTAAAATTATCAAACGTTGAACGGCCCGCTGCTGTAAAAAGGTTGGTGAGCACTGCTGTAAGGCACAAGTGAAAGCTTCTGGATTCGAAGAATTGCAAGCTCTTAATATCATCATAGGTCTTGCAAACCCTGAGAATTAAGCTTTGGAGCCCAATATTGCACCAAGACATAGTGGAACCTCGCGCAGGATATCGTTCTGCAACCGTAGCAGAAATGGACCCGTTCGAAGAATACGCGGCCATCCACAAAGGGTATTTCGATTCGTCGGAGAACGACGAGATAAAGAAAAATTGGAATTTATTCTGCGAGGCTCTCCATCTCACTGGTGAGACAGGGCCGAAGCCTCCGCAAAAAATAAACAATTATCGTCCCCCTCCTCCTCCAAAATGTTGGTGCGCACTCCTGTAAAGCACAAGTGAAAGCTTTTGAATTCGAAGAATTGCAAGCTCTTACTATCACCACTGGTCCAGCGAAACGTGACAATTAAGCTGTACAACCCAATATTGCACCAACACAGAGTGGAACCACGCGCAGGATCTCGTTCTGCAACCGTAGCAGAGATGGGCGCGTTCGAAGAATACGCGATCATCCACGAAGGGTATTTCGATTCGTCGGCTGACGACGTGATAAAGAAAAGTTGGTATTTGTTCTGCGAGGCTCCCCGTCCTACTGGCGAGGCGGGGCCGAAGCTTCCGCAAGAATATAAACAATTAACGTCTCGCCCCTCATCGGGGCGCGGTAAAATTATCAAACGTTGACCGGTTAGCGACTATAAAAAGTTTGGGGAGCACTGCTGTTCAGCACAAGTGAGAGCTTTTGGATTCGAAGAATTGCAAGCTCTTAATATCACCATAGGTCTTGCGAACCCTGAGAATTAAGCTGTGGAGCCCAATATTGCACCAAGACAGAGTGGAACCACGCGCAGGATATCGTTCTGCAACCGTAGCAGAAATGGACCCATTCGAAGAATACGCGACCATCCACAAAGGGTATTTCGATTCGTCGGAGAACGACGTGATAAAGAAAAATTGGAATTTATTCTGCGAGGCTCTCCGTCTCACTGGTGAGACAGGGCCGATGCCTCCGCAAAAAATAAACAATTATCGTCCCCCTCCTCCTCCAAAAGGTTGGTGCGCACTGCTGTAAAGCACAAGTGAAAGCTTTTTGATTCGAAGAATTGCAAGCTCTTATTATCACCACTGGTCCAGCGAAACGTGACAATTAAGCTGTACAACCCAATATTGCACCAACGCAGAGTGGAACCACGCGCAGGATCTCGTTCTGCAACTGTAGCAGAGATGGGTGCGTTCGAAGAATACGCGACCATCCACGAAGGTAATTTCGATTCGTCGGTTGACGACGTGATAAAGAAAAATTGGAATTTATTCTGCGAGGCTCTCCGTCTCACTGGTGAGACAGGGCCGAAGCCGCCGCAAAAAATAAACAATTATCGTCCCCCTCCTCAACGGGACGCGGTAAAATTATCAAACGTTGAACGGCCCGCTGCTGTAAAAAGGTTGGTGAGCACTGCTGTAAGGCACAAGTGAAAGCTTTTGGATTCGAAGAATTGCAAGCTCTTAATATCATCATAGGTCTTGCAAACCCTGAGAATTAAGCTTTGGAGCCCAATATTGCACCAAGACATAGTGGAACCTCGCGCAGGATATCGTTCTGCAACCGTAGCAGAAATGGACCCGTTCGAAGAATACGCGGCCATCCACAAAGGGTATTTCGATTCGTCGGAGAACGACGAGATAAAGAAAAATTGGAATTTATTCTGCGAGGCTCTCCATCTCACTGGTGAGACAGGGCCGAAGCCTCCGCAAAAAATAAACAATTATCGTCCCCCTCCTCCTCCAAAAGGTTGGTGCGCACTCCTGTAAAGCACAAGTGAAAGCTTTTGAATTCGAAGAATTGCAAGCTCTTACTATCACCACTGGTCCAGCGAAACGTGACAATTAAGCTGTACAACCCAATATTGCACCAACACAGAGTGGAACCACGCGCAGGATCTCGTTCTGCAACCGTAGCAGAGATGGGCGCGTTCGAAGAATACGCGATCATCCACGAAGGGTATTTCGATTCGTCGGCTGACGACGTGATAAAGAAAAGTTGGTATTTGTTCTGCGAGGCTCCCCGTCCCACTGGCGAGGCGGGGCCGAAGCTTCCGCAAGAATATAAACAATTAACGTCTCGCCCCTCATCGGGGCGCGGCAAAATTATCAAACGTTGACCGGTTAGCGACTATAAAAAGTTTGGGGAGCACTGCTGTGAAGCACAAGTGAGAGCTTTTGGATTCGAAGAATTGCAAGCTCTTAATATCACCATAGGTCTTGCGAACCCTGAGAATTAAGCTGTGGAGCCCAATATTGCACCAAGACAGAGTGGAACCACGTGCAGGATATCGTTCTGCAACCGTAGCAGAAATGGACCCATTCGAAGAATACGCGACCATCCACAAAGGGTATTTCGATTCGTCGGAGAACGACGTGATAAAGAAAAATTGGAATTTATTCTGCGAGGCTCCCCGTCCCACTGACGAGGCGGGGCCGAAGCCTCCGCAAGAATATAAACAATTAACGTCTCGCCCCTCATCGGGGCGCGGTAAAATTATCAAACGTTGACCGGTTCGCGGCTATAAAAAGTTTGGGGAGCACTGCTGTTCAGCACAAGTGAGAGCTGTTGGATTCTAAGAATTGAAAGCTCTTAATATCACCATAGGTCTTGCGAACCCTGAGAATTAAGCTGTGGAGCCCAATATTGCACCAAGAGAGAGTGGAACCACGCGCAGGATATCGTTCTGCAACCGTAGCAGAGATGGACCCGTTCGAAGAATACGCGACCATCCACAAAGTGTCATTTCGATTCGTCGGAGAACGACGTGATAAAGAAAAGTTGGAATTTATTCTGCGAGGCTCTCCGTCTCACTGGTGAGACAGGACCGAAGCCTCCGCAAAAATATAAACAATTATCGTCCCCCTCCTCAACGGGACGCGGTAAAATTATCAAACGTTGAACGGCCCGCTGCTGTAAAAAGGTTGGTGAGCACTGCTGTAAGGCACAAGTGAAAGCTTTTGGATTCGAAGAATTGCAAGCTCTTAATATCATCATAGGTCTTGCAAACCCTGAGAATTAAGCTTTGGAGCCCAATATTGCACCAAGACAGAGTGGAACCTCGCGCAGGATATCGTTCTGCAACCGTAGCAGAAATGGACCCGTTCGAAGAATACGCGGCCATCCACAAAGGGTATTTCGATTCGTCGGTGAACGACGAGATAAAGAAAAATTGGAATTTATTCTGTGAGGCTCTCCATCTCACTGGTGAGACAGGGCCGAAGCCTCCGCAAAAAATAAACAATTATTGTCCCCCTCCTCCTCCAAAAGGTTGGTGCGCACTCCTGTAAAGCACAAGTGAAAGCTTTTGAATTCGAAGAATTGCAAGCTCTTACTATCACCACTGGTCCAGCGAAACGTGACAATTAAGCTGTACAACCCAATATTGCACCAACACAGAGTGGAACCACGCGCAGGATCTCGTTCTGCAACCGTAGCAGAGATGGGCGCGTTCGAAGAATACGCGATCATCCACGAAGGGTATTTCGATTCGTCGGCTGACGACGTGATAAAGAATAATTGGAATTTATTCTGCGAGGCTCTCCGTCTCACTGGTGAGACAGGGCCGAAGCCGCCGCAAAAAATAAACAATTATCGTCCCCCTCCTCCTCCAAAAGGTTGGTGCGCACTGCTGTAAAGCACAAGTGAAAGCTTTTGGATTCGAAGAATTGCAACCTCTTATTATCACCACTGGTCCAGCGAAACGTGACAATTAAGCTGTACAACCCGATATTGCACCTACGCAGAGTGGAACCACGCGCAGGATCTCGTTCTGCAACCGTAGCAGAGATGGGCGCGTTCGAAGAATACGCGATCATCCACGAAGGGTATTTCGATTTGTCGGTTGACGACGTGATAAAGAAAAGTTGGTATTTGTTCTGCGAGGCTACCCGTCCCACTGGCGAGGCGGGGCCGAAGCTTCCGCAAGAATATAAACAATTAACGTCTCGCCCCTCATCGGGGCGCGGCAAAATTATCAAACGTTGACCGGTTAGCGACTATAAAAAGTTTGGGGAGCACTGCTGTAAAGCACAATTGAGAGCTTTTGGATGCGAAGAATTGCAAGCTCTTAATATCACCATAGGTCTTGCGAACCCTGAGAATTAAGCTGTGGAGCCCAATATTGCACCAAGACAGAGTGGAACCACGCGCAGGATATCGTTCTCCAACCGTAGCAGAAATGGACCCGTTCGAAGAATACGCGACCATCCACAAAGGGTATTTCGATTCGTCGGAGAACGACGTGATAAAGAAAAATTGGAATTTATTCTGCGAGGCTCTCCGTCTCACTGTTGAGACAGGGCCGAAGCCGCCGCAAAAAATAAACAATTATCGTCCCCCTCCTCCTCCAAAAGGTTGGTGCGCACTGCTGTAAAGCACAAGTGAAAGCTTTTTGATTCGAAGAATTGCAAGCTCTTATTATCACCACTGGTCCAGCGAAACGTGACAATTAAACTGTACAACCCAATATTGCACCAAGAGAGAGTGGAACCACGCGCAGGATATCGTTCTGCAACCGTAGCAGAGATGGACCCGTTCGAAGAATACGCGACCATCCACAAAGTGTATTTCGATTCGTCGGAGAACGACGTGATAAAGAAAAATTGGAATTTATTCTGCGAGGCTCTCCATCTCACTGGTGAGACAGGGCCGAAGCCTCCGCAAAAAATAAACAATTATCGTCCCCCTCCTCCTCCAAAAGGTTGGTGCGCACTCCTGTAAAGCACAAGTGAAAGCTTTTGGATTCGAAGAATTGCAAGCTCTTATTATCACCACTGGTCCAGCGAAACGTGACAATTAAGCTGTACAACCCAATATTGCACCAACACAGAGTGGAACCACGCGCAGGATCTCGTTCTGCAACCGTAGCAGAGATTGGCGCGTTCGAAGAATACGCGATCATCCACGAAGGGTATTTCGATTCGTCGGCTGACGACGTGATAAAGAAAAGTTGGTGTTTGTTCTGCGAGGCTCCCCGTCCCACTGGCGAGGCGGGGCCGAAGCTTCCGCAAGAATATAAACAATTAACGTCTCGCCCCTCTTCGGGGCGCGGTAAAATTATCAAACGTTGACCGGTTCGCGACTATAAAAAGTTTGGGGAGCACTGCTGTAAAGCACAAGTGAGAGCTTTTGGATTCGAAGAATTGCAAGCTCTTAATATCACCATAGGTCTTGCGAACCCTGAGAATTAAGCTGTGGAGCCCAATATTGCACCAAGAGAGAGTGGAACCACGCGCAGGATATCGTTCTGCAACTGTAGCAGAGATGGACCCGTTCGAAGAATACGCGACCATCCACAAAGGGTCATTTCGATTCGTCGAAGAAGGACGTGATAAAGAAAAATTGGAATTTATTGTGCGAGGCTCCCCGTCCCACTGACGAGGCGGGGCCGAAGCCTCCGCAAGAATATAAACAATTAACGTCTCGCCCTCATCGGGGCGCGGTAAAATTATCAAACGTTGACCGGTTCGCGGCTATAAAAAGTTTGGGGAGCACTGCTGTTCAGCACAAGTGAGAGCTTTTGGATCCTAAGAATTGAAAGCTCTTAATATCACCATTGGTCTTGCGAACCCTGAGAATTAAGCTGTGGAGCCCAATATTGCACCAAGAGATAGTGGAACCACGCGCAGGATATCGTTCTGCAACCGTAGCAGAGATGGACCCGTTCGAAGAATACGCGACCATACACAAAGTGTCATTTCGATTCGTCGGAGAACGACGTGATAAAGAAAAGTTGGAATTTATTCTGCGAGGCTCTCCGTCTCACTGGTGAGACAGGACCGAAGCCTCCGCAAAAATATAAACAATTATCGTCCCCCTCCTCAACGGGACGCGGTAAAATTATCAAACGTTGAACGGCCCGCTGCTGTAAAAAGGTTGGTGAGCACTGCTGTAAGGCACAAGTGAAAGCTTCTGGATTCGAAGAATTGCAAGCTCTTAATGTCATCATAGGTCTTGCAAACCCTGAGAATTAAGCTTTGGAGCCCAATATTGCACCAAGACATAGTGGAACCTCGCGCAGGATATCGTTCTGCAACCGTAGCAGAAATGGACCCGTTCGAAGAATACGCGGCCATCCACAAAGGGTATTTCGATTCGTCGGAGAACGACGAGATAAAGAAAAATTGGAATTTATTCTGCGAGGCTCTCCATCTCACTGGTGAGACAGGGCCGAAGCCTCCGCAAAAAATAAACAATTATCGTCCCCCTCCTCCTCCAAAATGTTGGTGCGCACTCCTGTAAAGCACAAGTGAAAGCTTTTGAATTCGAAGAATTGCAAGCTCTTACTATCACCACTGGTCCAGCGAAACGTGACAATTAAGCTGTACAACCCAATATTGCACCAACACAGAGTGGAACCACGCGCAGGATCTCGTTCTGCAACCGTAGCAGAGATGGGCGTGTTCGAAGAATACGCGATCATCCACGAAGGGTATTTCGATTCGTCGGCTGACGACGTGATAAAGAAAAGTTGGTATTTGTTCTGCGAGGCTCCCCGTCCCACTGGCGAGGCGGGGCCGAAGCTTCCGCAAGAATATAAACAATTAACGTCTCGCCCCTCATCGGGGCGCGGTAAAATTATCAACCGTTGACCGGTTAGCGACTAAAGTTTGGGGAGCACTGCTGTGAAGCACAAGTGAGAGCTTTTGGATTCGAAGAATTGCAAGCTCTTAATATCACCATAGGTCGTGCGAACCCTGAGAATTAAGCTGTGGAGCCCAATATTGCACCAAGACAGAGTGGAACCACACGCGCAGGATATCGTTCTGCAACCGTAGCAGAAATGGACCCATTCGAAGAATACGCGACCATCCACAAAGGGTATTTCGATTCGTCGGAGAACGACGTGATAAAGAAAAATTGGAATTTATTCTGCGAGGCTCTCCGTCTCACTGGTGAGACAGGGCCGATGCCTCCGCAAAAAATAAACAATTATCGTCCCCCTCCTCCTCCAAAAGGTTGGTGCGCACTGCTGTAAAGCACAAGAAAAGCTTTTTGATTCGAAGAATTGCAAGCTCTTATTATCACCACTGGTCCAGCGAAACGTGACAATTAAGCTGTACAACCCAATATTGCACCAACGCAGAGTGGAACCACGCGCAGGATCTCGTTCTGCAACTGTAGCAGAGATGGGCGCGTTCGAAGAATACGCGGCCATCCACAAAGGGTATTTCGATTCGTCGGAGAACGACGAGATAAAGAAAAATTGGAATTTATTCTGCGAGGCTCTCCATCTCACTGGTGAGACAGGGCCGAAGCCTCCGCAAAAAATAAACAATTATCGTCCCCCTCCTCCTCCAAAAGGTTGGTGCGCACTCCTGTAAAGCACAAGTGAAAGCTTTTGAATTCGAAGAATTGCAAGCTCTTACTATCACCTCTGGTCCAGCGAAACGTGACAATTAAGCTGTACAACCCAATATTGCACCAACACAGAGTGGAACCACGCGCAGGATCTCGTTCTGCAACCGTAGCAGAGATGGGCGCGTTCGAAGAATACGCGATCATCCACGAAGGGTATTTCGATTCGTCGGCTGACGACGTGATAAAGAAAAGTTGGTATTTGTTCTGCGAGGCTCCCCGTCCCACTGGCGAGGCGGGGCCGAAGCTTCCGCAAGAATATAAACAATTAACGTCTCGCCCCTGATCGGGGCGCGGCAAAATTATCAAACGTTGACCGGTTAGCGACTATAAAAAGTTTGGGGAGCACTGCTGTGAAGCACAAGTGAGAGCTTTTGGATTCGAAGAATTGCAAGCTCTTAATATCACCATAGGTCTTGCGAACCCTGAGAATTAAGCTGTGGAGCCCAATATTGCACCAAGACAGAGTGGAACCACGCGCAGGATATCGTTCTGCAACCGTAGCAGAAATGGACCCATTCGAAGAATACGCGACCATCCACAAAGGGTATTTCGATTCGTCGGAGAACGACGTGATAAAGAAAAATTGGAATTTATTCTGCGAGGCTCCCCGTCCCACTGACGAGGCGGGGCCGAAGCCTCCGCAAGAATATAAACAATTAACGTCTCGCCCCTCATCGGGGCGCGGTAAAATTATCAAACGTTGACCGGTTCGCGGCTATAAAAAGTTTGGGGAGCACTGCTGTTCAGCACAAGTGAGAGCTGTTGGATTCTAAGAATTGAAAGCTCTTAATATCACCATAGGTCTTGCGAACCCTGAGAATTAAGCTGTGGAGCCCAATATTGCACCAAGAGAGAGTGGAACCACGCGCAGGATATCGTTCTGCAACCGTAGCAGAGATGGACCCGTTCGAAGAATACGCGACCATCCACAAAGTGTCATTTCGATTCGTCGGAGAACGACGTGATAAAGAAAAGTTGGAATTTATTCTGCGAGGCTCTCCGTCTCACTGGTGAGACAGGCCCGAAGCCTCCGCAAAAATATAAACAATTATCGTCCCCCTCCTCAACGGGACGCGGTAAAATTATCAAACGTTGAACGGCCCGCTGCTGTAAAAAGGTTGGTGAGCACTGCTGTAAGGCACAAGTGAAAGCTTTTGGATTCGAAGAATTGCAAGCTCTTAATATCATCATAGGTCTTGCAAACCCTGAGAATTAAGCTTTGGAGCCCAATATTGCACCAACGCAGAGTGGAACCACGCGCAGGATCTCGTTCTGCAACTGTAGCAGAGATGGGCGCGTTCGAAGAATACGCGGCCATCCACGAAGGTTATTTCGATTCGTCGGTTGACGACGTGATAAAGAAAAATTGGAATTTATTCTGCGAGGCTCTCCGTCTCACTGGTGGGACAGGGCCGAAGCCGCCGCAAAAAATAAACAATTATCGTCCCCCTCCTCCTCCAAAAGGTTGGTGCGCACTGCTGTAAAGCACAAGTGAAAGCTTTTGAATTCGAAGAATTGCAAGCTCTTACTATCACCACTGGTCCAGCGAAACGTGACAATTAAGCTGTACAACCCAATATTGCACCAACACAGAGTGGAACCACGCGCAGGATCTCGTTCTGCAACCGTAGCAGAGATGGGCGCGTTCGAAGAATACGCGATCATCCACGAAGGGTATTTCGATTCGTCGGCTGACGACGTGATAAAGAATAATTGGAATTTATTCTGCGAGGCTCTCCGTCTCACTGGTGAGACAGGGCCGAAGCCGCCGCAAAAAAATAAACAATTATCGTCGCCCTCCTCCTCCAAAAGGTTGGTGCGCACTGCTGTAAAGCACAAGTGAAAGCTTTTGGATTCGAAGAATTGCAACCTCTTATTATCACCACTGGTCCAGCGAAACGTGACAATTAAGCTGTACAACCCGATATTGCACCTACGCAGAGTGGAACCACGCGCAGGATCTCGTTCTGCAACCGTAGCAGAGATGGGCGCGTTCGAAGAATACGCGATCATCCACGAAGGGTATTTCGATTCGTCGGTTGACGACGTGATAAAGAAAAGTTGGTATTTGTTCTGCGAGGCTACCCGTCCCACTGGCGAGGCGGGGCCGAAGCTTCCGCAAGAATATAAACAATTAACGTCTCGCCCCTCATCGGGGCGCGGCAAAATTATCAAACGTTGACCGGTTAGCGACTATAAAAAGTTTGGGGAGCACTGCTGTAAAGCACAAGTGAGAGCTTTTGGATGCGAAGAATTGCAAGCTCTTAATATCACCATAGGTCTTGCGAACCCTGAGAATTAATCTGTGGAGCCCAATATTGCACCAAGACAGAGTGGAACCACGTGCAGGATATCGTCCTGCAACCGTAGCAGAAATGGACCCGTTCGAAGAATACGCGACCATCCACAAAGGGTATTTCGATTCGTCGGAGAACGACGTGATAAAGAAAAATTGGAATTTATTCTGCGAGGCTCTCCGTCTCACTGTTGAGACAGGGCCGATGCCTCCGCAAAAAATAAACAATTATCGTCCCCCTCCTCCTCCAAAAGGTTGGTGCGCACTGCTGTAAAGCACAAGTGAAAGCTTTTTGATTCGAAGAATTGCAAGCTCTTATTATCACCACTGGTCCAGCGAAACGTGACAATTAAGCTGTACAACCCAATATTGCACCAAGAGAGAGTGGAACCACGCGCAGGATCTCGTTCTGCAACCGTAGCAGAGATGGGCGCGTTCGAAGAATACGCGATCATCCACGAAGGGTATTTCGATTCGTCGGCTGACGACGTAATAAAGAAAAGTTGGTATTTGTTCTGCGAGGCTCCCCGTCCCACTGGCGAGGCGGGGCCGAAGCTTCCGCAAGAATATAAACAATTAACGTCTCGCCCCTCATCGGGGCGCGGTAAAATTATCAAACGTTGACCGGTTAGCGACTATAAAAAGTTTGGGGAGCACTGCTGTGAAGCACAAGTGAGAGCTTTTGGATTCGAAGAATTGCAAGCTCTTGATATCACCATAGGTCTTGCGAACCCTGAGAATTAAGCTGTGGAGCCCAATATTGCACCAAGACAGAGTGGAACCACGCGCAGGATATCGTTCTGCAACCGTAGCAGAAATGGACCCATTCGAAGAATACGCGACCATCCACAAAGGGTATTTCGATTCGTCGGAGAACGACGTGATAAAGAAAAATTGGAATTTATTCTGCGAGGCTCTCCGTCTCACTGGTGAGACAGGGCCGATGCCTCCGCAAAAAATAAACAATTATCGTCCCCCTCCTCCTCCAAAAGGTTGGTGCGCACTGCTGTAAAGCACAAGTGAAAGCTTTTTGATTCGAAGAATTGCAAGCTCTTATTATCACCACTGGTCCAGCGAAACGTGACAATTAAGCTGTACAACCCAATATTGCACCAACGCAGAGTGGAACCACGCGCAGGATCTCGTTCTGCAACCGTAGCAGAGATGGACTCGTTCGAAGAATACGCGACCATCCACAAAGTGTCATTTCGATTCGTCGGAGAACGACGTGATAAAGAAAAGTTGGAATTTATTCTGCGAGGCTCTCCGTCTCACTGGTGAGACAGGACCGAAGCCTCCGCAAAAATATAAACAATTATCGTCCCCCTCCTCAACGGGACGCGGTAAAATTATCAAACGTTGAACGGCCCGCTGCTGTAAAAAGGTTGGTGAGCACTGCTGTAAGGCACAAGTGAAAGCTTTTGGATTCGAAGAATTGCAAGCTCTTAATATCATCATAGGTCTTGCAAACCCTGAGAATTAAGCTTTGGAGCCCAATATAGCACCAAGACAGAGTGGAACCTCGCGCAGGATATCGTTCTGCAACCGTAGCAGAAATGCACCCGTTCGAAGAATACGCGGCCATCCACAACGGGTATTTCGATTCGTCCGAGAACGACGTGATAAAGAAAAATTGGAATTTATTCTGCGAGGCTCTCCATCTCACTGGTGAGACAGGGCCGAAGCCTCCGCAAAAATATAAACAATTATCGTCCCCCTCCTCAACGGGACGCGGTAAAATTATCAAACGTTGAACGGCCCACTGCTGTAAAAAGGTTGGTGAGCACTGCTGTAAAGCACAAGTGAAAGCTTTTTGATTCGAAGAATTGCAAGCTCTTATTATCACCACTGGTCCAGCGAAACGTGACAATTAAGCTGTACAACCCAATATTGCACCAACGCAGAGTGGAACCACGCGCAGGATCTCGTTCTGCAACTGTAGCAGAGATGGGCGCGTTCGAAGAATACGCGACCATCCACGAAGGTTATTTCGATTCGTCGGTTGACGACGTGATAAAGAAAAATTGGAATTTATTCTGCGAGGCTCTCCGTCTCACTGGTGAGACAGGGCCGAAGCCGCCGCAAAAAATAAACAATTATCGTCCCCCTCCTCCTCCAAAAGGTTGGTGCGCACTGCTGTAAAGCACAAGTGAAAGCTTTTGGATTCAAAGAATTGCAACCTCTTATTATCACCACTGGTCCAGCGAAACGTGACAATTAAGCTGTACAACCCGATATTGCACCAACGCAGAGTGGAACCACGCGCAGGATCTCGTTCTGCAACCGTAGCAGAGATGGGCGCGTTCGAAGAATACGCGATCATCCACGAAGGGTATTTCGATTCGTCGGCTGACGACGTGATAAAGAAAAGTTGGTATTTGTTCTGCGAGGCTCCCCGTCCCACTGGCGAGGCGGGGCCGAAGCTTCCGCAAGAATATAAACAATTAACGTCTCGCCCCTCATCGGGGCGCGGCAAAATTATCAAACGGTGACCGGTTAGCGACTATAAAAAGTTTGGGGAGCACTGCTGTAAAGCACAAGTGAAAGCTTTTGGATTCAAAGAATTGCAACCTCTTATTATCACCACTGGTCCAGCGAAACGTGACAATTAAACTGTACAACCCAATATTGCACCAAGAGAGAGTGGAACCACGCGCAGGATATCGTTCTGCAACCGTAGCAGAGATGGACCCGTTCGAAGAATACGCGACCATTCACAAAGTGTATTTCGATTCGTCGGAGAACGACGTGATAAAGAAAAATTGGAATTTATTCTGCGAGGCTCTCCATCTCACTGGTGAGACAGGGCCGAAGCCTCCGCAAAAAATAAACAATTATCGTCCCCCTCCTCCTCCAAAAGGTTGGTGCGCACTCCTGTAAAGCACAAGTGAAAGCTTTTGGATTCGAAGAATTGCAAGCTCTTATTATCACCACTGGTCCAGCGAAACGTGACAATTAAGCTGTACAACCCAATATTGCACCAACACAGAGTGGAACCACGCGCAGGATCTCGTTCTGCAACCGTAGCAGAGATTGGCGCGTTCGAAGAATACGCGATCATCCACGAAGGGTATTTCGATTCGTCGGCTGACGACGTGATAAAGAAAAGTTGGTGTTTGTTCTGCGAGGCTCCCCGTCCCACTGGCGAGGCGGGGCCGAAGCTTCCGCAAGAATATAAACAAAAATTATCAAACGTTGACCGGTTCGCGACTATAAAAAGTTTGGGGAGCACTGCTGTAAAGCACAAGTGAGAGCTTTTGGATTCGAAGAATTGCAAGCTCTTAATATCACCATAGGTCTTGCGAACCCTGAGAATTAAGCTGTGGAGCCCAATATTGCACCAAGAGAGAGTGGAACCACGCGCAGGATATCGTTCTGCAACTGTAGCAGAGATGGACCCGTTCGAAGAATACGCGACCATCCACAAAGGGTCATTTCGATTCGTCGAAGAAGGACGTGATAAAGAAAAATTGGAATTTATTCTGCGAGGCTCCCCGTCCCACTGACGAGGCGGGGCCGAAGCCTCCGCAAGAATATAAACAATTAACGTCCCCCTCCTCAACGGGACGCGGTAAAATTATCAAACGTTGAACGGCCCGCTGCTGTAAAAAGGTTGGTGAGCACTGCTGTTCAGCACAAGTGAAAGCTTCTGGATTCGAAGAATTGCAAGCTCTTAATATCATCATAGGTCTTGCAAACCCTGAGAATTAAGCTTTGGAGCCCAATATTGCACCAAGACATAGTGGAACCTCGCGCAGGATATCGTTCTGCAACCGTAGCAGAAATGGACCCGTTCGAAGAATACGCGGCCATCCACAAAGGGTATTTCGATTCGTCGGAGAACGACGAGATAAAGAAAAATTGGAATTTATTCTGCGAGGCTCTCCATCTCACTGGTGAGACAGGGCCGAAGCCTCCGCAAAAAATAAACAATTATCGTCCCCCTCCTCCTCCAAAATGTTGGTGCGCACTCCTGTAAAGCACAAGTGAAAGCTTTTGAATTCGAAGAATTGCAAGCTCTTACTATCACCACTGGTCCAGCGAAACGTGACAATTAAGCTGTACAACCCAATATTGCACCAACACAGAGTGGAACCACGCGCAGGATCTCGTTCTGCAACCGTAGCAGAGATGGGCGCGTTCGAAGAATACGCGATCATCCACGAAGGGTATTTCGATTCGTCGGCTGACGACGTGATAAAGAAAAGTTTTTATTTGTTCTGCGAGGCTCCCCGTCCCACTGGCGAGGCGGGGCCGAAGCTTCCGCAAGAATATAAACAATTAACGTCTCGCCCCTCATCGGGGCGCGGTAAAATTATCAAACGTTGACCGGTTAGCGACTATAAAAAGTTTGGGGAGCACTGCTGTGAAGCACAAGTGAGAGCTTTTGGATTCGAAGAATTGCAAGCTCTTAATATCACCATAGGTCTTGCGAACCCTGAGAATTAAGCTGTGGAGCCCAATATTGCACCAAGACAGAGTGGAACCACGCGCAGGATATCGTTCTGCAACCGTAGCAGAAATGGACCCATTCGAAGAATACGCGACCATCCACAAAGGGTATTTCGATTCGTCGGAGAACGACGTGATAAAGAAAAATTGGAATTTATTCTGCGAGGCTCTCCGTCTCACTGGTGAGACAGGGCCGATGCCTCCGCAAAAAATAAACAATTATCGTCCCCCTCCTCCTCCAAAAGGTTGGTGCGCACTGCTGTAAAGCACAAGTGAAAGCTTTTTGATTCGAAGAATTGCAAGCTCTTATTATCACCACTGGTCCAGCGAAACGTGACAATTAAGCTGTACAACCCAATATTGCACCAACGCAGAGTGGAACCACGCGCAGGATCTCGTTCTGCAACTGTAGCAGAGATGGGCGCGTTCGAAGAATACGCGACCATCCACGAAGGTTATTTCGATTCGTCGGTTGACGACGTGATAAAGAAAAATTGGAATTTATTCTGCGAGGCTCTCCGTCTCACTGGTGAGACAGGGCCGAAGCCGCCGCAAAAAATAAACAATTATCGTCCCCCTCCTCAACGGGACGCGGTAAAATTATCAAACGTTGAACGGCCCGCTGCTGTAAAAAGGTTGGTGAGCACTGCTGTAAGGCACAAGTGAAAGCTTTTGGATTCGAAGAATTGCAAGCTCTTAATATCATCATAGGTCTTGCAAACCCTGAGAATTAAGCTTTGGAGCCCAATATTGCACCAAGACATAGTGGAACCTCGCGCAGGATATCGTTTTGCAACCGTAGCAGAAATGGACCCGTTCGAAGAATACGCGGCCATCCACAAAGGGTATTTCGATTCGTCGGAGAACGACGAGATAAAGAAAAATTGGAATTTATTCTGCGAGGCTCTCCATCTCACTGGTGAGACAGGGCCGAAGCCTCCGCAAAAAATAAACAACTATCGTCCCCCTCCTCCTCCAAAAGGTTGGTGCGCACTCCTGTAAAGCACAAGTGAAAGCTTTTGAATTCGAAGAATTGCAAGCTCTTACTATCACCACTGGTCCAGCGAAACGTGACAATTAAGCTGTACAACCCAATATTGCACCAACACAGAGTGGAACCACGCGCAGGATCTCGTTCTGCAACCGTAGCAGAGATGGGCGCGTTCGAAGAATACGCGATCATCCACGAAGGGTATTTCGATTCGTCGGCTGACGACGTGATAAAGAAAAGTTGGTATTTGTTCTGCGAGGCTCCCCGTCCCACTGGCGAGGCGGGGCCGAAGCTTCCGCAAGAATATAAACAATTAACGTCTCGCCCCTCATCGGGGCGCGGTAAAATTATCAAACGTTGACCGGTTAGCGACTATAAAAAGTTTGGGGAGCACTGCTGTGAAGCACAAGTGAGAGCTTTTGGATTCGAAGAATTGCAAGCTCTTAATATCACCATAGGTCTTGCGAACCCTGAGAATTAAGCTGTGGAGCCCAATATTGCACCAAGACAGAGTGGAACCACGCGCAGGATATCGTTCTGCAACCGTAGCAGAAATGGACCCATTCGAAGAATACGCGACCATCCACAAAGGGTATTTCGATTCGTCGGAGAACGACGTGATAAAGAAAAATTGGAATTTATTCTGCGAGGCTCTCCGTCTCACTGGTGAGACAGGGCCGATGCCTCCGCAAAAAATAAACAATTATCGTCCCCCTCCTCCTCCAAAAGGTTGGTGCGCACTGCTGTAAAGCACAAGTGAAAGCTTTTTGATTCGAAGAATTGCAAGCTCTTATTATCACCACTGGTCCACCGAAACGTGACAATTAAGCTGTACAACCCAATATTGCACCAACGCAGAGTGGAACCACGCGCAGGATCTCGTTCTGCAACTGTAGCAGAGATGGGCGCGTTCGAAGAATACACGACCATCCACGAAGGTTATTTCGATTCGTCGGTTGACGACGTGATAAAGAAAAATTGGAATTTATTCTGCGAGGCTCTCCGTCTCACTGGTGAGACAGGGCCGAAGCCGCCGCAAAAAATAAACAATTATCGTCCCCCTCCTCAACGGGACGCGGTAAAATTATCAAACGTTGAACGGCCCGCTGCTGTAAAAAGGTTGGTGAGCACTGCTGTAAGGCACAAGTGAAAGCTTTTGGATTCGAAGAATTGCAAGCTCTTAATATCATCATAGGTCTTGCAAACCCTGAGAATTAAGCTTTGGAGCCCAATATTGCACCAAGACATAGTGGAACCTCGCGCAGGATATCGTTCTGCAACCGTAGCAGAAATGGACCCGTTCGAAGAATACGCGGCCATCCACAAAGGGTATTTCGATTCGTCGGAGAACGACGAGATAAAGAAAAATTGGAATTTATTCTGCGAGGCTATCCATCTCACTGGTGAGACAGGGCCGAAGCCTCCGCAAAAAATAAACAATTATCGTCCCCCTCCTCCTCCAAAAGGTTGGTGCGCACTCCTGTCAAGCACAAGTGAAAGCTTTTGAATTCGAAGAATTGCAAGCTCTTACTATCACCACTGGTCCAGCGAAACGTGACAATTAAGCTGTACAACCCAATATTGCACCAACACAGAGTGGAACCACGCGCAGGATCTCGTTCTGCAACTGTAGCAGAGATGGGCGCGTTCGAAGAATACGCGACCATCCACGAAGGTTATTTCGATTCGTCGGTTGACGACGTGATAAAGAAAAATTGGAATTTATTCTGCGAGGCTCTCCGTCTCACTGGTGAGACAGGGCCGAAGCCGCCGCAAAAAATAAACAATTATCGTCCCCCTCCTCAACGGGACGCGGTAAAATTATCAAACGTTGAACGGCCCGCTGCTGTAAAAAGGTTGGTGAGCACTGCTGTAAGGCACAAGTGAAAGCTTTTGGATTCGAAGAATTGCAAGCTCTTAATATCATTATAGGTCTTGCAAACCCTGAGAATTAAGCTTTGGAGCCCAATATTGCACCAAGACATAGTGGAACCTCGCGCAGGATATCGTTCTGCAACCGTAGCAGAAATGGACCCGTTCGAAGAATACGCGGCCATCCACAAAGGGTATTTCGATTCGTCGGAGAACGACGAGATAAAGAAAAATTGGAATTTATTCTGCGAGGCTCTCTATCTCACTGGTGAGACAGGGCCGAAGCCTCCGCAAAAAATAAACAATTATCATCCCCCTCCTCCTCCAAAAGGTTGGTGCGCACTCCTGTAAAGCACAAGTGAAAGCTTTTGAATTCGAAGAATTGCAAGCTCTTACTATCACCACTGGTCCAGCGAAACGTGACAATTAAGCTGTACAACCCAATATTGCACCAACACAGAGTGGAACCACGCGCAGGATCTCGTTCTGCAACCGTAGCAGAGATGGGCGCGTTCGAAGAATACGCGATCATCCACGAAGGGTATTTCGATTCGTCGGCTGACGACGTGATAAAGAAAAGTTGGTATTTGTTCTGCGAGGCTCCCCGTCCCACTGGCGAGGCGGGGCCGAAGCTTCCGCAAGAATATAAACAATTAACGTCTCGCCCCTCATCGGGGCGCGGCAAAATTATCAAACGTTGACCGGTTAGCGACTATAAAAAGTTTGGGGAGCACTGCTGTGAAGCACAAGTGAGAGCTTTTGGATTCGAAGAATTGCAAGCTCTTAATATCACCATAGGTCTTGCGAACCCTGACAATTAAGCTGTGGAGCCCAATATTGCACCAAGACAGAGTGGAACCACGCGCAGGATATCGTTCTGCAACCGTAGCAGAAATGGACCCATTCGAAGAATACGCGACCATCCACAAAGGGTATTTCGATTCGTCGGAGAACGACGTGATAAAGAAAAATTGGAATTTATTCTGCGAGGCTCTCCGTCTCACTGGTGAGACAGGGCCGATGCCTCCGCAAAAAATAAACAATTATCGTCCCCCTCCTCCTCCAAAAGGTTGGTGCGCACTGCTGTAAAGCACAAGTGAAAGCTTTTTGATTCGAAGAATTGCAAGCTCTTATTATCACCACTGGTCCAGCGAAACGTGACAATTAAGCTGTACAACCCAATATTGCACCAACGCAGAGTGGAACCACGCGCAGGATCTCGTTCTGAAACTGTAGCAGAGATGGGCGCGTTCGAAGAATACGCGACCATCCACGAAGGTTATTTCGATTCGTCGGTTGACGACGTGATAAAGAAAAATTGGAATTTATTCTGCGAGGCTCTCCGTCTCACTGGTGAGACAGGGCCGAAGCCGCCGCAAAAAATAAACAATTATCGTCCCCCTCCTCAACGGGACGCGGTAAAATTATCAAACGTTGAACGGCCCGCTGCTGTAAAAAGGTTGGTGAGCACTGCTGTAAGGCACAAGTGAAAGCTTTTGGATTCGAAGAATTGCAAGCTCTTAATATCAACATAGGTCTTGCAAACCCTGAGAATTAAGCTTTGGAGCCCAATATTGCACCAAGACATAGTGGAACCTCGCGCAGGATATCGTTCTGCAACCGTAGCAGAAATGGACCCGTTCGAAGAATACGCGGCCATCCACAAAGGGTATTTCGATTCGTCGGCTGACGACGTGATAAAGAAAAGTTGGTATTTGTTCTGCGAGGCTCCCTGTCCCACTGGCGAGGCGGGGCCGAAGCTTCCGCAAGAATATAAACAATTAACGTCTCGCCCCTCATCGGGGCGCGGCAAAATTATCAAACGTTGACCGGTTAGCGACTATAAAAAGTTTGGGGAGCACTGCTGTGAAGCACAAGTGAGAGCTTTTGGATTCGAAGAATTGCAAGCTCTTAATATCACCATAGGTCTTGCGAACCCTGAGAATTAAGCTGTGAAGCCCAATATTGCACCAAGACAGAGTGGAACCACGCGCAGGATATCGTTCTGCAACCGTAGCAGAAATGGACCCATTCGAAGAATACGCGACCATCCACAAAGGGTATTTCGATTCGTCGGAGAACGACGTGATAAAGAAAAATTGGAATTTATTCTGCGAGGCTCTCCGTCTCACTGGTGAGACAGGGCCGATGCCTCCGCAAAAAATAAACAATTATCGTCCCCCTCCTCCTCCAAAAGGTTGGTGCGCACTGCTGTAAAGCACAAGTGAAAGCTTTTTGATTCGAAGAATTGCAAGCTCTTATTATCACCACTGGTCCAGCGAAACGTGACAATTAAGCTGTACAACCCAATATTGCACCAACGCAGAGTGGAACCACGCGCAGGATCTCGTTCTGCAACTGTAGCAGAGATGGGCGAGGTTCGAAGAATACGCGACCATCCACGAAGGTTATTTCGATTCGTCGGTTGACGACGTGATAAAGAAAAATTGGAATTTATTCTGCGAGGCTCTCCGTCTCACTGGTGAGACAGGGCCGAAGCCGCCGCAAAAAATAAACAATTATCGTCCCCCTCCTCAACGGGACGCGGTAAAATTATCAAACGTTGAACGGCCCGCTGCTGTAAATGGTTGGTGAGCACTGCTGTAAGGCACAAGTGAAAGCTTTTGGATTCGAAGAATTGCAAGCTCTTAATATCATCATAGGTCTTGCAAACCCTGAGAATTAAGCTTTGGAGCCCAATATTGCACCAAGACATAGTGGAACCTCGCGCAGGATATCGTTCTGCAACCGTAGCAGAAATGGACCCGTTCGAAGAATACGCGGCCATCCACAAAGGGTATTTCGATTCGTCGGCTGACGACGTGATAAAGAAAAGTTGGTATTTGTTCTGCGAGGCTCCCCGTCCCACTGGCGAGGCGGGGCCGAAGCTTCCGCAAGAATATAAACAATTAACGTCTCGCCCCTCATCGGGGCGCGGCAAAATTATCAAACGTTGACCGGTTAGCGACTATAAAAAGTTTGGGGAGCACTGCTGTGAAGCACAAGTGAGAGCTTTTGGATTCGAAGAATTGCAAGCTCTTAATATCACCATAGGTCTTGCGAACCCTGAGAATTAAGCTGTGGAGCCCAATATTGCACCAAGACAGAGTGGAACCACGCGCAGGATATCGTTCTGCAACCGTAGCAGAAATGGACCCATTCGAAGAATACGCGACCATCCACAAAGGGTATTTCGATTCGTCGGAGAACGACGTGATAAAGAAAAATTGGAATTTATTCTGCGAGGCTCTCCGTCTCACTGGTGAGACAGGGCCGATGCCTACGCAAAAAATAAACAATTATCGTCCCCCTCCTCCTCCAAAAGGTTGGTGCGCACTGCTGTAAAGCACAAGTGAAAGCTTTTTGATTCGAAGAATTGCAAGCTCTTATTATCACCACTGGTCCAGCGAAACGTGACAATTAAGCTGTACAACCCAATATTGCACCAACGCAGAGTGGAACCACGCGCAGGATCTCGTTCTGCAACCGTAGCAGAGATTGGCGCGTTCGAAGAAGACGCGATCATCCACGAAGGGTATTTCGATTCGTCGGCTGACGACGTGATAAAGAAAAGTTGGTATTTGTTCTGCGAGGCTCTCCATCTCACTGGTGAGACAGGGCCGAAGCCTCCGCAAAAAATAAACAATTATCGTCCCCCTCCTCCTCCAAAATGTTGGTGCGCACTCCTGTAAAGCACAAGTGAAAGCTTTTGAATTCGAAGAATTGCAAGCTCTTACTATCACCACTGGTCCAGCGAAACGTGACAATTAAGCTGTACAACCCAATATTGCACCAACACAGAGTGGAACCACGCGCAGGATCTCGTTCTGCAACCGTAGCAGAGATGGGCGCGTTCGAAGAATACGCGATCATCCACGAAGGGTATTTCGATTGGTCGGCTGACGACGTAATAAAGAAAAGTTGGTATTTGTTCTGCGAGGCTCCCCGTCCCACTGGCGAGGCGGGGCCGAAGCTTCCGCAAGAATATAAACAATTAACGTCTCGCCCCTCATCGGGGCGCGGTAAAATTATCAAACGTTGACCGGTTAGCGACTATAAAAAGTTTGGGGAGCACTGCTGTGAAGCACAAGTGAGAGCTTTTGGATTCGAAGAATTGCAAGCTCTTAATATCACCATAGGTCTTGCGAACCCTGAGAATTAAGCTGTGGAGCCCAATATTGCACCAAGACAGAGTGGAACCACGCGCAGGATATCGTTCTGCAACCGTAGCAGAAATGGACCCATTCGAAGAATACGCGACCATCCACAAAGGGTATTTCGATTCGTCGGAGAACGACGTGATAAAGAAAAATTGGAATTTATTCTGCGAGGCTCTCCGTCTCACTGGTGAGACAGGGCCGATGCCTCCGCAAAAAATAAACAATTATCGTCCCCCTCCTCCTCCAAAAGGTTGGTGCACACTGCTGTAAAGCACAAGTGAAAGCTTTTTGATTCGAAGAATTGCAAGCTCTTATTATCACCACTGGTCCAGCGAAACGTGACAATTAAGCAGTACAACCCAATATTGCACCAACGCAGAGTGGAACCACGCGCAGGATCTCGTTCTGCAACCGTAGCAGAGATGGACCCGTTCGAAGAATACGCGAACATCCACAAAGTGTCATTTCGATTCGTCGGAGAACGACGTGATAAAGAAAAGTTGGAATTTATTCTGCGAGGCTCTCCGTCTCACTGGTGAGACAGGACCGAAGCCTCCGCAAAAATATAAACAATTATCGTCCCCCTCCTCAACGGGACGCGGTAAAATTATCAAACGTTGAACGGCCCGCTGCTGTAAAAAGGTTGGTGAGCACTGCTGTAAGGCACAAGTGAAAGCTTTTGGATTCGAAGAATTGCAAGCTCTTAATATCATCATAGGTCTTGCAAACCCTGAGAATTAAGCTTTGGAGCCCAATATAGCACCAAGACAGAGTGGAACCTCGCGCAGGATATCGTTCTGCAACCGTAGCAGAAATGCACCCGTTCGAAGAATACGCGGCCATCCACAAAGGGTATTTCGATTCGTCGGAGAACGACGTGATAAAGTAAAATTGGAATTTATTCTGCGAGGCTCTCCATCTCACTGGTGAGACAGGGCCGAAGCCTCCGCAAAAATATAAACAATTATCGTCTCCCTCCTCAACGGGACGCGGTAAAATTATCAAACGTTGAACGGCCCACTGCTGTAAAAAGGTTGGTGAGCACTGCTGTAAAGCACAAGTGAAAGCTTTTTGATTCGAAGAATTGCAAGCTCTTATTATCACCACTGGTCCAGCGAAACGTGACAATTAAGCTGTACAACCCAATATTGCACCAACGCAGAGTGGAACCACGCGCAGGATCTCGTTCTGCAACTGTAGCAGAGATGGGCGCGTTCGAAGAATACGCGACCATCCACGAAGGTTATTTCGATTCGTCGGTTGACGACGTGATAAAGAAAAATTGGAATTTATTCTGCGAGGCTCTCCGTCTCACTGGTGAGACAGGGCCGAAGCCGCCGCAAAAAATAAACAATTATCGTCCCCCTCCTCCTCCAAAAGGTTGGTGCGCACTGCTGTAAAGCACAAGTGAAAGCTTTTTGATTCGAAGAATTGCAAGCTCTTATTATCACCACTGGTCCAGCGAAACGTGACAATTAAACTGTACAACCCAATATTGCACCAAGAGAGAGTGGAACCACGCGCAGGATATCGTTCTGCAACCGTAGCAGAGATGGACCCGTTCGAAGAATACGCGACCATTCACAAAGTGTATTTCGATTCGTCGGAGAACGACGTGATAAAGAAAAATTGGAATTTATTCTGCGAGGCTCTCCATCTCACTGGTGAGACAGGGCCGAAGCCTCCGCAAAAAATAAACAATTATCGTCCCCCTCCTCCTCCAAAAGGTTGGTGCGCACTCCTGTAAAGCACAAGTGAAAGCTTTTGGATTCGAAGAATTGCAAGCTCTTATTATCACCACTGGTCCAGCGAAACGTGACAATTAAGCTGTACAACCCAATATTGCACCAACACAGAGTGGAACCACGCGCAGGATATCGTTCTGGAACCGTAGCAGAAATGGACCCGTTCGAAGAATACGCGACCATCCACAAAGGGTATTTCGATTCGTCGGAGAACGACGTGATAAAGAAAAATTGGAATTTATTCTGCGAGGCTCTCCGTCTCACTGGTGAGACAGGGCCGATGCCTCCGCAAAAAATAAACAATTATCGTCCCCCTCCTCCTCCAAAAGGTTGGTGCGCACTGCTGTAAAGCACAAGTGAAAGCTTTTTGATTCGAAGAATTGCAAGCTCTTATTATCACCACTGGTCCAGCGAAACGTGACAATTAAGCTGTACAACCCAATATTGCACCAACGCAGAGTGGAACCACGCGCAGGATCTCGTTCTGCAACTGTAGCAGAGATGGGCGCGTTCGAAGAATACGCGACCATCCACGAAGGTTATTTCGATTCGTCGGTTGACGACGTGATAAAGAAAAATTGGAATTTATTCTGCGAGGCTCTCCGTCTCACTGGTGAGACAGGGCCGAAGCCGCCGCAAAAAATAAACAATTATCGTCCCCCTCCTCAACGGGACGCGGTAAAATTATCAAACGTTGAACGGCCCGCTGCTGTAAAAAGGTTGGTGAGCACTGCTGTAAGGCACAAGTGAAAGCTTTTGGATTCGAAGAATTGCAAGCTCTTAATATCATCATACGTCTTGCAAACCCTGAGAATTAAGCTTTGGAGCCCAATATTGCACCAAGACATAGTGGAACCTCGCGCAGGATATCGTTCTGCAACCGTAGCAGAAATGGACCCGTTCGAAGAATACGCGGCCATCCACAAAGGGTATTTCGATTCGTCGGAGAACGACGAGATAAAGAAAAATTGGAATTTATTCTGCGAGGCTCTCCATCTCACTGGTGAGACAGGGCCGAAGCCTCCGCAAAAAATAAACAATTATCGTCCCCCTCCTCCTCCAAAAGGTTGGTGCGCACTCCTGTAAAGCACAAGTGAAAGCTTTTGAATTCGAAGAATTGCAAGCTCTTACTATCACCACTGGTCCAGCGAAACGTGACAATTAAGCTGTACAACCCAATATTGCACCAACACAGAGTGGAACCACACGCAGGATCTCGTTCTGCAACCGTAGCAGAGATGGGCGCGTTCGAAGAATACGCGATCATCCACGAAGGGTATTTCGATTCGTCGGCTGACGACGTGATAAAGAAAAGTTGGTATTTGTTCTGCGAGGCTCCCCGTCCCACTGGCGAGGCGGGGCCGAAGCTTCCGCAAGAATATAACCAATTAACGTCTCGCCCCTCATCGGGGCGCGGCAAAATTATCAAACGTTGACCGGTTAGCGACTATAAAAAGTTTGGGGAGCACTGCTGTGAAGCACAAGTGAGAGCTTTTGGATTCGAAGAATTGCAAGCTCTTAATATCACCATAGGTCTTGCGAACCCTGAGAATTAAGCTGTGGAGCCCAATATTGCACCAAGACAGAGTGGAAGCACGCGCAGGATATCGTTCTGCAACCGTAGCAGAAATGGACCCATTCGAAGAATACGCGACCATCCACAAAGGGTATTTCGATTCGTCGGAGAACGACGTGATAAAGAAAAATTGGAATTTATTCTGCGAGGATCTCCGTCTCACTGGTGAGACAGCGCCGATGCCTCCGCAAAAAATAAACAATTATCGTCCCCCTCCTCCTCCAAAAGGTTGGTGCGCACTGCTGTAAAGCACAAGTGAAAGCTTTTTGATTCGAAGAATTGCAAGCTCTTATTATCACCACTGGTCCAGCGAAACGTGACAATTAAGCTGTACAACCCAATATTGCACCAACGCAGAGTGGAACCACGCGCAGGATCTCGTTCTGCAACTGTAGCAGAGATGGGCGCGTTCGAAGAATACGCGATCATCCACGAAGGGTATTTCGATTCGTCGGTTGACGACGTGATAAAGAAAAGTTGGTATTTGTTCTGCGAGGCTCCCCGTCCCACTGGCGAGGCGGGGCCGAAGCTTCCGCAAGAATATAAACAATTAACGTCTCGCCCCTCATCGGGGCGCGGCAAAATTATCAAACGTTGACCGGTTAGCGACTATAAAAAGTTTGGGGAGCGCTGCTGTAAAGCACAAGTGAGAGCTTTTGGATGCGAAGAATTGCAAGCTCTTAATATCACCATAGGTCTTGCGAACCCTGAGAATTAAGCTGTGGAGCCCAATATTGCACCAAGACAGAGTGGAACCACGCGCAGGATATCGTTCTGCAACCGTAGCAGAAATGGACCCGTTCGAAGAATACGCGACCATCCACAAAGGGTATTTCGATTCGTCGGAGAACGACGTGATAAAGAAAAATTGGAATTTATTCTGCGAGGCTCTCCGTCTCACTGTTGAGACAGGGCCGATGCCTCCGCAAAAAATAAACAATTATCGTCCCCCTCCTCCTCCAAAAGGTTGGTGCGCACTGCTGTAAAGCACAAGTGAAAGCTTTTTGATTCGAAGAATTGCAAGCTCTTATTATCACCACTGGTCCAGCGAAACGTGACAATTAAGCTGTACAACCCAATATTGCACCAAGAGAGAGTGGAACCACGCGCAGGATATCGTTCTGCAACCGTAGCAGAGATGGACCCGTTCGAAGAATACGCGACCATCCACAAAGTGTCATTTCGATTCGTCGGAGAACGACGTGATAAAGAAAAGTTGGAATTTATTCTGCGAGGCTCTCCGTCTCACTGGTGAGACAGGACCGAAGCCTCCGCAATAATATAAACAATTATCGTCCCCCTCCTCCACGGGACGCGGTAAAATTATCAAACGTTGAACGGCCCGCTGCTGTAAAAAGGTTGGTGAGCACTGCTGTACAGCACAAGTGAGAGCTTTTGGATTCGAAGAATTGCAAGCTCTTATTATCACCACTGGTCCAGCGAAACGTGACAATTAAGCTGTACATCCCAATATTGCACCAACGCAGAGTGGAACCACGCGCAGGATCTCGTTCTGCAACCATAGCAGAGATGGGCGCGTTCGAAGAATCCGCGATCATCCACGAAGGGTATTTCGATTCGTCGGAGAACGACGTGATAAAGAAAAATTGGAATTTATTCTGCGGGGCTCTCCGTCTCACTGGTGAGACAGGGCCGAAGAGGCCGCAAAAAATAAACAATTATCGTCCCCCTCCTCCTCCAAAAGGTTGGTGCGCACTGCTGTAAAGCACAAGTGAAAGCTTTTGGATTCGAAGAATTGCAAGCTCTTATTATCACCACTGGTCCAGCGAAACGTGACAATTAAGCTGTACAACCCAATATTGCACCAACGGAGAGTGGAACAACGCGCAGGATCTCGTTCTGCAACTGTAGCAGAGATGGACCCGTTCGAAGAATACGCGACCATCCACAAAGGGTCATTTCGATTCGTCGGTTGACGAGGTGATAAAGAAAAGTTGGAATTTATTCTGCGATGCTCTCCGTCTCACTGGTGAGACAGGACCGAAGCCTCCGCAAAAATATAAACAATTATCGTCCCCCTCCTCAACGGGACGCTGTAAAATTATCAAACGTTGACCGGTTCGCGACTATAAAAAGTTTGTGAGCACCGCTGTACAGCACAAGAGAGAGCTTTTGGATTCGAAGAATTGCAAGCTATTAATATCACCATAGGTCTTGCGAACCCTGAGAATTAAGCTTCGGAGCCCAATATTCCACCAAGACAGAGTGGAACCACGCGCAGGATATCGTTCTGCAACCGTTTCACAGATGGACCGGTTCGAAGAATACGCGACCATCCACAAAGGGTCATTTCGATTCTTCGGAGAACGACGTGATAAAGAAAAGTTGGAATTAATTCTGCGAGGCTCTCCGTCTCACTGGTGCGACAGGACCGAAGCCTCCGCAAAAATATAAACAATTATCGTCCCCCTCCTCAACGGGACGCGGTAAAATTATCAAACGTTGACCGGTTCGCGACTATAAAAAGTTTGTGAGCACCGCTGTACAGCACAAGAGAGAGCTTTTGGATTCGAAGAATTGCAAGCTATTAATATCACCATAGGTCTTGCGAACCCTGAGAATTAAGCTTCGGAGCCCAATATTCCACCAAGACAGAGTGGAACCACGCGCAGGATATCGTTCTGTAACCGTTTCACAGATGGACCGGTTCGAAGAATACGCGACCATCCACAAAGGGTCATTTCGATTCTTCGGAGAACGACGTGATAAAGAAAAGTTGGAATTAATTCTGCGAGGCTCTCCGTCTCACTGGTGCGACAGGACCGAAGCCTCCGCAAAAATATAAACAATTATCGTCCCCCTCCTCAACGGGACGCGGTAAAATTATCAAACGTTGACCGGTTCGCGACTATAAAAAGTTTGGGGAGCACTGCTGTACAGCACTAGTGAGAGCTATTGGATTCGAAGAATTGCAAGCTCTTAATATCACCATAGGTCTTGCGAACCCTGAGAATTAAGCTTCGGAGCCCAATATTGCACCAAGACAGAGTGGAACCACGCGCAGGATATCGTTCTGCAACCGTAGCAGAGATGGACCCGTTCGAAGAATACGCGACCATCCACAAAGGGTCATTTCGATTCGTCGGAGAACGACGTGATAAAGAAAAGTTGGAATTTATTCTGCGAGGCTCCCCGTCCCACTGACGAGGCGGGGCCGAAACCTCTGCAAGAATATAAACAATTAACGTCTCGCCCCCCATCGGGGCGCGGTAAAATAATCAAACGTTGAACTGCCCGCGGCTATAATAAGGTTGGTGCGCACTGCTGTAAAGCACAAGTGAAAGCTTTTGGATTCGAAGAATTGCAAGCTCTTATTATCACCACTGGTCCAGCGAAACGTGACAATTAAACTGTGCAACCCAATATTGCAACAACACAGAGTGGAACCACGAGCAGGATCTCGTTATGCAACTGTAGCAGAGATGGACGCGTTCGAAGAATACGCGACCATCCACGAAGGGTATTTCGATTCGGCGGTTGACGACGTGATAAAGAAAAATTGGTATTTGTTCTGCGAGGCTCCCCGACCCACTGGCGAGGCGGGGCCGAAGCCTCCGCAAGAATATAAGCAATTTACGTCTCGCCCCTCATCGGGGCGCGGTAACATTATCAAACGTTGACCGGTTCGAGACTATAAAAAGTTTTGGGAGCACTGCTGTAATGCACAAGTGAGAGCTTTTGGATTCGAAGAATTGCAAGCTCTTAATATCACCATAGGTCTTGCGAACCCTGAGAATTAAGCTGTGGAGCTCAATATTGCTCCAAGACAGAGTGGAACCACGCGCAGGATATCGTTCTGCAACCGTTTCACAGATGGACCGGTTCGAAGAATACGCGACCATCCACAAAGGGTCATTTCGATTCTTCGGAGAACGACGTGATAAAGAAAAGTTGGAATTAATTCTGCGAGGCTCTCCGTCTCACTGGTGCGACAGGACCGAAGCCTCCGCAAAAATATAAACAATTATCGTCCCCCTCCTCAACGGGACGCGGTAAAATTATCAAACGTTGACCGGTTCGCGACTATAAAAAGTTTGGGGAGCACTGCTGTACAGCACAAGTGAGAGCTTTTGGATTCGAAGAATTGCAAGCTCTTAATATCATTATAGGTCTTGCAAACCCTGAGAATTAAGCTTTGGAGCCCAATATTGCACCAAGACAGAGTGGAACCTCGCGCAGGATCTCGTTCTGCAACTGTAGCAGAGATGGGCGCGTTCGAAGAATACGCGGCCATCCACAAAGGGTATTTCGATTCGTCGGAGAACGACGTGATAAAGAAAAATTGGAATTTATTCTGCGAGGCTCTCCATCTCACTGGTGAGACAGGGCCGAAGCCTCCGCAAAAATATAAACAATTATCGTCTCCCTCCTCAACGGGACGCGGTAAAATTATCAAACGTTGAACGGCCCACTGCTGTAAAAAGGTTGGTGAGCACTGCTGTAAAGCACAAGTGAAAGCTTTTTGATTCGAAGAATTGCAAGCTCTTATTATCACCACTGGTCCAGCGAAACGTGACAATTAAGCTGTACAACCCAATATTGCACCAACGCAGAGTGGAACCACGCGCAGGATCTCGTTCTGCAACTGTAGCAGAGATGGGCGCGTTCGAAGAATACGCGACCATCCACGAAGGTTATTTCGATTCGTCGGTTGACGACGTGATAAAGAAAAATTGGAATTTATTCTGCGAGGCTCTCCGTCTCACTGGTGAGACAGGGCCGAAGCCGCCGCAAAAAATAAACAATTATCGTCCCCCTCCTCCTCCAAAAGGTTGGTGCGCACTGCTGTAAAGCACAAGTGAAAGCTTTTTGATTCGAAGAATTGCAAGCTCTTATTATCACCACTGGTCCAGCGAAACGTGACAATTAAACTGTACAACCCAATATTGCACCAAGAGAGAGTGGAACCACGCGCAGGATATCGTTCTGCAACCGTAGCAGAGATGGACCCGTTCGAAGAATACGCGACCATTCACAAAGTGTATTTCGATTCGTCGGAGAACGACGTGATAAAGAAAAATTGGAATTTATTCTGCGAGGCTCTCCATCTCACTGGTGAGACAGGGCCGAAGCCTCCGCAAAAAATAAACAATTATCGTCCCCCTCCTCCTCCAAAAGGTTGGTGCGCACTCCTGTAAAGCACAAGTGAAAGCTTTTGGATTCGAAGAATTGCAAGCTCTTATTATCACCACTGGTCCAGCGAAACGTGACAATTAAGCTGTACAACCCAATATTGCACCAACACAGAGTGGAACCACGCGCAGGATATCGTTCTGCAACCGTAGCAGAAATGGACCCGTTCGAAGAATACGCGACCATCCACAAAGGGTATTTCGATTCGTCGGAGAACGACGTGATAAAGAAAAATTGGAATTTATTCTGCGAGGCTCTCCGTCTCACTGGTGAGACAGGGCCGATGCCTCCGCAAAAAATAAACAATTATCGTCCCCCTCCTCCTCCAAAAGGTTGGTGCGCACTGCTGTAAAGCACAAGTGAAAGCTTTTTGATTCGAAGAATTGCAAGCTCTTATTATCACCACTGGTCCAGCGAAACGTGACAATTAAGCTGTACAACCCAATATTGCACCAACGCAGAGTGGAACCACGCGCAGGATCTCGTTCTGCAACTGTAGCAGAGATGGGCGCGTTCGAAGAATACGCGACCATCCACGAAGGTTATTTCGATTCGTCGGTTGACGACGTGATAAAGAAAAATTGGAATTTATTCTGCGAGGCTCTCCGTCTCACTGGTGAGACAGGGCCGAAGCCGCCGCAAAAAATAAACAATTATCGTCCCCCTCCTCAACGGGACGCGGTAAAATTATCAAACGTTGAACGGCCCGCTGCTGTAAAAAGGTTGGTGAGCACTGCTGTAAGGCACAAGTGAAAGCTTTTGGATTCGAAGAATTGCAAGCTCTTAATATCATCATACGTCTTGCAAACCCTGAGAATTAAGCTTTGGAGCCCAATATTGCACCAAGACATAGTGGAACCTCGCGCAGGATATCGTTCTGCAACCGTAGCAGAAATGGACCCGTTCGAAGAATACGCGGCCATCCACAAAGGGTATTTCGATTCGTCGGAGAACGACGAGATAAAGAAAAATTGGAATTTATTCTGCGAGGCTCTCCATCTCACTGGTGAGACAGGGCCGAAGCCTCCGCAAAAAATAAACAATTATCGTCCCCCTCCTCCTCCAAAAGGTTGGTGCGCACTCCTGTAAAGCACAAGTGAAAGCTTCTGAATTCGAAGAATTGCAAGCTCTTACTATCACCACTGGTCCAGCGAAACGTGACAATTAAGCTGTACAACCCAATATTGCACCAACACAGAGTGGAACCACACGCAGGATCTCGTTCTGCAACCGTAGCAGAGATGGGCGCGTTCGAAGAATACGCGATCATCCACGAAGGGTATTTCGATTCGTTGGCTGACGACGTGATAAAGAAAAGTTGGTATTTGTTCTGCGAGGCTCCCCGTCCCACTGGCGAGGCGGGGCCGAAGCTTCCGCAAGAATATAAACAATTAACGTCTCGCCCCTCATCGGGGCGCGGCAAAATTATCAAACGTTGACCGGTTAGCGACTATAAAAAGTTTGGGGAGCACTGCTGTGAAGCACAAGTGAGAGCTTTTGGATTCGAAGAATTGCAAGCTCTTAATATCACCATAGGTCTTGCGAACCCTGAGAATTAAGCTGTGGAGCCCAATATTGCACCAAGACAGAGTGGAAGCACGCGCAGGATATCGTTCTGCAACCGTAGCAGAAATGGACCCATTCGAAGAATACGCGACCATCCACAAAGGGTATTTCGATTCGTCGGAGAACGACGTGATAAAGAAAAATTGGAATTTATTCTGCGAGGCTCTCCGTCTCACTGGTGAGACAGGGCCGATGCCTCCGCAAAAAATAAACAATTATCGTCCCCCTCCTCCTCCAAAAGGTTGGTGCGCACTGCTGTAAAGCACAAGTGAAAGCTTTTTGATTCGAAGAATTGCAAGCTCTTATTATCACCACTGGTCCAGCGAAACGTGACAATTAAGCTGTACAACCCAATATTGCACCAACGCAGAGTGGAACCACGCGCAGGATCTCGTTCTGCAACTGTAGCAGAGATGGGCGCGTTCGAAGAATACGCGATCATCCACGAAGGGTATTTCGATTCGTCGGTTGACGACGTGATAAAGAAAAGTTGGTATTTGTTCTGCGAGGCTCCCCGTCCCACTGGCGAGGCGGGGCCGAAGCTTCCGCAAGAATATAAACAATTAACGTCTCGCCCCTCATCGGGGCGCCGCAAAATTATCAAACGTTGACCGGTTAGCGACTATAAAAAGTTTGGGGAGCGCTGCTGTAAAGCACAAGTGAGAGCTTTTGGATGCGAAGAATTGCAAGCTCTTAATATCACCATAGGTCTTGCGAACCCTGAGAATTAAGCTGTGGAGCCCAATATTGCACCAAGACAGAGTGGAACCACGCGCAGGATATCGTTCTGCAACCGTAGCAGAAATGGACCCGTTCGAAGAATACGCGACCATCCACAAAGGGTATTTCGATTCGTCGGAGAACGACGTGATAAAGAAAAATTGGAATTTATTCTGCGAGGCTCTCCGTCTCACTGTTGAGACAGGGCCGATGCCTCCGCAAAAAATAAACAATTATCGTCCCCCTCCTCCTCCAAAAGGTTGGTGCGCACTGCTGTAAAGCACAAGTGAAAGCTTTTTGATTCGAAGAATTGCAAGCTCTTATTATCACCACTGGTCCAGCGAAACGTGACAATTAAGCTGTACAACCCAATATTGCACCAAGAGAGAGTGGAACCACGCGCAGGATATCGTTCTGCAACCGTAGCAGAGATGGACCCGTTCGAAGAATACGCGACCATCCACAAAGTGTCATTTCGATTCGTCGGAGAACGACGTGATAAAGAAAAGTTGGAATTTATTCTGCGAGGCTCTCCGTCTCACTGGTGAGACAGGACCGAAGCCTCCGCAATAATATAAACAATTATCGTCCCCCTCCTCAACGGGACGCGGTAAAATTATCAAACGTTGAACGGCCCGCTGCTGTAAAAAGGTTGGTGAGCACTGCTGTACAGCACAAGTGAGAGCTTTTGGATTCGAAGAATTGCAAGCTCTTATTATCACCACTGGTCCAGCGAAACGTGACAATTAAGCTGTACATCCCAATATTGCACCAACGCAGAGTGGAACCACGCGCAGGATCTCGTTCTGCAACCATAGCAGAGATGGGCGCGTTCGAAGAATCCGCGATCATCCACGAAGGGTATTTCGATCCGTCGGAGAACGACGTGATAAAGAAAAATTGGAATTTATTCTGCGGGGCTCTCCGTCTCACTGGTGAGACAGGGCCGAAGAGGCCGCAAAAAATAAACAATTATCGTCCCCCTCCTCCTCCAAAAGGTTGGTGCGCACTGCTGTAAAGCACAAGTGAAAGCTTTTGGATTCGAAGAATTGCAAGCTCTTATTATCACCACTGGTCCAGCGAAACGTGACAATTAAGCTGTACAACCCAATATTGCACCAACGGAGAGTGGAACAACGCGCAGGATCTCGTTCTGCAACTGTAGCAGAGATGGACCCGTTCGAAGAATACGCGACCATCCACAAAGGGTCATTTCGATTCGTCGGTTGACGAGGTGATAAAGAAAAGTTGGAATTTATTCTGCGAGGCTCTCCGTCTCACTGGTGAGACAGGACCGAAGCCTCCGCAAAAATATAAACAATTATCGTCCCCCTCCTCAACGGGACGCTGTAAAATTATCAAACGTTGACCGGTTCGCGACTATAAAAAGTTTGTGAGCACCGCTGTACAGCACAAGAGAGAGCTTTTGGATTCGAAGAATTGCAAGCTATTAATATCACCATAGGTCTTGCGAACCCTGAGAATTAAGCTTCGGAGCCCAATATTCCACCAAGACAGAGTGGAACCACGCGCAGGATATCGTTCTGCAACCGTTTCACAGATGGACCGGTTCGAAGAATACGCGACCATCCACAAAGGGTCATTTCGATTCTTCGGAGAACGACGTGATAAAGAAAAGTTGGAATTAATTCTGCGAGGCTCTCCGTCTCACTGGTGCGACAGGACCGAAGCCTCCGCAAAAATATAAACAATTATCGTCCCCCTCCTCAACGGGACGCGGTAAAATTATCAAACGTTGACCGGTTCGCGACTATAAAAAGTTTGTGAGCACCGCTGTACAGCACAAGAGAGAGCTTTTGGATTCGAAGAATTGCAAGCTATTAATATCACCATAGGTCTTGCGAACCCTGAGAATTAAGCTTCGGAGCCCAATATTCCACCAAGACAGAGTGGAACCACGCGCAGGATATCGTTCTGTAACCGTTTCACAGATGGACCGGTTCGAAGAATACGCGACCATCCACAAAGGGTCATTTCGATTCTTCGGAGAACGACGTGATAAAGAAAAGTTGGAATTAATTCTGCGAGGCTCTCCGTCTCACTGGTGCGACAGGACCGAAGCCTCCGCAAAAATATAAACAATTATCGTCCCCCTCCTCAACGGGACGCGGTAAAATTATCAAACGTTGACCGGTTCGCGACTATAAAAAGTTTGGGGAGCACTGCTGTACAGCACTAGTGAGAGCTATTGGATTCGAAGAATTGCAAGCTCTTAATATCACCATAGGTCTTGCGAACCCTGAGAATTAAGCTTCGGAGCCCAATATTGCACCAAGACAGAGTGGAACCACGCGCAGGATATCGTTCTGCAACCGTAGCAGAGATGGACCCGTTCGAAGAATACGCGACCATCCACAAAGGGTCATTTCGATTCGTCGGAGAACGACGTGATAAAGAAAAGTTGGAATTTATTCTGCGAGGCTCCCCGTCCCACTGACGAGGCGGGGCCGAAACCTCTGCAAGAATATAAACAATTAACGTCTCGCCCCCCATCGGGGCGCGGTAAAATAATCAAACGTTGAACTGCCCGCGGCTATAATAAGGTTGGTGCGCACTGCTGTAAAGCACAAGTGAAAGCTTTTGGATTCGAAGAATTGCAAGCTCTTATTATCACCACTGGTCCAGCGAAACGTGACAATTAAACTGTGCAACCCAATATTGCAACAACACAGAGTGGAACCACGAGCAGGATCTCGTTATGCAACTGTAGCAGAGATGGACGCGTTCGAAGAATACGCGACCATCCACGAAGGGTATTTCGATTCGGCGGTTGACGACGTGATAAAGAAAAATTGGTATTTGTTCTGCGAGGCTCCCCGACCCACTGGCGAGGCGGGGCCGAAGCCTCCGCAAGAATATAAACAATTTACGTCTCGCCCCTCATCGGGGCGCGGTAACATTATCAAACGTTGACCGGTTCGAGACTATAAAAAGTTTTGGGAGCACTGCTGTAATGCACAAGTGAGAGCTTTTGGATTCGAAGAATTGCAAGCTCTTAATATCACCATAGGTCTTGCGAACCCTGAGAATTAAGCTGTGGAGCTCAATATTGCTCCAAGACAGAGTGGAACCACGCGCAGGATATCGTTCTGCAACCGTTTCACAGATGGACCGGTTCGAAGAATACGCGACCATCCACAAAGGGTCATTTCGATTCTTCGGAGAACGACGTGATAAAGAAAAGTTGGAATTAATTCTGCGAGGCTCTCCGTCTCACTGGTGCGACAGGACCGAAGCCTCCGCAAAAATATAAACAATTATCGTCCCCCTCCTCAACGGGACGCGGTAAAATTATCAAACGTTGACCGGTTCGCGACTATAAAAAGTTTGGGGAGCACTGCTGTACAGCACAAGTGAGAGCTTTTGGATTCGAAGAATTGCAAGCTCTTAATATCATTATAGGTCTTGCAAACCCTGAGAATTAAGCTTTGGAGCCCAATATTGCACCAAGACAGAGTGGAACCTCGCGCAGGATCTCGTTCTGCAACTGTAGCAGAGATGGGCGCGTTCGAAGAATACGCGGCCATCCACAAAGGGTATTTCGATTCGTCGGAGAACGACGTGATAAAGAAAAATTGGAATTTATTCTGCGAGGCTCTCCATCTCACTGGTGAGACAGGGCCGAAGCCTCCGCAAAAATATAAACAATTATCGTCTCCCTCCTCAACGGGACGCGGTAAAATTATCAAACGTTGAACGGCCCACTGCTGTAAAAAGGTTGGTGAGCACTGCTGTAAAGCACAAGTGAAAGCTTTTTGATTCGAAGAATTGCAAGCTCTTATTATCACCACTGGTCCAGCGAAACGTGACAATTAAGCTGTACAACCCAATATTGCACCAACGCAGAGTGGAACCACGCGCAGGATCTCGTTCTGCAACTGTAGCAGAGATGGGCGCGTTCGAAGAATACGCGACCATCCACGAAGGTTATTTCGATTCGTCGGTTGACGACGTGATAAAGAAAAATTGGAATTTATTCTGCGAGGCTCTCCGTCTCACTGGTGAGACAGGGCCGAAGCCGCCGCAAAAAATAAACAATTATCGTCCCCCTCCTCCTCCAAAAGGTTGGTGCGCACTGCTGTAAAGCACAAGTGAAAGCTTTTTGATTCGAAGAATTGCAAGCTCTTATTATCACCACTGGTCCAGCGAAACGTGACAATTAAACTGTACAACCCAATATTGCACCAAGAGAGAGTGGAACCACGCGCAGGATATCGTTCTGCAACCGTAGCAGAGATGGACCCGTTCGAAGAATACGCGACCATTCACAAAGTGTATTTCGATTCGTCGGAGAACGACGTGATAAAGAAAAATTGGAATTTATTCTGCGAGGCTCTCCATCTCACTGGTGAGACAGGGCCGAAGCCTCCGCAAAAAATAAACAATTATCGTCCCCCTCCTCCTCCAAAAGGTTGGTGCGCACTCCTGTAAAGCACAAGTGAAAGCTTTTGGATTCGAAGAATTGCAAGCTCTTATTATCACCACTGGTCCAGCGAAACGTGACAATTAAGCTGTACAACCCAATATTGCACCAACACAGAGTGGAACCACGCGCAGGATATCGTTCTGCAACCGTAGCAGAAATGGACCCGTTCGAAGAATACGCGACCATCCACAAAGGGTATTTCGATTCGTCGGAGAACGACGTGATAAAGAAAAATTGGAATTTATTCTGCGAGGCTCTCCGTCTCACTGGTGAGACAGGGCCGATGCCTCCGCAAAAAATAAACAATTATCGTCCCCCTCCTCCTCCAAAAGGTTGGTGCGCACTGCTGTAAAGCACAAGTGAAAGCTTTTTGATTCGAAGAATTGCAAGCTCTTATTATCACCACTGGTCCAGCGAAACGTGACAATTAAGCTGTACAACCCAATATTGCACCAACGCAGAGTGGAACCACGCGCAGGATCTCGTTCTGCAACTGTAGCAGAGATGGGCGCGTTCGAAGAATACGCGACCATCCACGAAGGTTATTTCGATTCGTCGGTTGACGACGTGATAAAGAAAAATTGGAATTTATTCTGCGAGGCTCTCCGTCTCACTGGTGAGACAGGGCCGAAGCCGCCGCAAAAAATAAACATTTATCGTCCCCCTCCTCAACGGGACGCGGTAAAATTATCAAACGTTGAACGGCCCGCTGCTGTAAAAAGGTTGGTGAGCACTGCTGTAAGGCACAAGTGAAAGCTTTTGGATTCGAAGAATTGCAAGCTCTTAATATCATCATACGTCTTGCAAACCCTGAGAATTAAGCTTTGGAGCCCAATATTGCACCAAGACATAGTGGAACCTCGCGCAGGATATCGTTCTGCAACCGTAGCAGAAATGGACCCGTTCGAAGAATACGCGGCCATCCACAAAGGGTATTTCGATTCGTCGGAGAACGACGAGATAAAGAAAAATTGGAATTTATTCTGCGAGGCTCTCCATCTCACTGGTGAGACAGGGCCGAAGCCTCCGCAAAAAATAAACAATTATCGTCCCCCTCCTCCTCCAAAAGGTTGGTGCGCACTCCTGTAAAGCACAAGTGAAAGCTTTTGAATTCGAAGAATTGCAAGCTCTTACTATCACCACTGGTCCAGCGAAACGTGACAATTAAGCTGTACAACCCAATATTGCACCAACACAGAGTGGAACCACACGCAGGATCTCGTTCTGCAACCGTAGCAGAGATGGGCGCGTTCGAAGAATACGCGATCATCCACGAAGGGTATTTCGATTCGTCGGCTGACGACGTGATAAAGAAAAGTTGGTATTTGTTCTGCGAGGCTCCCCGTCCCACTGGCGAGGCGGGGCCGAAGCTTCCGCAAGAATATAAACAATTAACGTCTCGCCCCTCATCGGGGCGCGGCAAAATTATCAAACGTTGACCGGTTAGCGACTATAAAAAGTTTGGGGAGCACTGCTGTGAAGCACAAGTGAGAGCTTTTGGATTCGAAGAATTGCAAGCTCTTAATATCACCATAGGTCTTGCGAACCCTGAGAATTAAGCTGTGGAGCCCAATATTGCACCAAGACAGAGTGGAAGCACGCGCAGGATATCGTTCTGCAACCGTAGCAGAAATGGACCCATTCGAAGAATACGCGACCATCCACAAAGGGTATTTCGATTCGTCGGAGAACGACGTGATAAAGAAAAATTGGAATTTATTCTGCGAGGCTCTCCGTCTCACTGGTGAGACAGGGCCGATGCCTCCGCAAAAAATAAACAATTATCGTCCCCCTCCTCCTCCAAAAGGTTGGTGCGCACTGCTGTAAAGCACAAGTGAAAGCTTTTTGATTCGAAGAATTGCAAGCTCTTATTATCACCACTGGTCCAGCGAAACGTGACAATTAAGCTGTACAACCCAATATTGCACCAACGCAGAGTGGAACCACGCGCAGGATCTCGTTCTGCAACTGTAGCAGAGATGGGCGCGTTCGAAGAATACGCGATCATCCACGAAGGGTATTTCGATTCGTCGGTTGACGACGTGATAAAGAAAAGTTGGTATTTGTTCTGCGAGGCTCCCCGTCCCACTGGCGAGGCGGGGCCGAAGCTTCCGCAAGAATATAAACAATTAACGTCTCGCCCCTCATCGGGGCGCGGCAAAATTATCAAACGTTGACCGGTTAGCGACTATAAAAAGTTTGGGGAGCACTGCTGTGAAGCACAAGTGAGAGCTTTTGGATTCGAAGAATTGCAAGCTCTTAATATCACCATAGGTCTTGCGAACCCTGAGAATTAAGCTGTGGAGCCCAATATTGCACCAAGACAGAGTGGAAGCACGCGCAGGATATCGTTCTGCAACCGTAGCAGAAATGGACCCATTCGAAGAATACGCGACCATCCACAAAGGGTATTTCGATTCGTCGGAGAACGACGTGATAAAGAAAAATTGGAATTTATTCTGCGAGGCTCTCCGTCTCACTGGTGAGACAGGGCCGATGCCTCCGCAAAAAATAAACAATTATCGTCCCCCTCCTCCTCCAAAAGGTTGGTGCGCACTGCTGTAAAGCACAAGTGAAAGCTTTTTGATTCGAAGAATTGCAAGCTCTTATTATCACCACTGGTCCAGCGAAACGTGACAATTAAGCTGTACAACCCAATATTGCACCAACGCAGAGTGGAACCACGCGCAGGATCTCGTTCTGCAACTGTAGCAGAGATGGGCGCGTTCGAAGAATACGCGATCATCCACGAAGGGTATTTCGATTCGTCGGTTGACGACGTGATAAAGAAAAGTTGGTATTTGTTCTGCGAGGCTCCCCGTCCCACTGGCGAGGCGGGGCCGAAGCTTCCGCAAGAATATAAACAATTAACGTCTCGCCCCTCATCGGGGCGCGGCAAAATTATCAAACGTTGACCGGTTAGCGACTATAAAAAGTTTGGGGAGCGCTGCTGTAAAGCACAAGTGAGAGCTTTTGGATGCGAAGAATTGCAAGCTCTTAATATCACCATAGGTCTTGCGAACCCTGAGAATTAAGCTGTGGAGCCCAATATTGCACCAAGACAGAGTGGAACCACGCGCAGGATATCGTTCTGCAACCGTAGCAGAAATGGACCCGTTCGAAGAATACGCGACCATCCACAAAGGGTATTTCGATTCGTCGGAGAACGACGTGATAAAGAAAAATTGGAATTTATTCTGCGAGGCTCTCCGTCTCACTGTTGAGACAGGGCCGATGCCTCCGCAAAAAATAAACAATTATCGTCCCCCTCCTCCTCCAAAAGGTTGGTGCGCACTGCTGTAAAGCACAAGTGAAAGCTTTTTGATTCGAAGAATTGCAAGCTCTTATTATCACCACTGGTCCAGCGAAACGTGACAATTAAGCTGTACAACCCAATATTGCACCAAGAGAGAGTGGAACCACGCGCAGGATATCGTTCTGCAACCGTAGCAGAGATGGACCCGTTCGAAGAATACGCGACCATCCACAAAGTGTCATTTCGATTCGTCGGAGAACGACGTGATAAAGAAAAGTTGGAATTTATTCTGCGAGGCTCTCCGTCTCACTGGTGAGACAGGACCGAAGCCTCCGCAATAATATAAACAATTATCGTCCCCCTCCTCCACGGGACGCGGTAAAATTATCAAACGTTGAACGGCCCGCTGCTGTAAAAAGATTGGTGAGCACTGCTGTACAGCACAAGTGAGAGCTTTTGGATTCGAAGAATTGCAAGCTCTTATTATCACCACTGGTCCAGCGAAACGTGACAATTAAGCTGTACATCCCAATATTGCACCAACGCAGAGTGGAACCACGCGCAGGATCTCGTTCTGCAACCATAGCAGAGATGGGCGCGTTCGAAGAATCCGCGATCATCCACGAAGGGTATTTCGATTCGTCGGAGAACGACGTGATAAAGAAAAATTGGAATTTATTCTGCGGGGCTCTCCGTCTCACTGGTGAGACAGGGCCGAAGAGGCCGCAAAAAATAAACAATTATCGTCCCCCTCCTCCTCCAAAAGGTTGGTGCGCACTGCTGTAAAGCACAAGTGAAAGCTTTTGGATTCGAAGAATTGCAAGCTCTTATTATCACCACTGGTCCAGCGAAACGTGACAATTAAGCTGTACAACCCAATATTGCACCAACGGAGAGTGGAACAACGCGCAGGATCTCGTTCTGCAACTGTAGCAGAGATGGACCCGTTCGAAGAATACGCGACCATCCACAAAGGGTCATTTCGATTCGTCGGTTGACGAGGTGATAAAGAAAAGTTGGAATTTATTCTGCGATGCTCTCCGTCTCACTGGTGAGACAGGACCGAAGCCTCCGCAAAAATATAAACAATTATCGTCCCCCTCCTCAACGGGACGCTGTAAAATTATCAAACGTTGACCGGTTCGCGACTATAAAAAGTTTGTGAGCACCGCTGTACAGCACAAGAGAGAGCTTTTGGATTCGAAGAATTGCAAGCTATTAATATCACCATAGGTCTTGCGAACCCTGAGAATTAAGCTTCGGAGCCCAATATTCCACCAAGACAGAGTGGAACCACGCGCAGGATATCGTTCTGCAACCGTTTCACAGATGGACCGGTTCGAAGAATACGCGACCATCCACAAAGGGTCATTTCGATTCTTCGGAGAACGACGTGATAAAGAAAAGTTGGAATTAATTCTGCGAGGCTCTCCGTCTCACTGGTGCGACAGGACCGAAGCCTCCGCAAAAATATAAACAATTATCGTCCCCCTCCTCAACGGGACGCGGTAAAATTATCAAACGTTGACCGGTTCGCGACTATAAAAAGTTTGTGAGCACCGCTGTACAGCACAAGAGAGAGCTTTTGGATTCGAAGAATTGCAAGCTATTAATATCACCATAGGTCTTGCGAACCCTGAGAATTAAGCTTCGGAGCCCAATATTCCACCAAGACAGAGTGGAACCACGCGCAGGATATCGTTCTGTAACCGTTTCACAGATGGACCGGTTCGAAGAATACGCGACCATCCACAAAGGGTCATTTCGATTCTTCGGAGAACGACGTGATAAAGAAAAGTTGGAATTAATTCTGCGAGGCTCTCCGTCTCACTGGTGCGACAGGACCGAAGCCTCCGCAAAAATATAAACAATTATCGTCCCCCTCCTCAACGGGACGCGGTAAAATTATCAAACGTTGACCGGTTCGCGACTATAAAAAGTTTGGGGAGCACTGCTGTACAGCACTAGTGAGAGCTATTGGATTCGAAGAATTGCAAGCTCTTAATATCACCATAGGTCTTGCGAACCCTGAGAATTAAGCTTCGGAGCCCAATATTGCACCAAGACAGAGTGGAACCACGCGCAGGATATCGTTCTGCAACCGTAGCAGAGATGGACCCGTTCGAAGAATACGCGACCATCCACAAAGGGTCATTTCGATTCGTCGGAGAACGACGTGATAAAGAAAAGTTGGAATTTATTCTGCGAGGCTCCCCGTCCCACTGACGAGGCGGGGCCGAAACCTCTGCAAGAATATAAACAATTAACGTCTCGCCCCCCATCGGGGCGCGGTAAAATAATCAAACGTTGAACTGCCCGCGGCTATAATAAGGTTGGTGCGCACTGCTGTAAAGCACAAGTGAAAGCTTTTGGATTCGAAGAATTGCAAGCTCTTATTATCACCACTGGTCCAGCGAAACGTGACAATTAAACTGTGCAACCCAATATTGCAACAACACAGAGTGGAACCACGAGCAGGATCTCGTTATGCAACTGTAGCAGAGATGGACGCGTTCGAAGAATACGCGACCATCCACGAAGGGTATTTCGATTCGGCGGTTGACGACGTGATAAAGAAAAATTGGTATTTGTTCTGCGAGGCTCCCCGACCCACTGGCGAGGCGGGGCCGAAGCCTCCGCAAGAATATAAACAATTTACGTCTCGCCCCTCATCGGGGCGCGGTAACATTATCAAACGTTGACCGGTTCGAGACTATAAAAAGTTTTGGGAGCACTGCTGTAATGCACAAGTGAGAGCTTTTGGATTCGAAGAATTGCAAGCTCTTAATATCACCATAGGTCTTGCGAACCCTGAGAATTAAGCTGTGGAGCTCAATATTGCTCCAAGACAGAGTGGAACCACGCGCAGGATATCGTTCTGCAACCGTTTCACAGATGGACCGGTTCGAAGAATACGCGACCATCCACAAAGGGTCATTTCGATTCTTCGGAGAACGACGTGATAAAGAAAAGTTGGAATTAATTCTGCGAGGCTCTCCGTCTCACTGGTGCGACAGGACCGAAGCCTCCGCAAAAATATAAACAATTATCGTCCCCCTCCTCAACGGGACGCGGTAAAATTATCAAACGTTGACCGGTTCGCGACTATAAAAAGTTTGGGGAGCACTGCTGTACAGCACAAGTGAGAGCTTTTGGATTCGAAGAATTGCAAGCTCTTAATATCATTATAGGTCTTGCAAACCCTGAGAATTAAGCTTTGGAGCCCAATATTGCACCAAGACAGAGTGGAACCTCGCGCAGGATCTCGTTCTGCAACTGTAGCAGAGATGGGCGCGTTCGAAGAATACGCGGCCATCCACAAAGGGTATTTCGATTCGTCGGAGAACGACGTGATAAAGAAAAATTGGAATTTATTCTGCGAGGCTCTCCATCTCACTGGTGAGACAGGGCCGAAGCCTCCGCAAAAATATAAACAATTATCGTCTCCCTCCTCAACGGGACGCGGTAAAATTATCAAACGTTGAACGGCCCACTGCTGTAAAAAGGTTGGTGAGCACTGCTGTAAAGCACAAGTGAAAGCTTTTTGATTCGAAGAATTGCAAGCTCTTATTATCACCACTGGTCCAGCGAAACGTGACAATTAAGCTGTACAACCCAATATTGCACCAACGCAGAGTGGAACCACGCGCAGGATCTCGTTCTGCAACTGTAGCAGAGATGGGCGCGTTCGAAGAATACGCGACCATCCACGAAGGTTATTTCGATTCGTCGGTTGACGACGTGATAAAGAAAAATTGGAATTTATTCTGCGAGGCTCTCCGTCTCACTGGTGAGACAGGGCCGAAGCCGCCGCAAAAAATAAACAATTATCGTCCCCCTCCTCCTCCAAAAGGTTGGTGCGCACTGCTGTAAAGCACAAGTGAAAGCTTTTTGATTCGAAGAATTGCAAGCTCTTATTATCACCACTGGTCCAGCGAAACGTGACAATTAAACTGTACAACCCAATATTGCACCAAGAGAGAGTGGAACCACGCGCAGGATATCGTTCTGCAACCGTAGCAGAGATGGACCCGTTCGAAGAATACGCGACCATTCACAAAGTGTATTTCGATTCGTCGGAGAACGACGTGATAAAGAAAAATTGGAATTTATTCTGCGAGGCTCTCCATCTCACTGGTGAGACAGGGCCGAAGCCTCCGCAAAAAATAAACAATTATCGTCCCCCTCCTCCTCCAAAAGGTTGGTGCGCACTCCTGTAAAGCACAAGTGAAAGCTTTTGGATTCGAAGAATTGCAAGCTCTTATTATCACCACTGGTCCAGCGAAACGTGACAATTAAGCTGTACAACCCAATATTGCACCAACACAGAGTGGAACCACGCGCAGGATATCGTTCTGCAACCGTAGCAGAAATGGACCCGTTCGAAGAATACGCGACCATCCACAAAGGGTATTTCGATTCGTCGGAGAACGACGTGATAAAGAAAAATTGGAATTTATTCTGCGAGGCTCTCCGTCTCACTGGTGAGACAGGGCCGATGCCTCCGCAAAAAATAAACAATTATCGTCCCCCTCCTCCTCCAAAAGGTTGGTGCGCACTGCTGTAAAGCACAAGTGAAAGCTTTTTGATTCGAAGAATTGCAAGCTCTTATTATCACCACTGGTCCAGCGAAACGTGACAATTAAGCTGTACAACCCAATATTGCACCAACGCAGAGTGGAACCACGCGCAGGATCTCGTTCTGCAACTGTAGCAGAGATGGGCGCGTTCGAAGAATACGCGACCATCCACGAAGGTTATTTCGATTCGTCGGTTGACGACGTGATAAAGAAAAATTGGAATTTATTCTGCGAGGCTCTCCGTCTCACTGGTGAGACAGGGCCGAAGCCGCCGCAAAAAATAAACAATTATCGTCCCCCTCCTCAACGGGACGCGGTAAAATTATCAAACGTTGAACGGCCCGCTGCTGTAAAAAGGTTGGTGAGCACTGCTGTAAGGCACAAGTGAAAGCTTTTGGATTCGAAGAATTGCAAGCTCTTAATATCATCATACGTCTTGCAAACCCTGAGAATTAAGCTTTGGAGCCCAATATTGCACCAAGACATAGTGGAACCTCGCGCAGGATATCGTTCTGCAACCGTAGCAGAAATGGACCCGTTCGAAGAATACGCGGCCATCCACAAAGGGTATTTCGATTCGTCGGAGAACGACGAGATAAAGAAAAATTGGAATTTATTCTGCGAGGCTCTCCATCTCACTGGTGAGACAGGGCCGAAGCCTCCGCAAAAAATAAACAATTATCGTCCCCCTCCTCCTCCAAAAGGTTGGTGCGCACTCCTGTAAAGCACAAGTGAAAGCTTTTGAATTCGAAGAATTGCAAGCTCTTACTATCACCACTGGTCCAGCGAAACGTGACAATTAAGCTGTACAACCCAATATTGCACCAACACAGAGTGGAACCACACGCAGGATCTCGTTCTGCAACCGTAGCAGAGATGGGCGCGTTCGAAGAATACGCGATCATCCACGAAGGGTATTTCGATTCGTTGGCTGACGACGTGATAAAGAAAAGTTGGTATTTGTTCTGCGAGGCTCCCCGTCCCACTGGCGAGGCGGGGCCGAAGCTTCCGCAAGAATATAAACAATTAACGTCTCGCCCCTCATCGGGGCGCGGCAAAATTATCAAACGTTGACCGGTTAGCGACTATAAAAAGTTTGGGGAGCACTGCTGTGAAGCACAAGTGAGAGCTTTTGGATTCGAAGAATTGCAAGCTCTTAATATCACCATAGGTCTTGCGAACCCTGAGAATTAAGCTGTGGAGCCCAATATTGCACCAAGACAGAGTGGAAGCACGCGCAGGATATCGTTCTGCAACCGTAGCAGAAATGGACCCATTCGAAGAATACGCGACCATCCACAAAGGGTATTTCGATTCGTCGGAGAACGACGTGATAAAGAAAAATTGGAATTTATTCTGCGAGGCTCTCCGTCTCACTGGTGAGACAGGGCCGATGCCTCCGCAAAAAATAAACAATTATCGTCCCCCTCCTCCTCCAAAAGGTTGGTGCGCACTGCTGTAAAGCACAAGTGAAAGCTTTTTGATTCGAAGAATTGCAAGCTCTTATTATCACCACTGGTCCAGCGAAACGTGACAATTAAGCTGTACAACCCAATATTGCACCAACGCAGAGTGGAACCACGCGCAGGATCTCGTTCTGCAACTGTAGCAGAGATGGGCGCGTTCGAAGAATACGCGATCATCCACGAAGGGTATTTCGATTCGTCGGTTGACGACGTGATAAAGAAAAGTTGGTATTTGTTCTGCGAGGCTCCCCGTCCCACTGGCGAGGCGGGGCCGAAGCTTCCGCAAGAATATAAACAATTAACGTCTCGCCCCTCATCGGGGCGCCGCAAAATTATCAAACGTTGACCGGTTAGCGACTATAAAAAGTTTGGGGAGCGCTGCTGTAAAGCACAAGTGAGAGCTTTTGGATGCGAAGAATTGCAAGCTCTTAATATCACCATAGGTCTTGCGAACCCTGAGAATTAAGCTGTGGAGCCCAATATTGCACCAAGACAGAGTGGAACCACGCGCAGGATATCGTTCTGCAACCGTAGCAGAAATGGACCCGTTCGAAGAATACGCGACCATCCACAAAGGGTATTTCGATTCGTCGGAGAACGACGTGATAAAGAAAAATTGGAATTTATTCTGCGAGGCTCTCCGTCTCACTGTTGAGACAGGGCCGATGCCTCCGCAAAAAATAAACAATTATCGTCCCCCTCCTCCTCCAAAAGGTTGGTGCGCACTGCTGTAAAGCACAAGTGAAAGCTTTTTGATTCGAAGAATTGCAAGCTCTTATTATCACCACTGGTCCAGCGAAACGTGACAATTAAGCTGTACAACCCAATATTGCACCAAGAGAGAGTGGAACCACGCGCAGGATATCGTTCTGCAACCGTAGCAGAGATGGACCCGTTCGAAGAATACGCGACCATCCACAAAGTGTCATTTCGATTCGTCGGAGAACGACGTGATAAAGAAAAGTTGGAATTTATTCTGCGAGGCTCTCCGTCTCACTGGTGAGACAGGACCGAAGCCTCCGCAATAATATAAACAATTATCGTCCCCCTCCTCAACGGGACGCGGTAAAATTATCAAACGTTGAACGGCCCGCTGCTGTAAAAAGGTTGGTGAGCACTGCTGTACAGCACAAGTGAGAGCTTTTGGATTCGAAGAATTGCAAGCTCTTATTATCACCACTGGTCCAGCGAAACGTGACAATTAAGCTGTACATCCCAATATTGCACCAACGCAGAGTGGAACCACGCGCAGGATCTCGTTCTGCAACCATAGCAGAGATGGGCGCGTTCGAAGAATCCGCGATCATCCACGAAGGGTATTTCGATCCGTCGGAGAACGACGTGATAAAGAAAAATTGGAATTTATTCTGCGGGGCTCTCCGTCTCACTGGTGAGACAGGGCCGAAGAGGCCGCAAAAAATAAACAATTATCGTCCCCCTCCTCCTCCAAAAGGTTGGTGCGCACTGCTGTAAAGCACAAGTGAAAGCTTTTGGATTCGAAGAATTGCAAGCTCTTATTATCACCACTGGTCCAGCGAAACGTGACAATTAAGCTGTACAACCCAATATTGCACCAACGGAGAGTGGAACAACGCGCAGGATCTCGTTCTGCAACTGTAGCAGAGATGGACCCGTTCGAAGAATACGCGACCATCCACAAAGGGTCATTTCGATTCGTCGGTTGACGAGGTGATAAAGAAAAGTTGGAATTTATTCTGCGAGGCTCTCCGTCTCACTGGTGAGACAGGACCGAAGCCTCCGCAAAAATATAAACAATTATCGTCCCCCTCCTCAACGGGACGCTGTAAAATTATCAAACGTTGACCGGTTCGCGACTATAAAAAGTTTGTGAGCACCGCTGTACAGCACAAGAGAGAGCTTTTGGATTCGAAGAATTGCAAGCTATTAATATCACCATAGGTCTTGCGAACCCTGAGAATTAAGCTTCGGAGCCCAATATTCCACCAAGACAGAGTGGAACCACGCGCAGGATATCGTTCTGCAACCGTTTCACAGATGGACCGGTTCGAAGAATACGCGACCATCCACAAAGGGTCATTTCGATTCTTCGGAGAACGACGTGATAAAGAAAAGTTGGAATTAATTCTGCGAGGCTCTCCGTCTCACTGGTGCGACAGGACCGAAGCCTCCGCAAAAATATAAACAATTATCGTCCCCCTCCTCAACGGGACGCGGTAAAATTATCAAACGTTGACCGGTTCGCGACTATAAAAAGTTTGTGAGCACCGCTGTACAGCACAAGAGAGAGCTTTTGGATTCGAAGAATTGCAAGCTATTAATATCACCATAGGTCTTGCGAACCCTGAGAATTAAGCTTCGGAGCCCAATATTCCACCAAGACAGAGTGGAACCACGCGCAGGATATCGTTCTGTAACCGTTTCACAGATGGACCGGTTCGAAGAATACGCGACCATCCACAAAGGGTCATTTCGATTCTTCGGAGAACGACGTGATAAAGAAAAGTTGGAATTAATTCTGCGAGGCTCTCCGTCTCACTGGTGCGACAGGACCGAAGCCTCCGCAAAAATATAAACAATTATCGTCCCCCTCCTCAACGGGACGCGGTAAAATTATCAAACGTTGACCGGTTCGCGACTATAAAAAGTTTGGGGAGCACTGCTGTACAGCACTAGTGAGAGCTATTGGATTCGAAGAATTGCAAGCTCTTAATATCACCATAGGTCTTGCGAACCCTGAGAATTAAGCTTCGGAGCCCAATATTGCACCAAGACAGAGTGGAACCACGCGCAGGATATCGTTCTGCAACCGTAGCAGAGATGGACCCGTTCGAAGAATACGCGACCATCCACAAAGGGTCATTTCGATTCGTCGGAGAACGACGTGATAAAGAAAAGTTGGAATTTATTCTGCGAGGCTCCCCGTCCCACTGACGAGGCGGGGCCGAAACCTCTGCAAGAATATAAACAATTAACGTCTCGCCCCCCATCGGGGCGCGGTAAAATAATCAAACGTTGAACTGCCCGCGGCTATAATAAGGTTGGTGCGCACTGCTGTAAAGCACAAGTGAAAGCTTTTGGATTCGAAGAATTGCAAGCTCTTATTATCACCACTGGTCCAGCGAAACGTGACAATTAAACTGTGCAACCCAATATTGCAACAACACAGAGTGGAACCACGAGCAGGATCTCGTTATGCAACTGTAGCAGAGATGGACGCGTTCGAAGAATACGCGACCATCCACGAAGGGTATTTCGATTCGGCGGTTGACGACGTGATAAAGAAAAATTGGTATTTGTTCTGCGAGGCTCCCCGACCCACTGGCGAGGCGGGGCCGAAGCCTCCGCAAGAATATAAACAATTTACGTCTCGCCCCTCATCGGGGCGCGGTAACATTATCAAACGTTGACCGGTTCGAGACTATAAAAAGTTTTGGGAGCACTGCTGTAATGCACAAGTGAGAGCTTTTGGATTCGAAGAATTGCAAGCTCTTAATATCACCATAGGTCTTGCGAACCCTGAGAATTAAGCTGTGGAGCTCAATATTGCTCCAAGACAGAGTGGAACCACGCGCAGGATATCGTTCTGCAACCGTTTCACAGATGGACCGGTTCGAAGAATACGCGACCATCCACAAAGGGTCATTTCGATTCTTCGGAGAACGACGTGATAAAGAAAAGTTGGAATTAATTCTGCGAGGCTCTCCGTCTCACTGGTGCGACAGGACCGAAGCCTCCGCAAAAATATAAACAATTATCGTCCCCCTCCTCAACGGGACGCGGTAAAATTATCAAACGTTGACCGGTTCGCGACTATAAAAAGTTTGGGGAGCACTGCTGTACAGCACAAGTGAGAGCTTTTGGATTCGAAGAATTGCAAGCTCTTAATATCATTATAGGTCTTGCAAACCCTGAGAATTAAGCTTTGGAGCCCAATATTGCACCAAGACAGAGTGGAACCTCGCGCAGGATCTCGTTCTGCAACTGTAGCAGAGATGGGCGCGTTCGAAGAATACGCGGCCATCCACAAAGGGTATTTCGATTCGTCGGAGAACGACGTGATAAAGAAAAATTGGAATTTATTCTGCGAGGCTCTCCATCTCACTGGTGAGACAGGGCCGAAGCCTCCGCAAAAATATAAACAATTATCGTCTCCCTCCTCAACGGGACGCGGTAAAATTATCAAACGTTGAACGGCCCACTGCTGTAAAAAGGTTGGTGAGCACTGCTGTAAAGCACAAGTGAAAGCTTTTTGATTCGAAGAATTGCAAGCTCTTATTATCACCACTGGTCCAGCGAAACGTGACAATTAAGCTGTACAACCCAATATTGCACCAACGCAGAGTGGAACCACGCGCAGGATCTCGTTCTGCAACTGTAGCAGAGATGGGCGCGTTCGAAGAATACGCGACCATCCACGAAGGTTATTTCGATTCGTCGGTTGACGACGTGATAAAGAAAAATTGGAATTTATTCTGCGAGGCTCTCCGTCTCACTGGTGAGACAGGGCCGAAGCCGCCGCAAAAAATAAACAATTATCGTCCCCCTCCTCCTCCAAAAGGTTGGTGCGCACTGCTGTAAAGCACAAGTGAAAGCTTTTTGATTCGAAGAATTGCAAGCTCTTATTATCACCACTGGTCCAGCGAAACGTGACAATTAAACTGTACAACCCAATATTGCACCAAGAGAGAGTGGAACCACGCGCAGGATATCGTTCTGCAACCGTAGCAGAGATGGACCCGTTCGAAGAATACGCGACCATTCACAAAGTGTATTTCGATTCGTCGGAGAACGACGTGATAAAGAAAAATTGGAATTTATTCTGCGAGGCTCTCCATCTCACTGGTGAGACAGGGCCGAAGCCTCCGCAAAAAATAAACAATTATCGTCCCCCTCCTCCTCCAAAAGGTTGGTGCGCACTCCTGTAAAGCACAAGTGAAAGCTTTTGGATTCGAAGAATTGCAAGCTCTTATTATCACCACTGGTCCAGCGAAACGTGACAATTAAGCTGTACAACCCAATATTGCACCAACACAGAGTGGAACCACGCGCAGGATATCGTTCTGCAACCGTAGCAGAAATGGACCCGTTCGAAGAATACGCGACCATCCACAAAGGGTATTTCGATTCGTCGGAGAACGACGTGATAAAGAAAAATTGGAATTTATTCTGCGAGGCTCTCCGTCTCACTGGTGAGACAGGGCCGATGCCTCCGCAAAAAATAAACAATTATCGTCCCCCTCCTCCTCCAAAAGGTTGGTGCGCACTGCTGTAAAGCACAAGTGAAAGCTTTTTGATTCGAAGAATTGCAAGCTCTTATTATCACCACTGGTCCAGCGAAACGTGACAATTAAGCTGTACAACCCAATATTGCACCAACGCAGAGTGGAACCACGCGCAGGATCTCGTTCTGCAACTGTAGCAGAGATGGGCGCGTTCGAAGAATACGCGACCATCCACGAAGGTTATTTCGATTCGTCGGTTGACGACGTGATAAAGAAAAATTGGAATTTATTCTGCGAGGCTCTCCGTCTCACTGGTGAGACAGGGCCGAAGCCGCCGCAAAAAATAAACAATTATCGTCCCCCTCCTCAACGGGACGCGGTAAAATTATCAAACGTTGAACGGCCCGCTGCTGTAAAAAGGTTGGTGAGCACTGCTGTAAGGCACAAGTGAAAGCTTTTGGATTCGAAGAATTGCAAGCTCTTAATATCATCATACGTCTTGCAAACCCTGAGAATTAAGCTTTGGAGCCCAATATTGCACCAAGACATAGTGGAACCTCGCGCAGGATATCGTTCTGCAACCGTAGCAGAAATGGACCCGTTCGAAGAATACGCGGCCATCCACAAAGGGTATTTCGATTCGTCGGAGAACGACGAGATAAAGAAAAATTGGAATTTATTCTGCGAGGCTCTCCATCTCACTGGTGAGACAGGGCCGAAGCCTCCGCAAAAAATAAACAATTATCGTCCCCCTCCTCCTCCAAAAGGTTGGTGCGCACTCCTGTAAAGCACAAGTGAAAGCTTTTGAATTCGAAGAATTGCAAGCTCTTACTATCACCACTGGTCCAGCGAAACGTGACAATTAAGCTGTACAACCCAATATTGCACCAACACAGAGTGGAACCACACGCAGGATCTCGTTCTGCAACCGTAGCAGAGATGGGCGCGTTCGAAGAATACGCGATCATCCACGAAGGGTATTTCGATTCGTCGGCTGACGACGTGATAAAGAAAAGTTGGTATTTGTTCTGCGAGGCTCCCCGTCCCACTGGCGAGGCGGGGCCGAAGCTTCCGCAAGAATATAAACAATTAACGTCTCGCCCCTCATCGGGGCGCGGCAAAATTATCAAACGTTGACCGGTTAGCGACTATAAAAAGTTTGGGGAGCACTGCTGTGAAGCACAAGTGAGAGCTTTTGGATTCGAAGAATTGCAAGCTCTTAATATCACCATAGGTCTTGCGAACCCTGAGAATTAAGCTGTGGAGCCCAATATTGCACCAAGACAGAGTGGAAGCACGCGCAGGATATCGTTCTGCAACCGTAGCAGAAATGGACCCATTCGAAGAATACGCGACCATCCACAAAGGGTATTTCGATTCGTCGGAGAACGACGTGATAAAGAAAAATTGGAATTTATTCTGCGTGGCTCTCCGTCTCACTGGTGAGACAGGGCCGATGCCTCCGCAAAAAATAAACAATTATCGTCCCCCTCCTCCTCCAAAAGGTTGGTGCGCACTGCTGTAAAGCACAAGTGAAAGCTTTTTGATTCGAAGAATTGCAAGCTCTTATTATCACCACTGGTCCAGCGAAACGTGACAATTAAGCTGTACAACCCAATATTGCACCAACGCAGAGTGGAACCACGCGCAGGATCTCGTTCTGCAACTGTAGCAGAGATGGGCGCGTTCGAAGAATACGCGATCATCCACGAAGGGTATTTCGATTCGTCGGTTGACGACGTGATAAAGAAAAGTTGGTATTTGTTCTGCGAGGCTCCCCGTCCCACTGGCGAGGCGGGGCCGAAGCTTCCGCAAGAATATAAACAATTAACGTCTCGCCCCTCATCGGGGCGCGGCAAAATTATCAAACGTTGACCGGTTAACGACTATAAAAAGTTTGGGGAGCGCTGCTGTAAAGCACAAGTGAGAGCTTTTGGATGCGAAGAATTGCAAGCTCTTAATATCACCATAGGTCTTGCGAACCCTGAGAATTAAGCTGTGGAGCCCAATATTGCACCAAGACAGAGTGGAACCACGCGCAGGATATCGTTCTGCAACCGTAGCAGAAATGGACCCGTTCGAAGAATACGCGACCATCCACAAAGGGTATTTCGATTCGTCGGAGAACGACGTGATAAAGAAAAATTGGAATTTATTCTGCGAGGCTCTCCGTCTCACTGTTGAGACAGGGCCGATGCCTCCGCAAAAAATAAACAATTATCGTCCCCCTCCTCCTCCAAAAGGTTGGTGCGCACTGCTGTAAAGCACAAGTGAAAGCTTTTTGATTCGAAGAATTGCAAGCTCTTATTATCACCACTGGTCCAGCGAAACGTGACAATTAAGCTGTACAACCCAATATTGCACCAAGAGAGAGTGGAACCACGCGCAGGATATCGTTCTGCAACCGTAGCAGAGATGGACCCGTTCGAAGAATACGCGACCATCCACAAAGTGTCATTTCGATTCGTCGGAGAACGACGTGATAAAGAAAAGTTGGAATTTATTCTGCGAGGCTCTCCGTCTCACTGGTGAGACAGGACCGAAGCCTCCGCAATAATATAAACAATTATCGTCCCCCTCCTCAACGGGACGCGGTAAAATTATCAAACGTTGAACGGCCCGCTGCTGTAAAAAGGTTGGTGAGCACTGCTGTACAGCACAAGTGAGAGCTTTTGGATTCGAAGAATTGCAAGCTCTTATTATCACCACTGGTCCAGCGAAACGTGACAATTAAGCTGTACATCCCAATATTGCACCAACGCAGAGTGGAACCACGCGCAGGATCTCGTTCTGCAACCATAGCAGAGATGGGCGCGTTCGAAGAATCCGCGATCATCCACGAAGGGTATTTCGATTCGTCGGAGAACGACGTGATAAAGAAAAATTGGAATTTATTCTGCGGGGCTCTCCGTCTCACTGGTGAGACAGGGCCGAAGAGGCCGCAAAAAATAAACAATTATCGTCCCCCTCCTCCTCCAAAAGGTTGGTGCGCACTGCTGTAAAGCACAAGTGAAAGCTTTTGGATTCGAAGAATTGCAAGCTCTTATTATCACCACTGGTCCAGCGAAACGTGACAATTAAGCTGTACAACCCAATATTGCACCAACGGAGAGTGGAACAACGCGCAGGATCTCGTTCTGCAACTGTAGCAGAGATGGACCCGTTCGAAGAATACGCGACCATCCACAAAGGGTCATTTCGATTCGTCGGTTGACGAGGTGATAAAGAAAAGTTGGAATTTATTCTGCGAGGCTCTCCGTCTCACTGGTGAGACAGGACCGAAGCCTCCGCAAAAATATAAACAATTATCGTCCCCCTCCTCAACGGGACGCGGTAAAATTATCAAACGTTGACCGGTTCGCGACTATAAAAAGTTTGTGAGCACCGCTGTACAGCACAAGAGAGAGCTTTTGGATTCGAAGAATTGCAAGCTATTAATATCACCATAGGTCTTGCGAACCCTGAGAATTAAGCTTCGGAGCCCAATATTCCACCAAGACAGAGTGGAACCACGCGCAGGATATCGTTCTGTAACCGTTTCACAGATGGACCGGTTCGAAGAATACGCGACCATCCACAAAGGGTCATTTCGATTCTTCGGAGAACGACGTGATAAAGAAAAGTTGGAATTAATTCTGCGAGGCTCTCCGTCTCACTGGTGCGACAGGACCGAAGCCTCCGCAAAAATATAAACAATTATCGTCCCCCTCCTCAACGGGACGCGGTAAAATTATCAAACGTTGACCGGTTCGCGACTATAAAAAGTTTGGGGAGCACTGCTGTACAGCACAAGTGAGAGCTTTTGGATTCGAAGAATTGCAAGCTCTTAATATCATTATAGGTCTTGCAAACCCTGAGAATTAAGCTTTGGAGCCCAATATTGCACCAAGACAGAGTGGAACCTCGCGCAGGATATCGTTCTGCAACCGTAGCAGAAATGGACCCGTTCGAAGAATACGCGGCCATCCACAAAGGGTATTTCGATTCGTCGGAGAACGACGTGATAAAGAAAAATTGGAATTTATTCTGCGAGGCTCTCCGTCTCACTGGTGAGACAGGGCCGAAGCCTCCGCAAAAAATAAACAATTATCGTCCCCCTCCTCCTCCAAAAGGTTGGTGCGCACTGCTGTAAAGCACAAGTGAAAGCTTTTGGATTCGATGAATTGCAACCTCTTATTATCACCACTGGTCCAGCGAAACGTGACAATTAAACTGTACAACCCAATATTGCACCAACGCAGAGTGGAACCACGCGCAGGATCTCGTTCTGCAACCGTAGCAGAGATGGGCGCGTTCGAAGAATACGCGATCATCCACGAAGGGTATTTCGATTCGTCGGTTGACGACGTGATAAAGAAAAGTTGGTATTTGTTCTGCGGGGCTCCCCGTCCCACTGGCGAGGCGGGGCCGAAGCCTCCGCAAGAATATAAACAATTAACGTCTCGCCCCTCATCGGGGCGCGGTAAAATTATCAAACCTTGACCGGTTCGCGACTGTAAAAAGTTTGGGGAGCACTGCTGTACAGCACAAGTGACAGCTTTTGGATTCGAAGAATTGCAAGCTCTTAATATCATCATAGGTCTTGCAAACCCTGAGAATTAAGCTTTGGAGACCAATATTGCACCAAGACAGAGTGGAACCTCGCGCAGGATATCGTTCTGCAACCGTAGCAGAAATGGACCCGTTCGAAGAATACGCGGGCATCCACAAAGGGTATTTCGATTCGTCGGAGAACGACGTGATAAAGAAAAATTGGAATTTATTCTGCCAGGCTCTCCGTCTCACTGGTGAGACAGGGCCGAAGACGCCGCAAAAAATAAACAATTATCGTCCCCCTCCTCCTCCAAAAGGTTGGTGCGCACTGCTGTAAAGCACAAGTGAAAGCTTTTGGATTCGAAGAATTGCAAGCTCTTATTATCACCACTGGTCCAGCGAAACGGGACAATTAAGGTGTACAACCCAATATTGCACCAACACAGAGTGGAACCACGCGCAGGATCTCGTTCTGCAACCGTAGCAGAGATGGGCGCGTTCGAAGAATACGCGATCATCCACGAAGGGTATTTCGATTCGTCGGTTGACGACGTGATAAAGAAAAGTTGGTATTTGTTCTGCGAGGCACCCCGTCCCACTGGCGAGGCGGGGCCGAAGCCTCCGCAAGAATATAAACAATTAACGTCTCGCCCCTCATCGGGGCGCGGTAACATTATCAAACGTTGACCGGTTCGAGACTATAAAAAGTTTTGGGAGCACTGCTGTAATGCACAAGTGAGAGCTTTTGGATTCGAAGAATTGCAAGCTCTTAATATCACCATAGGTCTTGCGAACCCTGAGAATTAAGCTGTGGAGCTCAATATTGCTCCAAGACAGAGTGGAACCACGCGCAGGATATCGTTCTGCAACCGTTTCACAGATGGACCGGTTCGAAGAATACGCGACCATCCACAAAGGGTCATTTCGATTCTTCGGAGAACGACGTGATAAAGAAAAGTTGGAATTAATTCTGCGAGGCTCTCCGTCTCACTGGTGCGACAGGACCGAAGCCTCCGCAAAAATATAAACAATTATCGTCCCCCTCCTCAACGGGACGCGGTAAAATTATCAAACGTTGACCGGTTCGCGACTATAAAAAGTTTGGGGAGCACTGCTGTACAGCACAAGTGAGAGCTTTTGGATTCGAAGAATTGCAAGCTCTTAATATCATTATAGGTCTTGCAAACCCTGAGAATTAAGCTTTGGAGCCCAATATTGCACCAAGACAGAGTGGAACCTCGCGCAGGATCTCGTTCTGCAACTGTAGCAGAGATGGGCGCGTTCGAAGAATACGCGGCCATCCACAAAGGGTATTTCGATTCGTCGGAGAACGACGTGATAAAGAAAAATTGGAATTTATTCTGCGAGGCTCTCCATCTCACTGGTGAGACAGGGCCGAAGCCTCCGCAAAAATATAAACAATTATCGTCTCCCTCCTCAACGGGACGCGGTAAAATTATCAAACGTTGAACGGCCCACTGCTGTAAAAAGGTTGGTGAGCACTGCTGTAAAGCACAAGTGAAAGCTTTTTGATTCGAAGAATTGCAAGCTCTTATTATCACCACTGGTCCAGCGAAACGTGACAATTAAGCTGTACAACCCAATATTGCACCAACGCAGAGTGGAACCACGCGCAGGATCTCGTTCTGCAACTGTAGCAGAGATGGGCGCGTTCGAAGAATACGCGACCATCCACGAAGGTTATTTCGATTCGTCGGTTGACGACGTGATAAAGAAAAATTGGAATTTATTCTGCGAGGCTCTCCGTCTCACTGGTGAGACAGGGCCGAAGCCGCCGCAAAAAATAAACAATTATCGTCCCCCTCCTCCTCCAAAAGGTTGGTGCGCACTGCTGTAAAGCACAAGTGAAAGCTTTTTGATTCGAAGAATTGCAAGCTCTTATTATCACCACTGGTCCAGCGAAACGTGACAATTAAACTGTACAACCCAATATTGCACCAACACAGAGTGGAACCACGCGCAGGATATCGTTCTGCAACCGTAGCAGAAATGGACCCGTTCGAAGAATACGCGACCATCCACAAAGGGTATTTCGATTCGTCGGAGAACGACGTGATAAAGAAAAATTGGAATTTATTCTGCGAGGCTCTCCGTCTCACTGGTGAGACAGGGCCGATGCCTCCGCAAAAAATAAACAATTATCGTCCCCCTCCTCCTCCAAAAGGTTGGTGCGCACTGCTGTAAAGCACAAGTGAAAGCTTTTTGATTCGAAGAATTGCAAGCTCTTATTATCACCACTGGTCCAGCGAAACGTGACAATTAAGCTGTACAACCCAATATTGCACCAACGCAGAGTGGAACCACGCGCAGGATCTCGTTCTGCAACTGTAGCAGAGATGGGCGCGTTCGAAGAATACGCGACCATCCACGAAGGTTATTTCGATTCGTCGGTTGACGACGTGATAAAGAAAAATTGGAATTTATTCTGCGAGGCTCTCCGTCTCACTGGTGAGACAGGGCCGAAGCCGCCGCAAAAAATAAACAATTATCGTCCCCCTCCTCAACGGGACGCGGTAAAATTATCAAACGTTGAACGGCCCGCTGCTGTAAAAAGGTTGGTGAGCACTGCTGTAAGGCACAAGTGAAAGCTTTTGGATTCGAAGAATTGCAAGCTCTTAATATCATCATACGTCTTGCAAACCCTGAGAATTAAGCTTTGGAGCCCAATATTGCACCAAGACATAGTGGAACCTCGCGCAGGATATCGTTCTGCAACCGTAGCAGAAATGGACCCGTTCGAAGAATACGCGGCCATCCACAAAGGGTATTTCGATTCGTCGGAGAACGACGAGATAAAGAAAAATTGGAATTTATTCTGCGAGGCTCTCCATCTCACTGGTGAGACAGGGCCGAAGCCTCCGCAAAAAATAAACAATTATCGTCCCCCTCCTCCTCCAAAAGGTTGGTGCGCACTCCTGTAAAGCACAAGTGAAAGCTTTTGAATTCGAAGAATTGCAAGCTCTTACTATCACCACTGGTCCAGCGAAACGTGACAATTAAGCTGTACAACCCAATATTGCACCAACACAGAGTGGAACCACACGCAGGATCTCGTTCTGCAACCGTAGCAGAGATGGGCGCGTTCGAAGAATACGCGATCATCCACGAAGGGTATTTTGATTCGTCGGCTGACGACGTGATAAAGAAAAGTTGGTATTTGTTCTGCGAGGCTCCCCGTCCCACTGGCGAGGCGGGGCCGAAGCTTCCGCAAGAATATAAACAATTAACGTCTCGCCCCTCATCGGGGCGCGGCAAAATTATCAAACGTTGACCGGTTAGCGACTATAAAAAGTTTGGGGAGCACTGCTGTGAAGCACAAGTGAGAGCTTTTGGATTCGAAGAATTGCAAGCTCTTAATATCACCATAGGTCTTGCGAACCCTGAGAATTAAGCTGTGGAGCCCAATATTGCACCAAGACAGAGTGGAAGCACGCGCAGGATATCGTTCTGCAACCGTAGCAGAAATGGACCCATTCGAAGAATACGCGACCATCCACAAAGGGTATTTCGATTCGTCGGAGAACGACGTGATAAAGAAAAATTGGAATTTATTCTGCGAGGCTCTCCGTCTCACTGGTGAGACAGGGCCGATGCCTCCGCAAAAAATAAACAATTATCGTCCCCCTCCTCCTCCAAAAGGTTGGTGCGCACTGCTGTAAAGCACAAGTGAAAGCTTTTTGATTCGAAGAATTGCAAGCTCTTATTATCACCACTGGTCCAGCGAAACGTGACAATTAAGCTGTACAACCCAATATTGCACCAACGCAGAGTGGAACCACGCGCAGGATCTCGTTCTGCAACTGTAGCAGAGATGGGCGCGTTCGAAGAATACGCGATCATCCACGAAGGGTATTTCGATTCGTCGGTTGACGACGTGATAAAGAAAAGTTGGTATTTGTTCTGCGAGGCTCCCCGTCCCACTGGCGAGGCGGGGCCGAAGCTTCCGCAAGAATATAAACAATTAACGTCTCGCCCCTCATCGGGGCGCGGCAAAATTATCAAACGTTGACCGGTTAGCGACTATAAAAAGTTTGGGGAGCGCTGCTGTAAAGCACAAGTGAGAGCTTTTGGATGCGAAGAATTGCAAGCTCTTAATATCACCATAGGTCTTGCGAACCCTGAGAATTAAGCTGTGGAGCCCAATATTGCACCAAGACAGAGTGGAACCACGCGCAGGATATCGTTCTGCAACCGTAGCAGAAATGGACCCGTTCGAAGAATACGCGACCATCCACAAAGGGTATTTCGATTCGTCGGAGAACGACGTGATAAAGAAAAATTGGAATTTATTCTGCGAGGCTCTCCGTCTCACTGTTGAGACAGGGCCGATGCCTCCGCAAAAAATAAACAATTATCGTCCCCCTCCTCCTCCAAAAGGTTGGTGCGCACTGCTGTAAAGCACAAGTGAAAGCTTTTTGATTCGAAGAATTGCAAGCTCTTATTATCACCACTGGTCCAGCGAAACGTGACAATTAAGCTGTACAACCCAATATTGCACCAACGCAGAGTGGAACCACGCGCAGGATCTCGTTCTGCAACTGTAGCAGAGATGGGCGCGTTCGAAGAATACGCGACCATCCACGAAGGTTATTTCGATTCGTCGGTTGACGACGTGATAAAGAAAAATTGGAATTTATTCTGCGAGGCTCTCCGTCTCACTGGTGAGACAGGGCCGAAGCCGCCGCAAAAAATAAACAATTATCGTCCCCCTCCTCAACGGGACGCGGTAAAATTATCAAACGTTGAACGGCCCGCTGCTGTAAAAAGGTTGGTGAGCACTGCTGTAAGGCACAAGTGAAAGCTTTTGGATTCGAAGAATTGCAAGCTCTTAATATCATGATACGTCTTGCAAACCCTGAGAATTAAGCTTTGGAGCCCAATATTGCACCAAGACATAGTGGAACCTCGCGCAGGATATCGTTCTGCAACCGTAGCAGAAATGGACCCGTTCGAAGAATACGCGGCCATCCACAAAGGGTATTTCGATTCGTCGGAGAACGACGAGATAAAGAAAAATTGGAATTTATTCTGCGAGGCTCTCCATCTCACTGGTGAGACAGGGCCGAAGCCTCCGCAAAAAATAAACAATTATCGTCCCCCTCCTCCTCCAAAAGGTTGGTGCGCACTCCTGTAAAGCACAAGTGAAAGCTTTTGAATTCGAAGAATTGCAAGCTCTTACTATCACCACTGGTCCAGCGAAACGTGACAATTAAGCTGTACAACCCAATATTGCACCAACACAGAGTGGAACCACACGCAGGATCTCGTTCTGCAACCGTAGCAGAGATGGGCGCGTTCGAAGAATACGCGATCATCCACGAAGGGTATTTCGATTCGTCGGCTGACGACGTGATAAAGAAAAGTTGGTATTTGTTCTGCGAGGCTCCCCGTCCCACTGGCGAGGCGGGGCCGAAGCTTCCGCAAGAATATAAACAATTAACGTCTCGCCCCTCATCGGGGCGCGGCAAAATTATCAAACGTTGACCGGTTAGCGACTATAAAAAGTTTGGGGAGCACTGCTGTGAAGCACAAGTGAGAGCTTTTGGATTCGAAGAATTGCAAGCTCTTAATATCACCATAGGTCTTGCGAACCCTGAGAATTAAGCTGTGGAGCCCAATATTGCACCAAGACAGAGTGGAAGCACGCGCAGGATATCGTTCTGCAACCGTAGCAGAAATGGACCCATTCGAAGAATACGCGACCATCCACAAAGGGTATTTCGATTCGTCGGAGAACGACGTGATAAAGAAAAATTGGAATTTATTCTGCGAGGCTCTCCGTCTCACTGGTGAGACAGGGCCGATGCCTCCGCAAAAAATAAACAATTATCGTCCCCCTCCTCCTCCAAAAGGTTGGTGCGCACTGCTGTAAAGCACAAGTGAAAGCTTTTTGATTCGAAGAATTGCAAGCTCTTATTATCACCACTGGTCCAGCGAAACGTGACAATTAAGCTGTACAACCCAATATTGCACCAACGCAGAGTGGAACCACGCGCAGGATCTCGTTCTGCAACTGTAGCAGAGATGGGCGCGTTCGAAGAATACGCGATCATCCACGAAGGGTATTTCGATTCGTCGGTTGACGACGTGATAAAGAAAAGTTGGTATTTGTTCTGCGAGGCTCCCCGTCCCACTGGCGAGGCGGGGCCGAAGCTTCCGCAAGAATATAAACAATTAACGTCTCGCCCCTCATCGGGGCGCGGCAAAATTATCAAACGTTGACCGGTTAGCGACTATAAAAAGTTTGGGGAGCGCTGCTGTAAAGCACAAGTGAGAGCTTTTGGATGCGAAGAATTGCAAGCTCTTAATATCACCATAGGTCTTGCGAACCCTGAGAATTAAGCTGTGGAGCCCAATATTGCACCAAGACAGAGTGGAACCACGCGCAGGATATCGTTCTGCAACCGTAGCAGAAATGGACCCGTTCGAAGAATACGCGACCATCCACAAAGGGTATTTCGATTCGTCGGAGAACGACGTGATAAAGAAAAATTGGAATTTATTCTGCGAGGCTCTCCGTCTCACTGTTGAGACAGGGCCGATGCCTCCGCAAAAAATAAACAATTATCGTCCCCCTCCTCCTCCAAAAGGTTGGTGCGCACTGCTGTAAAGCACAAGTGAAAGCTTTTTGATTCGAAGAATTGCAAGCTCTTATTATCACCACTGGTCCAGCGAAACGTGACAATTAAGCTGTACAACCCAATATTGCACCAAGAGAGAGTGGAACCACGCGCAGGATATCGTTCTGCAACCGTAGCAGAGATGGACCCGTTCGAAGAATACGCGACCATCCACAAAGTGTCATTTCGATTCGTCGGAGAACGACGTGATAAAGAAAAGTTGGAATTTATTCTGCGAGGCTCTCCGTCTCACTGGTGAGACAGGACCGAAGCCTCCGCAATAATATAAACAATTATCGTCCCCCTCCTCAACGGGACGCGGTAAAATTATCAAACGTTGAACGGCCCGCTGCTGTAAAAAGGTTGGTGAGCACTGCTGTACAGCACAAGTGAGAGCTTTTGGATTCGAAGAATTGCAAGCTCTTATTATCACCACTGGTCCAGCGAAACGTGACAATTAAGCTGTACATCCCAATATTGCACCAACGCAGAGTGGAACCACGCGCAGGATCTCGTTCTGCAACCATAGCAGAGATGGGCGCGTTCGAAGAATCCGCGATCATCCACGAAGGGTATTTCGATTCGTCGGAGAACGACGTGATAAAGAAAAATTGGAATTTATTCTGCGGGGCTCTCCGTCTCACTGGTGAGACAGGGCCGAAGAGGCCGCAAAAAATAAACAGTTATCGTCCCCCTCCTCCTCCAAAAGGTTGGTGCGCACTGCTGTAAAGCACAAGTGAAAGCTTTTGGATTCGAAGAATTGCAAGCTCTTATTATCACCACTGGTCCAGCGAAACGTGACAATTAAGCTGTACAACCCAATATTGCACCAACGGAGAGTGGAACAACGCGCAGGATCTCGTTCTGCAACTGTAGCAGAGATGGACCCGTTCGAAGAATACGCGACCATCCACAAAGGGTCATTTCGATTCGTCGGTTGACGAGGTGATAAAGAAAAGTTGGAATTTATTCTGCGAGGCTCTCCGTCTCACTGGTGAGACAGGACCGAAGCCTCCGCAAAAATATAAACAATTATCGTCCCCCTCCTCAACGGGACGCTGTAAAATTATCAAACGTTGACCGGTTCGCGACTATAAAAAGTTTGTGAGCACCGCTGTACAGCACAAGAGAGAGCTTTTGGATTCGAAGAATTGCAAGCTATTAATATCACCATAGGTCTTGCGAACCCTGAGAATTAAGCTTCGGAGCCCAATATTCCACCAAGACAGAGTGGAACCACGCGCAGGATATCGTTCTGCAACCGTTTCACAGATGGACCGGTTCGAAGAATACGCGACCATCCACAAAGGGTCATTTCGATTCTTCGGAGAACGACGTGATAAAGAAAAGTTGGAATTAATTCTGCGAGGCTCTCCGTCTCACTGGTGCGACAGGACCGAAGCCTCCGCAAAAATATAAACAATTATCGTCCCCCTCCTCAACGGGACGCGGTAAAATTATCAAACGTTGACCGGTTCGCGACTATAAAAAGTTTGTGAGCACCGCTGTACAGCACAAGAGAGAGCTTTTGGATTCGAAGAATTGCAAGCTATTAATATCACCATAGGTCTTGCGAACCCTGAGAATTAAGCTTCGGAGCCCAATATTCCACCAAGACAGAGTGGAACCACGCGCAGGATATCGTTCTGTAACCGTTTCACAGATGGACCGGTTCGAAGAATACGCGACCATCCACAAAGGGTCATTTCGATTCTTCGGAGAACGACGTGATAAAGAAAAGTTGGAATTAATTCTGCGAGGCTCTCCGTCTCACTGGTGAGACAGGGCCGAAGCCTCCGCAAAAAATAAACAATTATCGTCCCCCTCCTCCTCCAAAAGGTTGGTGCGCACTGCTGTAAAGCACAAGTGAAAGCTTTTGGATTCGATGAATTGCAACCTCTTATTATCACCACTGGTCCAGCGAAACGTGACAATTAAACTGTACAACCCAATATTGCACCAACGCAGAGTGGAACCACGCGCAGGATCTCGTTCTGCAACCGTAGCAGAGATGGGCGCGTTCGAAGAATACGCGATCATCCACGAAGGGTATTTCGATTCGTCGGTTGACGACGTGATAAAGAAAAGTTGGTATTTGTTCTGCGGGGCTCCCCGTCCCACTGGCGAGGCGGGGCCGAAGCCTCCGCAAGAATATAAACAATTAACGTCTCGCCCCTCATCGGGGCGCGGTAAAATTATCAAACCTTGACCGGTTCGCGACTGTAAAAAGTTTGGGGAGCACTGCTGTACAGCACAAGTGACAGCTTTTGGATCCGAAGAATTGCAAGCTCTTAATATCATCATAGGTCTTGCAAACCCTGAGAATTAAGCTTTGGAGACCAATATTGCACCAAGACAGAGTGGAACCTCGCGCAGGATATCGTTCTGCAACCGTAGCAGAAATGGACCCGTTCGAAGAATACGCGGGCATCCACAAAGGGTATTTCGATTCGTCGGAGAACGACGTGATAAAGAAAAATTGGAATTTATTCTGCCAGGCTCTCCGTCTCACTGGTGAGACAGGGCCGAAGACGCCGCAAAAAATAAACAATTATCGTCCCCCTCCTCCTCCAAAAGGTTGGTGCGCACTGCTGTAAAGCACAAGTGAAAGCTTTTGGATTCGAAGAATTGCAAGCTCTTATTATCACCACTGGTCCAGCGAAACGGGACAATTAAGGTGTACAACCCAATATTGCACCAACACAGAGTGGAACCACGCGCAGGATCTCGTTCTGCAACCGTAGCAGAGATGGGCGCGTTCGAAGAATACGCGATCATCCACGAAGGGTATTTCGATTCGTCGGTTGACGACGTGATAAAGAAAAGTTGGTATTTGTTCTGCGAGGCACCCCGTCCCACTGGCGAGGCGGGGCCGAAGCCTCCGCAAGAATATAAACAATTAACGTCTCGCCCCTCATCGGGGCGCGGTAACATTATCAAACGTTGACCGGTTCGAGACTATAAAAAGTTTTGGGAGCACTGCTGTAATGCACAAGTGAGAGCTTTTGGATTCGAAGAATTGCAAGCTCTTAATATCACCATAGGTCTTGCGAACCCTGAGAATTAAGCTGTGGAGCTCAATATTGCTCCAAGACAGAGTGGAACCACGCGCAGGATATCGTTCTGCAACCGTTTCACAGATGGACCGGTTCGAAGAATACGCGACCATCCACAAAGGGTCATTTCGATTCTTCGGAGAACGACGTGATAAAGAAAAGTTGGAATTAATTCTGCGAGGCTCTCCGTCTCACTGGTGCGACAGGACCGAAGCCTCCGCAAAAATATAAACAATTATCGTCCCCCTCCTCAACGGGACGCGGTAAAATTATCAAACGTTGACCGGTTCGCGACTATAAAAAGTTTGGGGAGCACTGCTGTACAGCACAAGTGAGAGCTTTTGGATTCGAAGAATTGCAAGCTCTTAATATCATTATAGGTCTTGCAAACCCTGAGAATTAAGCTTTGGAGCCCAATATTGCACCAAGACAGAGTGGAACCTCGCGCAGGATCTCGTTCTGCAACTGTAGCAGAGATGGGCGCGTTCGAAGAATACGCGGCCATCCACAAAGGGTATTTCGATTCGTCGGAGAACGACGTGATAAAGAAAAATTGGAATTTATTCTGCGAGGCTCTCCATCTCACTGGTGAGACAGGGCCGAAGCCTCCGCAAAAATATAAACAATTATCGTCTCCCTCCTCAACGGGACGCGGTAAAATTATCAAACGTTGAACGGCCCACTGCTGTAAAAAGGTTGGTGAGCACTGCTGTAAAGCACAAGTGAAAGCTTTTTGATTCGAAGAATTGCAAGCTCTTATTATCACCACTGGTCCAGCGAAACGTGACAATTAAGCTGTACAACCCAATATTGCACCAACGCAGAGTGGAACCACGCGCAGGATCTCGTTCTGCAACTGTAGCAGAGATGGGCGCGTTCGAAGAATACGCGACCATCCACGAAGGTTATTTCGATTCGTCGGTTGACGACGTGATAAAGAAAAATTGGAATTTATTCTGCGAGGCTCTCCGTCTCACTGGTGAGACAGGGCCGAAGCCGCCGCAAAAAATAAACAATTATCGTCCCCCTCCTCCTCCAAAAGGTTGGTGCGCACTGCTGTAAAGCACAAGTGAAAGCTTTTGGATTCGATGAATTGCAACCTCTTATTATCACCACTGGTCCAGCGAAACGTGACAATTAAACTGTACAACCCAATATTGCACCAACGCAGAGTGGAACCACGCGCAGGATCTCGTTCTGCAACCGTAGCAGAGATGGGCGCGTTCGAAGAATACGCGATCATCCACGAAGGGTATTTCGATTCGTCGGTTGACGACGTGATAAAGAAAAGTTGGTATTTGTTCTGCGGGGCTCCCCGTCCCACTGGCGAGGCGGGGCCGAAGCCTCCGCAAGAATATAAACAATTAACGTCTCGCCCCTCATCGGGGCGCGGTAAAATTATCAAACCTTGACCGGTTCGCGACTGTAAAAAGTTTGGGGAGCACTGCTGTACAGCACAAGTGACAGCTTTTGGATTCGAAGAATTGCAAGCTCTTAATATCATCATAGGTCTTGCAAACCCTGAGAATTAAGCTTTGGAGACCAATATTGCACCAAGACAGAGTGGAACCTCGCGCAGGATATCGTTCTGCAACCGTAGCAGAAATGGACCCGTTCGAAGAATACGCGGGCATCCACAAAGGGTATTTCGATTCGTCGGAGAACGACGTGATAAAGAAAAATTGGAATTTATTCTGCCAGGCTCTCCGTCTCACTGGTGAGACAGGGCCGAAGACGCCGCAAAAAATAAACAATTATCGTCCCCCTCCTCCTCCAAAAGGTTGGTGCGCACTGCTGTAAAGCACAAGTGAAAGCTTTTGGATTCGAAGAATTGCAAGCTCTTATTATCACCACTGGTCCAGCGAAACGGGACAATTAAGGTGTACAACCCAATATTGCACCAACACAGAGTGGAACCACGCGCAGGATCTCGTTCTGCAACCGTAGCAGAGATGGGCGCGTTCGAAGAATACGCGATCATCCACGAAGGGTATTTCGATTCGTCGGTTGACGACGTGATAAAGAAAAGTTGGTATTTGTTCTGCGAGGCACCCCGTCCCACTGGCGAGGCGGGGCCGAAGCCTCCGCAAGAACATAAACAATTAACGTCTCGCCCCTCATCGGGGCGCGGTAACATTATCAAACGTTGACCGGTTCGAGACTATAAAAAGTTTTGGGAGCACTGCTGTAATGCACAAGTGAGAGCTTTTGGATTCGAAGAATTGCAAGCTCTTAATATCACCATAGGTCTTGCGAACCCTGAGAATTAAGCTGTGGAGCTCAATATTGCTCCAAGACAGAGTGGAACCACGCGCAGGATATCGTTCTGCAACCGTTTCACAGATGGACCGGTTCGAAGAATACGCGACCATCCACAAAGGGTCATTTCGATTCTTCGGAGAACGACGTGATAAAGAAAAGTTGGAATTAATTCTGCGAGGCTCTCCGTCTCACTGGTGCGACAGGACCGAAGCCTCCGCAAAAATATAAACAATTATCGTCCCCCTCCTCAACGGGACGCGGTAAAATTATCAAACGTTGACCGGTTCGCGACTATAAAAAGTTTGGGGAGCACTGCTGTACAGCACAAGTGAGAGCTTTTGGATTCGAAGAATTGCAAGCTCTTAATATCATTATAGGTCTTGCAAACCCTGAGAATTAAGCTTTGGAGCCCAATATTGCACCAAGACAGAGTGGAACCTCGCGCAGGATCTCGTTCTGCAACTGTAGCAGAGATGGGCGCGTTCGAAGAATACGCGGCCATCCACAAAGGGTATTTCGATTCGTCGGAGAACGACGTGATAAAGAAAAATTGGAATTTATTCTGCGAGGCTCTCCATCTCACTGGTGAGACAGGGCCGAAGCCTCCGCAAAAATATAAACAATTATCGTCTCCCTCCTCAACGGGACGCGGTAAAATTATCAAACGTTGAACGGCCCACTGCTGTAAAAAGGTTGGTGAGCACTGCTGTAAAGCACAAGTGAAAGCTTTTTGATTCGAAGAATTGCAAGCTCTTATTATCACCACTGGTCCAGCGAAACGTGACAATTAAGCTGTACAACCCAATATTGCACCAACGCAGAGTGGAACCACGCGCAGGATCTCGTTCTGCAACTGTAGCAGAGATGGGCGCGTTCGAAGAATACGCGACCATCCACGAAGGTTATTTCGATTCGTCGGTTGACGACGTGATAAAGAAAAATTGGAATTTATTCTGCGAGGCTCTCCGTCTCACTGGTGAGACAGGGCCGAAGCCGCCGCAAAAAATAAACAATTATCGTCCCCCTCCTCCTCCAAAAGGTTGGTGCGCACTGCTGTAAAGCACAAGTGAAAGCTTTTTGATTCGAAGAATTGCAAGCTCTTATTATCACCACTGGTCCAGCGAAACGTGACAATTAAACTGTACAACCCAATATTGCACCAAGAGAGAGTGGAACCACGCGCAGGATATCGTTCTGCAACCGTAGCAGAGATGGACCCGTTCGAAGAATACGCGACCATTCACAAAGTGTATTTCGATTCGTCGGAGAACGACGTGATAAAGAAAAATTGGAATTTATTCTGCGAGGCTCTCCATCTCACTGGTGAGACAGGGCCGAAGCCTCCGCAAAAAATAAACAATTATCGTCCCCCTCCTCCTCCAAAAGGTTGGTGCGCACTCCTGTAAAGCACAAGTGAAAGCTTTTGGATTCGAAGAATTGCAAGCTCTTATTATCACCACTGGTCCAGCGAAACGTGACAATTAAGCTGTACAACCCAATATTGCACCAACACAGAGTGGAACCACGCGCAGGATATCGTTCTGCAACCGTAGCAGAAATGGACCCGTTCGAAGAATACGCGACCATCCACAAAGGGTATTTCGATTCGTCGGAGAACGACGTGATAAAGAAAAATTGGAATTTATTCTGCGAGGCTCTCCGTCTCACTGGTGAGACAGGGCCGATGCCTCCGCAAAAAATAAACAATTATCGTCCCCCTCCTCCTCCAAAAGGTTGGTGCGCACTGCTGTAAAGCACAAGTGAAAGCTTTTTGATTCGAAGAATTGCAAGCTCTTATTATCACCACTGGTCCAGCGAAACGTGACAATTAAGCTGTACAACCCAATATTGCACCAACGCAGAGTGGAACCACGCGCAGGATCTCGTTCTGCAACTGTAGCAGAGATGGGCGCGTTCGAAGAATACGCGACCATCCACGAAGGTTATTTCGATTCGTCGGTTGACGACGTGATAAAGAAAAATTGGAATTTATTCTGCGAGGCTCTCCGTCTCACTGGTGAGACAGGGCCGAAGCCGCCGCAAAAAATAAACAATTATCGTCCCCCTCCTCAACGGGACGCGGTAAAATTATCAAACGTTGAACGGCCCGCTGCTGTAAAAAGGTTGGTGAGCACTGCTGTAAGGCACAAGTGAAAGCTTTTGGATTCGAAGAATTGCAAGCTCTTAATATCATGATACGTCTTGCAAACCCTGAGAATTAAGCTTTGGAGCCCAATATTGCACCAAGACATAGTGGAACCTCGCGCAGGATATCGTTCTGCAACCGTAGCAGAAATGGACCCGTTCGAAGAATACGCGGCCATCCACAAAGGGTATTTCGATTCGTCGGAGAACGACGAGATAAAGAAAAATTGGAATTTATTCTGCGAGGCTCTCCATCTCACTGGTGAGACAGGGCCGAAGCCTCCGCAAAAAATAAACAATTATCGTCCCCCTCCTCCTCCAAAAGGTTGGTGCGCACTCCTGTAAAGCACAAGTGAAAGCTTTTGAATTCGAAGAATTGCAAGCTCTTACTATCACCACTGGTCCAGCGAAACGTGACAATTAAGCTGTACAACCCAATATTGCACCAACACAGAGTGGAACCACACGCAGGATCTCGTTCTGCAACCGTAGCAGAGATGGGCGCGTTCGAAGAATACGCGATCATCCACGAAGGGTATTTTGATTCGTCGGCTGACGACGTGATAAAGAAAAGTTGGTATTTGTTCTGCGAGGCTCCCCGTCCCACTGGCGAGGCGGGGCCGAAGCTTCCGCAAGAATATAAACAATTAACGTCTCGCCCCTCATCGGGGCGCGGCAAAATTATCAAACGTTGACCGGTTAGCGACTATAAAAAGTTTGGGGAGCACTGCTGTGAAGCACAAGTGAGAGCTTTTGGATTCGAAGAATTGCAAGCTCTTAATATCACCATAGGTCTTGCGAACCCTGAGAATTAAGCTGTGGAGCCCAATATTGCACCAAGACAGAGTGGAAGCACGCGCAGGATATCGTTCTGCAACCGTAGCAGAAATGGACCCATTCGAAGAATACGCGACCATCCACAAAGGGTATTTCGATTCGTCGGAGAACGACGTGATAAAGAAAAATTGGAATTTATTCTGCGAGGCTCTCCGTCTCACTGGTGAGACAGGGCCGATGCCTCCGCAAAAAATAAACAATTATCGTCCCCCTCCTCCTCCAAAAGGTTGGTGCGCACTGCTGTAAAGCACAAGTGAAAGCTTTTTGATTCGAAGAATTGCAAGCTCTTATTATCACCACTGGTCCAGCGAAACGTGACAATTAAGCTGTACAACCCAATATTGCACCAACGCAGAGTGGAACCACGCGCAGGATCTCGTTCTGCAACTGTAGCAGAGATGGGCGCGTTCGAAGAATACGCGATCATCCACGAAGGGTATTTCGATTCGTCGGTTGACGACGTGATAAAGAAAAGTTGGTATTTGTTCTGCGAGGCTCCCCGTCCCACTGGCGAGGCGGGGCCGAAGCTTCCGCAAGAATATAAACAATTAACGTCTCGCCCCTCATCGGGGCGCGGCAAAATTATCAAACGTTGACCGGTTAGCGACTATAAAAAGTTTGGGGAGCGCTGCTGTAAAGCACAAGTGAGAGCTTTTGGATGCGAAGAATTGCAAGCTCTTAATATCACCATAGGTCTTGCGAACCCTGAGAATTAAGCTGTGGAGCCCAATATTGCACCAAGACAGAGTGGAACCACGCGCAGGATATCGTTCTGCAACCGTAGCAGAAATGGACCCGTTCGAAGAATACGCGACCATCCACAAAGGGTATTTCGATTCGTCGGAGAACGACGTGATAAAGAAAAATTGGAATTTATTCTGCGAGGCTCTCCGTCTCACTGTTGAGACAGGGCCGATGCCTCCGCAAAAAATAAACAATTATCGTCCCCCTCCTCCTCCAAAAGGTTGGTGCGCACTGCTGTAAAGCACAAGTGAAAGCTTTTTGATTCGAAGAATTGCAAGCTCTTATTATCACCACTGGTCCAGCGAAACGTGACAATTAAGCTGTACAACCCAATATTGCACCAAGAGAGAGTGGAACCACGCGCAGGATATCGTTCTGCAACCGTAGCAGAGATGGACCCGTTCGAAGAATACGCGACCATCCACAAAGTGTCATTTCGATTCGTCGGAGAACGACGTGATAAAGAAAAGTTGGAATTTATTCTGCGAGGCTCTCCGTCTCACTGGTGAGACAGGACCGAAGCCTCCGCAATAATATAAACAATTATCGTCCCCCTCCTCAACGGGACGCGGTAAAATTATCAAACGTTGAACGGCCCGCTGCTGTAAAAAGGTTGGTGAGCACTGCTGTACAGCACAAGTGAGAGCTTTTGGATTCGAAGAATTGCAAGCTCTTATTATCACCACTGGTCCAGCGAAACGTGACAATTAAGCTGTACATCCCAATATTGCACCAACGCAGAGTGGAACCACGCGCAGGATCTCGTTCTGCAACCATAGCAGAGATGGGCGCGTTCGAAGAATCCGCGATCATCCACGAAGGGTATTTCGATTCGTCGGAGAACGACGTGATAAAGAAAAATTGGAATTTATTCTGCGGGGCTCTCCGTCTCACTGGTGAGACAGGGCCGAAGAGGCCGCAAAAAATAAACAATTATCGTCCCCCTCCTCCTCCAAAAGGTTGGTGCGCACTGCTGTAAAGCACAAGTGAAAGCTTTTGGATTCGAAGAATTGCAAGCTCTTATTATCACCACTGGTCCAGCGAAACGTGACAATTAAGCTGTACAACCCAATATTGCACCAACGGAGAGTGGAACAACGCGCAGGATCTCGTTCTGCAACTGTAGCAGAGATGGACCCGTTCGAAGAATACGCGACCATCCACAAAGGGTCATTTCGATTCGTCGGTTGACGAGGTGATAAAGAAAAGTTGGAATTTATTCTGCGAGGCTCTCCGTCTCACTGGTGAGACAGGACCGAAGCCTCCGCAAAAATATAAACAATTATCGTCCCCCTCCTCAACGGGACGCTGTAAAATTATCAAACGTTGACCGGTTCGCGACTATAAAAAGTTTGTGAGCACCGCTGTACAGCACAAGAGAGAGCTTTTGGATTCGAAGAATTGCAAGCTATTAATATCACCATAGGTCTTGCGAACCCTGAGAATTAAGCTTCGGAGCCCAATATTCCACCAAGACAGAGTGGAACCACGCGCAGGATATCGTTCTGCAACCGTTTCACAGATGGACCGGTTCGAAGAATACGCGACCATCCACAAAGGGTCATTTCGATTCTTCGGAGAACGACGTGATAAAGAAAAGTTGGAATTAATTCTGCGAGGCTCTCCGTCTCACTGGTGCGACAGGACCGAAGCCTCCGCAAAGATATAAACAATTATCGTCCCCCTCCTCAACGGGACGCGGTAAAATTATCAAACGTTGACCGGTTCGCGACTATAAAAAGTTTGTGAGCACCGCTGTACAGCACAAGAGAGAGCTTTTGGATTCGAAGAATTGCAAGCTATTAATATCACCATAGGTCTTGCGAACCCTGAGAATTAAGCTTCGGAGCCCAATATTCCACCAAGACAGAGTGGAACCACGCGCAGGATATCGTTCTGTAACCGTTTCACAGATGGACCGGTTCGAAGAATACGCGACCATCCACAAAGGGTCATTTCGATTCTTCGGAGAACGACGTGATAAAGAAAAGTTGGAATTAATTCTGCGAGGCTCTCCGTCTCACTGGTGCGACAGGACCGAAGCCTCCGCAAAAATATAAACAATTATCGTCCCCCTCCTCAACGGGACGCGGTAAAATTATCAAACGTTGACCGGTTCGCGACTATAAAAAGTTTGGGGAGCACTGCTGTACAGCACAAGTGAGAGCTTTTGGATTCGAAGAATTGCAAGCTCTTAATATCATTATAGGTCTTGCAAACCCTGAGAATTAAGCTTTGGAGCCCAATATTGCACCAAGACAGAGTGGAACCTCGCGCAGGATATCGTTCTGCAACCGTAGCAGAAATGGACCCGTTCGAAGAATACGCGGGCATCCACAAAGGGTATTTCGATTCGTCGGAGAACGACGTGATAAAGAAAAATTGGAATTTATTCTGCCAGGCTCTCCGTCTCACTGGTGAGACAGGGCCGAAGACGCCGCAAAAAATAAACAATTATCGTCCCCCTCCTCCTCCAAAAGGTTGGTGCGCACTGCTGTAAAGCACAAGTGAAAGCTTTTGGATTCGAAGAATTGCAAGCTCTTATTATCACCACTGGTCCAGCGAAACGGGACAATTAAGGTGTACAACCCAATATTGCACCAACACAGAGTGGAACCACGCGCAGGATCTCGTTCTGCAACCGTAGCAGAGATGGGCGCGTTCGAAGAATACGCGATCATCCACGAAGGGTATTTCGATTCGTCGGTTGACGACGTGATAAAGAAAAGTTGGTATTTGTTCTGCGAGGCACCCCGTCCCACTGGCGAGGCGGGGCCGAAGCCTCCGCAAGAATATAAACAATTAACGTCTCGCACCTCATCGGGGCGCGGTAAAATTATCAAACGTTGACCGGTTAGCGACTATAAAAAGTTTGGGGAGCGCTGCTGTAAAGCACAAGTGAGAGCTTTTGGATGCGAAGAATTGCAAGCTCTTAATATCACCATAGGTCTTGCGAACCCTGAGAATTAAGCTGTGGAGCCCAATATTGCACCAAGACAGAGTGGAACCACGCGCAGGATATCGTTCTGCAACCGTAGCAGAAATGGACCCGTTCGAAGAATACGCGACCATCCACAAAGGGTATTTCGATTCGTCGGAGAACGACGTGATAAAGAAAAATTGGAATTTATTCTGCGAGGCTCTCCGTCTCACTGTTGAGACAGGGCCGATGCCTCCGCAAAAAATAAACAATTATCGTCCCCCTCCTCCTCCAAAAGGTTGGTGCGCACTGCTGTAAAGCACAAGTGAAAGCTTTTTGATTCGAAGAATTGCAAGCTCTTATTATCACCACTGGTCCAGCGAAACGTGACAATTAAGCTGTACAACCCAATATTGCACCAAGAGAGAGTGGAACCACGCGCAGGATATCGTTCTGCAACCGTAGCAGAGATGGACCCGTTCGAAGAATACGCGACCATCCACAAAGTGTCATTTCGATTCGTCGGAGAACGACGTGATAAAGAAAAGTTGGAATTTATTCTGCGAGGCTCTCCGTCTCACTGGTGAGACAGGACCGAAGCCTCCGCAATAATATAAACAATTATCGTCCCCCTCCTCAACGGGACGCGGTAAAATTATCAAACGTTGAACGGCCCGCTGCTGTAAAAAGGTTGGTGAGCACTGCTGTACAGCACAAGTGAGAGCTTTTGGATTCGAAGAATTGCAAGCTCTTATTATCACCACTGGTCCAGCGAAACGTGACAATTAAGCTGTACATCCCAATATTGCACCAACGCAGAGTGGAACCACGCGCAGGATCTCGTTCTGCAACCATAGCAGAGATGGGCGCGTTCGAAGAATCCGCGATCATCCACGAAGGGTATTTCGATTCGTCGGAGAACGACGTGATAAAGAAAAATTGGAATTTATTCTGCGGGGCTCTCCGTCTCACTGGTGAGACAGGGCCGAAGAGGCCGCAAAAAATAAACAGTTATCGTCCCCCTCCTCCTCCAAAAGGTTGGTGCGCACTGCTGTAAAGCACAAGTGAAAGCTTTTGGATTCGAAGAATTGCAAGCTCTTATTATCACCACTGGTCCAGCGAAACGTGACAATTAAGCTGTACAACCCAATATTGCACCAACGGAGAGTGGAACAACGCGCAGGATCTCGTTCTGCAACTGTAGCAGAGATGGACCCGTTCGAAGAATACGCGACCATCCACAAAGGGTCATTTCGATTCGTCGGTTGACGAGGTGATAAAGAAAAGTTGGAATTTATTCTGCGAGGCTCTCCGTCTCACTGGTGAGACAGGACCGAAGCCTCCGCAAAAATATAAACAATTATCGTCCCCCTCCTCAACGGGACGCTGTAAAATTATCAAACGTTGACCGGTTCGCGACTATAAAAAGTTTGTGAGCACCGCTGTACAGCACAAGAGAGAGCTTTTGGATTCGAAGAATTGCAAGCTATTAATATCACCATAGGTCTTGCGAACCCTGAGAATTAAGCTTCGGAGCCCAATATTCCACCAAGACAGAGTGGAACCACGCGCAGGATATCGTTCTGCAACCGTTTCACAGATGGACCGGTTCGAAGAATACGCGACCATCCACAAAGGGTCATTTCGATTCTTCGGAGAACGACGTGATAAAGAAAAGTTGGAATTAATTCTGCGAGGCTCTCCGTCTCACTGGTGCGACAGGACCGAAGCCTCCGCAAAAATATAAACAATTATCGTCCCCCTCCTCAACGGGACGCGGTAAAATTATCAAACGTTGACCGGTTCGCGACTATAAAAAGTTTGTGAGCACCGCTGTACAGCACAAGAGAGAGCTTTTGGATTCGAAGAATTGCAAGCTATTAATATCACCATAGGTCTTGCGAACCCTGAGAATTAAGCTTCGGAGCCCAATATTCCACCAAGACAGAGTGGAACCACGCGCAGGATATCGTTCTGTAACCGTTTCACAGATGGACCGGTTCGAAGAATACGCGACCATCCACAAAGGGTCATTTCGATTCTTCGGAGAACGACGTGATAAAGAAAAGTTGGAATTAATTCTGCGAGGCTCTCCGTCTCACTGGTGAGACAGGGCCGAAGCCTCCGCAAAAAATAAACAATTATCGTCCCCCTCCTCCTCCAAAAGGTTGGTGCGCACTGCTGTAAAGCACAAGTGAAAGCTTTTGGATTCGATGAATTGCAACCTCTTATTATCACCACTGGTCCAGCGAAACGTGACAATTAAACTGTACAACCCAATATTGCACCAACGCAGAGTGGAACCACGCGCAGGATCTCGTTCTGCAACCGTAGCAGAGATGGGCGCGTTCGAAGAATACGCGATCATCCACGAAGGGTATTTCGATTCGTCGGTTGACGACGTGATAAAGAAAAGTTGGTATTTGTTCTGCGGGGCTCCCCGTCCCACTGGCGAGGCGGGGCCGAAGCCTCCGCAAGAATATAAACAATTAACGTCTCGCCCCTCATCGGGGCGCGGTAAAATTATCAAACCTTGACCGGTTCGCGACTGTAAAAAGTTTGGGGAGCACTGCTGTACAGCACAAGTGACAGCTTTTGGATCCGAAGAATTGCAAGCTCTTAATATCATCATAGGTCTTGCAAACCCTGAGAATTAAGCTTTGGAGACCAATATTGCACCAAGACAGAGTGGAACCTCGCGCAGGATATCGTTCTGCAACCGTAGCAGAAATGGACCCGTTCGAAGAATACGCGGGCATCCACAAAGGGTATTTCGATTCGTCGGAGAACGACGTGATAAAGAAAAATTGGAATTTATTCTGCCAGGCTCTCCGTCTCACTGGTGAGACAGGGCCGAAGACGCCGCAAAAAATAAACAATTATCGTCCCCCTCCTCCTCCAAAAGGTTGGTGCGCACTGCTGTAAAGCACAAGTGAAAGCTTTTGGATTCGAAGAATTGCAAGCTCTTATTATCACCACTGGTCCAGCGAAACGGGACAATTAAGGTGTACAACCCAATATTGCACCAACACAGAGTGGAACCACGCGCAGGATCTCGTTCTGCAACCGTAGCAGAGATGGGCGCGTTCGAAGAATACGCGATCATCCACGAAGGGTATTTCGATTCGTCGGTTGACGACGTGATAAAGAAAAGTTGGTATTTGTTCTGCGAGGCACCCCGTCCCACTGGCGAGGCGGGGCCGAAGCCTCCGCAAGAATATAAACAATTAACGTCTCGCCCCTCATCGGGGCGCGGTAACATTATCAAACGTTGACCGGTTCGAGACTATAAAAAGTTTTGGGAGCACTGCTGTAATGCACAAGTGAGAGCTTTTGGATTCGAAGAATTGCAAGCTCTTAATATCACCATAGGTCTTGCGAACCCTGAGAATTAAGCTGTGGAGCTCAATATTGCTCCAAGACAGAGTGGAACCACGCGCAGGATATCGTTCTGCAACCGTTTCACAGATGGACCGGTTCGAAGAATACGCGACCATCCACAAAGGGTCATTTCGATTCTTCGGAGAACGACGTGATAAAGAAAAGTTGGAATTAATTCTGCGAGGCTCTCCGTCTCACTGGTGCGACAGGACCGAAGCCTCCGCAAAAATATAAACAATTATCGTCCCCCTCCTCAACGGGACGCGGTAAAATTATCAAACGTTGACCGGTTCGCGACTATAAAAAGTTTGGGGAGCACTGCTGTACAGCACAAGTGAGAGCTTTTGGATTCGAAGAATTGCAAGCTCTTAATATCATTATAGGTCTTGCAAACCCTGAGAATTAAGCTTTGGAGCCCAATATTGCACCAAGACAGAGTGGAACCTCGCGCAGGATCTCGTTCTGCAACTGTAGCAGAGATGGGCGCGTTCGAAGAATACGCGGCCATCCACAAAGGGTATTTCGATTCGTCGGAGAACGACGTGATAAAGAAAAATTGGAATTTATTCTGCGAGGCTCTCCATCTCACTGGTGAGACAGGGCCGAAGCCTCCGCAAAAATATAAACAATTATCGTCTCCCTCCTCAACGGGACGCGGTAAAATTATCAAACGTTGAACGGCCCACTGCTGTAAAAAGGTTGGTGAGCACTGCTGTAAAGCACAAGTGAAAGCTTTTTGATTCGAAGAATTGCAAGCTCTTATTATCACCACTGGTCCAGCGAAACGTGACAATTAAGCTGTACAACCCAATATTGCACCAACGCAGAGTGGAACCACGCGCAGGATCTCGTTCTGCAACTGTAGCAGAGATGGGCGCGTTCGAAGAATACGCGACCATCCACGAAGGTTATTTCGATTCGTCGGTTGACGACGTGATAAAGAAAAATTGGAATTTATTCTGCGAGGCTCTCCGTCTCACTGGTGAGACAGGGCCGAAGCCGCCGCAAAAAATAAACAATTATCGTCCCCCTCCTCCTCCAAAAGGTTGGTGCGCACTGCTGTAAAGCACAAGTGAAAGCTTTTGGATTCGATGAATTGCAACCTCTTATTATCACCACTGGTCCAGCGAAACGTGACAATTAAACTGTACAACCCAATATTGCACCAACGCAGAGTGGAACCACGCGCAGGATCTCGTTCTGCAACCGTAGCAGAGATGGGCGCGTTCGAAGAATACGCGATCATCCACGAAGGGTATTTCGATTCGTCGGTTGACGACGTGATAAAGAAAAGTTGGTATTTGTTCTGCGGGGCTCCCCGTCCCACTGGCGAGGCGGGGCCGAAGCCTCCGCAAGAATATAAACAATTAACGTCTCGCCCCTCATCGGGGCGCGGTAAAATTATCAAACCTTGACCGGTTCGCGACTGTAAAAAGTTTGGGGAGCACTGCTGTACAGCACAAGTGACAGCTTTTGGATTCGAAGAATTGCAAGCTCTTAATATCATCATAGGTCTTGCAAACCCTGAGAATTAAGCTTTGGAGACCAATATTGCACCAAGACAGAGTGGAACCTCGCGCAGGATATCGTTCTGCAACCGTAGCAGAAATGGACCCGTTCGAAGAATACGCGGGCATCCACAAAGGGTATTTCGATTCGTCGGAGAACGACGTGATAAAGAAAAATTGGAATTTATTCTGCCAGGCTCTCCGTCTCACTGGTGAGACAGGGCCGAAGACGCCGCAAAAAATAAACAATTATCGTCCCCCTCCTCCTCCAAAAGGTTGGTGCGCACTGCTGTAAAGCACAAGTGAAAGCTTTTGGATTCGAAGAATTGCAAGCTCTTATTATCACCACTGGTCCAGCGAAACGGGACAATTAAGGTGTACAACCCAATATTGCACCAACACAGAGTGGAACCACGCGCAGGATCTCGTTCTGCAACCGTAGCAGAGATGGGCGCGTTCGAAGAATACGCGATCATCCACGAAGGGTATTTCGATTCGTCGGTTGACGACGTGATAAAGAAAAGTTGGTATTTGTTCTGCGAGGCACCCCGTCCCACTGGCGAGGCGGGGCCGAAGCCTCCGCAAGAACATAAACAATTAACGTCTCGCCCCTCATCGGGGCGCGGTAACATTATCAAACGTTGACCGGTTCGAGACTATAAAAAGTTTTGGGAGCACTGCTGTAATGCACAAGTGAGAGCTTTTGGATTCGAAGAATTGCAAGCTCTTAATATCACCATAGGTCTTGCGAACCCTGAGAATTAAGCTGTGGAGCTCAATATTGCTCCAAGACAGAGTGGAACCACGCGCAGGATATCGTTCTGCAACCGTTTCACAGATGGACCGGTTCGAAGAATACGCGACCATCCACAAAGGGTCATTTCGATTCTTCGGAGAACGACGTGATAAAGAAAAGTTGGAATTAATTCTGCGAGGCTCTCCGTCTCACTGGTGCGACAGGACCGAAGCCTCCGCAAAAATATAAACAATTATCGTCCCCCTCCTCAACGGGACGCGGTAAAATTATCAAACGTTGACCGGTTCGCGACTATAAAAAGTTTGGGGAGCACTGCTGTACAGCACAAGTGAGAGCTTTTGGATTCGAAGAATTGCAAGCTCTTAATATCATTATAGGTCTTGCAAACCCTGAGAATTAAGCTTTGGAGCCCAATATTGCACCAAGACAGAGTGGAACCTCGCGCAGGATCTCGTTCTGCAACTGTAGCAGAGATGGGCGCGTTCGAAGAATACGCGGCCATCCACAAAGGGTATTTCGATTCGTCGGAGAACGACGTGATAAAGAAAAATTGGAATTTATTCTGCGAGGCTCTCCATCTCACTGGTGAGACAGGGCCGAAGCCTCCGCAAAAATATAAACAATTATCGTCTCCCTCCTCAACGGGACGCGGTAAAATTATCAAACGTTGAACGGCCCACTGCTGTAAAAAGGTTGGTGAGCACTGCTGTAAAGCACAAGTGAAAGCTTTTTGATTCGAAGAATTGCAAGCTCTTATTATCACCACTGGTCCAGCGAAACGTGACAATTAAGCTGTACAACCCAATATTGCACCAACGCAGAGTGGAACCACGCGCAGGATCTCGTTCTGCAACTGTAGCAGAGATGGGCGCGTTCGAAGAATACGCGACCATCCACGAAGGTTATTTCGATTCGTCGGTTGACGACGTGATAAAGAAAAATTGGAATTTATTCTGCGAGGCTCTCCGTCTCACTGGTGAGACAGGGCCGAAGCCGCCGCAAAAAATAAACAATTATCGTCCCCCTCCTCCTCCAAAAGGTTGGTGCGCACTGCTGTAAAGCACAAGTGAAAGCTTTTTGATTCGAAGAATTGCAAGCTCTTATTATCACCACTGGTCCAGCGAAACGTGACAATTAAACTGTACAACCCAATATTGCACCAAGAGAGAGTGGAACCACGCGCAGGATATCGTTCTGCAACCGTAGCAGAGATGGACCCGTTCGAAGAATACGCGACCATTCACAAAGTGTATTTCGATTCGTCGGAGAACGACGTGATAAAGAAAAATTGGAATTTATTCTGCGAGGCTCTCCATCTCACTGGTGAGACAGGGCCGAAGCCTCCGCAAAAAATAAACAATTATCGTCCCCCTCCTCCTCCAAAAGGTTGGTGCGCACTCCTGTAAAGCACAAGTGAAAGCTTTTGGATTCGAAGAATTGCAAGCTCTTATTATCACCACTGGTCCAGCGAAACGTGACAATTAAGCTGTACAACCCAATATTGCACCAACACAGAGTGGAACCACGCGCAGGATATCGTTCTGCAACCGTAGCAGAAATGGACCCGTTCGAAGAATACGCGACCATCCACAAAGGGTATTTCGATTCGTCGGAGAACGACGTGATAAAGAAAAATTGGAATTTATTCTGCGAGGCTCTCCGTCTCACTGGTGAGACAGGGCCGATGCCTCCGCAAAAAATAAACAATTATCGTCCCCCTCCTCCTCCAAAAGGTTGGTGCGCACTGCTGTAAAGCACAAGTGAAAGCTTTTTGATTCGAAGAATTGCAAGCTCTTATTATCACCACTGGTCCAGCGAAACGTGACAATTAAGCTGTACAACCCAATATTGCACCAACGCAGAGTGGAACCACGCGCAGGATCTCGTTCTGCAACTGTAGCAGAGATGGGCGCGTTCGAAGAATACGCGACCATCCACGAAGGTTATTTCGATTCGTCGGTTGACGACGTGATAAAGAAAAATTGGAATTTATTCTGCGAGGCTCTCCGTCTCACTGGTGAGACAGGGCCGAAGCCGCCGCAAAAAATAAACAATTATCGTCCCCCTCCTCAACGGGACGCGGTAAAATTATCAAACGTTGAACGGCCCGCTGCTGTAAAAAGGTTGGTGAGCACTGCTGTAAGGCACAAGTGAAAGCTTTTGGATTCGAAGAATTGCAAGCTCTTAATATCATCATACGTCTTGCAAACCCTGAGAATTAAGCTTTGGAGCCCAATATTGCACCAAGACATAGTGGAACCTCGCGCAGGATATCGTTCTGCAACCGTAGCAGAAATGGACCCGTTCGAAGAATACGCGGCCATCCACAAAGGGTATTTCGATTCGTCGGAGAACGACGAGATAAAGAAAAATTGGAATTTATTCTGCGAGGCTCTCCATCTCACTGGTGAGACAGGGCCGAAGCCTCCGCAAAAAATAAACAATTATCGTCCCCCTCCTCCTCCAAAAGGTTGGTGCGCACTCCTGTAAAGCACAAGTGAAAGCTTTTGAATTCGAAGAATTGCAAGCTCTTACTATCACCACTGGTCCAGCGAAACGTGACAATTAAGCTGTACAACCCAATATTGCACCAACACAGAGTGGAACCACACGCAGGATCTCGTTCTGCAACCGTAGCAGAGATGGGCGCGTTCGAAGAATACGCGATCATCCACGAAGGGTATTTTGATTCGTCGGCTGACGACGTGATAAAGAAAAGTTGGTATTTGTTCTGCGAGGCTCCCCGTCCCACTGGCGAGGCGGGGCCGAAGCTTCCGCAAGAATATAAACAATTAACGTCTCGCCCCTCATCGGGGCGCGGCAAAATTATCAAACGTTGACCGGTTAGCGACTATAAAAAGTTTGGGGAGCACTGCTGTGAAGCACAAGTGAGAGCTTTTGGATTCGAAGAATTGCAAGCTCTTAATATCACCATAGGTCTTGCGAACCCTGAGAATTAAGCTGTGGAGCCCAATATTGCACCAAGACAGAGTGGAAGCACGCGCAGGATATCGTTCTGCAACCGTAGCAGAAATGGACCCATTCGAAGAATACGCGACCATCCACAAAGGGTATTTCGATTCGTCGGAGAACGACGTGATAAAGAAAAATTGGAATTTATTCTGCGAGGCTCTCCGTCTCACTGGTGAGACAGGGCCGATGCCTCCGCAAAAAATAAACAATTATCGTCCCCCTCCTCCTCCAAAAGGTTGGTGCGCACTGCTGTAAAGCACAAGTGAAAGCTTTTTGATTCGAAGAATTGCAAGCTCTTATTATCACCACTGGTCCAGCGAAACGTGACAATTAAGCTGTACAACCCAATATTGCACCAACGCAGAGTGGAACCACGCGCAGGATCTCGTTCTGCAACTGTAGCAGAGATGGGCGCGTTCGAAGAATACGCGATCATCCACGAAGGGTATTTCGATTCGTCGGTTGACGACGTGATAAAGAAAAGTTGGTATTTGTTCTGCGAGGCTCCCCGTCCCACTGGCGAGGCGGGGCCGAAGCTTCCGCAAGAATATAAACAATTAACGTCTCGCCCCTCATCGGGGCGCGGCAAAATTATCAAACGTTGACCGGTTAGCGACTATAAAAAGTTTGGGGAGCGCTGCTGTAAAGCACAAGTGAGAGCTTTTGGATGCGAAGAATTGCAAGCTCTTAATATCACCATAGGTCTTGCGAACCCTGAGAATTAAGCTGTGGAGCCCAATATTGCACCAAGACAGAGTGGAACCACGCGCAGGATATCGTTCTGCAACCGTAGCAGAAATGGACCCGTTCGAAGAATACGCGACCATCCACAAAGGGTATTTCGATTCGTCGGAGAACGACGTGATAAAGAAAAATTGGAATTTATTCTGCGAGGCTCTCCGTCTCACTGTTGAGACAGGGCCGATGCCTCCGCAAAAAATAAACAATTATCGTCCCCCTCCTCCTCCAAAAGGTTGGTGCGCACTGCTGTAAAGCACAAGTGAAAGCTTTTTGATTCGAAGAATTGCAAGCTCTTATTATCACCACTGGTCCAGCGAAACGTGACAATTAAGCTGTACAACCCAATATTGCACCAAGAGAGAGTGGAACCACGCGCAGGATATCGTTCTGCAACCGTAGCAGAGATGGACCCGTTCGAAGAATACGCGACCATCCACAAAGTGTCATTTCGATTCGTCGGAGAACGACGTGATAAAGAAAAGTTGGAATTTATTCTGCGAGGCTCTCCGTCTCACTGGTGAGACAGGACCGAAGCCTCCGCAATAATATAAACAATTATCGTCCCCCTCCTCAACGGGACGCGGTAAAATTATCAAACGTTGAACGGCCCGCTGCTGTAAAAAGGTTGGTGAGCACTGCTGTACAGCACAAGTGAGAGCTTTTGGATTCGAAGAATTGCAAGCTCTTATTATCACCACTGGTCCAGCGAAACGTGACAATTAAGCTGTACATCCCAATATTGCACCAACGCAGAGTGGAACCACGCGCAGGATCTCGTTCTGCAACCATAGCAGAGATGGGCGCGTTCGAAGAATCCGCGATCATCCACGAAGGGTATTTCGATTCGTCGGAGAACGACGTGATAAAGAAAAATTGGAATTTATTCTGCGGGGCTCTCCGTCTCACTGGTGAGACAGGGCCGAAGAGGCCGCAAAAAATAAACAATTATCGTCCCCCTCCTCCTCCAAAAGGTTGGTGCGCACTGCTGTAAAGCACAAGTGAAAGCTTTTGGATTCGAAGAATTGCAAGCTCTTATTATCACCACTGGTCCAGCGAAACGTGACAATTAAGCTGTACAACCCAATATTGCACCAACGGAGAGTGGAACAACGCGCAGGATCTCGTTCTGCAACTGTAGCAGAGATGGACCCGTTCGAAGAATACGCGACCATCCACAAAGGGTCATTTCGATTCGTCGGTTGACGAGGTGATAAAGAAAAGTTGGAATTTATTCTGCGAGGCTCTCCGTCTCACTGGTGAGACAGGACCGAAGCCTCCGCAAAAATATAAACAATTATCGTCCCCCTCCTCAACGGGACGCTGTAAAATTATCAAACGTTGACCGGTTCGCGACTATAAAAAGTTTGTGAGCACCGCTGTACAGCACAAGAGAGAGCTTTTGGATTCGAAGAATTGCAAGCTATTAATATCACCATAGGTCTTGCGAACCCTGAGAATTAAGCTTCGGAGCCCAATATTCCACCAAGACAGAGTGGAACCACGCGCAGGATATCGTTCTGCAACCGTTTCACAGATGGACCGGTTCGAAGAATACGCGACCATCCACAAAGGGTCATTTCGATTCTTCGGAGAACGACGTGATAAAGAAAAGTTGGAATTAATTCTGCGAGGCTCTCCGTCTCACTGGTGCGACAGGACCGAAGCCTCCGCAAAGATATAAACAATTATCGTCCCCCTCCTCAACGGGACGCGGTAAAATTATCAAACGTTGACCGGTTCGCGACTATAAAAAGTTTGTGAGCACCGCTGTACAGCACAAGAGAGAGCTTTTGGATTCGAAGAATTGCAAGCTATTAATATCACCATAGGTCTTGCGAACCCTGAGAATTAAGCTTCGGAGCCCAATATTCCACCAAGACAGAGTGGAACCACGCGCAGGATATCGTTCTGTAACCGTTTCACAGATGGACCGGTTCGAAGAATACGCGACCATCCACAAAGGGTCATTTCGATTCTTCGGAGAACGACGTGATAAAGAAAAGTTGGAATTAATTCTGCGAGGCTCTCCGTCTCACTGGTGCGACAGGACCGAAGCCTCCGCAAAAATATAAACAATTATCGTCCCCCTCCTCAACGGGACGCGGTAAAATTATCAAACGTTGACCGGTTCGCGACTATAAAAAGTTTGGGGAGCACTGCTGTACAGCACAAGTGAGAGCTTTTGGATTCGAAGAATTGCAAGCTCTTAATATCATTATAGGTCTTGCAAACCCTGAGAATTAAGCTTTGGAGCCCAATATTGCACCAAGACAGAGTGGAACCTCGCGCAGGATATCGTTCTGCAACCGTAGCAGAAATGGACCCGTTCGAAGAATACGCGGGCATCCACAAAGGGTATTTCGATTCGTCGGAGAACGACGTGATAAAGAAAAATTGGAATTTATTCTGCCAGGCTCTCCGTCTCACTGGTGAGACAGGGCCGAAGACGCCGCAAAAAATAAACAATTATCGTCCCCCTCCTCCTCCAAAAGGTTGGTGCGCACTGCTGTAAAGCACAAGTGAAAGCTTTTGGATTCGAAGAATTGCAAGCTCTTATTATCACCACTGGTCCAGCGAAACGGGACAATTAAGGTGTACAACCCAATATTGCACCAACACAGAGTGGAACCACGCGCAGGATCTCGTTCTGCAACCGTAGCAGAGATGGGCGCGTTCGAAGAATACGCGATCATCCACGAAGGGTATTTCGATTCGTCGGTTGACGACGTGATAAAGAAAAGTTGGTATTTGTTCTGCGAGGCACCCCGTCCCACTGGCGAGGCGGGGCCGAAGCCTCCGCAAGAATATAAACAATTAACGTCTCGCACCTCATCGGGGCGCGGTAAAATTATCAAACGTTGACCGGTTCGCGACTATAAAAATTTTGGGGAGCACTGCTGTAAAGCACAAGTGAGAGCTTTTGGATTCGAAGAATTGCAAGCTCTTAATATCATTATAGGTCTTGCAAACCCTGAGAATTAAGCTTTGGAGCCCAATATTGCACCAAGACAGAGTGGAACCTCGCGCAGGATATCGTTCTGCAACCGTAGCAGAAATGGACCCGTTCGAAGAATACGCGGCCATCCACAAAGGGTATTTCGATTCGTCGGAGAACGACGTGATAAAGAAAAATTGGAATTTATTCTGCGAGGCTCTCCGTCTCACTGGTGAGACAGGGCCGAAGCCTCCGCACAAAATAAACAATTATCGTCCCCCTCCTCCTCCAAAAGGTTGGTGCGCACTGCTGTAAAGCACAAGTGAAAGCTTTTGGATTCGAAGAATTGCAAGCTCTTATTATCACCACTGGTCCAGCGAAACGTGACAATTAAGCTGTACATCCCAATATTGCACCAACGCAGAGTGGAACCACGCGCAGGATCTCGTTCTGCAACCATAGCAGAGATGGGCGCGTTCGAAGAATCCGCGATCATCCACGAAGGGTATTTCGATTCGTCGGAGAACGACGTGATAAAGAAAAATTGGAATTTATTCTGCGAGGCTCTCCGTCTCACTGGTGAGACAGGACCGAAGCCTCCGCAAAAATATAAACAATTATCGTCCCCCTCCTCAACGGGACGCGGTAAAATTATCAAACGTTGACCGGTTCGCGACTATAAAAAGTTTGTGAGCACCGCTGTACAGCACAAGAGAGAGCTTTTGGATTCGAAGAATTGCAAGCTCTTAATATCACCATAGGTCTTGCGAACCCTGAGAATTAAGCTTCGGAGCCCAATATTCCACCAAGACAGAGTGGAACCACGCGCAGGATATCGTTCTCCAACCGTTTCACAGATGGACCGGTTCGAAGAATACGCGACCATCCACAAAGGGTCATTTCGATTCTTCGGAGAACGACGTGATAAAGAAAAGTTGGAATTAATTCTGCGAGGCTCTCCGTCTCACTGGTGAGACAGGACCGAAGCCTCCGCAAAAATATAAACAATTATCGTCCCCCTCCTCAACGGGACGCGGTAAAATTATCAAACGTTGACCGGTTCGCGACTATAAAAAGTTTGGGGAGCACTGCTGTACAGCACAAGTGAGAGCTTTTGGATTCGAAGAATTGCAAGCTCTTAATATCACCATAGGTCTTGCGAACCCTGAGAATGAAGCTTCGGAGCCCAATATTGCACCAAGACAGAGTGGAACCACGCGCAGGATATCGTTCTGCAACCGTTTCACAGATGGACCGGTTCGAAGAATACGCGACCATCCACAAAGGGTCATTTCGATTCGTCGGAGAACGACGTGATAAAGAAAAGTTGGAATTAATTCTGCGAGGCTCTCCGTCTCACTGGTGAGACAGGACCGAAGCCTCCGCAAAAATATAAACAATTAACGTCCCCCTCCTCAACGGGACGCGGTAAAATTATCAAACGTTGACCGGTTCGCGACTATAAAAAGTTTGGGGAGCACTGCTGTACAGCACAAGTGAGAGCTTTTGGATTCGAAGAATTGCAAGCTCTTAATATCATTATAGGTCTTGCAAACCCTGAGAATTAAGCTTTGGAGCCCAATATTGCACCAAGACAGAGTGGAACCTCGCGCAGGATATCGTTCTGCAACCGTAGCAGAAATGGACCCGTTCGAAGAATACGCGGCCATCCATAAAGGGTATTTCGATTCGTCGGAGAACGACGTGATAAAGAAAAATTGGAATTTATTCTGCGAGGCTCTCCGTCTCACTGGTGAGACAGGGCCGAAGCCTCCGCAAAAAATAAACAATTATCGTCCCCCTCCTCCTCCAAAAGGTTGGTGCGCACTGCTGTAAAGCACAAGTGAAAGCTTTTGGATTCGAAGAATTGCAAGCTCTTATTATCACCACTGGTCCAGCGAAACGGGACAATTAAGGTGTACAACCCAATATTGCACCAACACAGAGTGGAACCACGCGCAGGATCTCGTTCTGCAACCGTAGCAGAGATGGGCGCGTTCGAAGAATACGCGATCATCCACGAAGGGTATTTCGATTCGTCGGTTGACGACGTGATAAAGAAAAGTTGGTATTTGTTCTGCGAGGCTCCCCGTCCCACTGGCGAGGCGGGGCCGAAGCCTCCGCAAGAATATAAACAATTATCGTCCCCCTCCTCAACGGGACGCGGTAAAATTATCAAACGTTGACCGGTTCGCGACTATAAAAAGTTTGGGGAGCACTGCTGTACAGCACAAGTGAGAGCTTTTGGATTCGAAGAATTGCAAGCTCTTAATATCATCATAGGTCTTGCAAACCCTGAGAATTAAGCTTTGGAGACCAATATTGCACCAAGACAGAGTGGAACCTCGCGCAGGATATCGTTCTGCAACCGTAGCAGAAATGGACCCGTTCGAAGAATACGCGGGCATCCACAAAGGGTATTTCGATTCGTCGGAGAACGACGTGATAAAGAAAAATTGGAATTTATTCTGCCAGGCTCTCCGTCTCACTGGTGAGACAGGGCCGAAGACGCCGCAAAAAATAAACAATTATCGTCCCCCTCCTCCTCCAAAAGGTTGGTGCGCACTGCTGTAAAGCACAAGTGAAAGCTTTTGGATTCGAAGAATTGCAAGCTCTTATTATCACCACTGGTCCAGCGAAACGGGACAATTAAGGTGTACAACCCAATATTGCACCAACACAGAGTGGAACCACGCGCAGGATCTCGTTCTGCAACCGTAGCAGAGATGGGCGCGTTCGAAGAATACGCGATCATCCACGAAGGGTATTTCGATTCGTCGGTTGACGACGTGATAAAGAAAAGTTGGTATTTGTTCTGCGAGGCACCCCGTCCCACTGGCGAGGCGGGGCCGAAGCCTCCGCAAGAATATAAACAATTAACGTCTCGCACCTCATCGGGGCGCGGTAAAATTATCAAACGTTGACCGGTTCGCGACTATAAAAATTTTGGGGAGCACTGCTGTAAAGCACAAGTGAGAGCTTTTGGATTCGAAGAATTGCAAGCTCTTAATATCATTATAGGTCTTGCAAACCCTGAGAATTAAGCTTTGGAGCCCAATATTGCACCAAGACAGAGTGGAACCTCGCGCAGGATATCGTTCTGCAACCGTAGCAGAAATGGACCCGTTCGAAGAATACGCGGCCATCCACAAAGGGTATTTCGATTCGTCGGAGAACGACGTGATAAAGAAAAATTGGAATTTATTCTGCGAGGCTCTCCGTCTCACTGGTGAGACAGGGCCGAAGCCTCCGCACAAAATAAACAATTATCGTCCCCCTCCTCCTCCAAAAGGTTGGTGCGCACTGCTGTAAAGCACAAGTGAAAGCTTTTGGATTCGAAGAATTGCAAGCTCTTATTATCACCACTGGTCCAACGAAACGTGACAATTAAGCTGTACATCCCAATATTGCACCAACGCAGAGTGGAACCACGCGCAGGATCTCGTTCTGCAACCATAGCAGAGATGGGCGCGTTCGAAGAATCCGCGATCATCCACGAAGGGTATTTCGATTCGTCGGAGAACGACGTGATAAAGAAAAATTGGAATTTATTCTGCGAGGCTCTCCGTCTCACTGGTGAGACAGGACCGAAGCCTCCGCAAAAATATAAACAATTATCGTCCCCCTCCTCAACGGGACGCGGTAAAATTATCAAACGTTGACCGGTTCGCGACTATAAAAAGTTTGTGAGCACCGCTGTACAGCACAAGAGAGAGCTTTTGGATTCGAAGAATTGCAAGCTCTTAATATCACCATAGGTCTTGCGAACCCTGAGAATTAAGCTTCGGAGCCCAATATTCCACCAAGACAGAGTGGAACCACGCGCAGGATATCGTTCTCCAACCGTTTCACAGATGGACCGGTTCGAAGAATACGCGACCATCCACAAAGGGTCATTTCGATTCTTCGGAGAACGACGTGATAAAGAAAAGTTGGAATTAATTCTGCGAGGCTCTCCGTCTCACTGGTGAGACAGGACCGAAGCCTCCGCAAAAATATAAACAATTATCGTCCCCCTCCTCAACGGGACGCGGTAAAATTATCAAACGTTGACCGGTTCGCGACTATAAAAAGTTTGGGGAGCACTGCTGTACAGCACAAGTGAGAGCTTTTGGATTCGAAGAATTGCAAGCTCTTAATATCACCATAGGTCTTGCGAACCCTGAGAATGAAGCTTCGGAGCCCAATATTGCACCAAGACAGAGTGGAACCACGCGCAGGATATCGTTCTGCAACCGTTTCACAGATGGACCGGTTCGAAGAATACGCGACCATCCACAAAGGGTCATTTCGATTCGTCGGAGAACGACGTGATAAAGAAAAGTTGGAATTAATTCTGCGAGGCTCTCCGTCTCACTGGTGAGACAGGACCGAAGCCTCCGCAAAAATATAAACAATTATCGTCCCCCTCCTCAACGGGACGCGGTAAAATTATCAAACGTTGACCGGTTCGCGACTATAAAAAGTTTGGGGAGCACTGCTGTACAGCACAAGTGAGAGCTTTTGGATTCGAAGAATTGCAAGCTCTTAATATCACCATAGGTCTTGCGAACCCTGAGAATGAAGCTTCGGAGCCCAATATTGCACCAAGACAGAGTGGAACCACGCGCAGGATATCGTTCTGCAACCGTTTCACAGATGGACCGGTTCGAAGAATACGCGACCATCCACAAAGGGTCATTTCGATTCGTCGGAGAACGACGTGATAAAGAAAAGTTGGAATTAATTCTGCGAGGCTCTCCGTCTCACTGGTGAGACAGGACCGAAGCCTCCGCAAAAATATAAACAATTAACGTCCCCCTCCTCAACGGGACGCGGTAAAATTATCAAACGTTGACCGGTTCGCGACTATAAAAAGTTTGGGGAGCACTGCTGTACAGCACAAGTGAGAGCTTTTGGATTCGAAGAATTGCAAGCTCTTAATATCATTATAGGTCTTGCAAACCCTGAGAATTAAGCTTTGGAGCCCAATATTGCACCAAGACAGAGTGGAACCTCGCGCAGGATATCGTTCTGCAACCGTAGCAGAAATGGACCCGTTCGAAGAATACGCGGCCATCCATAAAGGGTATTTCGATTCGTCGGAGAACGACGTGATAAAGAAAAATTGGAATTTATTCTGCGAGGCTCTCCGTCTCACTGGTGAGACAGGGCCGAAGCCTCCGCAAAAAATAAACAATTATCGTCCCCCTCCTCCTCCAAAAGGTTGGTGCGCACTGCTGTAAAGCACAAGTGAAAGCTTTTGGATTCGAAGAATTGCAAGCTCTTATTATCACCACTGGTCCAGCGAAACGGGACAATTAAGGTGTACAACCCAATATTGCACCAACACAGAGTGGAACCACGCGCAGGATCTCGTTCTGCAACCGTAGCAGAGATGGGCGCGTTCGAAGAATACGCGATCATCCACGAAGGGTATTTCGATTCGTCGGTTGACGACGTGATAAAGAAAAGTTGGTATTTGTTCTGCGAGGCTCCCCGTCCCACTGGCGAGGCGGGGCCGAAGCCTCCGCAAGAATATAAACAATTATCGTCCCCCTCCTCAACGGGACGCGGTAAAATTATCAAACGTTGACCGGTTCGCGACTATAAAAAGTTTGGGGAGCACTGCTGTACAGCACAAGTGAGAGCTTTTGGATTCGAAGAATTGCAAGCTCTTAATATCATCATAGGTCTTGCAAACCCTGAGAATTAAGCTTTGGAGACCAATATTGCACCAAGACAGAGTGGAACCTCGCGCAGGATATCGTTCTGCAACCGTAGCAGAAATGGACCCGTTCGAAGAATACGCGGGCATCCACAAAGGGTATTTCGATTCGTCGGAGAACGACGTGATAAAGAAAAATTGGAATTTATTCTGCCAGGCTCTCCGTCTCACTGGTGAGACAGGGCCGAAGACGCCGCAAAAAATAAACAATTATCGTCCCCCTCCTCCTCCAAAAGGTTGGTGCGCACTGCTGTAAAGCACAAGTGAAAGCTTTTGGATTCGAAGAATTGCAAGCTCTTATTATCACCACTGGTCCAGCGAAACGGGACAATTAAGGTGTACAACCCAATATTGCACCAACACAGAGTGGAACCACGCGCAGGATCTCGTTCTGCAACCGTAGCAGAGATGGGCGCGTTCGAAGAATACGCGATCATCCACGAAGGGTATTTCGATTCGTCGGTTGACGACGTGATAAAGAAAAGTTGGTATTTGTTCTGCGAGGCACCCCGTCCCACTGGCGAGGCGGGGCCGAAGCCTCCGCAAGAATATAAACAATTAACGTCTCGCACCTCATCGGGGCGCGGTAAAATTATCAAACGTTGACCGGTTCGCGACTATAAAAATTTTGGGGAGCACTGCTGTAAAGCACAAGTGAGAGCTTTTGGATTCGAAGAATTGCAAGCTCTTAATATCATTATAGGTCTTGCAAACCCTGAGAATTAAGCTTTGGAGCCCAATATTGCACCAAGACAGAGTGGAACCTCGCGCAGGATATCGTTCTGCAACCGTAGCAGAAATGGACCCGTTCGAAGAATACGCGGCCATCCACAAAGGGTATTTCGATTCGTCGGAGAACGACGTGATAAAGAAAAATTGGAATTTATTCTGCGAGGCTCTCCGTCTCACTGGTGAGACAGGGCCGAAGCCTCCGCACAAAATAAACAATTATCGTCCCCCTCCTCCTCCAAAAGGTTGGTGCGCACTGCTGTAAAGCACAAGTGAAAGCTTTTGGATTCGAAGAATTGCAAGCTCTTATTATCACCACTGGTCCAACGAAACGTGACAATTAAGCTGTACATCCCAATATTGCACCAACGCAGAGTGGAACCACGCGCAGGATCTCGTTCTGCAACCATAGCAGAGATGGGCGCGTTCGAAGAATCCGCGATCATCCACGAAGGGTATTTCGATTCGTCGGAGAACGACGTGATAAAGAAAAATTGGAATTTATTCTGCGAGGCTCTCCGTCTCACTGGTGAGACAGGACCGAAGCCTCCGCAAAAATATAAACAATTATCGTCCCCCTCCTCAACGGGACGCGGTAAAATTATCAAACGTTGACCGGTTCGCGACTATAAAAAGTTTGTGAGCACCGCTGTACAGCACAAGAGAGAGCTTTTGGATTCGAAGAATTGCAAGCTCTTAATATCACCATAGGTCTTGCGAACCCTGAGAATTAAGCTTCGGAGCCCAATATTCCACCAAGACAGAGTGGAACCACGCGCAGGATATCGTTCTCCAACCGTTTCACAGATGGACCGGTTCGAAGAATACGCGACCATCCACAAAGGGTCATTTCGATTCTTCGGAGAACGACGTGATAAAGAAAAGTTGGAATTAATTCTGCGAGGCTCTCCGTCTCACTGGTGAGACAGGACCGAAGCCTCCGCAAAAATATAAACAATTATCGTCCCCCTCCTCAACGGGACGCGGTAAAATTATCAAACGTTGACCGGTTCGCGACTATAAAAAGTTTGGGGAGCACTGCTGTACAGCACAAGTGAGAGCTTTTGGATTCGAAGAATTGCAAGCTCTTAATATCACCATAGGTCTTGCGAACCCTGAGAATGAAGCTTCGGAGCCCAATATTGCACCAAGACAGAGTGGAACCACGCGCAGGATATCGTTCTGCAACCGTTTCACAGATGGACCGGTTCGAAGAATACGCGACCATCCACAAAGGGTCATTTCGATTCGTCGGAGAACGACGTGATAAAGAAAAGTTGGAATTAATTCTGCGAGGCTCTCCGTCTCACTGGTGAGACAGGACCGAAGCCTCCGCAAAAATATAAACAATTAACGTCCCCCTCCTCAACGGGACGCGGTAAAATTATCAAACGTTGACCGGTTCGCGACTATAAAAAGTTTGGGGAGCACTGCTGTACAGCACAAGTGAGAGCTTTTGGATTCGAAGAATTGCAAGCTCTTAATATCATTATAGGTCTTGCAAACCCTGAGAATTAAGCTTTGGAGCCCAATATTGCACCAAGACAGAGTGGAACCTCGCGCAGGATATCGTTCTGCAACCGTAGCAGAAATGGACCCGTTCGAAGAATACGCGGCCATCCATAAAGGGTATTTCGATTCGTCGGAGAACGACGTGATAAAGAAAAATTGGAATTTATTCTGCGAGGCTCTCCGTCTCACTGGTGAGACAGGGCCGAAGCCTCCGCAAAAAATAAACAATTATCGTCCCCCTCCTCCTCCAAAAGGTTGGTGCGCACTGCTGTAAAGCACAAGTGAAAGCTTTTGGATTCGAAGAATTGCAAGCTCTTATTATCACCACTGGTCCAGCGAAACGGGACAATTAAGGTGTACAACCCAATATTGCACCAACACAGAGTGGAACCACGCGCAGGATCTCGTTCTGCAACCGTAGCAGAGATGGGCGCGTTCGAAGAATACGCGATCATCCACGAAGGGTATTTCGATTCGTCGGTTGACGACGTGATAAAGAAAAGTTGGTATTTGTTCTGCGAGGCTCCCCGTCCCACTGGCGAGGCGGGGCCGAAGCCTCCGCAAGAATATAAACAATTATCGTCCCCCTCCTCAACGGGACGCGGTAAAATTATCAAACGTTGACCGGTTCGCGACTATAAAAAGTTTGGGGAGCACTGCTGTACAGCACAAGTGAGAGCTTTTGGATTCGAAGAATTGCAAGCTCTTAATATCATCATAGGTCTTGCAAACCCTGAGAATTAAGCTTTGGAGCCCAATATTGTACCAAGACAGAGTGGAACCTCGCGCAGGATATCGTTCTGCAACCGTAGCAGAAATGGACCCGTTCGAAGAATACGCGGCCATCCACAAAGGGTATTTCGATTCGTCGGAGAACGACGTGATAAAGAAAAATTGGAATTTATTCTGCGAGGCTCTCCGTCTCACTGGTGAGACAGGACCGAAGCCTCCGCAAAAATATAAACAATTATCGTCCCCCTCCTCAACGGTACGCGGTAAAATTATCAAACGTTGACCGGTTCGCGACTATAAAAAGTTTGGGGAGCACTGCTGTACAGCACAAGTGAGAGCTTTTGGATTCGAAGAATTGCAAGCTCTTAATATCATTATAGGTCTTGCAAACCCTGAGAATTAAGCTTTGGAGCCCAATATTGCACCAAGACAGAGTGGAACCTCGCGCAGGATATCGTTCTGCAACCGTAGCAGAAATGGACCCGTTCGAAGAATACGCGGCCATCCACAAAGGGTATTTCGATTCGTCGGAGAACGACGTGATAAAGAAAAGTTGGAATTTATTCTGCGAGGCTCTCCGTCTCACTGGTGAGACAGGGCCGAAGCCTCCGAAAAAATATAAACAATTATCGTCCCCGTCCTCAACGGGAAGCGGTAAAATTATCAAACGTTGACCGGTTCGCGACTATAAAAAGTTTGGGGAGCACTGCTGTACAGCACAAGTGAGAGCTTTGGGATTCGAAGAATTGCAAGCTCTTAATATCATCATAGGTCTTGCAAACCCTAAGAATTAAGCTTTGGAGCCCAATATTGCACCAAGACAGAGTGGAACCTCGCCTAGGATATCGTTCTGCAACCGTAGCAGAGATGGACCCGTTCGAAGAATACGCGACCATCCACAAAGGGTCATTCCGATTCGTCGGAGAACGACGTGATAAAGAATAATTGGAATTTATTCTGCGAGGCTCCCCGTCCCACTGACGAGGCGGGGCCGAAGCCTCCGCAAGAATATAAACAATTAACGTCTCGCCCCCCATCGGGGCGCGGTAAAATTATCAAACGTTGACCGGTTCGCGGCTATAAAAGGTTTGGGCAGCACTGCTGTACAGCACAAGTGAGAGCTTTTGGATTCGAAGAATTGCAAGCTCTTAATACCACCATAGGTCTTGCGAACCCTGAGAATTAAGCTGTGGAGCCCAATATTGCACCAAGACAGAGTGGAACCACGCGCAGGACATCGTTCTGCAACCGTTTCACAGATGGACCGGTTCGAAGAATACGCGACCATCCACAAAGGGTCATTTCGATTCGACGGAGAACGACGTGATAAAGAAAAGTTGGAATTTATTCTGCGAGGCTCTCCGTCTCACTGGTGAGACAGGACCGAAGCCTCCGCAAAAATATAAACAACTATTGTCCCCCTCCTCAACGGGACGCGGTAAAATTATCAAACGTTGACCGGTTCGCGACTATAAAAAGTTTGGGGAGCACTGCTGTACAGCACAAGTGAGAGCTTTGGGATTCGAAGAATTGCAAGCTCTTAATATCATCATAGGTCTTGCAAACCCTAAGAATTAAGCTTTGGAGCCCAATATTGCACCAAGACAGAGTGGAACCTCGCCTAGGATATCGTTCTGCAACCGTAGCAGAGATGGACCCGTTCGAAGAATACGCGACCATCCACAAAGGGTCATTCCGATTCGTCGGAGAACGACGTGATAAAGAATAATTGGAATTTATTCTGCGAGGCTCCCCGTCCCACTGACGAGGCGGGGCCGAAGCCTCCGCAAGAATATAAACAATTAACGTCTCGCCCCCCATCGGGGCGCGGTAAAATTATCAAACGTTGACCGGTTCGCGGCTATAAAAGGTTTGGGGAGCACTGCTGTACAGCACAAGTGAGAGCTTTTGGATTCGAAGAATTGCAAGCTCTTAATACCACCATAGGTCTTGCGAACCCTGAGAATTAAGCTGTGGAGCCCAATATTGCACCAAGACAGAGTGGAACCACGCGCAGGACATCGTTCTGCAACCGTTTCACAGATGGACCGGTTCGAAGAATACGCGACCATCCACAAAGGGTCATTTCGATTCGACGGAGAACGACGTGATAAAGAAAAGTTGGAATTTATTCTGCGAGGCTCTCCGTCTCACTGGTGCGACAGGACCGAAGCCTCCGCAAAAATATAAACAATTATCGTCCCCCTCCTCAACGGGACGCGGTAAAATTATCAAACGTTGACCGGTTCGCGACTATAAAAAGTTTGGGGAGCACTGCTGTACAGCACTAGTGAGAGCTTTTGGATTCGAAGAATTGCAAGCTCTTAATATCACCATAGGTCTTGCGAACCCTGAGAATTAAGCTTCGGAGCCCAATATTGCACCAAGACAGAGTGGAACCACGCGCAGGATATCGTTCTGCAACCGTAGCAGAGATGGACCCGTTCGAAGAATACGCGACCATCCACAAAGGGTCATTTCGATTCGTCGGAGAACGACGTGATAAAGAAAAGTTGGAATTTATTCTGCGAGGCTCCCCGTCCCACTGACGAGGCGGGGCCGAAGCCTCTGCAAGAATATAAACAATTAACGTCTCGCCCCCCATCGGGGCGCGGTAAAATTATCAAACGTTGAACTGCCCGCGGCTATAATAAGGTTGGTGCGCACTGCTGTAAAGCACAAGTGAAAGCTTTTGGATTCGAAGAATTCCAAGCTCTTATTATCACCACTGGTCCAGCGAAACGTGACAATTAAACTGTGCAACCCAATATTGCAACAACACAGAGTGGAACCACGAGCAGGATCTCGTTATGCAACTGTAGCAGAGATGGGCGCGTTCGAAGAATACGCGACCATCCACGAAGGGTATTTCGATTCGGCGGTTGACGACGTGATAAAGAAAAATTGGTATTTGTTCTGCGAGGCTCCCCGACCCACTGGCGAGGCGGGGCCGAAGCCTCCGCAAGAATATAAACAATTTACGTCTCGCCCCTCATCGGGGCGCGGTAACATTATCAAACGTTGACCGGTTCGAGACTATAAAAAGTTTTGGGAGCACTGCTGTAATGCACAAGTGAGAGCTTTTGGATTCGAAGAATTGCAAGCTCTTAATATCATCATAGGTCTTGCAAACCCTAAGAATTAAGCTTTGGAGCCCAATATTGCACCAAGACAGAGTGGAACCTCGCGTAGGATATCGTTCTGCAACCGTAGCAGAGATGGACCCGTTCGAAGAATACGCGACCATCCACAAAGGGTCATTCCGATTCGTCGGAGAACGACGTGATAAAGAATAATTGGAATTTATTCTGCGAGGCTCCCCGTCCCACTGACGAGGCGGGGCCGAAGCCTCCGCAAGAATATAAACAATTAACGTCTCGCCCCCCATCGGGGCGCGGTAAAATTATCAAGCGTTGACCGGTTCGCGGCTATAAAAGGTTTGGGGAGCACTGCTGTACAGCACAAGTGAGAGCTTTGGGATTCGAAGAATTGCAAGCTCTTAATATCACCGTAGGTCTTGCGAACCCTGAGAATTAAGCTGTGGAGCCCAATATTGCACCAAGACAGTGGAACCACGCGCAGGATATCGTTCTGCAACCGTAGCAGAGATGGACCCGTTCGAAGAATACGCGACCATCCACAAAGGGTCATTTCGATTCGTCGGTGAACGACGTGATAAAGAAAAGTTGGAATTTATTCTGCGAGGCTCCCCGTCCCACTGACGAGGCGGGGCCGAAGCCTCCGCAAGAATATAAACAATTAACGTCTCGCCCCCCATCGGGGCGCGGTAAAATTATCAAGCGTTGACCGGTTCGCGGCTATAAAAGGTTTGGGGAGCACTGCTGTACAGCACAAGTGAGAGCTTTGGGATTCGAAGAATTGCAAGCTCTTAATATCACCATAGGTCTTGCGAACCCTGAGAATTAAGCTGTGGAGCCCAATATTGCACCAAGACAGTGGAACCACGAGCAGGATCTCGTTATGCAACTGTAGCAGAGATGGGCGCGTTCGAAGAATACGCGACCATCCACGAAGGGTATTTCGATTCGTCGGTTGACGACGTGATAAAGAAAAATTGGTATTTGTTCTGCGAGGCTCCCCGACCCACTGGCGAGGCGGGGCCGAAGCCTCCGCAAGAATATAAACAATTTACGTCTCGCCCCTCATCGGGGCGCGGTAACATTATCAAACGTTGACCGGTTCGAGACTATAAAAAGTTTTGGGAGCACTGCTGTAATGCACAAGTGAGAGCTTTTGGATTCGAAGAATTGCAAGCTCTTAATATCACCATAGGTCTTGCGAACCCTGAGAATTAAGCTGTGGAGCCCAATATTGCACCAAGACAGAGTGGAACCACGCGCAGGATATCGCTCTGCAACCGTAGCAGAGATGGACCCGTTCGAAGAATACGCGACCATCCACAAAGGGTCATTTCGATTCGTCGGAGAACGACGTGATAAAGAAAAGTTAGAATTTATTCTGCGAGGCTCTCCGTCTCACTGGTGAGACTGGACCGAAGCCTCCGCAAAAATATAAACAATTATCGTCCCCCTCCTCAACGGCACGCGGTAAAATTATCAAACGTTGACCGGTTCGCGACTATAAAAAGTTTGTGAGCACTGCTGTACAGCGCAAGAGAGAGCTTTTGGATTCGAAGAATTGCAAGCTCTTAATATCACCATAGGTCTTGCCAACCCTGAGAATTAAGCTTCGGAGCCCAATATTGCACCAAGACAGAGTGGAACCACGCGCAGGATATCGTTCTGCAACCGTTTCACAGATGGACCGGTTCGAAGAATACGCGACCATCCACAAAGGGTCATTTCGATTCGTCGGAGAACGACGTGATAAAGAAAAGTTGGAATTTATTCTGCGAGGCTCTCCGTCTCACTGGTGAGACAGGACCGAAGCCTCCGCAAAAATATAAACAATTATCGTCCCGCTCCTCAACGGGACGCGGTAAAATTATCAAACGTTGACCGGTTCGCGACTATAAAAAGTTTGGGGAGCACTGCTGTACAGCACAAGTGAGAGCTTTTGGATTCGAAGAATTGCAAGCTCTTAATATCATCATAGGTCTTGCAAACCCTGAGAATTAAGCTTTGGAGCCCAATATTGCACCAAGACAGAGTGGAACCACGCGCAGGATATCGTTCTGCAACCGTAGCAGAGATGGACCCGTTCGAAGAATACGCGACAATCCACAAAGGGTCATTTCGATTCGTCGGAGAACGACGTTATAAAGAAAAGTTAGAATTTATTCTGCGAGGCTCTCCGTCTCACTGGTGAGACAGGGCCGAAGCCTCCGCAAAAAATAAACAATTATCGTCCCCCTCCTCAACGGGACGCGGTAAAATTATCAAACGTTGACCGGTTCGCGACTATAAAAAGTTTGTGAGCACCGCTGTACAGCACAAGAGAGAGCTTTTGGATTCGAAGAATTGCAAGCTATTAATATCACCATAGGTCTTGCGAACCCTGAGAATTAAGCTTCGGAGCCCAATATTCCATCAAGACAGAGTGGAACCACGCGCAGGATATCGTTCTGCAACCGTTTCACAGATGGACCGGTTCGAAGAATACGCGACCATCCACAAAGGGTCATTTCGATTCTTCGGAGAACGACGTGATAAAGAAAAGTTGGAATTAATTCTGCGAGGCTCTCCGTCTCACTGGCGCGACAGGACCGAAGCCTCCGCAAAAATATAAACAATTATCGTCCCCCTCCTCAACGGGACGCGGTAAAATTATCAAACGTTGACCGGTTCGCGACTATAAAAAGTTTGGGGAGCACTGCTGTACAGCACAAGTGAGAGCTTTTGGATTCGAAGAATTGCAAGCTCTTAATATCATTATAGGTCTTGCAAACCCTGAGAATTAAGCTTTGGAGCCCAATATTGCACCAAGACAGAGTGGAACCTCGCGCAGGATATCGTTCTGCAACCGTAGCAGAAATGGACCCGTTCGAAGAATACGCGGCCATCCACAAAGGGTATTTCGATTCGTCGGAGAACGACGTGATAAAGAAAAATTGGAATTTATTCTGCGAGGCTCTCCGTCTCACTGGTGAGACAGGGCCGAAGAGGCCGCAAAAAATAAACAATTATCGTCCCCCTCCTCCTCCAAAAGGTTGGTGCGCACTGCTGTAAAGCACAAGTGAAAGCTTTTGGATTCGAAGAATTGCAAGCTCTTATTATCACCACTGGTCCAGCGAAACGTGACAATTAAGCTGTACAACCCAATATTGCACCAACGGAGAGTAGAACCACGCGCAGGATATCGTTCTGCAACCGTAGCAGAGATGGACCCGTTCGAAGAATACGCGACAATCCACAAAGGGTCATTTCGATTCGTCGGAGAACGACGTGATAAAGAAAAGTTAGAATTTATTCTGCGAGGCTCTCCGTCTCACTGGTGAGACAGGGCCGAAGCCTCCGCAAAAAATAAACAATTATCGTCCCCCTCCTCAACGGGACGCGGTAAAATTATCAAACGTTGACCGGTTCGCGACTATAAAAAGTTTGTGAGCACCGCTGTACAGCACAAGAGAGAGCTTTTGGATTCGAAGAATTGCAAGCTATTAATATCACCATAGGTCTTGCGAACCCTGAGAATTAAGCTTCGGAGCCCAATATTCCACCAAGACAGAGTGGAACCACGCGCAGGATATCGTTCTGCAACCGTTTCACAGATGGACCGGTTCGAAGAATACGCGACCATCCACAAAGGGTCATTTCGATTCTTCGGAGAACGACGTGATAAAGAAAAGTTGGAATTAATTCTGCGAGGCTCTCCGTCTCACTGGTGCGACAGGACCGAAGCCTCCGCAAAAATATAAACAATTATCGTCCCCCTCCTCAACGGGACGCGGTAAAATTATCAAACGTTGACCGGTTCGCGACTATAAAAAGTTTGGGGAGCACTGCTGTACAGCACAAGTGAGAGCTTTTGGATTCGAAGAATTGCAAGCTCTTAATATCATTATAGGTCTTGCAAACCCTGAGAATTAAGCTTTGGAGCCCAATATTGCACCAAGACAGAGTGGAACCTCGCGCAGGATATCGTTCTGCAACCGTAGCAGAAATGGACCCGTTCGAAGAATACGCGGCCATCCACAAAGGGTATTTCGATTCGTCGGAGAACGACGTGATAAAGAAAAATTGGAATTTATTCTGCGAGGCTCTCCGTCTCACTGGTGAGACAGGGCCGAAGCCTCCGCAAAAAATAAACAATTATCGTCCCCCTCCTCCTCCAAAAGGTTGGTGCGCACTGCTGTAAAGCACAAGTGAAAGCTTTTGGATTCGAAGAATTGCAAGCTCTTATTATCACCACTGGTCCAGCGAAACGGGACAATTAAGGTGTACAACCCAATATTGCACCAACACAGAGTGGAACCACGCGCAGGATCTCGTTCTGCAACCGTAGCAGAGATGGGCGCGTTCGAAGAATACGCGATCATCCACGAAGGGTATTTCGATTCGTCGGTTGACGACGTGATAAAGAAAAGTTGTATTTGTTCTGCGAGGCTCCCCGTCCCACTGGCGAGGCGGGGCCGAAGCCTCCGCAAGAATATAAACAATTAACGTCTCGCAACTCATCGGGGCGCGGTAAAATTATCAAACGTTGACCGGTTCGCGACTATAAAAATTTTGGGGAGCACTGCTGTAAAGCACAAGGGAGAGCTTTTGGATTAGAAGAATTGCAAGCTCTTAATATCACCATAGATCTTGCAAACCCTGAGAATTAAGCTTTGGAGCCCAATATTGCACCAAGACAGAGTGGAACCTCGCGCAGGATATCGTTCTGCAACCGTAGCAGAAATGGACCCGTTCGAAGAATACGCGGCCATCCACAAAGGGTATTTCGATTCGTCGGAGAACGACGTGATAAAGAAAAATTGGAATTTATTCTGCGAGGCTCTCCGTCTCACTGGTGAGACAGGGCCGAAGCCGCCGCAAAAAATAAACAATTATCGTCCCCCTCCTCCTCCAACAGGTTGGTGCGCACTGCTGTAAAGCACAAGTGAAAGCTTTTTGATTCGAAGAATTGCAAGCTCTTATTATCACCACTGGTCCAGCGAAACGTGACAATTAAGCTTCGGAGCCCAATATTGCACCAAGACAGAGTGGAACCACGCGCAGGATATCGTTCTGCAACCGTTTCACAGATGGACCGGTTCGAAGAATACGCGATCATCCACGAAGGGTATTTCGATTCGTCGGTTGACGACGTGATAAAGAAAAGTTGGTATTTGTTCTGCGAGGTTCTCCGTCTCACTGGTGAGACAGGACCGAAGCCTCCGCAAAAATATAAACAATTATCGTCCCCCTCCTCAACGGGACGCGGTAAAATTATCAAACGTTGACCGGTTCGCGACTATAAAAAGTTTGGGGAGCACTGCTGTAAAGCACAAGTGCGAGCTTTTGGATTCGAAGAATTGCAAGCTCTTAATATCACCATAGGTCTTGCGAACCCTGAGAATTAAGCTTCAGAGTCCAATATTGCACCAAGACAGAGTGGAACCACGCGCAGGATATCGTTCTGCAACCGTTTCACAGATGGACCGGTTCGAAGAATACGCGACCATCCACAAAGGGTCATTTCGATTCGTCGGAGAACGACGTGATAAAGAAAAGTTGGAATTTATTCTGCGAGGCTCTCCGTCTCACTGGTGAGACAGGGCCGAAGCCTCCGCAAAAATATAAACAATTATCGTCCCCCTCCTCAACGGGACGCGGTAAAATTATCAAACGTTGACCGGTTCGCGACTATAAAAAGTTTGGGGAGCACTGCTGTACAGCACAAGTGAGAGCTTTTGGATTCGAAGAATTGCAAGCTCTTAATATCATCATAGGTCTTGCAAACCCTAAGAATTAAGCTTTGGAGCCCAATATTGCACCAAGACAGAGTGGAACCTCGTGCAGGATATCGTTCTGCAACCGTAGCAGAAATGGACCCGTTCGAAGAATACGCGGCCATCCATAAAGGGTATTTCGATTCGTCGGAGAACGACGTGATAAAGAAAAATTGGAATTTATTCTGCGAGGCTCTCCGTCTCACTGGTGAGACAGGGCCGAAGCCTCCGCAAAAAATAAACAATTATCGTCCCCCTCCTCCTCCAAAAGGTTGGTGCGCACTGCTGTAAAGCACAAGTGAAAGCTTTTGGATTCGAAGAATTGCAAGCTCTTATTATCACCACTGGTCCAGCGAAACGGGACAATTAAGGTGTACAACCCAATATTGCACCAACACAGAGTGGAACCACGCGCAGGATCTCGTTCTGCAACCGTAGCAGAGATGGGCGCGTTCGAAGAATACGCGATCATCCACGAAGGGTATTTCGATTCGTCGGTTGACGACGTGATAAAGAAAAGTTGGTATTTGTTCTGCGAGGCTCCCCGTCCCACTGGCGAGGCGGGGCCGAAGCCTCCGCAAGAATATAAACAATTATCGTCCCCCTCCTCAACGGGACGCGGTAAAATTATCAAACGTTGACCGGTTCGCGACTATAAAAAGTTTGGGGAGCACTGCTGTACAGCACAAGTGACAGCTTTTGGATTCGAAGAATTGCAAGCTCTTAATATCATCATAGGTCTTGCAAACCCTGAGAATTAAGCTTTGGAGACCAATATTGCACCAAGACAGAGTGGAACCTCGCGCAGGATATCGTTCTGCAACCGTAGCAGAAATGGACCCGTTCGAAGAATACGCGGGCATCCACAAAGGGTATTTCGATTCGTCGGAGAACGACGTGATAAAGAAAAATTGGAATTTATTCTGTCAGGCTCTCCGTCTCACTGGTGAGACAGGGCCGAAGACGCCGCAAAAAATAAACAATTATCGTCCCCCTCCTCCTCCAAAAGGTTGGTGCGCACTGCTGTAAAGCACAAGTGAAAGCTTTTGGATTCGAAGAATTGCAAGCTCTTATTATCACCACTGGTCCAGCGAAACGGGACAATTAAGGTGTACAACCCAATATTGCACCAACACAGAGTGGAACCACGCGCAGGATCTCGTTCTGCAACCGTAGCAGAGATGGGCGCGTTCGAAGAATACGCGATCATCCACGAAGGGTATTTCGATTCGTCGGTTGACGACGTGATAAAGAAAAGTTGGTATTTGTTCTGCGAGGCACCCCGTCCCACTGGCGAGGCGGGGCCGAAGCCTCCGCAAGAATATAAACAATTAACGTCTCGCACCTCATCGGGGCGCGGTAAAATTATCAAACGTTGACCGGTTCGCGACTATAAAAATTTTGGGGAGCACTGCTGTAAAGCACAAGTGAGAGCTTTTGGATTCGAAGAATTGCAAGCTCTTAATATCATTATAGGTCTTGCAAACCCTGAGAATTAAGCTTTGGAGCCCAATATTGCACCAAGACAGAGTGGAACCTCGCGCAGGATATCGTTCTGCAACCGTAGCAGAAATGGACCCGTTCGAAGAATACGCGGCCATCCACAAAGGGTATTTCGATTCGTCGGAGAACGACGTGATAAAGAAAAATTGGAATTTATTCTGCGAGGCTCTCCGTCTCACTGGTGAGACAGGGCCGAAGCCTCCGCACAAAATAAACAATTATCGTCCCCCTCCTCCTCCAAAAGGTTGGTGCGCACTGCTGTAAAGCACAAGTGAAAGCTTTTGGATTCGAAGAATTGCAAGCTCTTATTATCACCACTGGTCCAGCGAAACGTGACAATTAAGCTGTACATCCCAATATTGCACCAACGCAGAGTGGAACCACGCGCAGGATCTCGTTCTGCAACCATAGCAGAGATGGGCGCGTTCGAAGAATCCGCGATCATCCACGAAGGGTATTTCGATTCGTCGGAGAACGACGTGATAAAGAAAAATTGGAATTTATTCTGCGAGGCTCTCCGTCTCACTGGTGAGACAGGACCGAAGCCTCCGCAAAAATATAAACAATTATCGTCCCCCTCCTCAACGGGACGCGGTAAAATTATCAAACGTTGACCGGTTCGCGACTATAAAAAGTTTGTGAGCACCGCTGTACAGCACAAGAGAGAGCTTTTGGATTCGAAGAATTGCAAGCTCTTAATATCACCATAGGTCTTGCGAACCCTGAGAATTAAGCTTCGGAGCCCAATATTCCACCAAGACAGAGTGGAACCACGCGCAGGATATCGTTCTCCAACCGTTTCACAGATGGACCGGTTCGAAGAATACGCGACCATCCACAAAGGGTCATTTCGATTCTTCGGAGAACGACGTGATAAAGAAAAGTTGGAATTAATTCTGCGAGGCTCTCCGTCTCACTGGTGAGACAGGACCGAAGCCTCCGCAAAAATATAAACAATTATCGTCCCCCTCCTCAACGGGACGCGGTAAAATTATCAAACGTTGACCGGTTCGCGACTATAAAAAGTTTGGGGAGCACTGCTGTACAGCACAAGTGAGAGCTTTTGGATTCGAAGAATTGCAAGCTCTTAATATCACCATAGGTCTTGCGAACCCTGAGAATGAAGCTTCGGAGCCCAATATTGCACCAAGACAGAGTGGAACCACGCGCAGGATATCGTTCTGCAACCGTTTCACAGATGGACCGGTTCGAAGAATACGCGACCATCCACAAAGGGTCATTTCGATTCGTCGGAGAACGACGTGATAAAGAAAAGTTGGAATTAATTCTGCGAGGCTCTCCGTCTCACTGGTGAGACAGGACCGAAGCCTCCGCAAAAATATAAACAATTAACGTCCCCCTCCTCAACGGGACGCGGTAAAATTATCAAACGTTGACCGGTTCGCGACTATAAAAAGTTTGGGGAGCACTGCTGTACAGCACAAGTGAGAGCTTTTGGATTCGAAGAATTGCAAGCTCTTAATATCATTATAGGTCTTGCAAACCCTGAGAATTAAGCTTTGGAGCCCAATATTGCACCAAGACAGAGTGGAACCTCGCGCAGGATATCGTTCTGCAACCGTAGCAGAAATGGACCCGTTCGAAGAATACGCGGCCATCCATAAAGTGTATTTCGATTCGTCGGAGAACGACGTGATAAAGAAAAATTGGAATTTATTCTGCGAGGCTCTCCGTCTCACTGGTGAGACAGGGCCGAAGCCTCCGCAAAAAATAAACAATTATCGTCCCCCTCCTCCTCCAAAAGGTTGGTGCGCACTGCTGTAAAGCACAAGTGAAAGCTTTTGGATTCGAAGAATTGCAAGCTCTTATTATCACCACTGGTCCAGCGAAACGGGACAATTAAGGTGTACAACCCAATATTGCACCAACACAGAGTGGAACCACGCGCAGGATCTCGTTCTGCAACCGTAGCAGAGATGGGCGCGTTCGAAGAATACGCGATCATCCACGAAGGGTATTTCGATTCGTCGGTTGACGACGTGATAAAGAAAAGTTGGTATTTGTTCTGCGAGGCTCCCCGTCCCACTGGCGAGGCGGGGCCGAAGCCTCCGCAAGAATATAAACAATTAACGTCTCGCACCTCATCGGGGCGCGGTAAAATTATCAAACGTTGACCGGTTCGCGACTACAAAAATTTTGGGGAGCACTGCTGTAAAGCACAAGTGAGAGCTTTTGGATTCGAAGAATTGCAAGCTCTTAATACCACCATAGGTCTTGCGAACCCTGAGAATTAAGCTGTGGAGCCCAATATTGCACCAAGACAGAGTGGAACCACGCGCAGGACATCGTTCTGCAACCGTTTCACAGATGGACCGGTTCGAAGAATACGCGACCATTCACAAAGGGTCATTTCGATTCGACGGAGAACGACGTGATAAAGAAAAGTTGGAATTTATTCTGCGAGGCTCTCCGTCTCACTGGTGAGACAGGGCCGAAGCCTCCGAAAAAATATAAACAATTATCGTCCCCGTCCTCAACGGGACGCGGTAAAATTATCAAACGTTGACCGGTTCGCGACTATAAAAAGTTTGGGGAGCACTGCTGTACAGCACAAGTGAGAGCTTTGGGATTCGAAGAATTGCAAGCTCTTAGTATCATCATAGGTCTTGCAAACTCTAAGAATTAAGCTTTGGAGCCCAATATTGCACCAAGACAGAGTGGAACCTCGCGTAGGATATCGTTCTGCAACCGTAGCAGAGATGGACCCGTTCGAAGAATACGCGACCATCCACAAAGGGTCATTCCGATTCGTCGGAGAACGACGTGATAAAGAATAATTGGAATTTATTCTGCGAGGCTCTCCGTCTCACTGGTGAGACAGGGCCGAAGCCTCCGCAAAAAATAAACAATTATCGTCCCCCTCCTCCTCCAAAAGGTTGGTGCGCACTGCTGTAAAGCACAAGTGAAAGCTTTTGGATTCGAAGAATTGCAAGCTCTTATTATCACCACTGGTCCAGCGAAACGGGACAATTAAGGTGTACAACCCAATATTGCACCAACACAGAGTGGAATCACGCGCAGGATCTCGTTCTGCAACCGTAGCAGAGATGGGCGCGTTCGAAGAATACGCGATCATCCACGAAGGGTATTTCGATTCGTCGGTTGACGACGTGATAAAGAAAAGTTGGTATTTGTTCTGCGAGGCTCCCCGTCCCACTGGCGAGGCGGGGCCGAAGCCTCCGCAAGAATATAAACAATTATCGTCCCCCTCCTCAACGGGACGCGGTAAAATTATCAAACGTTGACCGGTTCGCGACTATAAAAAGTTTGGGGAGCACTGCTGTACAGCACAAGTGAGAGCTTTTGGATTCGAAGAATTGCAAGCTCTTAATATCATCATAGGTCTTGCAAACCCTGAGAATTAAGCTTTGGAGCCCAATATTGTACCAAGACAGAGTGGAACCTCGCGCAGGATATCGTTCTGCAACCGTAGCAGAAATGGACCCGTTCGAAGAATACGCGGCCATCCACAAAGGGTATTTCGATTCGTCGGAGAACGACGTGATAAAGAAAAATTGGAATTTATTCTGCGAGGCTCTCCGTCTCACTGGTGAGACAGGACCGAAGCCTCCGCAAAAATATAAACAATTATCGTCCCCCTCCTCAACGGTACGCGGTAAAATTATCAAACGTTGACCGGTTCGCGACTATAAAAAGTTTGGGGAGCACTGCTGTACAGCACAAGTGAGAGCTTTTGGATTCGAAGAATTGCAAGCTCTTAATATCATTATAGGTCCTGCAAACCCTGAGAATTAAGCTTTGGAGCCCAATATTGCACCAAGACAGAGTGGAACCTCGCGCAGGATATCGTTCTGCAACCGTAGCAGAAATGGACCCGTTCGAAGAATACGCGGCCATCCACAAAGGGTATTTCGATTCGTCGGAGAACGACGTGATAAAGAAAAGTTGGAATTTATTCTGCGAGGCTCTCCGTCTCACTGGTGAGACAGGGCCGAAGCCTCCGAAAAAATATAAACAATTATCGTCCCCGTCCTCAACGGGAAGCGGTAAAATTATCAAACGTTGACCGGTTCGCGACTATAAAAAGTTTGGGGAGCACTGCTGTACAGCACAAGTGAGAGCTTTGGGATTCGAAGAATTGCAAGCTCTTAATATCATCATAGGTCTTGCAAACCCTAAGAATTAAGCTTTGGAGCCCAATATTGCACCAAGACAGAGTGGAACCTCGCCTAGGATATCGTTCTGCAACCGTAGCAGAGATGGACCCGTTCGAAGAATACGCGACCATCCACAAAGGGTCATTCCGATTCGTCGGAGAACGACGTGATAAAGAATAATTGGAATTTATTCTGCGAGGCTCCCCGTCCCACTGACGAGGCGGGGCCGAAGCCTCCGCAAGAATATAAACAATTAACGTCTCGCCCCCCATCGGGGCGCGGTAAAATTATCAAACGTTGACCGGTTCGCGGCTATAAAAGGTTTGGGGAGCACTGCTGTACAGCACAAGTGAGAGCTTTTGGATTCGAAGAATTGCAAGCTCTTAATACCACCATAGGTCTTGCGAACCCTGAGAATTAAGCTGTGGAGCCCAATATTGCACCAAGACAGAGTGGAACCACGCGCAGGACATCGTTCTGCAACCGTTTCACAGATGGACCGGTTCGAAGAATACGCGACCATCCACAAAGGGTCATTTCGATTCGACGGAGAACGACGTGATAAAGAAAAGTTGGAATTTATTCTGCGAGGCTCTCCGTCTCACTGGTGAGACAGGACCGAAGCCTCCGCAAAAATATAAACAACTATTGTCCCCCTCCTCAACGGGACGCGGTAAAATTATCAAACGTTGACCGGTTCGCGACTATAAAAAGTTTGGGGAGCACTGCTGTACAGCACAAGTGAGAGCTTTGGGATTCGAAGAATTGCAAGCTCTTAATATCATCATAGGTCTTGCAAACCCTAAGAATTAAGCTTTGGAGCCCAATATTGCACCAAGACAGAGTGGAACCTCGCCTAGGATATCGTTCTGCAACCGTAGCAGAGATGGACCCGTTCGAAGAATACGCGACCATCCACAAAGGGTCATTCCGATTCGTCGGAGATCGACGTGATAAAGAATAATTGGAATTTATTCTGCGAGGCTCCCCGTCCCACTGACGAGGCGGGGCCGAAGCCTCCGCAAGAATATAAACAATTAACGTCTCGCCCCCCATCGGGGCGCGGTAAAATTATCAAACGTTGACCGGTTCGCGGCTATAAAAGGTTTGGGGAGCACTGCTGTACAGCACAAGTGAGAGCTTTTGGATTCGAAGAATTGCAAGCTCTTAATACCACCATAGGTCTTGCGAACCCTGAGAATTAAGCTGTGGAGCCCAATATTGCACCAAGACAGAGTGGAACCACGCGCAGGACATCGTTCTGCAACCGTTTCACAGATGGACCGGTTCGAAGAATACGCAACCATCCACAAAGGGTCATTTCGATTCGACGGAGAACGACGTGATAAAGAAAAGTTGGAATTTATTCTGCGAGGCTCTCCGTCTCACTGGTGCGACAGGACCGAAGCCTCCGCAAAAATATAAACAATTATCGTCCCCCTCCTCAACGGGACGCGGTAAAATTATCAAACGTTGACCGGTTCGCGACTATAAAAAGTTTGGGGAGCACTGCTGTACAGCACTAGTGAGAGCTTTTGGATTCGAAGAATTGCAAGCTCTTAATATCACCATAGGTCTTGCGAACCCTGAGAATTAAGCTTCGGAGCCCAATATTGCACCAAGACAGAGTGGAACCACGCGCAGGATATCGTTCTGCAACCGTAGCAGAGATGGACCCGTTCGAAGAATACGCGACCATCCACAAAGGGTCATTTCGATTCGTCGGAGAACGACGTGATAAAGAAAAGTTGGAATTTATTCTGCGAGGCTCCCCGTCCCACTGACGAGGCGGGGCCGAAGCCTCTGCAAGAATATAAACAATTAACGTCTCGCCCCCCATCGGGGCGCGGTAAAATTATCAAACGTTGAACTGCCCGCGGCTATAATAAGGTTGGTGCGCACTGCTGTAAAGCACAAGTGAAAGCTTTTGGATTCGAAGAATTCCAAGCTCTTATTATCACCACTGGTCCAGCGAAACGTGACAATTAAACTGTGCAACCCAATATTGCAACAACACAGAGTGGAACCACGAGCAGGATCTCGTTATGCAACTGTAGCAGAGATGGGCGCGTTCGAAGAATACGCGACCATCCACGAAGGGTATTTCGATTCGGCGGTTGACGACGTGATAAAGAAAAATTGGTATTTGTTCTGCGAGGCTCCCCGACCCACTGGCGAGGCGGGGCCGAAGCCTCCGCAAGAATATAAACAATTTACGTCTCGCCCCTCATCGGGGCGCGGTAACATTATCAAACGTTGACCGGTTCGAGACTATAAAAAGTTTTGGGAGCACTGCTGTAATGCACAAGTGAGAGCTTTTGGATTCGAAGAATTGCAAGCTCTTAATATCATCATAGGTCTTGCAAACCCTAAGAATTAAGCTTTGGAGCCCAATATTGCACCAAGACAGAGTGGAACCTCGCGTAGGATATCGTTCTGCAACCGTAGCAGAGATGGACCCGTTCGAAGAATACGCGACCATCCACAAAGGGTCATTTCGATTCGTCGGTGAACGACGTGATAAAGAAAAGTTGGAATTTATTCTGCGAGGCTCCCCGTCCCACTGACGAGGCGGGGCCGAAGCCTCCGGAAGAATATAAACAATTAACGTCTCGCCCCCCATCGGGGCGCGGTAAAATTATCAAGCGTTGACCGGTTCGCGGCTATAAAAGGTTTGGGGAGCACTGCTGTACAGCACAAGTGAGAGCTTTGGGATTCGAAGAATTGCAAGCTCTTAATATCACCATAGGTCTTGCGAACCCTGAGAATTAAGCTGTGGAGCCCAATATTGCACCAAGACAGTGGAACCACGAGCAGGATCTCGTTATGCAACTGTAGCAGAGATGGGCGCGTTCGAAGAATACGCGACCATCCACGAAGGGTATTTCGATTCGTCGGTTGACGACGTGATAAAGAAAAATTGGTATTTGTTCTGCGAGGCTCCCCGACCCACTGGCGAGGCGGGGCCGAAGCCTCCGCAAGAATATAAACAATTTACGTCTCGCCTCTCATCGGGGCGCGGTAACATTATCAAACGTTGACCGGTTCGAGACTATAAAAAGTTTTGGGAGCACTGCTGTAATGCACAAGTGAGAGCTTTTGGATTCGAAGAATTGCAAGCTCTTAATATCACCATAGGTCTTGCGAACCCTGAGAATTAAGCTGTGGAGCCCAATATTGCACCAAGACAGAGTGGAACCACGCGCAGGATATCGCTCTGCAACCGTAGCAGAGATGGACCCGTTCGAAGAATACGCGACCATCCACAAAGGGTCATTTCGATTCGTCGGAGAACGACGTGATAAAGAAAAGTTAGAATTTATTCAGCGAGGCTCTCCGTCTCACTGGTGAGACTGGACCGAAGCCTCCGCAAAAATATAAACAATTATCGTCCCCCTCCTCAACGGGACGCGGTAAAATTATCAAACGTTGACCGGTTCGCGGCTATAAAAGGTTTGGGGAGCACTGCTGTACAGCACAAGTGAGAGCTTTTGGATTCGAAGAATTGCAAGCTCTTAATACCACCATAGGTCTTGCGAACCCTGAGAATTAAGCTGTGGAGCCCAATATTGCACCAAGACAGAGTGGAACCACGCGCAGGACATCGTTCTGCAACCGTTTCACAGATGGACCGGTTCGAAGAATACGCGACCATCCACAAAGGGTCATTTCGATTCGACGGAGAACGACGTGATAAAGAAAAGTTGGAATTTATTCTGCGAGGCTATCCGTCTCACTGGTGAGACAGGACCGAAGCCTCCGCAAAAATATAAACAACTATTGTCCCCCTCCTCAACGGGACGCGGTAAAATTATCAAACGTTGACCGGTTCGCGACTATAAAAAGTTTGGGGAGCACTGCTGTACAGCACAAGTGAGAGCTTTGGGATTCGAAGAATTGCAAGCTCTTAATATCATCATAGGTCTTGCAAACCCTAAGAATTAAGCTTTGGAGCCCAATATTGCACCAAGACAGAGTGGAACCTCGCCTAGGATATCGTTCTGCAACCGTAGCAGAGATGGACCCGTTCGAAGAATACGCGACCATCCACAAAGGGTCATTCCGATTCGTCGGAGAACGACGTGATAAAGAATAATTGGAATTTATTCTGCGAGGCTCCCCGTCCCACTGACGAGGCGGGGCCGAAGCCTCCGCAAGAATATAAACAATTAACGTCTCGCCCCCCATCGGGGCGCGGTAAAATTATCAAACGTTGACCGGTTCGCGGCTATAAAAGGTTTGGGGAGCACTGCTGTACAGCACAAGTGAGAGCTTTTGGATTCGAAGAATTGCAAGCTCTTAATACCACCATAGGTCTTGCGAACCCTGAGAATTAAGCTGTGGAGCCCAATATTGCACCAAGACAGAGTGGAACCACGCGCAGGACATCGTTCTGCAACCGTTTCACAGATGGACCGGTTCGAAGAATACGCAACCATCCACAAAGGGTCATTTCGATTCGACGGAGAACGACGTGATAAAGAAAAGTTGGAATTTATTCTGCGAGGCTCTCCGTCTCACTGGTGCGACAGGACCGAAGCCTCCGCAAAAATATAAACAATTATCGTCCCCCTCCTCAACGGGACGCGGTAAAATTATCAAACGTTGACCGGTTCGCGACTATAAAAAGTTTGGGGAGCACTGCTGTACAGCACTAGTGAGAGCTTTTGGATTCGAAGAATTGCAAGCTCTTAATATCACCATAGGTCTTGCGAACCCTGAGAATTAAGCTTCGGAGCCCAATATTGCACCAAGACAGAGTGGAACCACGCGCAGGATATCGTTCTGCAACCGTAGCAGAGATGGACCCGTTCGAAGAATACGCGACCATCCACAAAGGGTCATTTCGATTCGTCGGAGAACGACGTGATAAAGAAAAGTTGGAATTTATTCTGCGAGGCTCCCCGTCCCACTGACGAGGCGGGGCCGAAGCCTCTGCAAGAATATAAACAATTAACGTCTCGCCCCCCATCGGGGCGCGGTAAAATTATCAAACGTTGAACTGCCCGCGGCTATAATAAGGTTGGTGCGCACTGCTGTAAAGCACAAGTGAAAGCTTTTGGATTCGAAGAATTCCAAGCTCTTATTATCACCACTGGTCCAGCGAAACGTGACAATTAAACTGTGCAACCCAATATTGCAACAACACAGAGTGGAACCACGAGCAGGATCTCGTTATGCAACTGTAGCAGAGATGGGCGCGTTCGAAGAATACGCGACCATCCACGAAGGGTATTTCGATTCGGCGGTTGACGACGTGATAAAGAAAAATTGGTATTTGTTCTGCGAGGCTCCCCGACCCACTGGCGAGGCGGGGCCGAAGCCTCCGCAAGAATATAAACAATTTACGTCTCGCCCCTCATCGGGGCGCGGTAACATTATCAAACGTTGACCGGTTCGAGACTATAAAAAGTTTTGGGAGCACTGCTGTAATGCACAAGTGAGAGCTTTTGGATTCGAAGAATTGCAAGCTCTTAATATCATCATAGGTCTTGCAAACCCTAAGAATTAAGCTTTGGAGCCCAATATTGCACCAAGACAGAGTGGAACCTCGCGTAGGATATCGTTCTGCAACCGTAGCAGAGATGGACCCGTTCGAAGAATACGCGACCATCCACAAAGGGTCATTCCGATTCGTCGGAGAACGACGTGATAAAGAATAATTGGAATTTATTCTGCGAGGCTCCCCGTCCCACTGACGAGGCGGGGCCGAAGCCTCCGCAAGAATATAAACAATTAACGTCTCGCCCCCCATCGGGGCGCGGTAAAATTATCAAGCGTTGACCGGTTCGCGGCTATAAAAGGTTTGGGGAGCACTGCTGTACAGCACAAGTGAGAGCTTTGGGATTCGAAGAATTGCAAGCTCTTAATATCACCATAGGTCTTGCGAACCCTGAGAATTAAGCTGTGGAGCCCAATATTGCACCAAGACAGTGGAACCACGCGCAGGATATCGTTCTGCAACCGTAGCAGAGATGGACCCGTTCGAAGAATACGCGACCATCCACAAAGGGTCATTTCGATTCGTCGGTGAACGACGTGATAAAGAAAAGTTGGAATTTATTCTGCGAGGCTCCCCGTCCCACTGACGAGGCGGGGCCGAAGCCTCCGCAAGAATATAAACAATTAACGTCTCGCCCCCCATCGGGGCGCGGTAAAATTATCAAGCGTTGACCGGTTCGCGGCTATAAAAGGTTTGGGGAGCACTGCTGTACAGCACAAGTGAGAGCTTTGGGATTCGAAGAATTGCAAGCTCTTAATATCACCATAGGTCTTGCGAACCCTGAGAATTAAGCTGTGGAGCCCAATATTGTACCAAGACAGTGGAACCACGAGCAGGATCTCGTTATGCAACTGTAGCAGAGATGGGCGCGTTCGAAGAATACGCGACCATCCACGAAGGGTATTTCGATTCGTCGGTTGACGACGTGATAAAGAAAAATTGGTATTTGTTCTGCGAGGCTCCCCGACCCACTGGCGAGGCGGGGCCGAAGCCTCCGCAAGAATATAAACAATTTACGTCTCGCCCCTCATCGGGGCGCGGTAACATTATCAAACGTTGACCGGTTCGAGACTATAAAAAGTTTTGGGAGCACTGCTGTAATGCACAAGTGAGAGCTTTTGGATTCGAAGAATTGCAAGCTCTTAATATCACCATAGGTCTTGCGAACCCTGAGAATTAAGCTGTGGAGCCCAATATTGCACCAAGACAGAGTGGAACCACGCGCAGGATATCGCTCTGCAACCGTAGCAGAGATGGACCCGTTCGAAGAATACGCGACCATCCACAAAGGGTCATTTCGATTCGTCGGAGAACGACGTGATAAAGAAAAGTTAGAATTTATTCTGCGAGGCTCTCCGTCTCACTGGTGAGACTGGACCGAAGCCTCCGCAAAAATATAAACAATTATCGTCCCCCTCCTCAACGGGACGCGGTAAAATTATCAAACGTTGACCGGTTCGCGACTATAAAAAGTTTGTGAGCACTGCTGTACAGCGCAAGAGAGAGCTTTTGGATTCGAAGAATTGCAAGCTCTTAATATCACCATAGGTCTTGCCAACCCTGAGAATTAAGCTTCGGAGCCCAATATTGCACCAAGACAGAGTGGAACCACGCGCAGGATATCGTTCTGCAACCGTTTCACAGATGGACCGGTTCGAAGAATACGCGACCATCCACAAAGGGTCATTTCGATTCGTCGGAGAACGACGTGATAAAGAAAAGTTGGAATTTATTCTGCGAGGCTCTCCGTCTCACTGGTGAGACAGGACCGAAGCCTCCGCAAAAATATAAACAATTATCGTCCCGCTCCTCAACGGGACGCGGTAAAATTATCAAACGTTGACCGGTTCGCGACTATAAAAAGTTTGGGGAGCACTGCTGTACAGCACAAGTGAGAGCTTTTGGATTCGAAGAATTGCAAGCTCTTAATATCATCATAGGTCTTGCGAACCCTGAGAATTAAGCTTCGGAGCCCAATATTCCACCAAGACAGAGTGGAACCACGCGCAGGATATCGTTCTGCAACCGTTTCACAGATGGACCGGTTCGAAGAATACGCGACCATCCACAAAGGGTCATTTCGATTCTTCGGAGAACGACGTGATAAAGAAAAGTTGGAATTAATTCTGCGAGGCTCTCCGTCTCACTGGTGCGACAGGACCGAAGCCTCCGCAAAAATATAAACAATTATCGTCCCCCTCCTCAACGGGACGCGGTAAAATTATCAAACGTTGACCGGTTCGCGACTATAAAAAGTTTGGGGAGCACTGCTGTACAGCACAAGTGAGAGCTTTTGGATTCGAAGAATTGCAAGCTCTTAATATCATTATAGGTCTTGCAAACCCTGAGAATTAAGCTTTGGAGCCCAATATTGCACCAAGACAGAGTGGAACCTCGCGCAGGATATCGTTCTGCAACCGTAGCAGAAATGGACCCGTTCGAAGAATAAGCGGCCATCCACAAAGGGTATTTCGATTCGTCGGAGAACGACGTGATAAAGAAAAATTGGAATTTATTCTGCGAGGCTCTCCGTCTCACTGGTGAGACAGGGCCGAAGCCTCCGCAAAAAATAAACAATTATCGTCCCCCTCCTCCTCCAAAAGGTTGGTGCGCACTGCTGTAGAGCACAAGTGAAAGCTTTTGGATTCGAAGAATTGCAAGCTCTTATTATCACCACTGGTCCAGCGAAACGGGACAATTAAGGTGTACAACCCAATATTGCACCAACACAGAGTGGAACCACGCGCAGGATCTCGTTCTGCAACCGTAGCAGAGATGGGCGCGTTCGAAGAATACGCGATCATCCACGAAGGGTATTTCGATTCGTCGGTTGACGACGTGATAAAGAAAAGTTGGTATTTGTTCTGCGAGGCTCCCCGTCCCACTGGCGAGGCGGGGCCGAAGCCTCCGCAAGAATATAAACAATTAACGTCTCGCAACTCATCGGGGCGCGGTAAAATTATCAAACGTTGACCGGTTCGCGACTATAAAAATTTTGGGGAGCACTGCTGTAAAGCACAAGGGAGAGCTTTTGGATTAGAAGAATTGCAAGCTCTTAATATCACCATAGATCTTGCAAACCCTGAGAATTAAGCTTTGGAGCCCAATATTGCACCAAGACAGAGTGGAACCTCGCGCAGGATATCGTTCTGCAACCGTAGCAGAAATGGACCCGTTCGAAGAATACGCGGCCATCCACAAAGGGTATTTCGATTCGTCGGAGAACGACGTGATAAAGAAAAATTGGAATTTATTCTGCGAGGCTCTCCGTCTCACTGGTGAGACAGGGCCGAAGCCGCCGCAAAAAATAAACAATTATCGTCCCCCTCCTCCTCCAACAGGTTGGTGCGCACTGCTGTAAAGCACAAGTGAAAGCTTTTTGATTCGAAGAATTGCAAGCTCTTATTATCACCACTGGTCCAGCGAAACGTGACAATTAAGCTTCGGAGCCCAATATTGCACCAAGACAGAGTGGAACCACGCGCAGGATATCGTTCTGCAACCGTTTCACAGATGGACCGGTTCGAAGAATACGCGATCATCCACGAAGGGTATTTCGATTCGTCGGTTGACGACGTGATAAAGAAAAGTTGGTATTTGTTCTGCGAGGTTCTCCGTCTCACTGGTGAGACAGGACCGAAGCCTCCGCAAAAATATAAACAATTATCGTCCCCCTCCTCAACGGGACGCGGTAAAATTATCCAACGTTGACCGGTTCGCGACTATAAAAAGTTTGGGGAGCACTGCTGTAAAGCACAAGTGCGAGCTTTTGGATTCGAAGAATTGCAAGCTCTTAATATCACCATAGGTCTTGCGAACCCTGAGAATTAAGCTTCGGAGCCCAATATTGCACCAAGACAGAGTGGAACCACGCGCAGGATATCGTTCTGCAACCGTTTCACAGATGGACCGGTTCGAAGAATACGCGATCATCCACGAAGGGTATTTCGATTCGTCGGTTGACGACGTGATAAAGAAAAGTTGGAATTTATTCTGCGAGGCTCTCCGTCTCACTGGTGAGACAGGGCCGAAGCCTCCGCAAAAATATAAACAATTATCGTCCCCCTCCTCAACGGGACGCGGTAAAATTATCAAACGTTGACCGGTTCGCGACTATAAAAAGTTTGGGGAGCACTGCTGTACAGCACAAGTGAGAGCTTTTGGATTCGAAGAATTGCAAGCTCTTAATATCATCATAGGTCTTGCGAACCCTGAGAATTAAGCTTCAGAGCCCAATATTGCACCAAGACAGAGTGGAACCACGCGCAGGATATCGTTCTGCAACCGTAGCAGAAATGGACCCGTTCGAAGAATACGCGGCCATCCACAAAGGGTATTTCGATTCGTCGGAGAACGACGTGATAAAGAAAAATTGGAATTTATTCTGCGAGGCTCTCCGTCTCACTGGTGAGACAGGGCCGAAGACGCCGCAAAAAATAAACAATTATCGTCCCCCTCCTCCTCCAAAAGGTTGGTGCGCACTGCTGTAAAGCACAAGTGAAAGCTTTTGGATTCGAAGAATTGCAAGCTCTTATTATCACCACTGGTCCAGCGAAACGTGACAATTAAGCTGTACATCCCAATATTGCACCAACGCAGAGTGGAACCACGCGCAGGATCTCGTCCTGCAACCGTAGCAGAGATGGGCGCGTTCGAAGAATCCGCGATCATCCACGAAGTGTATTTCGATTCGTCGGTTGACGATGTGATAAAGAAAAGTTGGTATTTGTTCTGCGAGGCTCCCCGTCCCACTGGCGAGGCGGGGCCGAAGCCTCCGCAAGAATATAAACAATTAACGTCTCGCCCCTGATCGGGGCGCGGTAACATTATCAAACGTTGACCGGTTCGCAGCTATAAAAAGTTTGGGGAGCACTGCTGTACAGCACAAGAGAGAGCTTTTGGATTAGAAGAATTGCAAGCTCTTAATATCACCATAGATCTTGCAAACCCTGAGAATTAAGCTTTGGAGCCCAATATTGCACCAAGACAGAGTGGAACCTCGCGCAGGATATCGTTCTGCAACCGTAGCAGAAATGGACCCGTTCAAAGAATACGCGGCCATCCACAAAGGGTATTTCGATTCGTCGGAGAACGACGTGATAAAGAAAAATTGGAATTTATTCTGCGAGGCTCTCCGTCTCACTGGTGAGACAGGGTCGAAGCCTCCGCAAAAAATAAACAATTATCGTCCCCCTCCTCCTCCAAAAGGTTGGTGCGCACTGCTGTAAAGCACAAGTGAAAGCTTTTGGATTCGAAGAATTGCAAGCTCTTATTATCACCACTGGTCCAGCGAAACGGGACAATTAAGGTGTACAACCCAATATTGCACCAACACAGAGTGGAACCACGCGCAGGATCTCGTTCTGCAACCGTAGCAGAGATGGGCGCGTTCGAAGAATACGCGATCATCCACGAAGGGTATTTCGATTTGTCGGTTGACGACGTGATAAAGAAAAGTTGGTATTTGTTCTGCGAGGCTCCCCGTCCCACTGGCGAGGCGGGGCCGAAGCCTCCGCAAGAATATAAACAATTAACGTCTCGCACCTCATCGGGGCGCGGTAAAATTATCAAACGTTGACCGGTTCGCGACTATAAAAATTTTGGGGAGCACTGCTGTAAAGCACAAGTGAGAGCTTTTGGATTCGAAGAATTGCAAGCTCTTAATATCATTATAGGTCTTGCAAACCCTGAGAATTAAGCTTTGGAGCCCAATATTGCACCAAGACAGAGTGGAACCTCGCGCAGGATATCGTTCTGCAACCGTAGCAGAAATGGACCCGTTCGAAGAATACGCGGCCATCCATAAAGGGTATTTCGATTCGTCGGAGAATGACGTGATAAAGAAAAATTGGAATTTATTCTGCGAGGCTCTCCGTCTCACTGGTGAGACAGGGCCGAAGCCTCCGCAAAAAATAAACAATTATCGTCCCCCTCCTCCTCCAAAAGGTTGGTGCGCACTGCTGTAAAGCACAAGTGAAAGCTTTTGGATTCGAAGAATTGCAAGCTCTTATTATCACCACTGGTCCAGCGAAACGGGACAATTAAGGTGTACAACCCAATATTGCACCAACACAGAGTGGAACCACGCGCAGGATCTCGTTCTGCAACCGTAGCAGAGATGGGCGCGTTCGAAGAATACGCGATCATCCACGAAGGGTATTTCGATTCGTCGGTTGACGACGTGATAAAGAAAAGTTGGTATTTGTTCTGCGAGGCTCCCCGTCCCACTGGCGAGGCGGGGCCGAAGCCTCCGCAAGAATATAAACAATTAACGTCTCGCACCTCATCGGGGCGCGGTAAAATTATCAAACGTTGACCGGTTCGCGACTACAAAAATTTTGGGGAGCACTGCTGTAAAGCACAAGTGAGAGCTTTTGGATTCGAAGAATTGCAAGCTCTTAATACCACCATAGGTCTTGCGAACCCTGAGAATTAAGCTGTGGAGCCCAATATTGCACCAAGACAGAGTGGAACCACGCGCAGGACATCGTTCTGCAACCGTTTCACAGATGGACCGGTTCGAAGAATACGCGACCATCCACAAAGGGTCATTTCGATTCGACGGAGAACGACGTGATAAAGAAAAGTTGGAATTTATTCTGCGAGGCTCTCCGTCTCACTGGTGAGACAGGGCCGAAGCCTCCGAAAAAATATAAACAATTATCGTCCCCGTCCTCAACGGGACGCGGTAAAATTATCAAACGTTGACCGGTTCGCGACTATAAAAAGTTTGGGGAGCACTGCTGTACAGCACAAGTGAGAGCTTTGGGATTCGAAGAATTGCAAGCTCTTAGTATCATCATAGGTCTTGCAAACCCTAAGAATTAAGCTTTGGAGCCCAATATTGCACCAAGACAGAGTGGAACCTCGCGCAGGATATCGTTCTGCAACCGTAGCAGAGATGGACCCGTTCGAAGAATACGCGACCATCCACAAAGGGTCATTTGGATTCGTCGGAGAACGACGTGATAAAGAAAAGTTGGAATTTATTCTGCGAGGCTCTCCGTCTCACTGGTGAGACAGGGCCGAAGCCTCCGAAAAAATATAAACAATTATCGTCCCCGTCCTCAACGGGACGCGGTAAAATTATCAAACGTTGACCGGTTCGCGACTATAAAAAGTTTGGGGAGCACTGCTGTACAGCACAAGTGAGAGCTTTGGGATTCGAAGAATTGCAAGCTCTTAGTATCATCATAGGTCTTGCAAACCCTAAGAATTAAGCTTTGGAGCCCAATATTGCACCAAGACAGAGTGGAACCTCGCGTAGGATATCGTTCTGCAACCGTAGCAGAGATGGACCCGTTCGAAGAATACGCGACCATCCACAAAGGGTCATTCCGATTCGTCGGAGAACGACGTGATAAAGAATAATTGGAATTTATTCTGCGAGGCTCCCCGTCCCACTGACGAGGCGGGGCCGAAGCCTCCGCAAGAATATAAACAATTATCGTCCCCCTCCTCAACGGGACGCGGTAAAATTATCAAACGTTCACCGGTTCGCGACTATAAAAAGTTTGGGGAGCACTGCTGTACAGCACAAGTGAGAGCTTTTGGATTCGAAGAATTGCAAGCTCTTAATATCATCATAGGTCTTGCGAACCCTGAGAATTAAGCTTCAGAGCCCAATATTGCACCAAGACAGAGTGGAACCACGCGCAGGATATCGTTCTGCAACCGTAGCAGAAATGGACCCGTTCGAAGAATACGCGGCCATCCACAAAGGGTATTTCGATTCGTCGGAGAACGACGTGATAAAGAAAAATTGGAATTTATTCTGCGAGGCTCTCCGTCTCACTGGTGAGACAGGGCCGAAGACGCCGCAAAAAATAAACAATTATCGTCCCCCTCCTCCTCCAAAAGGTTGGTGCGCACTGCTGTAAAGCACAAGTGAAAGCTTTTGGATTCGAAGAATTGCAAGCTCTTATTATCACCACTGGTCCAGCGAAACGTGACAATTAAGCTGTACATCCCAATATTGCACCAAGACAGAGTGGAACCTCGCGCAGGATATCGTTCTGCAACCGTAGCAGAGATGGGCGCGTTCGAAGAATCCGCGATCATCCACGAAGTGTATTTCGATTCGTCGGTTGACGATGTGATAAAGAAAAGTTGGTATTTGTTCTGCGAGGCTCCCCGTCCCACTGGCGAGGCGGGGCCGAAGCCTCCGCAAGAATATAAACAATTAACGTCTCGCCCCTCATCGGGGCGCGGTAACGTTATCAAACGTTGACCAGTTCGCAGCTATAAAAAGTTTGGGGAGCACTGCTGTACAGCACAAGAGAGAGCTTTTGGATTAGAAGAATTGCAAGCTCTTAATATCACCATAGATCTTGCAAACCCTGAGAATTAAGCTTTGGAGCCCAATATTGCACCAAGACAGAGTGGAACCTCGCGCAGGATATCGTTCTGCAACCGTAGCAGAAATGGACCCGTTCAAAGAATACGCGGCCATCCACAAAGGGTATTTCGATTCGTCGGAGAACGACGTGATAAAGAAAAATTGGAATTTATTCTGCGAGGCTCTCCGTCTCACTGGTGAGACAGGGCCGAAGCCTCCGCAAAAAATAAACAATTATCGTCCCCCTCCTCCTCCAAAAGGTTGGTGCGCACTGCTGTAAAGCACAAGTGAAAGCTTTTGGATTCGAAGAATTGCAAGCTCTTATTATCACCACTGGTCCAGCGAAACGGGACAATTAAGGTGTACAACCCAATATTGCACCAACACAGAGTGGAACCACGCGCAGGATCTCGTTCTGCAACCGTAGCAGAGATGGGCGCGTTCGAAGAATACGCGATCATCCACGAAGGGTATTTCGATTTGTCGGTTGACGACGTGATAAAGAAAAGTTGGTATTTGTTCTGCGAGGCTCCCCGTCCCACTGGCGAGGCGGGGCCGAAGCCTCCGCAAGAATATAAACAATTAACGTCTCGCACCTCATCGGGGCGCGGTAAAATTATCAAACGTTGACCGGTTCGCGACTATAAAAATTTTGGGGAGCACTGCTGTAAAGCACAAGTGAGAGCTTTTGGATTCGAAGAATTGCAAGCTCTTAATATCATTATAGGTCTTGCAAACGCTGAGAATTAAGCTTTGGAGCCCAATATTGCACCAAGACAGAGTGGAACCTCGCGCAGGATATCGTTCTGCAACCGTAGCAGAAATGGACCCGTTCGAAGAATACGCGGCCATCCATAAAGGGTATTTCGATTCGTCGGAGAATGACGTGATAAAGAAAAATTGGAATTTATTCTGCGAGGCTCTCCGTCTCACTGGTGAGACAGGGCCGAAGCCTCCACAAAAAATAAACAATTATCGTCCCCCTCCTCCTCCAAAAGGTTGGTGCGCACTGCTGTAAAGCACAAGTGAAAGCTTTTGGATTCGAAGAATTGCAAGCTCTTATTATCACCACTGGTCCAGCGAAACGGGACAATTAAGGTGTACAACCCAATATTGCACCAACACAGAGTGGAACCACGCGCAGGATCTCGTTCTGCAACCGTAGCAGAGATGGGCGCGTTCGAAGAATACGCGATCATCCACGAAGGGTATTTCGATTCGTCGGTTGACGACGTGATAAAGAAAAGTTGGTATTTGTTCTGCGAGGCTCCCCGTCCCACTGGCGAGGCGGGGCCGAAGCCTCCGCAAGAATATAAACAATTAACGTCTCGCACCTCATCGGGGCGCGGTAAAATTATCAAACGTTGACCGGTTCGCGACTACAAAAATTTTGGGGAGCACTGCTGTAAAGCACAAGTGAGAGCTTTTGGATTCGAAGAATTGCAAGCTCTTAATACCACCATAGGTCTTGCGAACCCTGAGAATTAAGCTGTGGAGCCCAATATTGCACCAAGACAGAGTGGAACCACGCGCAGGACATCGTTCTGCAACCGTTTCACAGATGGACCGGTTCGAAGAATACGCGACCATTCACAAAGGGTCATTTCGATTCGACGGAGAACGACGTGATAAAGAAAAGTTGGAATTTATTCTGCGAGGCTCTCCGTCTCACTGGTGAGACAGGGCCGAAGCCTCCGAAAAAATATAAACAATTATCGTCCCCGTCCTCAACGGGACGCGGTAAAATTATCAAACGTTGACCGGTTCGCGACTATAAAAAGTTTGGGGAGCACTGCTGTACAGCACAAGTGAGAGCTTTGGGATTCGAAGAATTGCAAGCTCTTAGTATCATCATAGGTCTTGCAAACCCTAAGAATTAAGCTTTGGAGCCCAATATTGCACCAAGACAGAGTGGAACCTCGCGCAGGATATCGTTCTGCAACCGTAGCAGAGATGGACCCGTTCGAAGAATACGCGACCATCCACAAAGGGTCATTTGGATTCGTCGGAGAACGACGTGATAAAGAAAAGTTGGAATTTATTCTGCGAGGCTCTCCGTCTCACTGGTGAGACAGGGCCGAAGCCTCCGAAAAAATATAAACAATTATCGTCCCCGTCCTCAACGGGACGCGGTAAAATTATCAAACGTTGACCGGTTCGCGACTATAAAAAGTTTGGGGAGCACTGCTGTACAGCACAAGTGAGAGCTTTGGGATTCGAAGAATTGCAAGCTCTTAGTATCATCATAGGTCTTGCAAACCCTAAGAATTAAGCTTTGGAGCCCAATATTGCACCAAGACAGAGTGGAACCTCGCGTAGGATATCGTTCTGCAACCGTAGCAGAGATGGACCCGTTCGAAGAATACGCGACCATCCACAAAGGGTCATTCCGATTCGTCGGAGAACGACGTGATAAAGAATAATTGGAATTTATTCTGCGAGGCTCCCCGTCCCACTGACGAGGCGGGGCCGAAGCCTCCGCAAGAATATAAACAATTATCGTCCCCCTCCTCAACGGGACGCGGTAAAATTATCAAACGTTGACCGGTTCGCGACTATAAAAAGTTTGGGGAGCACTGCTGTGCAGCACAAGTGAGAGCTTTTGGATTCGAAGAATTGCAAGCTCTTAATATCATCATAGGTCTTGCGAACCCTGAGAATTAAGCTTCAGAGCCCAATATTGCACCAAGACAGAGTGGAACCACGCGCAGGATATCGTTCTGCAACCGTAGCAGAAATGGACCCGTTCGAAGAATACGCGGCCATCCACAAAGGGTATTTCGATTCGTCGGAGAACGACGTGATAAAGAAAAATTGGAATTTATTCTGCGAGGCTCTCCGTCTCACTGGTGAGACAGGGCCGAAGACGCCGCAAAAAATAAACAATTATCGTCCCCCTCCTCCTCCAAAAGGTTGGTGCGCACTGCTGTAAAGCACAAGTGAAAGCTTTTGGATTCGAAGAATTGCAAGCTCTTATTATCACCACTGGTCCAGCGAAACGTGACAATTAAGCTGTACATCCCAATATTGCACCAACGCAGAGTGGAACCACGCGCAGGATCTCGTCCTGCAACCGTAGCAGAGATGGGCGCGTTCGAAGAATCCGCGATCATCCACGAAGTGTATTTCGATTCGTCGGTTGACGATGTGATAAAGAAAAGTTGGTATTTGTTCTGCGAGGCTCCCCGTCCCACTGGCGAGGCGGGGCCGAAGCCTCCGCAAGAATATAAACAATTAACGTCTCTTCCCTCATCGGGGCGCGGTAACATTATCAAACGTTGACCGGTTCGCAGCTATAAAAAGTTTGGGGAGCACTGCTGTACAGCACAAGAGAGAGCTTTTGGATTAGAAGAATTGCAAGCTCTTAATATCACCATAGATCTTGCAAACCCTGAGAATTAAGCTTTGGAGCCCAATATTGCACCAAGACAGAGTGGAACCTCGCGCAGGATATCGTTCTGCAACCGTAGCAGAAATGGACCCGTTCAAAGAATACGCGGCCATCCACGAAGGGTATTTCGATTTATCGCTTGACGACGTGATAAAGAAAAGTTGGTATTTGTTCTGCGAGGCTCCCCGTCCCACTGGCGAGGCGGGGCCGAAGCCTCCGCAAGAATATAAACAATTAACGTCTCGCACCTCATCGGGGCGCGGTAAAATTATCAAACGTTGACCGGTTCGCGACTATAAAAATTTTGGGGAGCACTGCTGTAAAGCACAAGTGAGAGCTTTTGGATTCGAAGAATTGCAAGCTCTTAATATCATTATAGGTCTTGCAAACCCTGAGAATTAAGCTTTGGAGCCCAATATTGCACCAAGACAGAGTGGAACCTCGCGCAGGATATCGTTCTGCAACCGTAGCAGAAATGGACCCGTTCGAAGAATACGCGGCCATCCATAAAGGGTATTTCGATTCGTCGGAGAATGACGTGATAAAGAAAAATTGGAATTTATTCTGCGAGGCTCTCCGTCTCACTGGTGAGACAGGGCCGAAGCCTCCGCAAAAAATAAACAATTATCGTCCCCCTCCTCCTCCAAAAGGTTGGTGCGCACTGCTGTAAAGCACAAGTGAAAGCTTTTGGATTCGAAGAATTGCAAGCTCTTATTATCACCACTGGTCCAGCGAAACGGGACAATTAAGGTGTACAACCCAATATTGCACCAACACAGAGTGGAACCACGCGCAGGATCTCGTTCTGCAACCGTAGCAGAGATGGGCGCGTTCGAAGAATACGCGATCATCCACGAAGGGTATTTCGATTCGTCGGTTGACGACGTGATAAAGAAAAGTTGGTATTTGTTCTGCGAGGCTCCCCGTCCCACTGGCGAGGCGGGGCCGAAGCCTCCGCAAGAATATAAACAATTAACGTCTCGCACCTCATCGGGGCGCGGTAAAATTATCAAACGTTGACCGGTTCGCGACTACAAAAATTTTGGGGAGCACTGCTGTAAAGCACAAGTGAGAGCTTTTGGATTCGAAGAATTGCAAGCTCTTAATACCACCATAGGTCTTGCGAACCCTGAGAATTAAGCTGTGGAGCCCAATATTGCACCAAGACAGAGTGGAACCACGCGCAGGACATCGTTCTGCAACCGTTTCACAGATGGACCGGTTCGAAGAATACGCGACCATTCACAAAGGGTCATTTCGATTCGACGGAGAACGACGTGATAAAGAAAAGTTGGAATTTATTCTGCGAGGCTCTCCGTCTCACTGGTGAGACAGGGCCGAAGCCTCCGAAAAAATATAAACAATTATCGTCCCCGTCCTCAACGGGACGCGGTAAAATTATCAAACGTTGACCGGTTCGCGACTATAAAAAGTTTGGGGAGCACTGCTGTACAGCACAAGTGAGAGCTTTGGGATTCGAAGAATTGCAAGCTCTTAGTATCATCATAGGTCTTGCAAACTCTAAGAATTAAGCTTTGGAGCCCAATATTGCACCAAGACAGAGTGGAACCTCGCGTAGGATATCGTTCTGCAACCGTAGCAGAGATGGACCCGTTCGAAGAATACGCGACCATCCACAAAGGGTCATTCCGATTCGTCGGAGAACGACGTGATAAAGAATAATTGGAATTTATTCTGCGAGGCTCCCCGTCCCACTGACGAGGCGGGGCCGAAGCCTCCGCAAGAATATAAACAATTATCGTCCCCCTCCTCAACGGGACGCGGTAAAATTATCAAACGTTGACCGGTTCGCGACTATAAAAAGTTTGGGGAGCACTGCTGTACAGCACAAGTGAGAGCTTTTGGATTCGAAGAATTGCAAGCTCTTAATATCATCATAGGTCTTGCGAACCCTGAGAATTAAGCTTCAGAGCCCAATATTGCACCAAGACAGAGTGGAACCACGCGCAGGATATCGTTCTGCAACCGTAGCAGAAATGGACCCGTTCGAAGAATACGCGGCCATCCACAAAGGGTATTTCGATTCGTCGGAGAACGACGTGATAAAGAATAATTGGAATTTATTCTGCGAGGCTCCCCGTCCCACTGACGAGGCGGGGCCGAAGCCTCCGCAAGAATATAAACAATTATCGTCCCCCTCCTCAACGGGACGCGGTAAAATTATCAAACGTTGACCGGTTCGCGACTATAAAAAGTTTGGGGAGCACTGCTGTACAGCACAAGTGAGAGCTTTTGGATTCGAAGAATTGCAAGCTCTTAATATCATCATAGGTCTTGCGAACCCTGAGAATTAAGCTTCAGAGCCCAATATTGCACCAAGACAGAGTGGAACCACGCGCAGGATATCGTTCTGCAACCGTAGCAGAAATGGACCCGTTCGAAGAATACGCGGCCATCCACAAAGGGTATTTCGATTCGTCGGAGAACGACGTGATAAAGAAAAATTGGAATTTATTCTGCGAGGCTCTCCGTCTCACTGGTGAGACAGGGCCGAAGACGCCGCAAAAAATAAACAATTATCGTCCCCCTCCTCCTCCAAAAGGTTGGTGCGCACTGCTGTAAAGCACAAGTGAAAGCTTTTGGATTCGAAGAATTGCAAGCTCTTATTATCACCACTGGTCCAGCGAAACGTGACAATTAAGCTGTACATCCCAATATTGCACCAACGCAGAGTGGAACCACGCGCAGGATCTCGTCCTGCAACCGTAGCAGAGATGGGCGCGTTCGAAGAATCCGCGATCATCCACGAAGTGTATTTCGATTCGTCGGTTGACGATGTGATAAAGAAAAGTTGGTATTTGTTCTGCGAGGCTCCCCGTCCCACTGGCGAGGCGGGGCCGAAGCCTCCGCAAGAATATAAACAATTAACGTCTCGCCCCTCATCGGGGCGCGGTAACATTATCAAACGTTGACCGGTTCGCAGCTATAAAAAGTTTGGGGAGCACTGCTGTACAGCACAAGAGAGAGCTTTTGGATTAGAAGAATTGCAAGCTCTTAATATCACCATAGATCTTGCAAACCCTGAGAATTAAGCTTTGGAGCCCAATATTGCACCAAGACAGAGTGGAACCTCGCGCAGGATATCGTTCTGCAACCGTAGCAGAAATGGACCCGTTCGAAGAATACGCGGCCATCCATAAAGGGTATTTCGATTCGTCGGAGAATGACGTGATAAAGAAAAATTGGAATTTATTCTGCGAGGCTCTCCGTCTCACTGGTGAGACAGGGCCGAAGCCTCCGCAAAAAATAAACAATTATCGTCCCCCTCCTCCTCCAAAAGGTTGGTGCGCACTGCTGTAAAGCACAAGTGAAAGCTTTTGGATTCGAAGAATTGCAAGCTCTTATTATCACCACTGGTCCAGCGAAACGGGACAATTAAGGTGTACAACCCAATATTGCACCAACACAGAGTGGAACCACGCGCAGGATCTCGTTCTGCAACCGTAGCAGAGATGGACCCGTTCGAAGAATACGCGACCATCCACAAAGGGTCATTTCGATTCGTCGGAGAACGACGTGATAAAGAAAAGTTGGAATTTATTCTGCGAGGCTCCCCGTCCCATTGACGAGGCGGGGCCGAAGCCACCGCAAGAATATAAACAATTAACGTCTCGCCCCTCATCGGGGCGCGGTAAAATTATCAAACCTTGACCGGTTCGCGACTGTAAAAAGTTTGGGGAGCACTGCTGTACAGCACAAGTGACAGCTTTTGGATTCGAAGAATTGCAAGCTCTTAATATCATCATAGGTCTTGCAAACCCTGAGAATTAAGCTTTGGAGACCAATATTGCACCAAGACAGAGTGGAACCTCGCGCAGGATATCGTTCTGCAACCGTAGCAGAAATGGACCCGTTCGAAGAATACGCGGCCATCCACAAAGGGTATTTCGATTCGTCGGAGAACGACGTGATAAAGAAAAATTGGAATTTATTCTGCGAGGCTCTCCGTCTCACTGGTGAGACAGGGCCGAAGACGCCGCAAAAAATAAACAATTATCGTCCCCCTCCTCCTCCAAAAGGTTGGTGCGCACTGCTGTAAAGCACAAGTGAAAGCTTTTGGATTCGAAGAATTGCAAGCTCTTATTATCACCACTGGTCCAGCGAAACGTGACAATTAAGCTGTACATCCCAATATTGCACCAACGCAGAGTGGAACCACGCGCAGGATCTCGTCCTGCAACCGTAGCAGAGATGGGCGCGTTCGAAGAATCCGCGATCATCCACGAAGTGTATTTCGATTCGTCGGTTGACGATGTGATAAAGAAAAGTTGGTATTTGTTCTGCGAGGCTCCCCGTCCCACTGGCGAGGCGGGGCCGAAGCCTCCGCAAGAATATAAACAATTAACGTCTCGCCCCTCATCGGGGCGCGGTAACATTATCAAACGTTGACCGGTTCGCAGCTATAAAAAGTTTGGGGAGCACTGCTGTACAGCACAAGAGAGAGCTTTTGGATTAGAAGAATTGCAAGCTCTTAATATCACCATAGATCTTGCAAACCCTGAGAATTAAGCTTTGGAGCCCAATATTGCACCAAGACAGAGTGGAACCTCGCGCAGGATATCGTTCTGCAACCGTAGCAGAAATGGACCCGTTCGAAGAATACGCGGCCATCCATAAAGGGTATTTCGATTCGTCGGAGAATGACGTGATAAAGAAAAATTGGAATTTATTCTGCGAGGCTCTCCGTCTCACTGGTGAGACAGGGCCGAAGCCTCCGCAAAAAATAAACAATTATCGTCCCCCTCCTCCTCCAAAAGGTTGGTGCGCACTGCTGTAAAGCACAAGTGAAAGCTTTTGGATTCGAAGAATTGCAAGCTCTTATTATCACCACTGGTCCAGCGAAACGGGACAATTAAGGTGTACAACCCAATATTGCACCAACACAGAGTGGAACCACGCGCAGGATCTCGTTCTGCAACCGTAGCAGAGATGGACCCGTTCGAAGAATACGCGACCATCCACAAAGGGTCATTTCGATTCGTCGGAGAACGACGTGATAAAGAAAAGTTGGAATTTATTCTGCGAGGCTCCCCGTCCCATTGACGAGGCGGGGCCGAAGCCTCTGCAAGAATATAAACAATTAACGTCTCGCCCCCCATCGGGGCGCGGTAAAATTATCAAACGTTGAACTGCCCGCGGCTATAATAAGGTTGGTGCGCACTGCTGTAAAGCACAAGTGAAAGCTTTTGGATTCGAAGAATTGCAAGCTCTTATTATCACCACTGGTCCAGCGAAACGTGACAATTAAACTGTGCAACCCAATATTGCAACAACACAGAGTGGAACCACGAGCAGGATCTCGTTATGCAACTGTAGCAGAGATGCGCGCGTTCGAAGAATACGCGATCATCCACGAAGGGTATTTCGATTTGTCGGTTGACGACGTGATAAAGAAAAGTTGGTATTTGTTCTGCGAGGCTCCCCGTCCCATTGGCGAGGCGGGGCCGAAGCCTCCGCAAGAATATAAACAATTAACGTCTCGCACCTCATCGGGGCGCGGTAAAATTATCAAACGTTGACCGGTTCGCGGCTATAAAATGTTTGGGGAGCACTGCTGTACAGCACAAGTGAGAGGTTTTGGATTCGATGCATTGCAAGCTCTTAATATCACCATAGGTCTTGCGAACCCTGAGAATTAAGCTGTGGAGCCCAATATTGCACCAAGACAGTGGAACCACGCGCAGGATATCGTTCTGCAACCGTAGCAGAGATGGACCCGTTCGAAGAATACGCGAACATCCACAAAGGGTTATTTCGATTCGTCGGAGAACGACGTGATAAAGAAAAGTTGGAATTTATTCTGCGAGGCTCCCCGTCCCACTGACGAGGCGGGGCCGAAGCCTCTGCAAGAATATAAACAATTAAGGTCTCGCCCCCCATCGGGGCGCGGTAAAATTATCAAACGTTGAACTGCCCGCGGCTATAATAAGGTTGGTGCGCACTGCTGTAAAGCACAAGTGAAAGCTTTTGGATTCGAAGAATTGCAAGCTCTTATTATCACCACTGGTCCAGCGAAACGTGACAATTAAACTGTGCAACCCAATATTGCAACAACACAGAGTGGAACCACGAGCAGGATCTCGTTATGCAACTGTAGCAGAGATGGGCGCGTTCGAAGAATACGCGACCATCCACGAAGGGTATTTCGATTCGTCGGTTGACGACGTGATAAAGAAAAATTGGTATTTGTTCTGCGAGGCTCGCCGACCCACTGGCGAGGCGGGGCCGAAGCCTCTGCAAGAATATAAACAATTTACGTCTCGCCCCTCATCGGGGCGCGGTAACATTATCAAACGTTGACCGGTTCGAGACTATAAAAAGTTTTGGGAGCACTGCTGTAATGCACAAGTGAGAGCTTTTGGATTCGAAGAATTGCAAGCTCTTAATATCACCATAGGTCTTGCGAACCCTGAGAATTAAGCTTCGGAGCCCAATATTCCACCAAGACAGAGTGGAACCACGCGCAGGATATCGTTCTGCAACCGTTTCACAGATGGACCGGTTCGAAGAATACGCGACCATCCACAAAGGGTCATTTCGATTCTTCGGAGAACGACGTGATAAAGAAAAGTTGGAATTAATTCTGCGAGGCTCTCCGTCTCACTGGTGAGACAGGACCGAAGCCTCCGCAAAAATATAAACAATTATCGTCCACCTCCTCAACGGGACGCGGTAAAATTATCAAACGTTGACCGGTTCGCGACTATAAAAAGTTTGGGGAGCACTGCTGTACAGCACAAGTGAGAGCTTTTGGATTCGAAGAATTGCAAGCTCTTAATATCATTATAGGTCTTGCAAACCCTGAGAATTAAGCTTTGGAGCCCAATATTGCACCAAGACAGAGTGGAACCTCGCGCAGGATATCGTTCTGCAACCGTAGCAGAAATGGACCCGTTCGAAGAATACGCGGCCATCCACAAAGGGTATTTCGATTCGTCGGAGAACGACGTAATAAAGAAAAATTGGAATTTATTCTGCGAGGCTCTCCGTCTCACTGGTGAGACAGGGCCGAAGCCTCCGCAAAAAATAAACAATTATCGTCCCCCTCCTCCTCCAAAAGGTTGGTGCGCACTGCTGTAAAGCACAAGTGAAAGCTTTTGGATTCGAAGAATTGCAAGCTCTTATTATCACCACTGGTCCAGCGAAACGTGACAATTAAACTGTACAACCCAATATTGCACCAACGCAGAGTGGAACCACGCGCAGGATCTCGTTCTGCAACCGTAGCAGAGATGGGCGCGTTCGAAGAATACGCGATCATCCACGAAGGGTATTTCGATTCGTCGGTTGACGACGTGATAAAGAAAAGTTGGTATTTGTTCTGCGGGGCTCCCCGTCCCACTGGCGAGGCGGGGCCGAAGCCACCGCAAGAATATAAACAATTAACGTCTCGCCCCTCATCGGGGCGCGGTAAAATTATCAAACCTTGACCGGTTCGCGACTGTAAAAAGTTTGGGGAGCACTGCTGTACAGCACAAGTGACAGCTTTTGGATTCGAAGAATTGCAAGCTCTTAATATCATCATAGGTCTTGCAAACCCTGAGAATTAAGCTTTGGAGACCAATATTGCACCAAGACAGAGTGGAACCTCGCGCAGGATATCGTTCTGCAACCGTAGCAGAAATGGACCCGTTCGAAGAATACGCGGGCATCCACAAAGGGTATTTCGATTCGTCGGAGAACGACGTGATAAAGAAAAGTTGGAATTTATTCTGCGAGGCTCTCCGTCTCACTGGTGAGACAGGGCCGAAGCCTCCGAAAAAATATAAACAATTATCGTCCCCGTCCTCAACGGGAAGCGGTAAAATTATCAAACGTTGACCGGTTCGCGACTATAAAAAGTTTGGGGAGCACTGCTGTACAGCACAAGTGAGAGCTTTGGGATTCGAAGAATTGCAAGCTCTTAATATCATCATAGGTCTTGCAAACCCTAAGAATTAAGCTTTGGAGCCCAATATTGCACCAAGACAGAGTGGAACCTCGCGTAGGATATCGTTCTGCAACCGTAGCAGAGATGGACCCGTTCGAAGAATACGCGACCATCCACAAAGGGTCATTCCGATTCGTCGGAGAACGACGTGATAAAGAATAATTGGAATTTATTCTGCGAGGCTCCCCGTCCCACTGACGAGGCGGGGCCGAAGCCTCCGCAAGAATATAAACAATTAACGTCTCGCCTCCCATCGGGGCGCGGTAAAATTATCAAACGTTGACCGGTTCGCGGCTATAAAAGGTTTGGGGAGCACTGCTGTACAGCACAAGTGAGAGCTTTTGGATTCGATGCATTGCAAGCTCTTAATATCACCATAGGTCTTGCGAACCCTGAGAATTAAGCTGTGGAGCCCAATATTGCACCAAGACAGTGGAACCACGCGCAGGATATCGTTCTGCAACCGTAGCAGAGATGGACCCGTTCGAAGAATACGCGACCATCCACAAAGGGTCATTTCGATTCGTCGGAGAACGACGTGATAAAGAAAAGTTGGAATTTATTCTTCGAGGCTCCCCGTCCCACTGACGAGGCGGGGCCGAAGCCTCTGCAAGAATATAAACAATTAACGTCTCGCCCCCCATCGGGGCGCGGTAAAATTATCAAACGTTGAACTGCCCGCGGCTATAATAAGGTTGGTGCGCACTGCTGTAAAGCACAAGTGAAAGCTTTTGGATTCGAAGAATTGCAAGCTCTTATTATCACCACTGGTCCAGCGAAACGTGACAATTAAACTGTGCAACCCAATATTGCAACAACACAGAGTGGAACCACGAGCAGGATCTCGTTATGCAACTGTAGCAGAGATGGGCGCGTTCGAAGAATACGCGACCATCCACGAAGGGTATTTCGATTCGGCGGTTGACGACGTGATAAAGAAAAATTGGTATTTGTTCTGCGAGGCTCCCCGACCCACTGGCGAGGCGGGGCCGAAGCCTCCGCAAGAATATAAACAATTTACGTCTCGCCCCTCATCGGGGCGCGGTAACATTATCAAACGTTGACCGGTTCGAGACTATAAAAAGTTTTGGGAGCACTGCTGTAATGCACAAGTGAGAGCTTTTGGATTCGAAGAATTGCAAGCTCTTAATATCACCATAGGTCTTGCGAACCCTGAGAATTAAGCTGTGGAGCCCAATATTGCACCAAGACAGAGTGGAACCACGCGCAGGATATCGCTATGCAACCGTAGCAGAGATGGACCCGTTCGAAGAATACGCGACCATCCACAAAGGGTCATTTCGATTCGTCGGAGAACGACGTGATAAAGAAAAGTTAGAATTTATTCTGCGAGGCTCTCCGTCTCACTGGTGAGACAGGACCGGAGCCTCCGCAAAAATATAAACAATTATCGTCCCCCTCCTCAACGGGACGCGGTAAAATTATCAAACGTTGAACGGCCCGCTGCTATAAAAAGGTTGGTGAGCACTGCTGTAAAGTACAAGTGAAAGCTTTTGGATTCGAAGAATTGCAAGCCCTTGCTATCACCACTGGCCCAGCGAAACGTGACAATTAAACTGTACAACCCAATATTCCACCAACACGGAGTGGAACCACGCGCGGGATCTCGTTCTGCAACCATAGCAGAGATGGGCGCGTTCGAAGAATCCGCGATCATCCACGAAGGGTATTTCGATTCGTCGGAGAACGACGTGATAAAGAAAAATTGGAATTTATTCTGCGGGGCTCTCCGTCTCACTGGTGAGACAGGGCCGAAGAGGCCGCAAAAAATAAACAATTATCGTCCCCCTCCTCCTCCAAAAGGTTGGTGCGCACTGCTGTAAAGCACAAGTGAAAGCTTTTGGATTCGAAGAATTGCAAGCTCTTATTATCACCACTGGTCCAGCGAAACGTGACAATTAAGCTGTACAACCCAATATTGCACCAACGGAGAGTGGAACCACGCGCAGGATCTCGTTCTGCAACTGTAGCAGAGATGGACCCGTTCGAAGAATACGCGACCATCCACAAAGGGTCATTTCGATTCGTCGGTTGACGAGGTGATAAAGAAAAGTTGGAATTTATTCTGCGAGGCTCTCCGTCTCACTGGTGAGACAGGACCGAAGCCTCCGCAAAAATATAAACAATTATCGTCCCCCTCCTCAACGGGACGCTGTAAAATTATCAAACGTTGACCGGTTCGCGACTATAAAAAGTTTGTGAGCACCGCTGTACAGCACAAGAGAGAGCTTTTGGATTCGAAGAATTGCAAGCTATTAATATCACCATAGGTCTTGCGAACCCTGAGAATTAAGCTTCGGAGCCCAATATTCCACCAAGACAGAATGGAACCACGCGCAGGATATCGTTCTGCAACCGTTTCAAAGATGGACCGGTTCGAAGAATACGCGACCATCCACAAAGGGTCATTTCGATTCTTCGGAGAACGACGTGATAAAGAAAAGTTGGAATTAATTCTGCGAGGCTCTCCGTCTCACTGGTGCGACAGGACCGAAGCCTCCGCAAAAATATAAACAATTATCGTCCCCCTCCTCAACGGGACGCGGTAAAATTATCAAACGTTGACCGGTTCGCGACTATAAAAAGTTTGGGGAGCACTGCTGTACAGCACTAGTGAGAGCTTTTGGATTCGAAGAATTGCAAGCCCTTAATATCACCATAGGTCTTGCGAACCCTGAGAATTAAGCTTCGGAGCCCAATATTGCACCAAGACAGAGTGGAACCACGCGCAGGATATCGTTCTGCAACCGTAGCAGAAATGGACCCGTTCGAAGAATACGCGGCCATCCACAAAGGGTATTTCGATTCGTCGGAGAACGACGTGATAAAGAAAAATTGGAATTTATTCTGCGAGGCTCTCCGTCTCACTGGTGAGACAGGACCGAAGCCTCCGCAAAAATATAAACAATTATCGTCCCCCTCCTCAACGGGACGCGGTAAAATTATCAAACGTTGACCGGTTCGCGACTATAAAAAGTTTGTGAGCACCGCTGTACAGCACAAGAGAGAGCTTTTGGATTCGAAGAATTGCAAGCTCTTAATATCAGCATAGGTCTTGCGAACCCTGAGAATTAAGCTTCGGAGCCCAATATTCCACCAAGACAGAGTGGAACCACGCGCAGGATATCGTTCTGCAACCGTTTCACAGATGGACCGGTTCGAAGAATACGCGACCATCCACAAAGGGTCATTTCGATTCTTCGGAGAACGACGTGATAAAGAAAAGTTGGAATTAATTCTGCGAGGCTCTCCGTCTCACTGGTGAGACAGGACCGAAGCCTCCGCAAAAATATAAACAATTATCGTCCCCCTCCTCAACGGGACGCGGTAAAATTATCAAACGTTGACCGGTTCGCGACTCTAAAAAGTTTGGGGAGCACTGCTGTACAGCACAAGTGAGAGCTTTTGGATTCGAAGAATTGCAAGCTCTTAATATCACCATAGGTCTTGCGAACCCTGAGAATTAAGCTTCGGAGCCCAATATTGCACCAAGACAGAGAGGAACCACGCGCAGGATATCGTTCTGCAACCGTTTCACAGATGGACCGGTTCGAAGAATACGCGACCATCCACAAAGGGTCATTTCGATTCGTCGGAGAACGACGTGATAAAGAAAAGTTGGAATTAATTCTGCGAGGCTCTCCGTCTCACTGGTGAGAAAGGACCGAAGCCTCCGCAAAAATATAAACAATTATCGTCCCCCTCCTCAACGGGACGCGGTAAAATTATCAAACGTTGACCGGTTCGCGACTATAAAAAGTTTGGGGAGCACTGCTGTACAGCACAAGTGAGAGCTTTTGGATTCGAAGAATTGCAAGCTCTTAATATCATTATAGGTCTTGCAAACCCTGAGAATTAAGCTTTGGAGCCCAATATTGCACCAAGACAGAGTGGAACCTCGCGCAGGATATCGTTCTGCAACCGTAGCAGAAATGGACCCGTTCGAAGAATACGCGGCCATCCACAAAGGGTATTTCGATTCGTCGGAGAAGGACGTGATAAAGAAAAATTGGAATTTATTCTGCGAGGCTCTCCGTCTCACTGGTGAGACAGGGCCGAAGCCTCCGCAAAAAATAAACAATTATCGTCCCCCTCCTCCTCCAAAAGGTTGGTGCGCACTGCTGTAAAGCACAAGTGAAAGCTTTTGGATTCGAAGAATTGCAAGCTCTTATTATCACCACTGGTCCAGCGAAACGGGACAATTAAGGTGTACAACCCAATATTGCACCAACACAGAGTGGAACCACGCGCAGGATCTCGTTCTGCAACCGTAGCAGAGATGGGCGCGTTCGAAGAATACGCGATCATCCACGAAGGGTATTTCGATTTGTCGGTTGACGACGTGATAAAGAAAAGTTGGTATTTGTTCTGCGAGGCTCCCCGTCCCACTGGCGAGGCGGGGCCGAAGCCTCCGCAAGAATATAAACAATTATCGTCCCCCTCCTCAACGGGACGCGGTAAAATTATCAAACGTTGACCGGTTCGCGACTATAAAAAGTTTGGGGAGCACTGCTGTACAGCACTAGTGAGAGCTTTTGGATTCGAAGAATTGCAAGCTCTTAATATCACCATAGGTCTTGCGAACCCTGAGAATTAAGCTTCGGAGCCCAATATTGCACCAAGACAGAGTGGAACCACGCGCAGGATATCGTTCTGCAACCGTAGCAGAAATGGACCCGTTCGAAGAATACGCGGCCATCCACAAAGGGTATTTCGATTCGTCGGAGAAGGACGTGATAAAGAAAAATTGGAATTTATTCTGCGAGGCTCTCCGTCTCACTGGTGAGACAGGACCGAAGCCTCCGCAAAAATATAAACAATTATCGTCCCCCTCCTCAACGGGACGCGGTAAAATTATCAAACGTTGACCGGTTCGCGACTATAAAAAGTTTGTGAGCACCGCTGTACAGCACAAGAGAGAGCTTTTGGATTCGAAGAATTGCAAGCTCTTAATATCACCATAGGTCTTGCGAACCCTGAGAATTAAGCTTCGGAGCCCAATATTCCACCAAGACAGAGTGGAACCACGCGCAGGATATCGTTCTGCAACCGTTTCACAGATGGACCGGTTCGAAGAATACGCGACCATCCACAAAGGGTCATTTCGATTCTTCGGAGAACGACGTGATAAAGAAAAGTTGGAATTAATTCTGCGAGGCTCTCCGTCTCACTGGTGAGACAGGACCGAAGCCTCCGCAAAAATATAAACAATTATCGTCCCCCTCCTCAACGGGACGCGGTAAAATTATCAAACGTTGACCGGTTCGCGACTCTAAAAAGTTTGGGGAGCACTGCTGTACAGCACAAGTGAGAGCTTTTGGATTCGAAGAATTGCAAGCTCTTAATTTCACCATAGGTCTTGCGAACCCTGAGAATTAAGCTTCGGAGCCCAATATTGCACCAAGACAGAGAGGAACCACGCGCAGGATATCGTTCTGCAACCGTTTCACAGATGGACCGGTTCGAAGAATACGCGACCATCCACAAAGGGTCATTTCGATTCGTCGGAGAACGACGTGATAAAGAAAAGTTGGAATTAATTCTGCGAGGCTCTCCGTCTCACTGGTGAGACAGGACCGAAGCCTCCGCAAAAATATAAACAATTATCGTCCCCCTCCTCAACGGGACGCGGTAAAATTATCAAACGTTGACCGGTTCGCGACTATAAAAAGTTTGGGGAGCACTGCTGTACAGCACAAGTGAGAGCTTTTGGATTCGAAGAATTGCAAGCTCTTAATATCATTATAGGTCTTGCAAACCCTGAGAATTAAGCTTTGGAGCCCAATATTGCACCAAGACAGAGTGGAACCTCGCGCAGGATATCGTTCTGCAACCGTAGCAGAAATGGACCCGTTCGAAGAATACGCGGCCATCCATAAAGGGTATTTCGATTCGTCGGAGAATGACGTGATAAAGAAAAATTGGAATTTATTCTGCGAGGCTCTCCGTCTCACTGGTGAGACAGGGCCGAAGCCTCCGCAAAAAATAAACAATTATCGTCCCCCTCCTCCTCCAAAAGGTTGGTGCGCACTGCTGTAAAGCACAAGTGAAAGCTTTTGGATTCGAAGAATTGCAAGCTCTTATTATCACCACTGGTCCAGCGAAACGGGACAATTAAGGTGTACAACCCAATATTGCACCAACACAGAGTGGAACCACGCGCAGGATCTCGTTCTGCAACCGTAGCAGAGATGGGCGCGTTCGAAGAATACGCGATCATCCACGAAGGGTATTTCGATTTGTCGGTTGACGACGTGATAAAGAAAAGTTGGTATTTGTTCTGCGAGGCTCCCCGTCCCACTGGCGAGGCGGGGCCGAAGCCTCCGCAAGAATATAAACAATTATCGTCCCCCTCCTCAACGGGACGCGGTAAAATTATCAAACGTTGACCGGTTCGCGACTATAAAAAGTTTGGGGAGCACTGCTGTACAGCACTAGTGAGAGCTTTTGGATTCGAAGAATTGCAAGCTCTTAATATCACCATAGGTCTTGCGAACCCTGAGAATTAAGCTTCGGAGCCCAATATTGCACCAAGACAGAGTGGAACCACGCGCAGGATATCGTTCTGCAACCGTAGCAGAAATGGACCCGTTCGAAGAATACGCGGCCATCCACAAAGGGTATTTCGATTCGTCGGAGAAGGACGTGATAAAGAAAAATTGGAATTTATTCTGCGAGGCTCTCCGTCTCACTGGTGAGACAGGACCGAAGCCTCCGCAAAAATATAAACAATTATCGTCCCCCTCCTCAACGGGACGCGGTAAAATTATCAAACGTTGACCGGTTCGCGACTATAAAAAGTTTGTGAGCACCGCTGTACAGCACAAGAGAGAGCTTTTGGATTCGAAGAATTGCAAGCTCTTAATATCACCATAGGTCTTGCGAACCCTGAGAATTAAGCTTCGGAGCCCAATATTCCACCAAGACAGAGTGGAACCACGCGCAGGATATCGTTCTGCAACCGTTTCACAGATGGACCGGTTCGAAGAATACGCGACCATCCACAAAGGGTCATTTCGATTCTTCGGAGAACGACGTGATAAAGAAAAGTTGGAATTAATTCTGCGAGGCTCTCCGTCTCACTGGTGAGACAGGACCGAAGCCTCCGCAAAAATATAAACAATTATCGTCCCCCTCCTCAACGGGACGCGGTAAAATTATCAAACGTTGACCGGTTCGCGACTCTAAAAAGTTTGGGGAGCACTGCTGTACAGCACAAGTGAGAGCTTTTGGATTCGAAGAATTGCAAGCTCTTAATTTCACCATAGGTCTTGCGAACCCTGAGAATTAAGCTTCGGAGCCCAATATTGCACCAAGACAGAGAGGAACCACGCGCAGGATATCGTTCTGCAACCGTTTCACAGATGGACCGGTTCGAAGAATACGCGACCATCCACAAAGGGTCATTTCGATTCGTCGGAGAACGACGTGATAAAGAAAAGTTGGAATTAATTCTGCGAGGCTCTCCGTCTCACTGGTGAGACAGGACCGAAGCCTCCGCAAAAATATAAACAATTATCGTCCCCCTCCTCAACGGGACGCGGTAAAATTATCAAACGTTGACCGGTTCGCGACTATAAAAAGTTTGGGGAGCACTGCTGTACAGCACAAGTGAGAGCTTTTGGATTCGAAGAATTGCAAGCTCTTAATATCATTATAGGTCTTGCAAACCCTGAGAATTAAGCTTTGGAGCCCAATATTGCACCAAGACAGAGTGGAACCTCGCGCAGGATATCGTTCTGCAACCGTAGCAGAAATGGACCCGTTCGAAGAATACGCGGCCATCCATAAAGGGTATTTCGATTCGTCGGAGAATGACGTGATAAAGAAAAATTGGAATTTATTCTGCGAGGCTCTCCGTCTCACTGGTGAGACAGGGCCGAAGCCTCCGCAAAAAATAAACAATTATCGTCCCCCTCCTCCTCCAAAAGGTTGGTGCGCACTGCTGTAAAGCACAAGTGAAAGCTTTTGGATTCGAAGAATTGCAAGCTCTTATTATCACCACTGGTCCAGCGAAACGGGACAATTAAGGTGTACAACCCAATATTGCACCAACACAGAGTGGAACCACGCGCAGGATCTCGTTCTGCAACCGTAGCAGAGATGGGCGCGTTCGAAGAATACGCGATCATCCACGAAGGGTATTTCGATTCGTCGGTTGACGACGTGATAAAGAAAAGTTGGTATTTGTTCTGCGAGGCTCCCCGTCCCACTGGCGAGGCGGGGCCGAAGCCTCCGCAAGAATATAAACAATTAACGTCTCGCACCTCATCGGGGCGCGGTAAAATTATCAAACGTTGACCGGTTCGCGACTACAAAAATTTTGGGGAGCACTGCTGTAAAGCACAAGTGAGAGCTTTTGGATTCGAAGAATTGCAAGCTCTTAATACCACCATAGGTCTTGCGAACCCTGAGAATTAAGCTGTGGAGCCCAATATTGCACCAAGACAGAGTGGAACCACGCGCAGGACATCGTTCTGCAACCGTTTCACAGATGGACCGGTTCGAAGAATACGCGACCATCCACAAAGGGTCATTTCGATTCGACGGAGAACGACGTGATAAAGAAAAGTTGGAATTTATTCTGCGAGGCTCTCCGTCTCACTGGTGAGACAGGACCGAAGCCTCCGCAAAAATATAAACAATTATCGTCCCCCTCCTCAACGGGACGCGGTAAAATTATCAAACGTTGACCGGTTCGCGACTATAAAAAGTTTGGGGAGCTCTGCTGTACAGCACAAGTGAGAGCTTTTGGATTCGAAGAATTGCAAGCTCTTAATATCATCATAGGTCTTGCAAACCCTGAGAATTAAGCTTTGGAGCCCAATATTGCACCAAGACAGAGTGGAACCTCGCGCAGGATATCGTTCTGCAACCGTAGCAGAGATGGACCCGTTCGAAGAATACGCGACCATCCACAAAGGGTCATTCCGATTCGTCGGAGAACGACGTGATAAAGAATAATTGGAATTTATTCTGCGAGGCTCCCCGTCCCACTGACGAGGCGGGGCCGAAGCCTCCGCAAGAATATAAACAATTAACGTCTCGCCCCCCATCGGGGCGCGGTAAAATTATCAAACGTTGACCGGTTCGCGGCTATAAAAGGTTTGGGGAGCACTGCTGTACAGCACAAGTGAGAGCTTTGGGATTCGAAGAATTGCAAGCTCTTAATATCACCATAGGTCTTGCGAACCCTGAGAATTAAGCTGTGGAGCCCCATATTGCACCAAGACAGTGGAACCACGCGCAGGATATCGTTCTGCAACCGTAGCAGACATGGACCCGTTCGAAGAATACGCGACCATCCACAAAGGGTCATTTCGATTCGTCGGAGAACGACGTGATAAAGAAAAGTTGGAATTTATTCTGCGAGGCTCCCCGTCCCACTGACGAGGCGGGGCCGAAGCCTCTGCAAGAATATAAACAATTAACGTCTCGCCCCCCATCGGGGCGCGGTAAAATTATCAAACGTTGAACTGCCCGCGGCTATAATAAGGTTGGTGCGCACTGCTGTAAAGCACAAGTGAAAGCTTTTGGATTCGAAGAATTGCAAGCTCTTATTATCACCACTGGTCCAACGAAACGTGACAATTAAACTGTGCAACCCAATATTGCAACAACACAGAGTGGAACCACGAGCAGGATCTCGTTATGCAACTGTAGCAGAGATGGGCGCGTTCGAAGAATACGCGACCATCCACGAAGGGTATTTCGATTCGTCGGTTGACGACGTGATAAAGAAAAATTGGTATTTGTTCTGCGAGGCTCCCCGACCCACTGGCGAGGCGGGGCCGAAGCCTCCGCAAGAATATAAACAATTTACGTCTCGCCCCTCATCGGGGCGCGGTAACATTATCAAACGTTGACCGGTTCGAGACTATAAAAAGTTTTGGGAGCACTGCTGTAATGCACAAGTGAGAGCTTTTGGATTCGAAGAATTGCAAGCTCTTAATATCACCATAGGTCTTGCGAACCCTGAGAATTAAGCTGTGGAGCCCAATATTGCACCAAGACAGAGTGGAACCACGCGCAGGATATCGTTCTGCAACCGTAGCAGAAATGGACCCGTTCGAAGAATACGCGGCCATCCATAAAGGGTATTTCGATTCGTCGGAGAATGACGTGATAAAGAAAAATTGGAATTTATTCTGCGAGGCTCTCCGTCTCACTGGTGAGACAGGGCCGAAGCCTCCGCAAAAAATAAACAATTATCGTCCCCCTCCTCCTCCAAAAGGTTGGTGCGCACTGCTGTAAAGCACAAGTGAAAGCTTTTGGATTCGAAGAATTGCAAGCTCTTATTATCACCACTGGTCCAGCGAAACGGGACAATTAAGGTGTACAACCCAATATTGCACCAACACAGAGTGGAACCACGCGCAGGATCTCGTTCTGCAACCGTAGCAGAAATGGACCCGTTCGAAGAATACGCGGCCATCCACAAAGGGTCATTTCGATTCTTCGGAGAACGACGTGATAAAGAAAAGTTGGAATTAATTCTGCGAGGCTCTCCGTCTCACTGGTGCGACAGGACCGAAGCCTCCGCAAAAATATAAACAATTATCGTCCCCCTCCTCAACGGGACGCGGTAAAATTATCAAACGTTGACCGGTTCGCGACTATAAAAAGTTTGGGGAGCACTGCTGTACAGCACTAGTGAGAGCTTTTGGATTCGAAGAATTGCAAGCCCTTAATATCACCATAGGTCTTGCGAACCCTGAGAATTAAGCTTCGGAGCCCAATATTGCACCAAGACAGAGTGGAACCACGCGCAGGATATCGTTCTGCAACCGTAGCAGAAATGGACCCGTTCGAAGAATACGCGGCCATCCACAAAGGGTATTTCGATTCGTCGGAGAACGACGTGATAAAGAAAAATTGGAATTTATTCTGCGAGGCTCTCCGTCTCACTGGTGAGACAGGACCGAAGCCTCCGCAAAAATATAAACAATTATCGTCCCCCTCCTCAACGGGACGCGGTAAAATTATCAAACGTTGACCGGTTCGCGACTATAAAAAGTTTGTGAGCACCGCTGTACAGCACAAGAGAGAGCTTTTGGATTCGAAGAATTGCAAGCTCTTAATATCAGCATAGGTCTTGCGAACCCTGAGAATTAAGCTTCGGAGCCCAATATTCCACCAAGACAGAGTGGAACCACGCGCAGGATATCGTTCTGCAACCGTTTCACAGATGGACCGGTTCGAAGAATACGCGACCATCCACAAAGGGTCATTTCGATTCTTCGGAGAACGACGTGATAAAGAAAAGTTGGAATTAATTCTGCGAGGCTCTCCGTCTCACTGGTGAGACAGGACCGAAGCCTCCGCAAAAATATAAACAATTATCGTCCCCCTCCTCAACGGGACGCGGTAAAATTATCAAACGTTGACCGGTTCGCGACTCTAAAAAGTTTGGGGAGCACTGCTGTACAGCACAAGTGAGAGCTTTTGGATTCGAAGAATTGCAAGCTCTTAATATCACCATAGGTCTTGCGAACCCTGAGAATTAAGCTTCGGAGCCCAATATTGCACCAAGACAGAGAGGAACCACGCGCAGGATATCGTTCTGCAACCGTTTCACAGATGGACCGGTTCGAAGAATACGCGACCATCCACAAAGGGTCATTTCGATTCGTCGGAGAACGACGTGATAAAGAAAAGTTGGAATTAATTCTGCGAGGCTCTCCGTCTCACTGGTGAGAAAGGACCGAAGCCTCCGCAAAAATATAAACAATTATCGTCCCCCTCCTCAACGGGACGCGGTAAAATTATCAAACGTTGACCGGTTCGCGACTATAAAAAGTTTGGGGAGCACTGCTGTACAGCACAAGTGAGAGCTTTTGGATTCGAAGAATTGCAAGCTCTTAATATCATTATAGGTCTTGCAAACCCTGAGAATTAAGCTTTGGAGCCCAATATTGCACCAAGACAGAGTGGAACCTCGCGCAGGATATCGTTCTGCAACCGTAGCAGAAATGGACCCGTTCGAAGAATACGCGGCCATCCACAAAGGGTATTTCGATTCGTCGGAGAACGACGTGATAAAGAAAAATTGGAATTTATTCTGCGAGGCTCTCCGTCTCACTGGTGAGACAGGGCCGAAGCCTCCGCAAAAAATAAACAATTATCGTCCCCCTCCTCCTCCAAAAGGTTGGTGCGCACTGCTGTAAAGCACAAGTGAAAGCTTTTGGATTCGAAGAATTGCAAGCTCTTATTATCACCACTGGTCCAGCGAAACGGGACAATTAAGGTGTACAACCCAATATTGCACCAACACAGAGTGGAACCACGCGCAGGATCTCGTTCTGCAACCGTAGCAGAGATGGGCGCGTTCGAAGAATACGCGATCATCCACGAAGGGTATTTCGATTTGTCGGTTGACGACGTGATAAAGAAAAGTTGGTATTTGTTCTGCGAGGCTCCCCGTCCCACTGGCGAGGCGGGGCCGAAGCCTCCGCAAGAATATAAACAATTATCGTCCCCCTCCTCAACGGGACGCGGTAAAATTATCAAACGTTGACCGGTTCGCGACTATAAAAAGTTTGGGGAGCACTGCTGTACAGCACTAGTGAGAGCTTTTGGATTCGAAGAATTGCAAGCTCTTAATATCACCATAGGTCTTGCGAACCCTGAGAATTAAGCTTCGGAGCCCAATATTGCACCAAGACAGAGTGGAACCACGCGCAGGATATCGTTCTGCAACCGTAGCAGAAATGGACCCGTTCGAAGAATACGCGGCCATCCACAAAGGGTATTTCGATTCGTCGGAGAAGGACGTGATAAAGAAAAATTGGAATTTATTCTGCGAGGCTCTCCGTCTCACTGGTGAGACAGGACCGAAGCCTCCGCAAAAATATAAACAATTATCGTCCCCCTCCTCAACGGGACGCGGTAAAATTATCAAACGTTGACCGGTTCGCGACTATAAAAAGTTTGTGAGCACCGCTGTACAGCACAAGAGAGAGCTTTTGGATTCGAAGAATTGCAAGCTCTTAATATCACCATAGGTCTTGCGAACCCTGAGAATTAAGCTTCGGAGCCCAATATTCCACCAAGACAGAGTGGAACCACGCGCAGGATATCGTTCTGCAACCGTTTCACAGATGGACCGGTTCGAAGAATACGCGACCATCCACAAAGGGTCATTTCGATTCTTCGGAGAACGACGTGATAAAGAAAAGTTGGAATTAATTCTGCGAGGCTCTCCGTCTCACTGGTGAGACAGGACCGAAGCCTCCGCAAAAATATAAACAATTATCGTCCCCCTCCTCAACGGGACGCGGTAAAATTATCAAACGTTGACCGGTTCGCGACTCTAAAAAGTTTGGGGAGCACTGCTGTACAGCACAAGTGAGAGCTTTTGGATTCGAAGAATTGCAAGCTCTTAATTTCACCATAGGTCTTGCGAACCCTGAGAATTAAGCTTCGGAGCCCAATATTGCACCAAGACAGAGAGGAACCACGCGCAGGATATCGTTCTGCAACCGTTTCACAGATGGACCGGTTCGAAGAATACGCGACCATCCACAAAGGGTCATTTCGATTCGTCGGAGAACGACGTGATAAAGAAAAGTTGGAATTAATTCTGCGAGGCTCTCCGTCTCACTGGTGAGACAGGACCGAAGCCTCCGCAAAAATATAAACAATTATCGTCCCCCTCCTCAACGGGACGCGGTAAAATTATCAAACGTTGACCGGTTCGCGACTATAAAAAGTTTGGGGAGCACTGCTGTACAGCACAAGTGAGAGCTTTTGGATTCGAAGAATTGCAAGCTCTTAATATCATTATAGGTCTTGCAAACCCTGAGAATTAAGCTTTGGAGCCCAATATTGCACCAAGACAGAGTGGAACCTCGCGCAGGATATCGTTCTGCAACCGTAGCAGAAATGGACCCGTTCGAAGAATACGCGGCCATCCATAAAGGGTATTTCGATTCGTCGGAGAATGACGTGATAAAGAAAAATTGGAATTTATTCTGCGAGGCTCTCCGTCTCACTGGTGAGACAGGGCCGAAGCCTCCGCAAAAAATAAACAATTATCGTCCCCCTCCTCCTCCAAAAGGTTGGTGCGCACTGCTGTAAAGCACAAGTGAAAGCTTTTGGATTCGAAGAATTGCAAGCTCTTATTATCACCACTGGTCCAGCGAAACGGAACAATTAAGGTGTACAACCCAATATTGCACCAACACAGAGTGGAACCACGCGCAGGATCTCGTTCTGCAACCGTAGCAGAGATGGGCGCGTTCGAAGAATACGCGATCATCCACGAAGGGTATTTCGATTCGTCGGTTGACGACGTGATAAAGAAAAGTTGGTATTTGTTCTGCGAGGCTCCCCGTCCCACTGGCGAGGCGGGGCCGAAGCCTCCGCAAGAATATAAACAATTAACGTCTCGCACCTCATCGGGGCGCGGTAAAATTATCAAACGTTGACCGGTTCGCGACTACAAAAATTTTGGGGAGCACTGCTGTAAAGCACAAGTGAGAGCTTTTGGATTCGAAGAATTGCAAGCTCTTAATACCACCATAGGTCTTGCGAACCCTGAGAATTAAGCTGTGGAGCCCAATATTGCACCAAGACAGAGTGGAACAACGCGCAGGACATCGTTCTGCAACCGTTTCACAGATGGACCGGTTCGAAGAATACGCGACCATCCACAAAGGGTCATTTCGATTCGACGGAGAACGACGTGATAAAGAAAAGTTGGAATTTATTCTGCGAGGCTCTCCGTCTCACTGGTGAGACAGGACCGAAGCCTCCGCAAAAATATAAACAATTATCGTCCCCCTCCTCAACGGGACGCGGTAAAATTATCAAACGTTGACCGGTTCGCGACTATAAAAAGTTTGGGGAGCTATGCTGTACAGCACAAGTGAGAGCTTTTGGATTCGAAGAATTGCAAGCTCTTAATATCATCATAGGTCTTGCAAACCCTGAGAATTAAGCTTTGGAGCCCAATATTGCACCAAGACAGAGTGGAACCTCGCGCAGGATATCGTTCTGCAACCGTAGCAGAGATGGACCCGTTCGAAGAATACGCGACCATCCACAAAGGGTCATTTGGATTCGTCGGAGAACGACGTGATAAAGAAAAGTTGGAATTTATTCTGCGAGGCTCTCCGTCTCACTGGTGAGACAGGGCCGAAGCCTCCGAAAAAATATAAACAATTATCGTCCCCGTCCTCAACGGGACGCGGTAAAATTATCAAACGTTGACCGGTTCGCGACTATAAAAAGTTTGGGGAGCACTGCTGTACAGCACAAGTGAGAGCTTTGGGATTCGAAGAATTGCAAGCTCTTAGTATCATCATAGGTCTTGCAAACCCTAAGAATTAAGCTTTGGAGCCCAATATTGCTCCAAGACAGAGTGGAACCTCGCGCAGGATATCGTTCTGCAACCGTAGCAGAAATGGACCCGTTCGAAGAATACGCGGCCATCCACAAAGGGTATTTCGATTCGTCGGAGAACGACGTGATAAAGAAAAATTGGAATTTATTCTGCGAGGCTCTCCGTCTCACTGGTGAGACAGGGCCGAAGCCTCCGCAAAAAATAAACAATTATCGTCCCCCTCCTCCTCCAAAAGGTTGGTGCGCACTGCTGTAAAGCACAAGTGAAAGCTTTTGGATTCGAAGAATTGCAAGCTCTTATTATCACCACTGGTCCACCGAAACGTGACAATTAAGCTGTACAACCCAATATTGCACCATCGCAGAGTGTAACCACGCGCAGGATCTCGTTCTGCAACCATAGCAGAGATGGGCGCGTTCGAAGAATCCGCGATCATCCACGAAGGGTATTTCGATTCGTCGGAGAACGACGTGATAAAGAAAAATTGGAATTTATTCTGCGAGGCTCTCCGTCTCACTGGTGAGACAGGGCCGAAGAGGCCGCAAAAAATAAACAATTATCGTCCCCCTCCTCCTCCAAAAGGTTGGTGCGCACTGCTGTAAAGCACAAGTGAAAGCTTTTGGATTCGAAGAATTGCAAGCTCTTATTATCACCACTGGTCCAGCGAAACGTGACAATTAAGCTGTACAACCCAATATTGCACCAACGGAGAGTGGAACCACGCGCAGGATATCGTTCTGCAACCGTAGCAGAGATGGACCCGTTCGAAGAATACGCGGCCATCCACAAAGGGTATTTCGATTCGTCGGAGAACGACGTGATAAAGAAAAATTGGAATTTATTCTGCGAGGCTCTCCGTCTCACTGGTGAGACAGGACCGAAGCCTCCGCAAAAATATAAACAATTATCGTCCCCCTCCTCAACGGGACGCGGTAAAATTATCAAACGTTGACCGGTTCGCGACTATAAAAAGTTTGTGAGCACCGCTGTACAGCACAAGAGAGAGCTTTTGGATTCGAAGAATTGCAAGCTCTTAATATCAGCATAGGTCTTGCGAACCCTGAGAATTAAGCTTCGGAGCCCAATATTCCACCAAGACAGAGTGGAACCACGCGCAGGATATCGTTCTGCAACCGTTTCACAGATGGACCGGTTCGAAGAATACGCGACCATCCACAAAGGGTCATTTCGATTCTTCGGAGAACGACGTGATAAAGAAAAGTTGGAATTAATTCTGCGAGGCTCTCCGTCTCACTGGTGAGACAGGACCGAAGCCTCCGCAAAAATATAAACAATTATCGTCCCCCTCCTCAACGGGACGCGGTAAAATTATCAAACGTTGACCGGTTCGCGACTCTAAAAAGTTTGGGGAGCACTGCTGTACAGCACAAGTGAGAGCTTTTGGATTCGAAGAATTGCAAGCTCTTAATATCACCATAGGTCTTGCGAACCCTGAGAATTAAGCTTCGGAGCCCAATATTGCACCAAGACAGAGAGGAACCACGCGCAGGATATCGTTCTGCAACCGTTTCACAGATGGACCGGTTCGAAGAATACGCGACCATCCACAAAGGGTCATTTCGATTCGTCGGAGAACGACGTGATAAAGAAAAGTTGGAATTAATTCTGCGAGGCTCTCCGTCTCACTGGTGAGAAAGGACCGAAGCCTCCGCAAAAATATAAACAATTATCGTCCCCCTCCTCAACGGGACGCGGTAAAATTATCAAACGTTGACCGGTTCGCGACTATAAAAAGTTTGGGGAGCACTGCTGTACAGCACAAGTGAGAGCTTTTGGATTCGAAGAATTGCAAGCTCTTAATATCATTATAGGTCTTGCAAACCCTGAGAATTAAGCTTTGGAGCCCAATATTGCACCAAGACAGAGTGGAACCTCGCGCAGGATATCGTTCTGCAACCGTAGCAGAAATGGACCCGTTCGAAGAATACGCGGCCATCCACAAAGGGTATTTCGATTCGTCGGAGAACGACGTGATAAAGAAAAATTGGAATTTATTCTGCGAGGCTCTCCGTCTCACTGGTGAGACAGGGCCGAAGCCTCCGCAAAAAATAAACAATTATCGTCCCCCTCCTCCTCCAAAAGGTTGGTGCGCACTGCTGTAAAGCACAAGTGAAAGCTTTTGGATTCGAAGAATTGCAAGCTCTTATTATCACCACTGGTCCAGCGAAACGGGACAATTAAGGTGTACAACCCAATATTGCACCAACACAGAGTGGAACCACGCGCAGGATCTCGTTCTGCAACCGTAGCAGAGATGGGCGCGTTCGAAGAATACGCGATCATCCACGAAGGGTATTTCGATTTGTCGGTTGACGACGTGATAAAGAAAAGTTGGTATTTGTTCTGCGAGGCTCCCCGTCCCACTGGCGAGGCGGGGCCGAAGCCTCCGCAAGAATATAAACAATTATCGTCCCCCTCCTCAACGGGACGCGGTAAAATTATCAAACGTTGACCGGTTCGCGACTATAAAAAGTTTGGGGAGCACTGCTGTACAGCACTAGTGAGAGCTTTTGGATTCGAAGAATTGCAAGCTCTTAATATCACCATAGGTCTTGCGAACCCTGAGAATTAAGCTTCGGAGCCCAATATTGCACCAAGACAGAGTGGAACCACGCGCAGGATATCGTTCTGCAACCGTAGCAGAAATGGACCCGTTCGAAGAATACGCGGCCATCCACAAAGGGTATTTCGATTCGTCGGAGAAGGACGTGATAAAGAAAAATTGGAATTTATTCTGCGAGGCTCTCCGTCTCACTGGTGAGACAGGACCGAAGCCTCCGCAAAAATATAAACAATTATCGTCCCCCTCCTCAACGGGACGCGGTAAAATTATCAAACGTTGACCGGTTCGCGACTATAAAAAGTTTGTGAGCACCGCTGTACAGCACAAGAGAGAGCTTTTGGATTCGAAGAATTGCAAGCTCTTAATATCACCATAGGTCTTGCGAACCCTGAGAATTAAGCTTCGGAGCCCAATATTCCACCAAGACAGAGTGGAACCACGCGCAGGATATCGTTCTGCAACCGTTTCACAGATGGACCGGTTCGAAGAATACGCGACCATCCACAAAGGGTCATTTCGATTCTTCGGAGAACGACGTGATAAAGAAAAGTTGGAATTAATTCTGCGAGGCTCTCCGTCTCACTGGTGAGACAGGACCGAAGCCTCCGCAAAAATATAAACAATTATCGTCCCCCTCCTCAACGGGACGCGGTAAAATTATCAAACGTTGACCGGTTCGCGACTCTAAAAAGTTTGGGGAGCACTGCTGTACAGCACAAGTGAGAGCTTTTGGATTCGAAGAATTGCAAGCTCTTAATTTCACCATAGGTCTTGCGAACCCTGAGAATTAAGCTTCGGAGCCCAATATTGCACCAAGACAGAGAGGAACCACGCGCAGGATATCGTTCTGCAACCGTTTCACAGATGGACCGGTTCGAAGAATACGCGACCATCCACAAAGGGTCATTTCGATTCGTCGGAGAACGACGTGATAAAGAAAAGTTGGAATTAATTCTGCGAGGCTCTCCGTCTCACTGGTGAGACAGGACCGAAGCCTCCGCAAAAATATAAACAATTATCGTCCCCCTCCTCAACGGGACGCGGTAAAATTATCAAACGTTGACCGGTTCGCGACTATAAAAAGTTTGGGGAGCACTGCTGTACAGCACAAGTGAGAGCTTTTGGATTCGAAGAATTGCAAGCTCTTAATATCATTATAGGTCTTGCAAACCCTGAGAATTAAGCTTTGGAGCCCAATATTGCACCAAGACAGAGTGGAACCTCGCGCAGGATATCGTTCTGCAACCGTAGCAGAAATGGACCCGTTCGAAGAATACGCGGCCATCCATAAAGGGTATTTCGATTCGTCGGAGAATGACGTGATAAAGAAAAATTGGAATTTATTCTGCGAGGCTCTCCGTCTCACTGGTGAGACAGGGCCGAAGCCTCCGCAAAAAATAAACAATTATCGTCCCCCTCCTCCTCCAAAAGGTTGGTGCGCACTGCTGTAAAGCACAAGTGAAAGCTTTTGGATTCGAAGAATTGCAAGCTCTTATTATCACCACTGGTCCAGCGAAACGGAACAATTAAGGTGTACAACCCAATATTGCACCAACACAGAGTGGAACCACGCGCAGGATCTCGTTCTGCAACCGTAGCAGAGATGGGCGCGTTCGAAGAATACGCGATCATCCACGAAGGGTATTTCGATTCGTCGGTTGACGACGTGATAAAGAAAAGTTGGTATTTGTTCTGCGAGGCTCCCCGTCCCACTGGCGAGGCGGGGCCGAAGCCTCCGCAAGAATATAAACAATTAACGTCTCGCACCTCATCGGGGCGCGGTAAAATTATCAAACGTTGACCGGTTCGCGACTACAAAAATTTTGGGGAGCACTGCTGTAAAGCACAAGTGAGAGCTTTTGGATTCGAAGAATTGCAAGCTCTTAATACCACCATAGGTCTTGCGAACCCTGAGAATTAAGCTGTGGAGCCCAATATTGCACCAAGACAGAGTGGAACAACGCGCAGGACATCGTTCTGCAACCGTTTCACAGATGGACCGGTTCGAAGAATACGCGACCATCCACAAAGGGTCATTTCGATTCGACGGAGAACGACGTGATAAAGAAAAGTTGGAATTTATTCTGCGAGGCTCTCCGTCTCACTGGTGAGACAGGACCGAAGCCTCCGCAAAAATATAAACAATTATCGTCCCCCTCCTCAACGGGACGCGGTAAAATTATCAAACGTTGACCGGTTCGCGACTATAAAAAGTTTGGGGAGCTATGCTGTACAGCACAAGTGAGAGCTTTTGGATTCGAAGAATTGCAAGCTCTTAATATCATCATAGGTCTTGCAAACCCTGAGAATTAAGCTTTGGAGCCCAATATTGCACCAAGACAGAGTGGAACCTCGCGCAGGATATCGTTCTGCAACCGTAGCAGAGATGGACCCGTTCGAAGAATACGCGACCATCCACAAAGGGTCATTTGGATTCGTCGGAGAACGACGTGATAAAGAAAAGTTGGAATTTATTCTGCGAGGCTCTCCGTCTCACTGGTGAGACAGGGCCGAAGCCTCCGAAAAAATATAAACAATTATCGTCCCCGTCCTCAACGGGACGCGGTAAAATTATCAAACGTTGACCGGTTCGCGACTATAAAAAGTTTGGGGAGCACTGCTGTACAGCACAAGTGAGAGCTTTGGGATTCGAAGAATTGCAAGCTCTTAGTATCATCATAGGTCTTGCAAACCCTAAGAATTAAGCTTTGGAGCCCAATATTGCTCCAAGACAGAGTGGAACCTCGCGCAGGATATCGTTCTGCAACCGTAGCAGAAATGGACCCGTTCGAAGAATACGCGGCCATCCACAAAGGGTATTTCGATTCGTCGGAGAACGACGTGATAAAGAAAAATTGGAATTTATTCTGCGAGGCTCTCCGTCTCACTGGTGAGACAGGGCCGAAGCCTCCGCAAAAAATAAACAATTATCGTCCCCCTCCTCCTCCAAAAGGTTGGTGCGCACTGCTGTAAAGCACAAGTGAAAGCTTTTGGATTCGAAGAATTGCAAGCTCTTATTATCACCACTGGTCCACCGAAACGTGACAATTAAGCTGTACAACCCAATATTGCACCATCGCAGAGTGTAACCACGCGCAGGATCTCGTTCTGCAACCATAGCAGAGATGGGCGCGTTCGAAGAATCCGCGATCATCCACGAAGGGTATTTCGATTCGTCGGAGAACGACGTGATAAAGAAAAATTGGAATTTATTCTGCGAGGCTCTCCGTCTCACTGGTGAGACAGGGCCGAAGAGGCCGCAAAAAATAAACAATTATCGTCCCCCTCCTCCTCCAAAAGGTTGGTGCGCACTGCTGTAAAGCACAAGTGAAAGCTTTTGGATTCGAAGAATTGCAAGCTCTTATTATCACCACTGGTCCAGCGAAACGTGACAATTAAGCTGTACAACCCAATATTGCACCAACGGAGAGTGGAACCACGCGCAGGATATCGTTCTGCAACCGTAGCAGAGATGGACCCGTTCGAAGAATACGCGACAATCCACAAAGGGTCATTTCGATTCGTCGGAGAACGACGTGATAAAGAAAAGTTAGAATTTATTCTGCGAGGCTCTCCGTCTCACTGGTGAGACAGGGCCGAAGCCTCCGCAAAAAATAAACAATTATCGTCCCCCTCCTCAACGGGACGCGGTAAAATTATCAGACGTTGACCGGTTCGCGACTATAAAAAGTTTGTGAGCACCGCTGTACAGCACAAGAGAGAGCTTTTGGATTCGAAGAATTGCAAGCTATTAATATCACCATAGGTCTTGCGAACCCTGAGAATTAAGCTTCGGAGCCCAATATTCCACCAAGACAGAGTGGAACCACGCGCAGGATATCGTTCTGCAACCGTTTCACAGATGGACCGGTTCGAAGAATACGCGACCATCCACAAAGGGTCATTTCGATTCTTCGGAGAACGACGTGATAAAGAAAAGTTGGAATTTATTCTGCGAGGCTCTCCGTCTCACTGGTGAGACAGGGCCGAAGACGCCGCAAAAATATAAACAATTATCGTCCCCCTCCTCAACGGGACGCGGTAAAATTATCAAACGTTGACCGGTTCGCGACTATAAAAAGTTTGGGGAGCACTGCTGTACAGCACAAGTGAGAGCTTTTGGATTCGAAGAATTGCAAGCTCTTAATATCATTATAGGTCTTGCAAACCCTGAGAATTAAGCTTTGGAGCCCAATATTGCACCAAGACAGAGTGGAACCTCGCGCAGGATATCGTTCTGCAACCGTAGCAGAAATGGACCCGTTCGAAGAATACGCGGCCATCCACAAAGGGTATTTCGATTCGTCGGAGAACGACGTGATAAAGAAAAATTGGAATTTATTCTGCGAGGCTCTCCGTCTCACTGGTGAGACAGGGCCGAAGCCTCCGCAAAAAATAAACAATTATCGTCCCCCTCCTCCTCCAAAAGGTTGGTGCGCACTGCTGTAAAGCACAAGTGAAAGCTTTTGGATTCGAAGAATTGCAAGCTCTTATTATCACCACTGGTCCAGCGAAACGGGACAATTAAGGTGTACAACCCAATATAGCACCAACACAGAGTGGAACCACGCGCAGGATCTCGTTCTGCAACCGTAGCAAAGATGGGCGCGTTCGAAGAATACGCGATCATCCACGAAGGGTATTTCGATTCGTCGGTTGACGACGTGATAAAGAAAAGTTGGTATTTGTTCTGCGAGGCTCCCCGTCCCACTGGCGAGGCGGGGCCGAAGCCTCCGCAAGAATATAAACAATTAACGTCTCGCACCTCATCGGGGCGCGGTAAAATTATCAAACGTTGACCGGTTCGCGACTATAAAAATTTTGGGGAGCACTGCTGTAAAGCACAAGTGAGAGCTTTTGCATTCGAAGAATTGCAAGCTCTTAATATCATTATAGGTCTTGCAAACCCTGAGAATTAAGCTTTGGAGCCCAATATTGCACCAAGACAGAGTGGAACCTCGCGCAGGATATCGTTCTGCAACCGTAGCAGAAATGGACCCGTTCGAAGAATACGCGGCCATCCACAAAGGGTATTTCGATTCGTCGGAGAACGACGTGATAAAGAAAAATTGGAATTTATTCTGCGAGGCTCTCCGTCTCACTGGTGAGACAGGGCCGAAGCCTCCGCAAAAAATAAACAATTATCGTCCCCCTCCTCCTCCAAAAGGTTGGTGCGCACTGCTGTAAAGCACAAGTGAAAGCTTTTGGATTCGAAGAATTGCAAGCTCTTATTATCACCACTGGTCCACCGAAACGTGACAATTAAGCTGTACAACCCAATATTGCACCATCGCAGAGTGTAACCACGCGCAGGATCTCGTTCTGCAACCATAGCAGAGATGGGCGCGTTCGAAGAATCCGCGATCATCCACGAAGGGTATTTCGATTCGTCGGAGAACGACGTGATAAAGAAAAATTGGAATTTATTCTGCGAGGCTCTCCGTCTCACTGGTGAGACAGGGCCGAAGAGGCCGCAAAAAATAAACAATTATCGTCCCCCTCCTCCTCCAAAAGGTTGGTGCGCACTGCTGTAAAGCACAAGTGAAAGCTTTTGGATTCGAAGAATTGCAAGCTCTTATTATCACCACTGGTCCAGCGAAACGTGACAATTAAGCTGTACAACCCAATATTGCACCAACGGAGAGTGGAACCACGCGCAGGATATCGTTCTGCAACCGTAGCAGAGATGGATCCGTTCGAAGAATACGCGACAATCCACAAAGGGTCATTTCGATTCGTCGGAGAACGACGTGATAAAGAAAAGTTAGAATTTATTCTGCGAGGCTCTCCGTCTCACTGGTGAGACAGGGCCGAAGCCTCCGCAAAAAATAAACAATTATCGTCCCCCTCCTCAACGGGACGCGGTAAAATTATCAGACGTTGACCGGTTCGCGACTATAAAAAGTTTGTGAGCACCGCTGTACAGCACAAGAGCACAAGCTCTTAATATCATCATAGGTCTTGCAAACCCTGAGAATTAAGCTTTGGAGCCCAATATTGCACCAAGACAGAGTGGAACCTCGCGCAGGATATCGTTCTGCAACCGTAGCAGAAATGGACCCGTTCGAAGAATACGCGGCCATCCACAAAGGGTATTTCGATTCGTCGGAGAACGACGTGATAAAGAAAAATTGGAATTTATTCTGCGAGGCTCTCCGTCTCACTGGTGAGACAGGGCCGAAGACGCCGCAAAAAATAAACAATTATCGTCCCCCTCCTCCTCCAACAGGTTGGTGCGCACTCCTGTAAAGCACAAGTGAAAGCTTTTTGATTCGAAGAATTGCATGCTCTTATTATCACCACTGGTCCACCGAAACGTGACAATTAAGCTGTACAACCCAATATTGCACCATCGCAGAGTGGAACCACGCGCAGGATCTCGTTCTGCAACCGTAGCAGAGATGGGCGCGTTCGAAGAATCCGCGATCATCCACGAAGGGTATTTCGATTCGTCGGTTGACGACGTGATAAAGAAAAGTTGGTATTTGTTCTGCGAGGCTCCCCGTCCCACTGGCGAAGCGGGGCCGAAGCCTCCGCAAGAATATAAACAATTAACGTCTCGCCCCTCATCGGGGCGCGGTAAAATTATCAAACGTTGACCGGTTCGCGACTATAAAAAGTTTGGGGAGCACTGCTGTACAGCACAAGTGACAGCTTTTGGATTCGAAGAATTGCAAGCTCTTAATATCATCATAGGTCTTGCAAACCCTGAGAATTAAGCTTTGGAGACCAATATTGCACCAAGACAGAGTGGAACCTCGCGCAGGATATCGTTCTGCAACCGTAGCAGAAATGGACCCGTTCGAAGAATACGCGGCCATCCACAAAGGGTATTTCGATTCGTCGGAGAACGACGTGATAAAGAAAAATTGGAATTTATTCTGCGAGGCTCTCCGTCTCACTGGTGAGACAGGGCCGAAGCCGCCGCAAAAAATAAACAATTATCGTCCCCCTCCTCCTCCAACAGGTTGGTGCGCACTGCTGTAAAGCACAAGTGAAAGCTTTTTGATTCGAAGAATTGCAAGCTCTTATTATCACCACTGGTCCAGCGAAACGTGACAATTAAGCTTCGGAGCCCAATATTGCACCAAGACAGAGTGGAACCACGCGCAGGATATCGTTCTGCAACCGTTTCACAGATGGACCGGTTCGAAGAATACGCGACCATCCACAAAGGGTCATTTCGATTCGTCGGAGAACGACGTGATAAAGAAAAGTTGGAATTTATTCTGCGAGGCTCTCCGTCTCACTGGTGAGACAGGGCCGAAGCCTCCGCAAAAATATAAACAATTATCGTCCCCCTCCTCAACGGGACGCGGTAAAATTATCAAACGTTGACCGGTTCGCGACTATAAAAAGTTTGGGGAGCACTGCTGTACAGCACAAGTGAGAGCTTTTGGATTCGAAGAATTGCAAGCTCTTAATATCATCATAGGTCTTGCGAATCCTGAGAATTAAGCTTCAGAGCCCAATATTTCACCAAGACAGAGTGGAACCACGCGCAGGATATCGTTCTGCAACCGTAGCAGAAATGGACCCGTTCGAAGAATACGCGGCCATCCACAAAGGGTATTTCGATTCGTCGGAGAACGACGTGATAAAGAAAAATTGGAATTTATTCTGCGAGGCTCTCCGTCTCACTGGTGAGACAGGGCCGAAGACGCCGCAAAAAATAAACAATTATCGTCCCCCTCCTCCTCCAAAAGGTTGGTGCGCACTGCTGTAAAGCACAAGTGAAAGCTTTTGGATTCGAAGAATTGCAAGCTCTTATTATCACCACTGGTCCAGCGAAACGTGACAATTAAGCTGTACATCCCAATATTGCACCAACGCAGAGTGGAACCACGCGCAGGATCTCGTCCTGCAACCGTAGCAGAGATGGGCGCGTTCGAAGAATCCGCGATCATCCACGAAGTGTATTTCGATTCGTCGGTTGACGATGTGATAAAGAAAAGTTGGTATTTGTTCTGCGAGGCTCCCCGTCCCACTGGCGAGGCGGGGCCGAAGCCTCCGCAAGAATATAAACAATTAACGTCTCGCCCCTCATCGGGGCGCGGTAACATTATCAAACGTTGACCGGTTCGCAGCTATAAAAAGTTTGGGGAGCACTGCTGTACAGCACAAGAGAGAGCTTTTGGATTAGAAGAATTGCAAGCTCTTAATATCACCATAGATCTTGCAAACCCTGAGAATTAAGCTTTGGAGCCCAATATTGCACCAAGACAGAGTGGAACCTCGCGCAGGATATCGTTCTGCAACCGTAGCAGAAATGGACCCGTTCAAAGAATACGCGGCCATCCACAAAGGGTATTTCGATTCGTCGGAGAACGACGTGATAAAGAAAAATTGGAATTTATTCTGCGAGGCTCTCCGTCTCACTGGTGAGACAGGGCCGAAGCCGCCGCAAAAAATAAACAATTATCGTCCCCCTCCTCCTCCAACAGGTTGGTGCGCACTGCTGTAAAGCACAAGTGAAAGCTTTTTGATTCGAAGAATTGCAAGCTCTTATTATCACCACTGGTCCAGCGAAACGTGACAATTAAGCTTCGGAGCCCAATATTGCACCAAGACAGAGTGGAACCACGCGCAGGATATCGTTCCGCAACCGTTTCACAGATGGACCGGTTCGAAGAATACGCGATCATCCACGAAGGGTATTTCGATTCGTCGGTTGACGACGTGATAAAGAAAAGTTGGTATTTGTTCTGCGAGGCTCTCCGTCTCACTGGTGAGACAGGACCGAAGCCTCCGCAAAAATATAAACAATTATCGTCCCCCTCCTCAACGGGACGCGGTAAAATTATCAAACGTTGACCGATTCGCGACTATAAAAAGTTTGGGGAGCACTGCTGTAAAGCACAAGTGAAAGCTTTTTGATTCGAAGAATTGCATGCTCTTATTATCACCACTGGTCCACCGCAACGTGACAATTAAGCTGTACAACCCAATATTGCACCAACGGAGAGTGGAACCACGCGCAGGATATCGCTCTGCAACCGTAGCAGAGATGGACCCGTTCGAAGAATACGCGACCATCCACAAAGGGTCATTTCGATTCGTCGGAGAACGACGTGATAAAGAAAAGTTAGAATTTATTCTGCGAGGCTCTCCGTCTCACTGGTGAGACTGGACCGAAGCCTCCGCAAAAATATAAACAATTATCGTCCCCCTCCTCAACGGGACGCGGTAAAATTATCAAACGTTGACCGGTTCGCGACTATAAAAAGTTTGTGAGCACTGCTGTACAGCGCAAGAGAGAGCTTTTGGATTCGAAGAATTGCAAGCTCTTAATATCACCATAGGTCTTGCGAACCCTGAGAATTAAGCTTCGGAGCCCAATATTGCACCAAGACAGAGTGGAACCACGCGCAGGATATCGTTCTGCAACCGTTTCACAGATGGACCGGTTCGAAGAATACGCGACCATCCACAAAGGGTCATTTCGATTCGTCGGAGAACGACGTGATAAAGAAAAGTTGGAATTTATTCTGCGAGGCTCTCCGTCTCACTGGTGAGACAGGACCGAAGCCTCCGAAAAAATATAAACAATTATCGTCCCGCTCCTCAACGGGACGCGGTAAAATTATCAAACGTTGACCGGTTCGCGACTATAAAAAGTTTGGGGAGCACTGCTGTACAGCACAAGTGAGAGCTTTTGGATTCGAAGAATTGCATGCTCTTAATATCATCATAGGTCTTGCAAACCCTGAGAATTAAGCTTTGGAGCCCAATATTGCACCAAGACAGAGTGGAACCTCGCGCAGGATATCGTTCTGCAACCGTAGCAGAAATGGACCCGTTCGAAGAATACGCGGCCATCCACAAAGGGTATTTCGATTCGTCGGAGAACGACGTGATAAAGAAAAATTGGAATTTATTCTGCGAGGCTCTCCGTCTCACTGGTGAGACAGGGCCGAAGCCTCCGCAAAAAATAAACAATTATCGTCCCCCTCCTCCTCCAAAAGGTTGGTGCGCACTGCTGTAAAGCACAAGTGAAAGCTTTTGGATTCGAAGAATTGCAAGCTCTTATTATCACCACTGGTCCACCGAAACGTGACAATTAAGCTGTACAACCCAATATTGCACCATCGCAGAGTGTAACCACGCGCAGGATCTCGTTCTGCAACCATAGCAGAGATGGGCGCGTTCGAAGAATCCGCGATCATCCACGAAGGGTATTTCGATTCGTCGGAGAACGACGTGATAAAGAAAAATTGGAATTTATTCTGCGAGGCTCTCCGTCTCACTGGTGAGACAGGGCCGAAGCCTCCGCAAAAAATAAACAATTATCGTCCCCCTCCTCCTCCAAAAGGTTGGTGCGCACTGCTGTAAAGCACAAGTGAAAGCTTTTGGATTCGAAGAATTGCAAGCTCTTATTATCACCACTGGTCCAGCGAAACGTGACAATTAAGCTGTACATCCCAATATTGCACCAACGCAGAGTGGAACCACGCGCAGGATCTCGTTCTGCAACCGTAGCAGAGATGGGCGCGTTCGAAGAATCCGCGATCATCCACGAAGGGTATTTCGATTCGTCGGTTGACGACGTGATAAAGAAAAGTTGGAATTTATTCTGCGAGGCTCTCCGTCTCACTGGTGAGACTGGACCGAAGCCTCCCCAGAAATATAAACAATTATCGTCCCCCTCCTCAACGGGACGCGGTAAAATTATCAAACGTTGACCGGTTCGCGACTATAAAAAGTTTGTGAGCACTGCTGTACAGCGCAAGAGAGAGATTTTGGATTCGAAGAATTGCAAGCTCTTAATATCACCATAGGTCTTGCGAACCCTGAGAATTAAGCTTCGGAGCCCAATATTGCACCAAGACAGAGTGGAACCACGCGCAGGATATCGTTCTGCAACCGTTTCACAGATGGACCGGTTCGAAGAATACGCGACCATCCACAAAGGGTCATTTCGATTCGTCGGAGAACGACGTGATAAAGAAAAGTTGGAATTTATTCTGTGAGGCTCTCCGTCTCACTGGTGAGACAGGACCGAAGCCTCCGCAAAAATATAAACAATTATCGTCCCGCTCCTCAACGGGACGCGGTAAAATTATCAAACGTTGACCGGTTCGCGACTATAAAAAGTTTGGGGAGCACTGCTGTACAGCACAAGTGAGAGCTTTTGGATTCGAAGAATTGCAAGCTCTTAATATCATCATAGGTCTTGCAAACCCTGAGAATTAAGCTTTGGAGCCCAATATTGCACCAAGACAGAGTGGAACCTCGCGCAGGATATCGTTCTGCAACCGTAGCAGAAATGGACCCGTTCGAAGAATACGCGGCCATCCACAAAGGGTATTTCGATTCGTCGGAGAACGACGTGATAAAGAAAAATTGGAATTTATTCTGCGAGGCTCTCCGTCTCACTGGTGAGACAGGGCCGAAGACGCCGCAAAAAATAAACAATTATCGTCCCCCTCCTCCTCCAACAGGTTGGTGCGCACTCCTGTAAAGCACAAGTGAAAGCTTTTTGATTCGAAGAATTGCATGCTCTTATTATCACCACTGGTCCACCGAAACGTGACAATTAAGCTGTACAACCCAATATTGCACCATCGCAGAGTGGAACCACGCGCAGGATCTCGTTCTGCAACCGTAGCAGAGATGGGCGCGTTCGAAGAATCCGCGATCATCCACGAAGGGTATTTCGATTCGTCGGTTGACGACGTGATAAAGAAAAGTTGGTATTTGTTCTGCGAGGCTCCCCGTCCCACTGGCGAGGCGGGGCCGAAGCCTCCGCAAGAATATAAACAATTAACGTCTCGCCCCTCATCGGGTCGCGGTAAAATTATCAAACGTTGACCGGTTCGCGACTATAAAAAGTTTGGGGAGCACTGCTGTAAAGCACAAGTGAGAGCTTTTGGATTCGAAGAATTGCAAGCTCTTAATATCACCATAGGTCTTGCGAACCCTGAGAATTAAGCTGTGGAGCCCAATATTGCACCAAGACAGAGTGGAACCACGCGCAGGACATCGTTCTGCAACCGTAGCAGAGATGGACCCGTTCGAAGAATACGCGACCATCCACAATGGGTCATTTCGATTCGTCGGAGAACGACGTGATAAAGAAAAATTGTAATTTATTCTGCGAGGCTCCCCGTCCCACTGACGAGGCGGGGCCGAAGCCTCCGCAAGAATATAAACAATTAACGTCTCGCAACTCATCGGGGCGCGGTAAAATTATCAAACGTTGACCGGTTCGCAGCTATAAAAAGTTTGGGGAGCACTGCTGTACAGCACAAGAGAGAGCTTTTGGATTAGAAGAATTGCAAGCTCTTAATATCACCATAGATCTTGCAAACCCTGAGAATTAAGCTTTGGAGCCCAATATTGCACCAAGACAGAGTGGAACCTCGCGCAGGATATCGTTCTGCAACCGTAGCAGAAATGGACCCGTTCGAAGAATACGCGGCCATCCACAAAGGGTATTTCGATTCGTCGGATAACGACGTGATAAAGAAAAATTGGAATTTATTCTGCGAGGCTCTCCGTCTCACTGGTGAGACAGGGCCGAAGCCGCCGCAAAAAATAAACAATTATTGTCCCCCTCCTCCTCCAACAGGTTGGTGCGCACTGCTGTAAAGCACAAGTGAAAGCTTTTTGATTCGAAGAATTGCAAGCTCCTATTATCACCACTGGTCCAGCGAAACGTGACAATTAAGCTTCGGAGCCCAATATTGCACCAAGACAGAGTGGAACCACGCGCAGGATATCGTTCTGCAACCGTTTCACAGATGGACCGGTTCGAAGAATACGCGATCATCCACGAAGGGTATTTCGATTCGTCGGTTTACGACGTGATAAAGAAAAGTTGGTATTTGTTCTGCGAGGCTCTCCGTCTCACTGGTGAGACAGGACCGAAGCCTCCGCAAAAATATAAACAATTATCGTCCCCCTCCTCAACGGGACGCGGTAAAATTATCAAACGTTGACCGGTTCGCGACTATAAAAAGTTTGGGGAGCACTGCTGTAAAGCACAAGTGCGAGCTTTTGGATTCGAAGAATTGCAAGCTCTTAATATCACCATAGGTCTTGCGAACCCTGAGAATTAAGCTTCAGAGCCCAATATTGCACCAAGACAGAGTGGAACCACGCGCAGGATATCGTTCTGCAACCGTTTCACAGATGGACCGGTTCGAAGAATACGCGACCATCCACAAAGGGTCATTTCGATTCGTCGGAGAACGACGTGATAAAGAAAAGTTGGAATTTATTCTGCGAGGCTCTCCGTCTCACTGGTGAGACAGGGCCGAAGCCTCCGAAAAAATATAAACAATTATCGTCCCCGTCCTCAACGGGACGCGGTAAAATTATCAAACGTTGACCGGTTCGCGACTATAAAAAGTTTGGGGAGCACTGCTGTACAGCACAAGTGAGAGCTTTGGGATTCGAAGAATTGCAAGCTCTTAGTATCATCATAGGTCTTGCAAACCCTAAGAATTAAGCTTTGGAGCCCAATATTGCTCCAAGACAGAGTGGAACCTCGCGCAGGATATCGTTCTGCAACCGTAGCAGAAATGGACCCGTTCGAAGAATACGCGGCCATCCACAAAGGGTATTTCGATTCGTCGGAGAACGACGTGATAAAGAAAAATTGGAATTTATTCTGCGAGGCTCTCCGTCTCACTGGTGAGACAGGGCCGAAGCCTCCGCAAAAAATAAACAATTATCGTCCCCCTCCTCCTCCAAAAGGTTGGTGCGCACTGCTGTAAAGCACAAGTGAAAGCTTTTGGATTCGAAGAATTGCAAGCTCTTATTATCACCACTGGTCCACCGAAACGTGACAATTAAGCTGTACAACCCAATATTGCACCATCGCAGAGTGTAACCACGCGCAGGATCTCGTTCTGCAACCATAGCAGAGATGGGCGCGTTCGAAGAATCCGCGATCATCCACGAAGGGTATATCGATTCGTCGGAGAACGACGTGATAAAGAAAAATTGGAATTTATACTGCGAGGCTCTCCGTCTCACTGGTGAGACAGGGCCGAAGAGGCCGCAAAAAATAAACAATTATCGTCCCCCTCCTCCTCCAAAAGGTTGGTGCGCACTGCTGTAAAGCACAAGTGAAAGCTTTTGGATTCGAAGAATTGCAAGCTCTTATTATCACCACTGGTCCAGCGAAACGTGACAATTAAGCTGTACAACCCAATATTGCACCAACGGAGAGTGGAACCACGCGCAGGATATCGTTCTGCAACCGTAGCAGAGATGGACCCGTTCGAAGAATACGCGACAATCCACAAAGGGTCATTTCGATTCGTCGGAGAACGACGTGATAAAGAAAAGTTAGAATTTATTCTGCGAGGCTCTCCGTCTCACTGGTGAGACAGGGCCGAAGCCTCCGCAAAAAATAAACAATTATCGTCCCCCTCCTCAACGGGACGCGGTAAAATTATCAGACGTTGACCGGTTCGCGACTATAAAAAGTTTGTGAGCACCGCTGTACAGCACAAGAGAGAGCTTTTGGATTCGAAGAATTGCAAGCTATTAATATCACCATAGGTCTTGCGAACCCTGAGAATTAAGCTTCGGAGCCCAATATTCCACCAAGACAGAGTGGAACCACGCGCAGGATATCGTTCTGCAACCGTTTCACAGATGGACCGGTTCGAAGAATACGCGACCATCCACAAAGGGTCATTTCGATTCTTCGGAGAACGACGTGATAAAGAAAAGTTGGAATTTATTCTGCGAGGCTCTCCGTCTCACTGGTGAGACAGGGCCGAAGACGCCGCAAAAATATAAACAATTATCGTCCCCCTCCTCAACGGGACGCGGTAAAATTATCAAACGTTGACCGGTTCGCGACTATAAAAAGTTTGGGGAGCACTGCTGTACAGCACAAGTGAGAGCTTTTGGATTCGAAGAATTGCAAGCTCTTAATATCATTATAGGTCTTGCAAACCCTGAGAATTAAGCTTTGGAGCCCAATATTGCACCAAGACAGAGTGGAACCTCGCGCAGGATATCGTTCTGCAACCGTAGCAGAAATGGACCCGTTCGAAGAATACGCGGCCATCCACAAAGGGTATTTCGATTCGTCGGAGAACGACGTGATAAAGAAAAATTGGAATTTATTCTGCGAGGCTCTCCGTCTCACTGGTGAGACAGGGCCGAAGCCTCCGCAAAAAATAAACAATTATCGTCCCCCTCCTCCTCCAAAAGGTTGGTGCGCACTGCTGTAAAGCACAAGTGAAAGCTTTTGGATTCGAAGAATTGCAAGCTCTTATTATCACCACTGGTCCAGCGAAACGGGACAATTAAGGTGTACAACCCAATATAGCACCAACACAGAGTGGAACCACGCGCAGGATCTCGTTCTGCAACCGTAGCAAAGATGGGCGCGTTCGAAGAATACGCGATCATCCACGAAGGGTATTTCGATTCGTCGGTTGACGACGTGATAAAGAAAAGTTGGTATTTGTTCTGCGAGGCTCCCCGTCCCACTGGCGAGGCGGGGCCGAAGCCTCCGCAAGAATATAAACAATTAACGTCTCGCACCTCATCGGGGCGCGGTAAAATTATCAAACGTTGACCGGTTCGCGACTATAAAAATTTTGGGGAGCACTGCTGTAAAGCACAAGTGAGAGCTTTTGCATTCGAAGAATTGCAAGCTCTTAATATCATTATAGGTCTTGCAAACCCTGAGAATTAAGCTTTGGAGCCCAATATTGCACCAAGACAGAGTGGAACCTCGCGCAGGATATCGTTCTGCAACCGTAGCAGAAATGGACCCGTTCGAAGAATACGCGGCCATCCACAAAGGGTATTTCGATTCGTCGGAGAACGACGTGATAAAGAAAAATTGGAATTTATTCTGCGAGGCTCTCCGTCTCACTGGTGAGACAGGGCCGAAGCCTCCGCAAAAAATAAACAATTATCGTCCCCCTCCTCCTCCAAAAGGTTGGTGCGCACTGCTGTAAAGCACAAGTGAAAGCTTTTGGATTCGAAGAATTGCAAGCTCTTATTATCACCACTGGTCCACCGAAACGTGACAATTAAGCTGTACAACCCAATATTGCACCATCGCAGAGTGTAACCACGCGCAGGATCTCGTTCTGCAACCATAGCAGAGATGGGCGCGTTCGAAGAATCCGCGATCATCCACGAAGGGTATTTCGATTCGTCGGAGAACGACGTGATAAAGAAAAATTGGAATTTATTCTGCGAGGCTCTCCGTCTCACTGGTGAGACAGGGCCGAAGAGGCCGCAAAAAATAAACAATTATCGTCCCCCTCCTCCTCCAAAAGGTTGGTGCGCACTGCTGTAAAGCACAAGTGAAAGCTTTTGGATTCGAAGAATTGCAAGCTCTTATTATCACCACTGGTCCAGCGAAACGTGACAATTAAGCTGTACAACCCAATATTGCACCAACGGAGAGTGGAACCACGCGCAGGATATCGTTCTGCAACCGTAGCAGAGATGGATCCGTTCGAAGAATACGCGACAATCCACAAAGGGTCATTTCGATTCGTCGGAGAACGACGTGATAAAGAAAAGTTAGAATTTATTCTGCGAGGCTCTCCGTCTCACTGGTGAGACAGGGCCGAAGCCTCCGCAAAAAATAAACAATTATCGTCCCCCTCCTCAACGGGACGCGGTAAAATTATCAGACGTTGACCGGTTCGCGACTATAAAAAGTTTGTGAGCACCGCTGTACAGCACAAGAGCACAAGCTCTTAATATCATCATAGGTCTTGCAAACCCTGAGAATTAAGCTTTGGAGCCCAATATTGCACCAAGACAGAGTGGAACCTCGCGCAGGATATCGTTCTGCAACCGTAGCAGAAATGGACCCGTTCGAAGAATACGCGGCCATCCACAAAGGGTATTTCGATTCGTCGGAGAACGACGTGATAAAGAAAAATTGGAATTTATTCTGCGAGGCTCTCCGTCTCACTGGTGAGACAGGGCCGAAGACGCCGCAAAAAATAAACAATTATCGTCCCCCTCCTCCTCCAACAGGTTGGTGCGCACTCCTGTAAAGCACAAGTGAAAGCTTTTTGATTCGAAGAATTGCATGCTCTTATTATCACCACTGGTCCACCGAAACGTGACAATTAAGCTGTACAACCCAATATTGCACCATCGCAGAGTGGAACCACGCGCAGGATCTCGTTCTGCAACCGTAGCAGAGATGGGCGCGTTCGAAGAATCCGCGATCATCCACGAAGGGTATTTCGATTCGTCGGTTGACGACGTGATAAAGAAAAGTTGGTATTTGTTCTGCGAGGCTCCCCGTCCCACTGGCGAAGCGGGGCCGAAGCCTCCGCAAGAATATAAACAATTAACGTCTCGCCCCTCATCGGGGCGCGGTAAAATTATCAAACGTTGACCGGTTCGCGACTATAAAAAGTTTGGGGAGCACTGCTGTACAGCACAAGTGACAGCTTTTGGATTCGAAGAATTGCAAGCTCTTAATATCATCATAGGTCTTGCAAACCCTGAGAATTAAGCTTTGGAGACCAATATTGCACCAAGACAGAGTGGAACCTCGCGCAGGATATCGTTCTGCAACCGTAGCAGAAATGGACCCGTTCGAAGAATACGCGGCCATCCACAAAGGGTATTTCGATTCGTCGGAGAACGACGTGATAAAGAAAAATTGGAATTTATTCTGCGAGGCTCTCCGTCTCACTGGTGAGACAGGGCCGAAGCCGCCGCAAAAAATAAACAATTATCGTCCCCCTCCTCCTCCAACAGGTTGGTGCGCACTGCTGTAAAGCACAAGTGAAAGCTTTTTGATTCGAAGAATTGCAAGCTCTTATTATCACCACTGGTCCAGCGAAACGTGACAATTAAGCTTCGGAGCCCAATATTGCACCAAGACAGAGTGGAACCACGCGCAGGATATCGTTCTGCAACCGTTTCACAGATGGACCGGTTCGAAGAATACGCGACCATCCACAAAGGGTCATTTCGATTCGTCGGAGAACGACGTGATAAAGAAAAGTTGGAATTTATTCTGCGAGGCTCTCCGTCTCACTGGTGAGACAGGGCCGAAGCCTCCGCAAAAATATAAACAATTATCGTCCCCCTCCTCAACGGGACGCGGTAAAATTATCAAACGTTGACCGGTTCGCGACTATAAAAAGTTTGGGGAGCACTGCTGTACAGCACAAGTGAGAGCTTTTGGATTCGAAGAATTGCAAGCTCTTAATATCATCATAGGTCTTGCGAATCCTGAGAATTAAGCTTCAGAGCCCAATATTTCACCAAGACAGAGTGGAACCACGCGCAGGATATCGTTCTGCAACCGTAGCAGAAATGGACCCGTTCGAAGAATACGCGGCCATCCACAAAGGGTATTTCGATTCGTCGGAGAACGACGTGATAAAGAAAAATTGGAATTTATTCTGCGAGGCTCTCCGTCTCACTGGTGAGACAGGGCCGAAGACGCCGCAAAAAATAAACAATTATCGTCCCCCTCCTCCTCCAAAAGGTTGGTGCGCACTGCTGTAAAGCACAAGTGAAAGCTTTTGGATTCGAAGAATTGCAAGCTCTTATTATCACCACTGGTCCAGCGAAACGTGACAATTAAGCTGTACATCCCAATATTGCACCAACGCAGAGTGGAACCACGCGCAGGATCTCGTCCTGCAACCGTAGCAGAGATGGGCGCGTTCGAAGAATCCGCGATCATCCACGAAGTGTATTTCGATTCGTCGGTTGACGATGTGATAAAGAAAAGTTGGTATTTGTTCTGCGAGGCTCCCCGTCCCACTGGCGAGGCGGGGCCGAAGCCTCCGCAAGAATATAAACAATTAACGTCTCGCCCCTCATCGGGGCGCGGTAACATTATCAAACGTTGACCGGTTCGCAGCTATAAAAAGTTTGGGGAGCACTGCTGTACAGCACAAGAGAGAGCTTTTGGATTAGAAGAATTGCAAGCTCTTAATATCACCATAGATCTTGCAAACCCTGAGAATTAAGCTTTGGAGCCCAATATTGCACCAAGACAGAGTGGAACCTCGCGCAGGATATCGTTCTGCAACCGTAGCAGAAATGGACCCGTTCAAAGAATACGCGGCCATCCACAAAGGGTATTTCGATTCGTCGGAGAACGACGTGATAAAGAAAAATTGGAATTTATTCTGCGAGGCTCTCCGTCTCACTGGTGAGACAGGGCCGAAGCCGCCGCAAAAAATAAACAATTATCGTCCCCCTCCTCCTCCAACAGGTTGGTGCGCACTGCTGTAAAGCACAAGTGAAAGCTTTTTGATTCGAAGAATTGCAAGCTCTTATTATCACCACTGGTCCAGCGAAACGTGACAATTAAGCTTCGGAGCCCAATATTGCACCAAGACAGAGTGGAACCACGCGCAGGATATCGTTCCGCAACCGTTTCACAGATGGACCGGTTCGAAGAATACGCGATCATCCACGAAGGGTATTTCGATTCGTCGGTTGACGACGTGATAAAGAAAAGTTGGTATTTGTTCTGCGAGGCTCTCCGTCTCACTGGTGAGACAGGACCGAAGCCTCCGCAAAAATATAAACAATTATCGTCCCCCTCCTCAACGGGACGCGGTAAAATTATCAAACGTTGACCGATTCGCGACTATAAAAAGTTTGGGGAGCACTGCTGTAAAGCACAAGTGAAAGCTTTTTGATTCGAAGAATTGCATGCTCTTATTATCACCACTGGTCCACCGCAACGTGACAATTAAGCTGTACAACCCAATATTGCACCAACGGAGAGTGGAACCACGCGCAGGATATCGCTCTGCAACCGTAGCAGAGATGGACCCGTTCGAAGAATACGCGACCATCCACAAAGGGTCATTTCGATTCGTCGGAGAACGACGTGATAAAGAAAAGTTAGAATTTATTCTGCGAGGCTCTCCGTCTCACTGGTGAGACTGGACCGAAGCCTCCGCAAAAATATAAACAATTATCGTCCCCCTCCTCAACGGGACGCGGTAAAATTATCAAACGTTGACCGGTTCGCGACTATAAAAAGTTTGTGAGCACTGCTGTACAGCGCAAGAGAGAGCTTTTGGATTCGAAGAATTGCAAGCTCTTAATATCACCATAGGTCTTGCGAACCCTGAGAATTAAGCTTCGGAGCCCAATATTGCACCAAGACAGAGTGGAACCACGCGCAGGATATCGTTCTGCAACCGTTTCACAGATGGACCGGTTCGAAGAATACGCGACCATCCACAAAGGGTCATTTCGATTCGTCGGAGAACGACGTGATAAAGAAAAGTTGGAATTTATTCTGCGAGGCTCTCCGTCTCACTGGTGAGACAGGACCGAAGCCTCCGAAAAAATATAAACAATTATCGTCCCGCTCCTCAACGGGACGCGGTAAAATTATCAAACGTTGACCGGTTCGCGACTATAAAAAGTTTGGGGAGCACTGCTGTACAGCACAAGTGAGAGCTTTTGGATTCGAAGAATTGCAAGCTCTTAATATCATCATAGGTCTTGCAAACCCTGAGAATTAAGCTTTGGAGCCCAATATTGCACCAAGACAGAGTGGAACCTCGCGCAGGATATCGTTCTGCAACCGTAGCAGAAATGGACCCGTTCGAAGAATACGCGGCCATCCACAAAGGGTATTTCGATTCGTCGGAGAACGACGTGATAAAGAAAAATTGGAATTTATTCTGCGAGGCTCTCCGTCTCACTGGTGAGACAGGGCCGAAGCCTCCGCAAAAAATAAACAATTATCGTCCCCCTCCTCCTCCAAAAGGTTGGTGCGCACTGCTGTAAAGCACAAGTGAAAGCTTTTGGATTCGAAGAATTGCAAGCTCTTATTATCACCACTGGTCCACCGAAACGTGACAATTAAGCTGTACAACCCAATATTGCACCATCGCAGAGTGTAACCACGCGCAGGATCTCGTTCTGCAACCATAGCAGAGATGGGCGCGTTCGAAGAATCCGCGATCATCCACGAAGGGTATTTCGATTCGTCGGAGAACGACGTGATAAAGAAAAATTGGAATTTATTCTGCGAGGCTCTCCGTCTCACTGGTGAGACAGGGCCGAAGCCTCCGCAAAAAATAAACAATTATCGTCCCCCTCCTCCTCCAAAAGGTTGGTGCGCACTGCTGTAAAGCACAAGTGAAAGCTTTTGGATTCGAAGAATTGCAAGCTCTTATTATCACCACTGGTCCAGCGAAACGTGACAATTAAGCTGTACATCCCAATATTGCACCAACGCAGAGTGGAACCACGCGCAGGATCTCGTTCTGCAACCGTAGCAGAGATGGGCGCGTTCGAAGAATCCGCGATCATCCACGAAGGGTATTTCGATTCGTCGGTTGACGACGTGATAAAGAAAAGTTGGAATTTATTCTGCGAGGCTCTCCGTCTCACTGGTGAGACTGGACCGAAGCCTCCCCAGAAATATAAACAATTATCGTCCCCCTCCTCAACGGGACGCGGTAAAATTATCAAACGTTGACCGGTTCGCGACTATAAAAAGTTTGTGAGCACTGCTGTACAGCGCAAGAGAGAGATTTTGGATTCGAAGAATTGCAAGCTCTTAATATCACCATAGGTCTTGCGAACCCTGAGAATTAAGCTTCGGAGCCCAATATTGCACCAAGACAGAGTGGAACCACGCGCAGGATATCGTTCTGCAACCGTTTCACAGATGGACCGGTTCGAAGAATACGCGACCATCCACAAAGGGTCATTTCGATTCGTCGGAGAACGACGTGATAAAGAAAAGTTGGAATTTATTCTGTGAGGCTCTCCGTCTCACTGGTGAGACAGGACCGAAGCCTCCGCAAAAATATAAACAATTATCGTCCCGCTCCTCAACGGGACGCGGTAAAATTATCAAACGTTGACCGGTTCGCGACTATAAAAAGTTTGGGGAGCACTGCTGTACAGCACAAGTGAGAGCTTTTGGATTCGAAGAATTGCAAGCTCTTAATATCATCATAGGTCTTGCAAACCCTGAGAATTAAGCTTTGGAGCCCAATATTGCACCAAGACAGAGTGGAACCTCGCGCAGGATATCGTTCTGCAACCGTAGCAGAAATGGACCCGTTCGAAGAATACGCGGCCATCCACAAAGGGTATTTCGATTCGTCGGAGAACGACGTGATAAAGAAAAATTGGAATTTATTCTGCGAGGCTCTCCGTCTCACTGGTGAGACAGGGCCGAAGACGCCGCAAAAAATAAACAATTATCGTCCCCCTCCTCCTCCAACAGGTTGGTGCGCACTCCTGTAAAGCACAAGTGAAAGCTTTTTGATTCGAAGAATTGCATGCTCTTATTATCACCACTGGTCCACCGAAACGTGACAATTAAGCTGTACAACCCAATATTGCACCATCGCAGAGTGGAACCACGCGCAGGATCTCGTTCTGCAACCGTAGCAGAGATGGGCGCGTTCGAAGAATCCGCGATCATCCACGAAGGGTATTTCGATTCGTCGGTTGACGACGTGATAAAGAAAAGTTGGTATTTGTTCTGCGAGGCTCCCCGTCCCACTGGCGAGGCGGGGCCGAAGCCTCCGCAAGAATATAAACAATTAACGTCTCGCCCCTCATCGGGTCGCGGTAAAATTATCAAACGTTGACCGGTTCGCGACTATAAAAAGTTTGGGGAGCACTGCTGTAAAGCACAAGTGAGAGCTTTTGGATTCGAAGAATTGCAAGCTCTTAATATCACCATAGGTCTTGCGAACCCTGAGAATTAAGCTGTGGAGCCCAATATTGCACCAAGACAGAGTGGAACCACGCGCAGGACATCGTTCTGCAACCGTAGCAGAGATGGACCCGTTCGAAGAATACGCGACCATCCACAATGGGTCATTTCGATTCGTCGGAGAACGACGTGATAAAGAAAAATTGTAATTTATTCTGCGAGGCTCCCCGTCCCACTGACGAGGCGGGGCCGAAGCCTCCGCAAGAATATAAACAATTAACGTCTCGCAACTCATCGGGGCGCGGTAAAATTATCAAACGTTGACCGGTTCGCAGCTATAAAAAGTTTGGGGAGCACTGCTGTACAGCACAAGAGAGAGCTTTTGGATTAGAAGAATTGCAAGCTCTTAATATCACCATAGATCTTGCAAACCCTGAGAATTAAGCTTTGGAGCCCAATATTGCACCAAGACAGAGTGGAACCTCGCGCAGGATATCGTTCTGCAACCGTAGCAGAAATGGACCCGTTCGAAGAATACGCGGCCATCCACAAAGGGTATTTCGATTCGTCGGATAACGACGTGATAAAGAAAAATTGGAATTTATTCTGCGAGGCTCTCCGTCTCACTGGTGAGACAGGGCCGAAGCCGCCGCAAAAAATAAACAATTATTGTCCCCCTCCTCCTCCAACAGGTTGGTGCGCACTGCTGTAAAGCACAAGTGAAAGCTTTTTGATTCGAAGAATTGCAAGCTCCTATTATCACCACTGGTCCAGCGAAACGTGACAATTAAGCTTCGGAGCCCAATATTGCACCAAGACAGAGTGGAACCACGCGCAGGATATCGTTCTGCAACCGTTTCACAGATGGACCGGTTCGAAGAATACGCGATCATCCACGAAGGGTATTTCGATTCGTCGGTTTACGACGTGATAAAGAAAAGTTGGTATTTGTTCTGCGAGGCTCTCCGTCTCACTGGTGAGACAGGACCGAAGCCTCCGCAAAAATATAAACAATTATCGTCCCCCTCCTCAACGGGACGCGGTAAAATTATCAAACGTTGACCGGTTCGCGACTATAAAAAGTTTGGGGAGCACTGCTGTAAAGCACAAGTGCGAGCTTTTGGATTCGAAGAATTGCAAGCTCTTAATATCACCATAGGTCTTGCGAACCCTGAGAATTAAGCTTCAGAGCCCAATATTGCACCAAGACAGAGTGGAACCACGCGCAGGATATCGTTCTGCAACCGTTTCACAGATGGACCGGTTCGAAGAATACGCGACCATCCACAAAGGGTCATTTCGATTCGTCGGAGAACGACGTGATAAAGAAAAGTTGGAATTTATTCTGCGAGGCTCTCCGTCTCACTGGTGAGACAGGGCCGAAGCCTCCGCAAAAATATAAACAATTATCGTCCCCCTCCTCAACGGGACGCGGTAAAATTATCAAACGTTGACCGGTTCGCGACTATAAAAAGTTTGGGGAGCACTGCTGTACAGCACAAGTGAGAGCTTTTGGATTCGAAGAATTGCAAGCTCTTAATATCATCATAGGTCTTGCGAACCCTGAGAATTAAGCTTCAGAGCCCAATATTGCACCAAGACAGAGTGGAACCACGCGCAGGATATCGTTCTGCAACCGTAGCAGAAATGGACCCGTTCGAAGAATACGCGGCCATCCACAAAGGGTATTTCGACTCGTCGGAGAACGACGTGATAAAGAAAAATTGGAATTTATTCTGCGAGGCTCTCCGTCTCACTGGTGAGACAGGGCCGAAGACGCCGCAAAAAATAAACAATTATCGTCACCCTCCTCCTCCAAAAGGTTGGTGCGCACTGCTGTAAAGCACAAGTGAAAGCTTTTGGATTCGAAGAATTGCAAGCTCTTATTATCACCACTGGTCCAGCGAAACGTGACAATTAAGCTGTACATCCCAATATTGCACCAACGCAGAGTGGAACCACGCGCAGGATCTCGTTCTGCAACCGTAGCAGAGATGGGCGCGTTCGAAGAATCCGCGATCATCCACGAAGTGTATTTCGATTCGTCGGTTGACGATGTGATAAAGAAAAGTTGGTATTTGTTCTGCGAGGCTCCCCGTCCCACTGGCGAGGCGGGGCCGAAGCCTCCGCAAGAATATAAACAATTAACGTCTCGCCCCTCATCGGGGCGCGGTAACATTATCAAACGTTGACCGGTTCGCAGCTATAAAAAGTTTGGGGAGCACTGCTGTACAGCACAAGAGAGAGCTTTTGGATTAGAAGAATTGCAAGCTCTTAATATCACCATAGATCTTGCAAACCCTGAGAATTAAGCTTTGGAGCCCAATATTGCACCAAGACAGAGTGGAACCTCGCGCAGGATATCGTTCTGCAACCGTAGCAGAAATGGACCCGTTCAAAGAATACGCGGCCATCCACAAAGGGTATTTCGATTCGTCGGAGAACGACGTGATAAAGAAAAATTGGAATTTATTCTGCGAGGCTCTCCGTCTCACTGGTGAGACAGGGCCGAAGCCGCCGCAAAAAATAAACAATTATCGTCCCCCTCCTCCTCCAACAGGTTGGTGCGCACTGCTGTAAAGCACAAGTGAAAGCTTTTTGATTCGAAGAATTGCAAGCTCTTATTATCACCACTGGTCCAGCGAAACGTGACAATTAAGCTTCGGAGCCCAATATTGCACCAAGACAGAGTGGAACCACGCGCAGGATATCGTTCTGCAACCGTTTCACAGATGGACCGGTTCGAAGAATACGCGATCATCCACGAAGGGTATTTCGATTCGTCGGTTGACGACGTGATAAAGAAAAGTTGGTATTTGTTCTGCGAGGCTCTCCGTCTCACTGGTGAGACAGGACCGAAGCCTCCGCAAAAATATAAACAATTATCGTCCCCCTCCTCAACGGGACGCGGTAAAATTATCAAACGTTGACCGGTTCGCGACTATAAAAAGTTTGGGGAGCACTGCTGTAAAGCACAAGTGAAAGCTTTTTGATTCGAAGAATTGCATGCTCTTATTATCACCACTGGTCCACCGACACGTGACAATTAAGCTGCACAACCCAATATTGCACCAACGGAGAGTGGAACCACGCGCAGGATATCGTTCTGCAACCGTAGCAGAGATGGACCCGTTCGAAGAATACGCGACAATCCACAAAGGGTCATTTCGATTCGTCGGAGAACGACGTTATAAAGAAAAGTTAGAATTTATTCTGCGAGGCTCTCCGTCTCACTGGTGAGACAGGGCCGAAGCCTCCGCAAAAAATAAACAATTATCGTCCCCCTCCTCAACGGGACGCGGTAAAATTATCAAACGTTGACCGGTTCGCGACTATAAAAAGTTTGTGAGCACCGCTGTACAGCACAAGAGAGAGCTTTTGGATTCGAAGAATTGCAAGCTATTAATATCACCATAGGTCTTGCGAACCCTGAGAATTAAGCTTCGGAGCCCAATATTCCACCAAGACAGAGTGGAACCACGCGCAGGATATCGTTCTGCAACCGTTTCACAGATGGACCGGTTCAAAGAATACGCGACCATCCACAAAGGGTCATTTCGATTCTTCGGAGAACGACGTGATAAAGAAAAGTTGGAATTAATTCTGCGAGGCTCTCCGTCTCACTGGTGCGACAGGACCGAAGCCTCCGCAAAAATATAAACAATTATCGTCCCCCTCCTCAACGGGACGCGGTAAAATTATCAAACGTTGACCGGTTCGCGACTATAAAAAGTTTGTGAGCACCGCTGTACAGCACAAGAGAGAGCTTTTGGATTCGAAGAATTGCAAGCTATTAATATCACCATAGGTCTTGCGAACCCTGAGAATTAAGCTTTGGAGCCCAATATTGCACCAAGACAGAGTGGAACCTCGCGCAGGATATCGTTCTGCAACCGTAGCAGAAATGGACCCGTTCGAAGAATACGCGGCCATCCACAAAGGGTATTTCGATTCGTCGGAGAACGACGTGATAAAGAAAAATTGGAATTTATTCTGCGAGGCTCTCCGTCTCACTGGTGAGACAGGGACGAAGCCTCCGCAAAAAATAAACAATTATCGTCCCCCTCCTCCTCCAAAAGGTTGGTGCGCACTGCTGTAAAGCACAAGTGAAAGCTTTTGGATTCGAAGAATTGCAAGCTCTTATTATCACCACTGGTCCAGCGAAACGGGACAATTAAGGTGTACAACCCAATATTGCACCAACACAGAGTGGAACCACGCGCAGGATCTCGTTCTGCAACCGTAGCAGAGATGGGCGCGTTCGAAGAATACGCGATCATCCACGAAGGGTATTTCGATTCGTCGGTTGACGACGTGATAAAGAAAAGTTGGTATTTGTTCTGCGAGGCTCCCCGTCCTACTGGCGAGGCGGGGCCGAAGCCTCCGCAAGAATATAAACAATTAACGTCTCGCACCTCATCGGGGCGCGGTAAAATTATCAAACGTTGACCGGTTCGCGACTATAAAAAGTTTGGGGAGCACTGCTGTAAAGCACAAGTGAGAGCTTTTGGATTCGAAGAATTGCAAGCTCTTAATATCACCACTGGTCCAGCGAAACGTGACAATTAAGCTGTACATCCCAATATTGCACCAACGCAGAGTGGAACCACGCGCAGGATCTCGTTCTGCAACCGTAGCAGAGATGGGCGCGTTCGAAGAATCCGCGATCATCCACGAAGGGTATTTCGATTCGTCGGTTGACGACGTGATAAAGAAAAGTTGGTATTTGTTCTGCGAGGCTCCCCGTCCCACTGGCGAGGCGGGGCCGAAGCCTCCGCAAGAATATAAACAATTAACGTCTCGCCCCTCATCGGGGCGCTGTAAAATTATCAAACGTTGACCGGTTCGCGACTATAAAAAGTTTGGGGAGCACTGCTGTAAAGCACAAGTGAGAGCTTTTGGATTCGAAGAATTGCAAGCTCTTAATATCACCATAGGTCTTGCGAACCCTGAGAATTAAGCTGTGGAGCCCAATATTGCACCAAGACAGTGTGGATCCACGCGCAGGACATCGTTCTGCAACCGTAGCAGAGATGGACCCGTTCGAAGAATACGCGACCATCCACAATGGGTCATTTCGATTCGTCGGAGAACGACGTGATAAAGAAAAATTGTAATTTATTCTGCGAGGCTCCCCGTCCCACTGACGAGGCGGGGCCGAAGCCTCCGCAAGAATATAAACAATTAACGTCTCGCAACTCATCGGGGCGCGGTAAAATTATCAAACGTTGACCGGTTCGCAGCTATAAAAAGTTTGGGGAGCACTGCTGTACAGCACAAGAGAGAGCTTTTGGATTAGAAGAATTGCAAGCTCTTAATATCACCATAGATCTTGCAAACCCTGAGAATTAAGCTTTGGAGCCCAATATTGCACCAAGACAGAGTGGAACCTCGCGCAGGATATCGTTCTGCAACCGTAGCAGAAATGGACCCGTTCGAAGAATACGCGGCCATCCACAAAGGGTATTTCGATTCGTCGGAGAACGACGTGATAAAGAATTGGAATTTATTCTGCGAGGCTCTCCGTCTCACTGGTGAGACAGGGCCGAAGCCGCCGCAAAAAATAAACAATTATCGTCCCCCTCCTCCTCCAACAGGTTGGTGCGCACTGCTGTAAAGCACAAGTGAAAGCTTTTTGATTCGAAGAATTGCAAGCTCTTATTATCACCACTGGTCCAGCGAAACGTGACAATTAAGCTTCGGAGCCCAATATTGCACCAAGACAGAGTGGAACCACGCGCAGGATATCGTTCTGCAACCGTTTCACAGATGGACCGGTTCGAAGAATACGCGATCATCCACGAAGGGTATTTCGATTCGTCGGTTGACGACGTGATAAAGAAAAGTTGGTATTTGTTCTGCGAGGCTCTCCGTCTCACTGGTGAGACAGGACCGAAGCCTCCGCAAAAATATAAACAATTATCGTCCCCCTCCTCAACGGGACGCGGTAAAATTATCAAACGTTGACCGGTTCGCGACTATAAAAAGTTTGGGGAGCACTGCTGTACAGCACAAGTGAGAGCTTTTGGATTCGAAGAATTGCAAGCTCTTAATATCATCATAGGTCTTGCAAACCCTGAGAATTAAGCTTTGGAGCCCAATATTGCACCAAGACAGAGTGGAACCTCGCGCAGGATATCGTTCTGCAACCGTAGCAGAAATGGACCCGTTCGAAGAATACGCGGCCATCCACAAAGGGTATTTCGATTCGTCGGAGAACGACGTGATAAAGAAAAATTGGAATTTATTCTGCGAGGCTCTCCGTCTCACTGGTGAGACAGGGCCGAAGCCTCCGCAAAAAATAAACAATTATCGTCCCCCTCCTCCTCCAAAAGGTTGGTGCGCACTGCTGTAAAGCACAAGCGAAAGCTTTTGGATTCGAAGAATTGCAAGCTCTTATTATCACCACTGGTCCACCGAAACGTGACAATTAAGCTGTACAACCCAATATTGCACCAAGACAGAGTGGAACCACGCGCAGGATATCGTTCTGCAACCGTTTCACAGATGGACCGGTTCGAAGAATACGCGACCATCCACAAAGGGTCATTTCGATTCGTCGGAGAACGACGTGATAAAGAAAAGTTGGAATTTATTCTGCGAGGCTCTCCGTCTCACTGGTGAGACAGGGCCGACGCCTCCGCAAAAATATAAACAATTATCGTCCCCCTCCTCAACGGGACGCGGTAAAATTATCAAACGTTGACCGGTTCGCGACTATAAAAAGTTTGGGGAGCACTGCTGTACAGCACAAGTGAGAGCTTTTGGATTCGAAGAATTGCAAGCTCTTAATATCATCATAGGTCTTGCAAACCCTGAGAATTAAGCTTTGGAGCCCAATATTGCACCAAGACAGAGTGGAACCTCGCGCAGGATATCGTTCTGCAACCGTAGCAGAAATGGACCCGTTCGAAGAATACGCGGCCATCCACAAAGGGTATTTCGATTCGTCGGAGAACGACGTGATAAAGAAAAATTGGAATTTATTCTGCGAGGCTCTCCGTCTCACTGGTGAGACAGGGCCGAAGCCTCCGCAAAAAATAAACAATTATCGTCCCCCTCCTCCTCCAAAAGGTTGGTGCGCACTGCTGTAAAGCACAAGCGAAAGCTTTTGGATTCGAAGAATTGCAAGCTCATATTATCACCACTGGTCCACCGAAACGTGACAATTAAGCTGTACAACCCAATATTGCACCATCGCAGAGTGTAACCACGCGCAGGATCTCGTTCTGCAACCATAGCAGAGATGGGCGCGTTCGAAGAATCCGCGATCATCCACGAAGGGTATTTCGATTCGTCGGAGAACGACGTGATAAAGAAAAATTGGAATTTATTCTGCGAGGCTCTCCGTCTCACTGGTGAGACAGGGCCGATGCCTTCGCAAAAAATAAACAATTATCATCCCCCTCCTCCTCCAACAGGTTGGTGCGCACTGCTGTAAAGCACAAGTGAAAGCTTTTTGATTCGAAGAATTGCATGCTCTTATTATCACCACTGGTCCAGCGAAACGTGACAATTAAGCTGTACAACCCAATATTGCACCAACGCAGAGTGGAACCACGCGCAGGATCTCGTTCTGCAACCGTAGCAGAGATGGGCGCGTTCGAAGAATCCGCGATCATCCACGAAGGGTATTTCGATTCGTCGGTTGACGACGTGATAAAGAAAAGTTGGTATTTGTTCTGCGAGGATCTCCGTCTCACTGGTGAGACAGGACCGAAGCCTCCGCAAAAATATAAACAATTATCGTCCCCCTCCTCAACGGGACGCGGTAAAATTATCAAACGTTGACCGGTTCGCGACTATAAAAATTTTGGGGAGCACTGCTGTAAAGCACAAGTGAGAGCTTTTGGATTCGAAGAATTGCAAGCTCTTAATATCACCATAGGTCTTGCGAACCCTGAGAATTAAGCTGTGGAGCCCAATATTGCACCAAGACAGAGTGGAACCACGAGCAGGATATCGTTCTGCAACCGTAGCAGAGATGGACCCGTTCGAAGAATACGCGACCATCCACAAAGGGTCATTTCGATTCGTCGGAGAACGACGTGATAATGAAAAATTGTAATTGACTCTGCGAGGCTCCCCGTCCCACTGACGAGGCGGGGCCGAAGCCTCCGCAATAATATAAACAATTATCGTCTCGCAACTCATCGGGGCGCGGTAAAATTATCAAACGTTGACCGATTCGTGGCTATAAAAAGTTTGGGGAGCACTGCTGTACAGCACAAGAGAGAGCTTTTGGATTAGAAGAATTGCAAGCTCTTAATATCACCATAGATCTTGCGAACCCTGAGAATTAAGCTGTGGAGCCCAATATTGCACCAAGACAGAGTGGAACCACGCGCAGGATATCGTTCTGCAACCGTAGCAGAAATGGACCCGTTCGAAGAATACGCGATCATCCACAAAGGGTATTTCGATTCGTCGGAGAACGACGTGATAAAGAAAAATTGGAATTTATTCTGCGAGGCTCTCCGTCTCACTGGTGAGACAGGGCCGATGCCTTCGCAAAAAATAAACAATTATCATCCCCCTCCTCCTCCAACAGGTTGGTGCGCACTGCTGTAAAGCACAAGTGAAAGCTTTTTGATTCGAAGAATTGCATGATCTTATTATCACCACTGGTCCAGCGAAACGTGACAATTAAGCTGTACAACCCAATATTGCACCAACGCAGAGTGGAACCACGCGCAGGATCTCGTTCTGCAACCGTAGCAGAGATGGGCGCGTTCGAAGAATCCGCGATCATCCACGAAGGGTATTTCGATTCGTCGGTTGACGACGTGATAAAGAAAAGTTGGTATTTGTTCTGCGAGGCTCTCCGTCTCACTGGTGAGACAGGACCGAAGCCTCCGCAAAAATATAAACAATTATCGTCCCCCTCCTCAACGGGACGCGGTAAAATTATCAAACGTTGACCGGTTCGCGACTATAAAAATTTTGGGGAGCACGGCTGTAAAGCACAAGTGAGAGCTTTTGGATTCGAAGAATTGCAAGCTCTTAATATCATTATAGGTCTTGCAAACCCTGAGAATTAAGCTTTGGAGCCTAATATTGCATCAAGACAGAGTGGAACCTCGCGCAGGATATCGTTCTGCAACCGTAGCAGAAATGGACCCGTTCGAAGAATACGCGGCCATCCACAAAGGGTATTTCGATTCGTCGGAGAACGACGTGATAAAGAAAAATTGGAATTTATTCTGCGAGGCTCTCAGTCTCACTGTTGAGACAGGGCCGAAGCCTCCGCAAAAAATAAACAATTATCGTCCCCCTCCTCCTCCAAAAGGTTGGTGCGCACTGCTGTAAAGCACAAGTGAGAGCTTTTGGATTCGAAGAATTGCAAGCTCTTAATATCATTATAGGTCTTGCAAACCCTGAGAATTAAGCTTTGGAGCCTAATATTGCACCAAGACAGAGTGGAACCTCGCGCAGGATATCGTTCTGCAACCGTAGCTGAAATTGACCCCTTCGAAGAATACGCGACCATCCACAAAGGGTATTTCAATTCGTCGGAGAACGACGTGATAAAGAAAAGTTGGTATTTGTTCTGCGAGGCTCTCCGTCTCACTGGTGAGACAGGACCGAAGCCTCCGCAAAAATATAAACAATTATCGTCCCCCTCCTCAACGGGACGCGGTAAAATTATCAAACGTTGACCGGTTCGCGACTATAAAAATTTTGGGGAGCACTGCTGTAAAGCACAAGTGAGAGCTTTTGGATTCGAAGAATTGCAAGCTCTTAATATCACCATAGGTCTTGCGAACCCTGAGAATTAAGCTGTGGAGCCCAATATTGCACCAAGACAGAGTGGAACCACGCGCAGGATATCGTTCTGCAACCGTAGCAGAGATGGACCCGTTCGAAGAATACGCGACCATCCACAAAGGGTCATTTCGATTCGTCGGAGAACGACGTGATAATGAAAAATTGTAATTGACTCTGCGAGGCTCCCCGTCCCACTGACGAGGCGGGGCCGAAGCCTCCGCAAGAATATAAACAATTATCGTCTCGCAACTCATCGGGGCGCGGTAAAATTATCAAACGTTGACCGGTTCGTGGCTATAAAAAGTTTGGGGAGCACTGCTGTACAGCACAAGAGAGAGCTTTTGGATTAGAAGAATTGCAAGCTCTTAATATCACCATAGATCTTGCGAACCCTGAGAATTAAGCTGTGGAGCCCAATATTGCACCAAGACAGAGTGGAACCACGCGCAGGATATCGTTCTGCAACCGTAGCAGAAATGGACCCGTTCGAAGAATACGCGATCATCCACAAAGGGTATTTCGATTCGTCGGAGAACGACGTGATAAAGAAAAATTGGAATTTATTCTGCGAGGCTCTCCGTCTCACTGGTGAGACAGGGCCGATGCCTTCGCAAAAAGTAAACAATTATCATCCCCCTCCTCCTCCAACAGGTTGGTGCGCACTGCTGTAAAGCACAAGTGAAAGCTTTTTGATTCGAAGAATTGCATGATCTTATTATCACCACTGGTCCAGCGAAACGTGACAATTAAGCTGTACAACCCAATATTGCACCAACGCAGAGTGGAACCACGCGCAGGATCTCGTTCTGCAACCGTAGCAGAGATGGGCGCGTTCGAAGAATCCGCGATCATCCACGAAGGGTATTTCGATTCGTCGGTTGACGACGTGATAAAGAAAAGTTGGTATTTGTTCTGCGAGGCTCTCCGTCTCACTGGTGAGACAGGACCGAAGCCTCCGCAAAAATATAAACAATTATCGTCCCCCTCCTCAACGGGACGCGGTAAAATTATCAAACGTTGACCGGTTCGCGACTATAAAAATTTTGGGGAGCGCGGCTGTAAAGCACAAGTGAGAGCTTTTGGATTCGAAGAATTGCAAGCTCTTAATATCATTATAGGTCTTGCAAACCCTGAGAATTAAGCTTTGGAGCCTAATATTGCACCAAGACAGAGTGGAACCTCGCGCAGGATATCGTTCTGCAACCGTAGCAGAAATGGACCCGTTCGAAGAATACGCGGCCATCCACAAAGGGTATTTCGATTCGTCGGAGAACGACGTGATAAAGAAAAATTGGAATTTATTCTGCGAGGCTCTCAGTCTCACTGTTGAGACAGGGCCGAAGCCTCCGCAAAAAATAAACAATTATCGTCCCCCTCCTCCTCCAAAAGGTTGGTGCGCACTGCTGTAAAGCACAAGTGAGAGCTTTTGGATTCGAAGAATTGCAAGCTCTTAATATCATTATAGGTCTTGCAAACCCTGAGAATTAAGCTTTGGAGCCTAATATTGCACCAAGACAGAGTGGAACCTCGCGCAGGATATCGTTCTGCAACCGTAGCTGAAATTGACCCCTTCGAAGAATACGCGACCATCCACAAAGGGTATTTCAATTCGTCGGAGAACGACGTGATAAAGAAAAGTTGGTATTTGTTCTGCGAGGCTCTCCGTCTCACTGGTGAGACAGGACCGAAGCCTCCGCAAAAATATAAACAATTATCGTCCCCCTCCTCAACGGGACGCGGTAAAATTATCAAACGTTGACCGGTTCGCGACTATAAAAATTTTGGGGAGCACTGCTGTAAAGCACAAGTGAGAGCTTTTGGATTCGAAGAATTGCAAGCTCTTAATATCACCATAGGTCTTGCGAACCCTGAGAATTAAGCTGTGGAGCCCAATATTGCACCAAGACAGAGTGGAACCACGCGCAGGATATCGTTCTGCAACCGTAGCAGAGATGGACCCGTTCGAAGAATACGCGACCATCCACAAAGGGTCATTTCGATTCGTCGGAGAACGACGTGATAATGAAAAATTGTAATTGACTCTGCGAGGCTCCCCGTCCCACTGACGAGGCGGGGCCGAAGCCTCCGCAAGAATATAAACAATTATCGTCTCGCAACTCATCGGGGCGCGGTAAAATTATCAAACGTTGACCGGTTCGTGGCTATAAAAAGTTTGGGGAGCACTGCTGTACAGCACAAGAGAGAGCTTTTGGATTAGAAGAATTGCAAGCTCTTAATATCACCATAGATCTTGCGAACCCTGAGAATTAAGCTGTGGAGCCCAATATTGCACCAAGACAGAGTGGAACCACGCGCAGGATATCGTTCTGCAACCGTAGCAGAAATGGACCCGTTCGAAGAATACGCGATCATCCACAAAGGGTATTTCGATTCGTCGGAGAACGACGTGATAAAGAAAAATTGGAATTTATTCTGCGAGGCTCTCCGTCTCACTGGTGAGACAGGGCCGATGCCTTCGCAAAAAATAAACAATTATCATCCCCCTCCTCCTCCAACAGGTTGGTGCGCACTGCTGTAAAGCACAAGTGAAAGCTTTTTGATTCGAAGAATTGCATGATCTTATTATCACCACTGGTCCAGCGAAACGTGACAATTAAGCTGTACAACCCAATATTGCACCAACGCAGAGTGGAACCACGCGCAGGATCTCGTTCTGCAACCGTAGCAGAGATGGGCGCGTTCGAAGAATCCGCGATCATCCACGAAGGGTATTTCGATTCGTCGGTTGACGACGTGATAAAGAAAAGTTGGTATTTGTTCTGCGAGGCTCTCCGTCTCACTGGTGAGACAGGACCGAAGCCTCCGCAAAAATATAAACAATTATCGTCCCCCTCCTCAACGGGACGCGGTAAAATTATCAAACGTTGACCGGTTCGCGACTATAAAAATTTTGGGGAGCGCGGCTGTAAAGCACAAGTGAGAGCTTTTGGATTCGAAGAATTGCAAGCTCTTAATATCATTATAGGTCTTGCAAACCCTGAGAATTAAGCTTTGGAGCCTAATATTGCACCAAGACAGAGTGGAACCTCGCGCAGGATATCGTTCTGCAACCGTAGCAGAAATGGACCCGTTCGAAGAATACGCGGCCATCCACAAAGGGTATTTCGATTCGTCGGAGAACGACGTGATAAAGAAAAATTGGAATTTATTCTGCGAGGCTCTCAGTCTCACTGTTGAGACAGGGCCGAAGCCTCCGCAAGAAATAAACAATTATCGTCCCCCTCCTCCTCCAAAAGGTTGGTGCGCACTGCTGTAAAGCACAAGTGAGAGCTTTTGGATTCGAAGAATTGCAAGCTCTTAATATCATTATAGGTCTTGCAAACCCTGAGAATTAAGCTTTGGAGCCTAATATTGCACCAAGACAGAGTGGAACCTCGCGCAGGATATCGTTCTGCAACCGTAGCTGAAATTGACCCGTTCGAAGAATACGCGACCATCCACAAAGGGTATTTCGATTCGTCGGAGAACGACGTGATAAAGAAAAGTTGGTATTTGTTCTGCGAGGCTCTCCGTCTCACTGGTGAGACAGGACCGAAGCCTCCGCAAAAATATAAACAATTATCGTCCCCCTCCTCAACGGGACGCGGTAAAATTATCAAACGTTGACCGGTTCGCGACTATAAAAATTTTGGGGAGCACTGCTGTAAAGCACAAGTGAGAGCTTTTGGATTCGAAGAATTGCAAGCTCTTAATATCACCATAGGTCTTGCGAACCCTGAGAATTAAGCTGTGGAGCCCAATATTGCACCAAGACAGAGTGGAACCACGCGCAGGATATCGTTCTGCAACCGTAGCAGAAATGGACCCGTTCGAAGAATACGCGACCATCCACAAAGGGTATTTCGATTCGTCGGAGAACGACGTAATAAAGAAAAATTGGAATTTATTCTGCGAGGCTCTCCGTCTCACTGGTGAGACAGGGCCGAAGCCTCCGCAAAAAATAAACAATTATCGTCGCCCTCCTCCTCCAAAAGGTTGGTGCGCACTGCTGTAAAGCACAAGTGAAAGCTTTTGGATTCGAAGAATTGCAAGCTCTTAATATCACCATAGGTCTTGCGAACCCTGAGAATTAAGCTGTGGAGCCCAATATTGCACCAAGACAGAGTGGAACCACGCGCAGGATATCGTTCTGCAACCGTAGCAGAAATGGACCCGTTCGAAGAATACGCGACCATCCACAAAGGGTATTTCGATTCGTCGGAGAACGACGTAATAAAGAAAAATTGGAATTTATTCTGCGAGGCTCTCCGTCTCACTGGTGAGACAGGGCCGAAGCCTCCGCAAAAAATAAACAATTATCGTCGCCCTCCTCCTCCAAAAGGTTGGTGCGCACTGCTGTAAAGCACAAGTGAAAGCTTTTGGATTCGAAGAATTGCAAGCTCTTATTATCACCACTGGTCCAGCGAAACGGGACAATTAAATTGTACAACCCAATATTGCACCAACACAGAGTGGAACCACGCGCAGGATCTCGTTCTGCAACCGTAGCAGAAATGGACCCGTTCGAAGAGTACGCGATCATCCACAAAGGGTATTTCGATTCGTCGGAGAACGACGTGATAAAGAAAAATTGGAATTTATTCTGCGAGGCTCTCCGTCTCAGTGGTGAGACAGGGCCGATGCCTTCGCAAAAAATAAACAATTATCGTCCCCCTCCTCCTCCAACAGGTTGGTGCGCACTGCTGTAAAGCACAAGTGAAAGCTTTTTGATTCGAAGAATTGCATGCTCTTATTATCACCACTGGTCCACCGAAACGTGACAATTAAGCTGTACAACCCAATATTGCACCAACGCAGACTGGAACCACGCGCAGGATCTCGTTCTGCAACCGTAGCAGAGATGGGCGCGTTCGAAGAATCCGCGATCATCCACGAAGGGTATTTCGATTCGTCGGTTGACGACGTGATAAAGAAAAGTTGGTATTTGTTCTGCGAGGCTCCCCGTCCCACTGGCGAGGCGGGGCCGAAGCCTCCGCAAGAATATAAACAATTAACGTCTCGCCCCTCATCGGGGCGCGGTAAAATTATCAAACGTTGACCGGTTCGCGACTATAAAAAGTTTGGGGAGCACTGCTGTAAAGCACAAGTGAGAGCTTTTGGATTCGAAGAATTGCAAGCTCTTAATATCACCATAGGTCTTGCGAACCCTGAGAATTAAGCTGTGGAGCCCAATATTGCACCAAGACAGAGTGGAACCACGCGCAGGACATCGTTCTGCAACCGTAGCAGAGATGGACCCGTTCGAAGAATACGCGACCATCCACAAAGGGTATTTCGATTCGTCGGAGAACGACGTGATAAAGAAAAATTGGAATTTATTCTGCGAGGCTCTCCGTCTCACTGGTGAGACAGGGCCGATGCCTTCGCAAAAAATAAACAATTATCATCCCCCTCCTCCTCCAACAGGTTGGTGCGCACTGCTGTAAAGCACAAGTGAAAGCTTTTTGATTCGAAGAATTGCATGCTCTTATTATCACCACTGGTCCAGCGAAACGTGACAATTAAGCTGTACAACCCAATATTGCACCAACGCAGAGTTGAACCACGCGCAGGATCTCGTTCTGCAACCGTAGCAGAGATGGGCGCGTTCGAAGAATCCGCGATCATCCACGAAGGGTATTTCGATTCGTCGGTTGACGACGTGATAAAGAAAAGTTGGTATTTGTTCTGCGAGGCTCTCCGTCTCACTGGTGAGACAGGACCGAAGCCTCCGCAAAAATATAAACAATTATCGTCCCCCTCCTCAACGGGACGCGGTAAAATTATCAAACGTTGACCGATTCGCGACTATAAAAATTTTGGGGAGCACTGCTGTAAAGCACAAGTGAGAGCTTTTGGATTCGAAGAATTGCAAGCTCTTAATATCATTATAGGTCTTGCAAACGCTGAGAATTAAGCTTTGGAGCCTAATATTGCACCAAGACAGAGTGGAACCTCGCGCAGGATGTCGTTCTGCAACCGTAGCAGAAATGGACCCGTTCGAAGAATACGCGGGCATCCACAAAGGGTATTTCGATTCGTCGGAGAACGACGTGATAAAGAAAAGTTGGAATTTATTCTGCGAGGCTCTCCGTCTCACTGGTGAGACAGGGCCGAAGCCGCCGCAAAAAATAAACAATTATCGTCCCCCTCCTCCTCCAAAAGGTTGGTGCGAACTGCTGTAAAGCACAAGTGAAAGCTTTTGGATTCGAAGAATTGCAAGCTCTTATTATCACCACTGGTCCAGCGAAACGTGACAATTAAGCTGTACAACCCAATATTGCTCCAACGCAGAGTGGAACCACGCGCAGGATCTCGTTCTGCAACCGTAGCAGATATGGGCGCGTTCGAAGAATACGCGATCATCCATGAAGGGTATTTCGATTCGTCGGTTGACGACGTGATAAAGAAAAGTTGGTATTTGTTCTGCGGGGCTCCCCGTCCCACTGGCGCGGCGGGGCCGAAGCCTCAGCAAGAATATAAACAATTAACGTCTCGCCCCTCATCGGGGCGCGGTAAAATTATCAAACGTTGACCGGTTCGCGACTATAAAAAGTTTGGGGAGCACTGCTGTAAAGCACAAGTGAGAGCTTTTGGATTCGAAGAATTGCAAGCTCTTAATATCACCATAGGTCTTGCGAACCCTGAGAATTAAGCTGTGGAGCCCAATATTGCACCAAGACAGAGTGGAACCACGCGCAGGATATCGTTCTGCAACCGTAGCAGAAATGGACCCGTTCGAAGAATACGCGACCATCCACAAAGGGTCATTCCGATTCGTCGGAGAACGACGTGATAAAGAATAATTGGAATTTATTCTGCGAGGCTCCCCGTCCCACTGACGAGGCGGGGCCGAAGCCTCCGCAAGAATATAAACAATTAACGTCTCGCCCCCCATCGGGGCGCGGTAAAATTATCAAACGTTGACCGGTTCGCGGCTATAAAAAGTTTGGGCAGCACTGCTGTACACCACAAGTGAGAACTTTTGGATTCGATGCATTGCAAGCTCTTAATATGATCATAGGTCTTGCGAACCCTGAGAATTAAGCTGTGGAGCCCAATATTGCACCAAGACAGAGTGGCACCACGCGCAGGATATCGTTCTGCAACCGTAGCAGAGATGGACCCGTTCGAAGAATACGCGACCATCCACAAAGGGTCATTTGGATTCGTCGGAGAACGACGTGATAAAGAAAAGTTGGAATTTATTCTGCGAGGCTCTCCGTCTCACTGGTGAGACAGGGCCGAAGCCTCCGAAAAAATATAAACAATTATCGTCCCCGTCCTCAACGGGACGCGGTAAAATTATCAAACGTTGACCGGTTCGCGACTATAAAAAGTTTGGGGAGCACTGCTGTACAGCACAAGTGAGAGATTTGGGATTCGAAGAATTGCAAGCTCTTAATATCATCATAGGTCTTGCAAACCCTAAGAATTAAGCTTTGGAGCCCAATATTGCACCAAGACAGAGTGGAACCTCGCGCAAGATATCGTTCTGCAACCGTAGCAGAGATGGACCCGTTCGAAGAATACGCGACCATCCACAAAGGGTCATTCCGATTCGTCGGAGAACGACGTGATAAAGAATAATTGGAATTTATTCTGCGAGGCTCCCCGTCCCACTGACGAGGCGGGGCCGAAGCCTCCGCAAGAATATAAACAATTAACGTCTCGCCCCCCATCGGGGCGCGGTAAAATTATCAAACGTTGACCGGTTCGCGGCTATAAAAAGTTTGGGGAGCACTGCTGTACACCACAAGTGAGAGCTTTTGGATTCGATGCATTGCAAGCTCTTAATATCACCATAGGTCTTGCGAACCCTGAGAATTAAGCTGTGGAGCCCAATATTGCACTAAGACAGAGTGGAACCACGCGCAGGATATCGTTCTGCAACCGTAGCAGAAATGGACCCGTTCGAAGAATACGCGGGCATCCACAAAGGGTATTTCGATTCGTCAGTTGACGACGTGATAAAGAAAAATTGGTATTAGTTCTGCGAGGCTCCCCGTCCCACTGGCGAGGCGGGGCCGAAGCCTCCGCAAGAATATAAACAATTAATGTCTCGCCCCTCATCGGAGCGCGGTAACATTATCAAACGTTGACCGGTTCGCGACTATAAAAAGTTTGGGGAGCACTGACGTAAAGCACAAGTGAGAGCATTTGGATTCGAAGAATTGCAAGCTCTTAATATCATCATAGGTCTTGCAAACCCTAAGAATTAAGCTTTGGAGCCCAATATTGCACCAAGACAGAGTGGAACCTCGCGCAGGATATCGTTCTGCAACCGTAGCAGAGATGGACCCGTTCGAAGAATACGCGACCATCCACGAAGGGTCATTCCGATTCGTCGGAGAACGACGTGATAAAGAAAAGTTGGAATTTATTCTGCGAGGCTCCCCGTCCCACTGACGAGGCGGGGCCGAAGCCTCCGCAAGAATATAAACAATTAACGTCTCGCCCCTCATCGGGGCGCGGTAAAATTATCAAACGTTGACCGGTTCGCGACTATAAAAAGTTTGGGGAGCACTGACGTAAAGCACAAGTGAGAGCATTTGGATTCGAAGAATTGCAAGCTCTTAATATCACCATAGGTCTTGCGAACCCTGAGAATTAAGCTGTGGAGCCCAATATTGCACCAAGACAGAGTGGAACCTCGCGCAGGATATCGTTCTGCAACCGTAGCAGAAATGGACCCGTTCGAAGAATACGCGGGCATCCACAAAGGGCATTTCGATTCGTCGGTTGACGACGTGATAAAGAAAAATTGGTATTAGTTCTGCGAGGCTCCCCGTCCCACTGGCGAGGCGGAGCCGAAGCCTCCGCAAGAATATAAACAATTAATGTCTCGCCCCTCATCGGAGCGCGGTAACATTATCAAACGTTGACCGGTTCGCGACTATAAAAAGTTTTGGGAGCACTGCTGTACAGCACAAGTGAGAGCTTTTGGATTCGAAGAATTGCAAGCTCTTAATATCACCATAGGTCTTGCGAACCCTAAGAATTAAGCTTTGGAGCCCAATATTGCACCAAGACAGAGTGGCACCACGCGCAGGATATCGTTCTGCAACCGTAGCAGAGATGGACCCGTTCGAAGAATACGCGACCATCCACAAAGGGTCATTTGGATTCGTCGGAGAACGACGTGATAAAGAAAAGTTGGAATTTATTCTGCGAGGCTCTCCGTCTCACTGGTGAGACAGGGCCGAAGCCTCCGAAAAAATATAAACAATTATCGTCCCCGTCCTCAACGGGACGCGGTAAAATTATCAAACGTTGACCGGTTCGCGACTATAAAAAGTTTGGGGAGCACTGCTGTACAGCACAAGTGAGAGCTTTGGGATTCGAAGAATTGCAAGCTCTTAATATCATCATAGGTCTTGCAAACCCTAAGAATTAAGCTTTGGAGCCCAATATTGCACCAAGACAGAGTGGAACCTCGCGCAGGATACCGTTCTGCAACCGTAGCAGAGATGGACCCCTTCGAAGAATACGCGACCATCCACAAAGGGTCATTTCGATTCGTCGGAGAACGACGTGATAAAGAAAAGTTGGAATTTATTCTGCGAGGCTCCCCGTCCCACTGACGAGGCGGGGCCGAAGCCTCCGCAAGAATATAAACAATTAACGTCTCGCCCCCCATCGGGGCGCGGTAAAATTATCAAACGTTGACCGGTTCGCGACTATAAAAAGTTTGGGGAGCACTGCTGTACAGCACAAGTGAGAGCTTTGGGATTCGAAGAATTGCAAGCTCTTAATATCACCATAGGTCTTGCAAACCCTGAGAATTAAGATTTGGAGCCAAATATTGCACCAAGACAGAGTGGAACCTCGCGCAGGATATCGTTCTGCAACCGTAGCAGAAATGGACCCGTTCGAAGAATACGCGGGCATCCACAAAGGGTATTTCGATTCGTCGGAGAACGACGTGATAAAGAAAAGTTGGAATTTATTCTGCGAGGCTCTCCGTCTCACTGGTGAGACAGGGCCGAAGCCGCCGCAAAAAATAAACAATTATCGTCCCCCTCCTCCTCCAAAAGGTTGGTGCGAACTGCTGTAAAGCACAAGTGAAAGCTTTTGGATTCGAAGAATTGCAAGCTCTTATTATCACCACTGGCCCAGCGAAACGTGACAATTAAGCTGTACAACCCAATATTGCTCCAACGCAGAGTGGAACCACGCGCAGGATCTCGTTCTGCAACCGTAGCAGAGATGGGCGCGTTCGAAGAATACGCGATCATCCATGAAGGGTATTTCGATTCGTCGGTTGACGACGTGATAAAGAAAAGTTGGTATTTGTTCTGCGGGGCTCCCCGTCCCACTGGCGAGGCGGGGCCGAAGCCTTAGCAAGAATATAAACAATTAACGTCTCGCCCCTCATCGGGGCGCGGTAAAATTATCAAACGTTGACCGGTTCGCGACTATAAAAAGTTTGGGGAGCACTGCTGTAAAGCACAAGTGAGAGCTTTTGGATTCGAAGAATTGCAAGCTCTTAATATCACCATAGGTCTTGCGAACCCTGAGAATTAAGCTGTGGAGCCCAATATTGCACCAAGACAGAGTGGAACCACGCGCAGGATATCGGTCTGCAACCGTAGCAGAAATGGACACGTTCGAAGAATACGCGACCATCCACAAAGGGTATTTCGATTCGTCGGAGAACGACGTGATAAAGAAAAATTGGAATTTATTCTGCGAGGCTCTCCGTCTCACTGGTGAGACAGGGCCGATGCCTCCGCAAAAAATAAACAATTATCGTCCCCCTCCTCCTCCAAAAGGTTGGTGCGCACTGCTGTAAACCACAAGTGAAAGCTTTTTGATTCCAAGAATTGCAAGCTCTTATTATCACCACTGGTCCAGCGAAACGTGACAATTAAGCTGTACAACCCAATATTGCACCAACGCAGAGTGGAACCACGCGCAGGATCTCGTTCTGCAACTGTAGCAGAGATGGGCGCGTTCGAAGAATACGCGTTCATCCACGAAGGGTATTTCGATTCGTCGGTTGACGACGTGATAAAGAAAAATTGGAATTTATTCTGCGAGGCTCCCCGTCCCACTGACGAGGCGGGGCCGAAGCCTCCGCAAGAATATAAACAATTAACGTCTCACCCCCCATCGGGGCGCGGTAAAATTATCAAACGTTGACCGGTTCGCGGCTATAAAAAGTTTGGGAGCACTGCTGTACAGCACAAGTGAGAGCTTTTGGATTCGATGCATTGCAAGCTCTTAATATCACCATAGGTCTTGCGAACCCTGAGAATTAAGCTGTGGAGCCCAATATTGCACCAAGACAGAGTGGCACCACGCGCAGGATATCGTTCTGCAACCGTAGCAGAGATGGACCCGTTCGAAGAATACGCGACCATCCACAAAGGGTCATTTGGATTCGTCGGAGAACGACGTGATAAAGAAAAGTTGCAATTTATTCTGCGGGGCTCTCCGTCTCACTGGTGAGACAGGGCCGAAGCCTCCGAAAAAATATAAACAATTATCGTCCCCGTCCTCAACGGGACGCGGTAAAATTATCAAACGTTGACCGGTTCGCGACTATAAAAAGTTTGGGGAGCACTGCTGTACAGCACAAGTGAGAGCTTTGGGATTCGAAGAATTGCAAGCTCTTAATATCATCATAGGTCTTGCAAACCCTAAGAATTAAGCTTTGGAGCCCAATATTGCACCAAGACAGAGTGGAACCTCGCGCAGGATATCGTTCTGCAACCGTAGCAGAGATGGACCCGTTCGAAGAATACGCGACCATCCACAAAGGGTCATTCCGATTCGTCGGAGAACGACGTGATAAAGAATAATTGGAATTTATTCTGCGAGGCTCCCCGTCCCACTGACGAGGCGGGGCCGAAGCCTCCGCAAGAATATAAACAATTAACGTCTCGCCCCCCATCGGGGCGCGGTAAAATTATCAAACGTTGACCGGTTCGCGGCTATAAAAATTTTGGGGAGCACTGCTGTACACCACAAGTGAGAGCTTTTGGATTCGATGCATTGCAAGCTCTTAATATCACCATAGGTCTTGCGAACCCTGAGAATTAAGCTGTGGAGCCCAATATTGCACCAAGACAGAGTGGAACCACGCGCAGGATATCGTTCTGCAACCGTAGCAGAAATGGACCCGTTCGAAGAATACGCGGGCATCCACAAAGGGTATTTCGATTCGTCGGTTGACGACGTGATAAAGAAAAATTGGTATTAGTTCTGCGAGGCTCCCCGTCCCACTGGCGAGGCGGGGCCGAAGCCTCCGCAAGAATATAAACAATTAATGTCTCGCCCCTCATCGGAGCGCGGTAACATTATCAAACGTTGACCGGTTCGCGACTATAAAAAGTTTGGGGAGCACTGACGTAAAGCACAAGTGAGAGCATTTGGATTCGAAGAATTGCAAGCTCTTAATATCATCATAGGTCTTGCAAACCCTAAGAATTAAGCTTTGGAGCCCAATATTGCACCAAGACAGAGTGGAACCTCGCGCAGGATATCGTTCTGCAACCGTAGCAGAGATGGACCCGTTCGAAGAATACGCGACCATCCACAAAGGGTCATTCCGATTCGTCGGAGAACGACGTGATAAAGAAAAGTTGGAATTTATTCTGCGAGGCTCCCCGTCCCACTGACGAGGCGGGGCCGAAGCCTCCGCAAGAATATAAACAATTAACGTCTCGCCCCTCATCGGGGCGCGGTAAAATTATCAAACGTTGACCGGTTCGCGACTATAAAAAGTTTGGGGAGCACTGACGTAAAGCACAAGTGAGAGCATTTGGATTCGAAGAATTGCAAGCTCTTAATATCACCATAGGTCTTGCGAACCCTGAGAATTAAGCTGTGGAGCCCAATATTGCACCAAGACAGAGTGGAACCTCGCGCAGGATATCGTTCTGCAACCGTAGCAGAAATGGACCCGTTCGAAGAATACGCGGGCATCCACAAAGGGTATTTCGATTCGTCGGTTGACGACGTGATAAAGAAAAATTGGTATTAGTTCTGCGAGGCTCCCCGTCCCACTGGCGAGGCGGGGCCGAAGCCTCCGCAAGAATATAAACAATTAATGTCTCGCCCCTCATCGGAGCGCGGTAACATTATCAAACGTTGACCGGTTCGCGACTATAAAAAGTTTTGGGAGCACTGCTGTACAGCACAAGTGAGAGCTTTTGGATTCGAAGAATTGCAAGCTCTTAATATCACCATAGGTCTTGCGAACCCTAAGAATTAAGCTTTCGAGCCCAATATTGCACCAAGACAGAGTGGCACCACGCGCAGGATATCGTTCTGCAACCGTAGCAGAGAAGGACCCGTTCGAAGAATACGCGACCATCCACAAAGGGTCATTTGGATTCGTCGGAGAACGACGTGATAAAGAAAAGTTGGAATTTATTCTGCGAGGCTCTCCGTCTCACTGGTGAGACAGGGCCGAAGCCTCCGAAAAAATATAAACAATTATCGTCCCCGTCCTCAACGGGACGCGGTAAAATTATCAAACGTTGACCGGTTCGCGACTATAAAAAGTTTGGGGAGCACTGCTGTACAGCACAAGTGAGAGCTTTGGGATTCGAAGAATTGCAAGCTCTTAATATCATCATAGGTCTTGCAAACCCTAACAATTAAGCTTTGGAGCCCAATATTGCACCAAGACAGAGTGGAACCTCGCGCAGGATACCGTTCTGCAACCGTAGCAGAGATGGACCCCTTCGAAGAATACGCGACCATCCACAAAGGGTCATTTCGATTCGTCGGAGAACGACGTGATAAAGAAAAGTTGGAATTTATTCTGCGAGGCTCCCCGTCCCACTGACGAGGCGGGGCCGAAGCCTCCGCAAGAATATAAACAATTAACGTCTCGCCCCCCATCGGGGCGCGGTAAAATTATCAAACGTTGACCGGTTCGCGACTATAAAAAGTTTGGGGAGCACTGCTGTACAGCACAAGTGAGAGCTTTGGGATTCGAAGAATTGCAAGCTCTTAATATCATCATAGGTCTTGCAAACCCTGAGAATTAAGCTTTGGAGCCCAATATTGCACCAAGACAGAGTGGAACCTCGCGCAGGATATCGTTCTGCAACCGTAGCAGAAATGGACCCGTTCGAAGAATACGCGGGCATCCACAAAGGGTATTTCGATTCGTCGGAGAACGACGTGATAAAGAAAAATTGGAATTTATTCTGCGAGGCTCTCCGTCTCACTGGTGAGACAGGGCCGATGCCTCCGCAAAAAATAAACAATTATCGTCCCCCTCCTCCTCCAAAAGGTTGGTGCGAACTGCTGTAAAGCACAAGTGAAAGCTTTTGGATTCGAAGAATAGCAAGCTCTTATTATCACCACTGGTCCAGCGAAACGTGACAATTAAGCTGTACAACCCAATATTGCTCCAACGCAGAGTGGAACCACGCGCAGGATCTCGTTCTGCAACTGTAGCAGAGATGGGCGCGTTCGAAGAATACGCGATCATCCACGAAGGGTATTTCGATTCGTCGGTTGACGACGTGATAAAGAAAAATTGGAATTTATTCTGCGAGGCTCCCCGTCCCACTGACGAGGCGGGGCCGAAGCCTCCGCAAGAATATAAACAATTAACGTCTCACCCCCCATCGGGGCGCGGTAAAATTATCAAACGTTGACCGGTTCGCGGCTATAAAAAGTTTGGGGAGCACTGCTGTACAGCACAAGTGAGAGCTTTTGGATTCGATGCATTGCAAGCTCTTAATATCACCATAGGTCTTGCGAACCCTGAGAATTAAGCTGTGGAGCCCAATATTGCACCAAGACAGAGTGGCACCACGCGCAGGATATCGTTCTGCAACCGTAGCAGAGATGGACCCGTTCGAAGAATACGCGACCATCCACAAAGGGTCATTTAGATTCGTCGGAGAACGACGTGATAAAGAAAAGTTGGAATTTATTCTGCGAGGCTCTCCGACTCACTGGTGAGACAGGGCCGAAGCCTCCGAAAAAATATAAACAATTATCGTCCCCGTCCTCAACGGGACGCGGTAAAATTATCAAACGTTGACCGGTTCGCGACTATAAAAAGTTTGGGGAGCACTGCTGTACAGCACAAGTGAGAGCTTTGGGATTCGAAGAATTGCAAGCTCTTAATATCATCATAGGTCTTGCAAACCCTAAGAATTAAGCTTTGGAGCCCAATATTGCACCAAGACAGAGTGGAACCTCGCGCAGGATACCGTTCTGCAACCGTAGCAGAGATGGACCCGTTCGAAGAATACGCGACCATCCACAAAGGGTAATTCCGATTCGTCGGTTGACGACGTGATAAAGAAAAATTGGTATTAGTTCTGCGAGGCTCCCCGTCCCACTGGCGAGGCGGGGCCGAAGCCTCCGCAAGAATATAAACAATTAACGTCTCGCCCCCCATCGGGGCGCGGTAAAATTATCAAACGTTGACCGGTTCGCGGCTATAAAAAGTTTGGGGAGCACTGCTGTACACCACAAGTGAGAGCTTTTGGATTCGATGCATTGCAAGCTCTTAATATCACCATAGGTCTTGCGAACCCTGAGAATTAAGCTGTGGAGCCCAATATTGCACCAAGACAGAGTGGAACCACGCGCAGGATATCGTTCTGCAACCGTAGCAGAAATGGACCCGTTCGAAGAATACGCGGGCATCCACAAAGGGTATTTCGATTCGTCGGTTGACGACGTGATAAAGAAAAATTGGTATTAGTTCTGCGAGGCTCCCCGTCCCACTGGCGAGGCGGGGCCGAAGCCTCCGCAAGAATATAAACAATTAATGTCTCGCCCCTCATCGGAGCGCGGTAACATTATCAAACGTTGACCGGTTCGCGACTATAAAAAGTTTGGGGAGCACTGACGTAAAGCACAAGTGAGAGCATTTGGATTCGACGAATTGCAAGCTCTTAATATCATCATAGGTCTTGCAAACCCTAAGAATTAAGCTTTGGAGCCCAATATTGCACCAAGACAGAGTGGAACCTCGCGCAGGATATCGTTCTGCAACCGTAGCAGAGATGGACCCGTTCGAAGAATACGCGACCATCCACAAAGGGTCATTCCGATTCGTCGGAGAACGACGTGATAAAGAAAAGTTGGAATTTATTCTGCGAGGCTCCCCGTCCCACTGACGAGGCGGGGCCGAAGCCTCCGCAAGAATATAAACAATTAACGTCTCGCCCCCCATCGGGGCGCGGTAAAATTATCAAACGTTGACCGGTTCGCGGCTATAAAAAGTTTGGGGAGCACTGCTGTACAGCACAAGTGAGAGCTTTTGGATTCGAAGAATTGCAAGCTCTTAATATCACCATAGGTCTTGCGAACCCTAAGAATTAAGCTTTGGAGCCCAATATTGCACCAAGACAGAGTGGCACCACGCGCAGGATATCGTTCTGCAACCGTAGCAGAGAAGGACCCGTTCGAAGAATACGCGACCATCCACAAAGGGTCATTTGGATTCGTCGGAGAACGACGTGATAAAGAAAAGTTGGAATTTATTCTGCGAGGCTCTCCGTCTCACTGGTGAGACAGGGCCGAAGCGTCCGAAAAAATATAAACAATTATCGTCCCCGTCCTCAACGGGACGCGGTAAAATTATCAAACGTTGACCGGTTCGCGACTATAAAAAGTTTGGGGAGCACTGCTGTACAGCACAAGTGAGAGCTTTGGGATTCGAAGAATTGCAAGCTCTTAATATCATCATAGGTCTTGCAAACCCTAAGAATTAAGCTTTGGAGCCCAATATTGCACCAAGACAGAGTGGAACCTCGCGCAGGATACCGTTCTGCAACCGTAGCAGAGATGGACCCGTTCGAAGAATACGCGACCATCCACAAAGGGTCATTCCGATTCGTCGGAGAACGACGTGATAAAGAAAAGTTGGAATTTATTCTGCGAGGCTCCCCGTCCCACTGACGAGGCGGGGCCGAAGCCTCCGCAAGAATATAAACAATTAACGTCTCGCCCCTCATCGGGGCGCGGTAAAATTATCAAACGTTGACCGGTTCGCGACTATAAAAAGTTTGGGGAGCACTGCTGTAAAGCACAAGTGAGAGCTTTTGGATTCGAAGAATTGCGAGCTCTTAATATCACCATAGGTCTTGCGAACCCTGAGAATTAAGCTGTGGAGCCCAATATTGCACCAAGACAGAGTGGAACCTCGCGCAGGATATCGTTCTGCAACCGTAGCAGAAATGGACCCGTTCGAAGAATACGCGGGCATCCACAAAGGGTATTTCGATTCGTCGGTTGACGACGTGATAAAGAAAAATTGGTATTAGTTCTGCGAGGCTCCCCGTCCCACTGGCGAGGCGGGGCCGAAGCCTCCGCAAGAATATAAACAATTAATGTCTCGCCCCTCATCGGAGCGCGGTAACATTATCAAACGTTGACCGGTTCGCGACTGTAAAAAGTTTTGGGAGCACTGCTGTACAGCACAAGTGAGAGCTTTTGGATTCGAAGAATTGCAAGCTCTTAATATCACCATAGGTCTTGCGAACCCTAAGAATTAAGCTTTGGAGCCCAATATTGCACCAAGACAGAGTGGCACCACGCGCAGGATATCGTTCTGCAACCGTAGCAGAGAAGGACCCGTTCGAAGAATACGCGACCATCCACAAAGGGTCATTTGGATTCGTCGGAGAACGACGTGATAAAGAAAAGTTGGAATTTATTCTGCGAGGCTCTCCGTCTCACTGGTGAGACAGGGCCGAAGCCTCCGAAAAAATATAAACAATTATCGTCCCCGTCCTCAACGGGACCCGGTAAAATTATCAAACGTTGACCGGTTCGCGACTATAAAAAGTTTGGGGAGCACTGCTGTACAGCACAAGTGAGAGCTTTGGGATTCGAAGAATTGCAAGCTCTTAATATCATCATAGGTCTTGCAAACCCTAAGAATTAAGCTTTGGAGCCCAATATTGCACCAAGACAGAGTGGAACCTCGCGCAGGATACCGTTCTGCAACCGTAGCAGAGATGGACCCGTTCGAAGAATACGCGACCATCCACAAAGGGTCATTCCGATTCGTCGGTTGACGACGTGATAAAGAAAAATTGGTATTAGTTCTGCGAGGCTCCCCGTCCCACTGGCGAGGCGGGGTCGAAGCCTCCGCAAGAATATAAACAATTAATGTCTCGCCCCTCATCGGAGCGCGGTAACATTATCAAACGTTGACCGGTTCGCGACTGTAAAAAGTTTTGGGAGCACTGCTGTACAGCACAAGTGAGAGCTTTTGGATTCGAAGAATTGCAAGCTCTTAATATCACCATAGGTCTTGCGAACCCTAAGAATTAAGCTTTGGAGCCCAATATTGCACCAAGACAGAGTGGCACCACGCGCAGGATATCGTTCTGCAACCGTAGCAGAGAAGGACCCGTTCGAAGAATACGCGACCATCCACAAAGGGTCATTTGGATTCGTCGGAGAACGACGTGATAAAGAAAAGTTGGAATTTATTCTGCGAGGCTCCCCGTCCCACTGACGAGGCGGGGCCGAAGCCTCCGCAAGAATATAAACAATTAACGTCTCGCCCCCCATCGGGGCGCGGTAAAATTATCAAACGTTGACCGGTTCGCGGCTATAAAAAGTTTGGGGAGCACTGCTGTACACCACAAGTGAGAGCTTTTGGATTCGATGCATTGCAAGCTCTTAATATCACCATAGGTCTTGCGAACCCTGAGAATTAAGCTGTGGAGCCCAATATTGCACCAAGACAGAGTGGAACCACGCGCAGGATATCGTTCTGCAACCGTAGCAGAAATGGACCCGTTCGAAGAATACGCGGGCATCCACAAAGGGTATTTCGATTCGTCGGTTGACGACGTGATAAAGAAAAATTGGTATTAGTTCTGCGAGGCTCCCCGTCCCACTGGCGAGGCGGGGCCGAAGCCTCCGCAAGAATATAAACAATTAATGTCTCGCCCCTCATCGGAGCGCGGTAACATTATCAAACGTTGACCGGTTCGCGACTATAAAAAGTTTGGGGAGCACTGACGTAAAGCACAAGTGAGAGCATTTGGATTCGACGAATTGCAAGCTCTTAATATCATCATAGGTCTTGCAAACCCTAAGAATTAAGCTTTGGAGCCCAATATTGCACCAAGACAGAGTGGAACCTCGCGCAGGATATCGTTCTGCAACCGTAGCAGAGATGGACCCGTTCGAAGAATACGCGACCATCCACAAAGGGTCATTCCGATTCGTCGGAGAACGACGTGATAAAGAAAAGTTGGAATTTATTCTGCGAGGCTCCCCGTCCCACTGACGAGGCGGGGCCGAAGCCTCCGCAAGAATATAAACAATTAACGTCTCGCCCCTCATCGGGCGCGGTAAAATTATCAAACGTTGACCGGTTCGCGACTAGAAAGTTTGGGGAGCACTGACGTAAAGCACAAGTGAGAGCATTTGGATTCGAAGAATTGCAAGCTCTTAATATCACCATAGGTCTTGCGAACCCTGAGAATTAAGCTGTGGAGCCCAATATTGCACCAAGACAGAGTGGAACCTCGCGCAGGATATCGTTCTGCAACCGTAGCAGAAATGGACCCGTTCGAAGAATACGCGGGCATCCACAAAGGGTATTTCGATTCGTCGGTTGACGACGTGATAAAGAAAAATTGGTATTAGTTCTGCGAGGCTCCCCGTCCCACTGGCGAGGCGGAGCCGAAGCCTCCGCAAGAATATAAACAATTAATGTCTCGCCCCTCATCGGAGCGCGGTAACATTATCAAACGTTGACCGGTTCGCGACTATAAAAAGTTTTGGGAGCACTGCTGTACAGCACAAGTGAGAGCTTTTGGATTCGAAGAATTGCAAGCTCTTAATATCACCATAGGTCTTGCGAACCCTAAGAATTAAGCTTTGGAGCCCAATATTGCACCAAGACAGAGTGGCACCACGCGCAGGATATCGTTCTGCAACCGTAGCAGAGATGGACCCGTTCGAAGAATACGCGACCATCCACAAAGGGTCATTTGGATTCGTCGGAGAACGACGTGATAAAGAAAAGTTGGAATTTATTCTGCGAGGCTCTCCGTCTCACTGGTGAGACAGGGCCGAAGCCTCCGAAAAAATATAAACAATTATCGTCCCCGTCCTCAACGGGACGCGGTAAAATTATCAAACGTTGACCGGTTCGCGACTATAAAAAGTTTGGGGAGCACTGCTGTACAGCACAAGTGAGAGCTTTGGGATTCGAAGAATTGCAAGCTCTTAATATCATCATAGGTCTTGCAAACCCTAAGAATTAAGCTTTGGAGCCCAATATTGCACCAAGACAGAGTGGAACCTCGCGCAGGATACCGTTCTGCAACCGTAGCAGAGATGGACCCCTTCGAAGAATACGCGACCATCCACAAAGGGTCATTTCGATTCGTCGGAGAACGACGTGATAAAGAAAAGTTGGAATTTATTCTGCGAGGCTCCCCGTCCCACTGACGAGGCGGGGCCGAAGCCTCCGCAAGAATATAAACAATTAACGTCTCGCCCCCCATCGGGGCGCGGTAAAATTATCAAACGTTGACCGGTTCGCGACTATAAAAAGTTTGGGGAGCACTGCTGTACAGCACAAGTGAGAGCTTTGGGATTCGAAGAATTGCAAGCTCTTAATATCACCATAGGTCTTGCAAACCCTGAGAATTAAGATTTGGAGCCAAATATTGCACCAAGACAGAGTGGAACCTCGCGCAGGATATCGTTCTGCAACCGTAGCAGAAATGGACCCGTTCGAAGAATACGCGGGCATCCACAAAGGGTATTTCGATTCGTCGGAGAACGACGTGATAAAGAAAAGTTGGAATTTATTCTGCGAGGCTCTCCGTCTCACTGGTGAGACAGGGCCGAAGCCGCCGCAAAAAATAAACAATTATCGTCCCCCTCCTCCTCCAAAAGGTTGGTGCGAACTGCTGTAAAGCACAAGTGAAAGCTTTTGGATTCGAAGAATTGCAAGCTCTTATTATCACCACTGGCCCAGCGAAACGTGACAATTAAGCTGTACAACCCAATATTGCTCCAACGCAGAGTGGAACCACGCGCAGGATCTCGTTCTGCAACCGTAGCAGAGATGGGCGCGTTCGAAGAATACGCGATCATCCATGAAGGGTATTTCGATTCGTCGGTTGACGACGTGATAAAGAAAAGTTGGTATTTGTTCTGCGGGGCTCCCCGTCCCACTGGCGAGGCGGGGCCGAAGCCTTAGCAAGAATATAAACAATTAACGTCTCGCCCCTCATCGGGGCGCGGTAAAATTATCAAACGTTGACCGGTTCGCGACTATAAAAAGTTTGGGGAGCACTGCTGTAAAGCACAAGTGAGAGCTTTTGGATTCGAAGAATTGCAAGCTCTTAATATCACCATAGGTCTTGCGAACCCTGAGAATTAAGCTGTGGAGCCCAATATTGCACCAAGACAGAGTGGAACCACGCGCAGGATATCGGTCTGCAACCGTAGCAGAAATGGACACGTTCGAAGAATACGCGACCATCCACAAAGGGTATTTCGATTCGTCGGAGAACGACGTGATAAAGAAAAATTGGAATTTATTCTGCGAGGCTCTCCGTCTCACTGGTGAGACAGGGCCGATGCCTCCGCAAAAAATAAACAATTATCGTCCCCCTCCTCCTCCAAAAGGTTGGTGCGCACTGCTGTAAACCACAAGTGAAAGCTTTTTGATTCCAAGAATTGCAAGCTCTTATTATCACCACTGGTCCAGCGAAACGTGACAATTAAGCTGTACAACCCAATATTGCACCAACGCAGAGTGGAACCACGCGCAGGATCTCGTTCTGCAACTGTAGCAGAGATGGGCGCGTTCGAAGAATACGCGTTCATCCACGAAGGGTATTTCGATTCGTCGGTTGACGACGTGATAAAGAAAAATTGGAATTTATTCTGCGAGGCTCCCCGTCCCACTGACGAGGCGGGGCCGAAGCCTCCGCAAGAATATAAACAATTAACGTCTCACCCCCCATCGGGGCGCGGTAAAATTATCAAACGTTGACCGGTTCGCGGCTATAAAAAGTTTGGGAGCACTGCTGTACAGCACAAGTGAGAGCTTTTGGATTCGATGCATTGCAAGCTCTTAATATCACCATAGGTCTTGCGAACCCTGAGAATTAAGCTGTGGAGCCCAATATTGCACCAAGACAGAGTGGCACCACGCGCAGGATATCGTTCTGCAACCGTAGCAGAGATGGACCCGTTCGAAGAATACGCGACCATCCACAAAGGGTCATTTGGATTCGTCGGAGAACGACGTGATAAAGAAAAGTTGCAATTTATTCTGCGGGGCTCTCCGTCTCACTGGTGAGACAGGGCCGAAGCCTCCGAAAAAATATAAACAATTATCGTCCCCGTCCTCAACGGGACGCGGTAAAATTATCAAACGTTGACCGGTTCGCGACTATAAAAAGTTTGGGGAGCACTGCTGTACAGCACAAGTGAGAGCTTTGGGATTCGAAGAATTGCAAGCTCTTAATATCATCATAGGTCTTGCAAACCCTAAGAATTAAGCTTTGGAGCCCAATATTGCACCAAGACAGAGTGGAACCTCGCGCAGGATATCGTTCTGCAACCGTAGCAGAGATGGACCCGTTCGAAGAATACGCGACCATCCACAAAGGGTCATTCCGATTCGTCGGAGAACGACGTGATAAAGAATAATTGGAATTTATTCTGCGAGGCTCCCCGTCCCACTGACGAGGCGGGGCCGAAGCCTCCGCAAGAATATAAACAATTAACGTCTCGCCCCCCATCGGGGCGCGGTAAAATTATCAAACGTTGACCGGTTCGCGGCTATAAAAATTTTGGGGAGCACTGCTGTACACCACAAGTGAGAGCTTTTGGATTCGATGCATTGCAAGCTCTTAATATCACCATAGGTCTTGCGAACCCTGAGAATTAAGCTGTGGAGCCCAATATTGCACCAAGACAGAGTGGAACCACGCGCAGGATATCGTTCTGCAACCGTAGCAGAAATGGACCCGTTCGAAGAATACGCGGGCATCCACAAAGGGTATTTCGATTCGTCGGTTGACGACGTGATAAAGAAAAATTGGTATTAGTTCTGCGAGGCTCCCCGTCCCACTGGCGAGGCGGGGCCGAAGCCTCCGCAAGAATATAAACAATTAATGTCTCGCCCCTCATCGGAGCGCGGTAACATTATCAAACGTTGACCGGTTCGCGACTATAAAAAGTTTGGGGAGCACTGACGTAAAGCACAAGTGAGAGCATTTGGATTCGAAGAATTGCAAGCTCTTAATATCATCATAGGTCTTGCAAACCCTGAGAATTAAGCTGTGGAGCCCAATATTGCACCAAGACAGAGTGGAACCTCGCGCAGGATATCGTTCTGCAACCGTAGCAGAAATGGACCCGTTCGAAGAATACGCGGGCATCCACAAAGGGTATTTCGATTCGTCGGTTGACGACGTGATAAAGAAAAATTGGTATTAGTTCTGCGAGGCTCCCCGTCCCACTGGCGAGGCGGGGCCGAAGCCTCCGCAAGAATATAAACAATTAATGTCTCGCCCCTCAACGGGACGCGGTAAAATTATCAAACGTTGACCGGTTCGCGACTATAAAAAGTTTGGGGAGCACTGCTGTACAGCACAAGTGAGAGCTTTGGGATTCGAAGAATTGCAAGCTCTTAATATCATCATAGGTCTTGCGAACCCTAAGAATTAAGCTTTGGAGCCCAATATTGCACCAAGACAGAGTGGAACCTCGCGCAGGATACCGTTCTGCAACCGTAGCAGAGATGGACCCGTTCGAAGAATACGCGACCATCCACAAAGGGTCATTCCGATTCGTCGGAGAACGACGTGATAAAGAAAAGTTGGAATTTATTCTGCGAGGCTCCCCGTCCCACTGACGAGGCGGGGCCGAAGCCTCCGCAAGAATATAAACAATTAACGTCTCGCCCCTCATCGGGGCGCGGTAAAATTATCAAACGTTGACCGGTTCGCGACTATAAAAAGTTTGGGGAGCACTGCTGTAAAGCACAAGTGAGAGCTTTTGGATTCGAAGAATTGCGAGCTCTTAATATCACCATAGGTCTTGCGAACCCTGAGAATTAAGCTGTGGAGCCCAATATTGCACCAAGACAGAGTGGAACCTCGCGCAGGATATCGTTCTGCAACCGTAGCAGAAATGGACCCGTTCGAAGAATACGCGGGCATCCACAAAGGGTATTTCGATTCGTCGGTTGACGACGTGATAAAGAAAAATTGGTATTAGTTCTGCGAGGCTCCCCGTCCCACTGGCGAGGCGGGGCCGAAGCCTCCGCAAGAATATAAACAATTAATGTCTCGCCCCTCATCGGAGCGCGGTAACATTATCAAACGTTGACCGGTTCGCGACTGTAAAAAGTTTTGGGAGCACTGCTGTACAGCACAAGTGAGAGCTTTTGGATTCGAAGAATTGCAAGCTCTTAATATCACCATAGGTCTTGCGAACCCTAAGAATTAAGCTTTGGAGCCCAATATTGCACCAAGACAGAGTGGCACCACGCGCAGGATATCGTTCTGCAACCGTAGCAGAGAAGGACCCGTTCGAAGAATACGCGACCATCCACAAAGGGTCATTTGGATTCGTCGGAGAACGACGTGATAAAGAAAAGTTGGAATTTCTTCTGCGAGGCTCTCCGTCTCACTGGTGAGACAGGGCCGACGCCTCCGAAAAAATATAAACAATTATCGTCCCCGTCCTCAACGGGACCCGGTAAAATTATCAAACGTTGACCGGTTCGCGACTATAAAAAGTTTGGGGAGCACTGCTGTACAGCACAAGTGAGAGCTTTGGGATTCGAAGAATTGCAAGCTCTTAATATCATCATAGGTCTTGCAAACCCTAAGAATTAAGCTTTGGAGCCCAATATTGCACCAAGACAGAGTGGAACCTCGCGCAGGATACCGTTCTGCAACCGTAGCAGAGATGGACCCGTTCGAAGAATACGCGACCATCCACAAAGGGTCATTCCGATTCGTCGGAGAACGACGTGATAAAGAATAATTGGAATTTATTCTGCGAGGCTCCCCGTCCCACTGACGAGGCGGGGCCGAAGCCTCAGCAAGAATATAAACAATTAACGTCTCGCCCCTCATCGGGGCGCGGTAAAATTATCAAACGTTGACCGGTTCGCGACTATAAAAAGTTTGGGGAGCACTGCTATAAAGCACAAGTGAGAGCTTTTGGATTCGAAGAATTGCAAGCTCTTAATATCACCATAGGTCTTGCGAACCCTGAGAATTAAGCTGTGGAGCCCAATATTGCACCAAGACAGAGTGGAACCACGCGCAGGATATCGTTCTGCAACCGTAGCAGAAATGGACCCGTTCGAAGAATACGCGACCATCCACAAAGGGTATTTCGATTCGTCGGAGAACGACGTGATAAAGAAAAATTGGAATTTTTTCTGCGAGGCTCTCCGTCTCACTGGTGAGACAGGGCCGATGCCTCCGCAAAAAATAAACAATTATCGTCCCCCTCCTCCTCCAAATGGTTGGTGCGCACTGCTGTAAACCACAAGTGAAAGCTTTTTGATTCGAAGAATTGCAAACTCTTATTATCACCACTGGTCCAGCGAAACGTGACAATTAAGCTGTACAACCCAATATTGCACCAACGCAGAGTGGAACCTCGCGCAGGATATCGTTCTGCAACCGTAGCAGAGATGGACCCGTTCGAAGAATACGCGACCATCCACAAAGGGTCATTCCGATTCGTCGGAGAACGACGTGATAAAGAATAATTGGAATTTATTCTGCGAGGCTCCCCGTCCCACTGACGAGGCGGGGCCGAAGCCTCCGCAAGAATATAATCAAGTAACGTCTCGGCCCCCATCGGGGCGCGGTAAAATTATCAAACGTTGACCGGTTCGCGACTATAAAAAGTTTGGGGAGCACTGCTGTAAAGCACAAGTGAGAGCTTTTGGATTCGAAGAATTGCGAGCTCTTAATATCACCATAGGTCTTGCGAACCCTGAGAATTAAGCTGTGGAGCCCAATATTGCACCAAGACAGAGTGGAACCTCGCGCAGGATATCGTTCTGCAACCGTAGCAGAAATGGACCCGTTCGAAGAATACGCGGGCATCCACAAAGGGTATTTCGATTCGTCGGTTGACGACGTGATAAAGAAAAATTGGTATTAGTTCTGCGAGGCTCCCCGTCCCACTGGCGAGGCGGGGCCGAAGCCTCCGCAAGAATATAAACAATTAATGTCTCGCCCCTCATCGGAGCGCGGTAACATTATCAAACGTTGACCGGTTCGCGACTGTAAAAAGTTTTGGGAGCACTGCTGTACAGCACAAGTGAGAGCTTTTGGATTCGAAGAATTGCAAGCTCTTAATATCACCATAGGTCTTGCGAACCCTAAGAATTAAGCTTTGGAGCCCAATATTGCACCAAGACAGAGTGGCACCACGCGCAGGATATCGTTCTGCAACCGTAGCAGAGAAGGACCCGTTCGAAGAATACGCGACCATCCACAAAGGGTCATTTGGATTCGTCGGAGAACGACGTGATAAAGAAAAGTTGGAATTTCTTCTGCGAGGCTCTCCGTCTCACTGGTGAGACAGGGCCGACGCCTCCGAAAAAATATAAACAATTATCGTCCCCGTCCTCAACGGGACCCGGTAAAATTATCAAACGTTGACCGGTTCGCGACTATAAAAAGTTTGGGGAGCACTGCTGTACAGCACAAGTGAGAGCTTTGGGATTCGAAGAATTGCAAGCTCTTAATATCATCATAGGTCTTGCAAACCCTAAGAATTAAGCTTTGGAGCCCAATATTGCACCAAGACAGAGTGGAACCTCGCGCAGGATACCGTTCTGCAACCGTAGCAGAGATGGACCCGTTCGAAGAATACGCGACCATCCACAAAGGGTCATTCCGATTCGTCGGAGAACGACGTGATAAAGAATAATTGGAATTTATTCTGCGAGGCTCCCCGTCCCACTGACGAGGCGGGGCCGAAGCCTCAGCAAGAATATAAACAATTAACGTCTCGCCCCTCATCGGGGCGCGGTAAAATTATCAAACGTTGACCGGTTCGCGACTATAAAAAGTTTGGGGAGCACTGCTATAAAGCACAAGTGAGAGCTTTTGGATTCGAAGAATTGCAAGCTCTTAATATCACCATAGGTCTTGCGAACCCTGAGAATTAAGCTGTGGAGCCCAATATTGCACCAAGACAGAGTGGAACCACGCGCAGGATATCGTTCTGCAACCGTAGCAGAAATGGACCCGTTCGAAGAATACGCGACCATCCACAAAGGGTATTTCGATTCGTCGGAGAACGACGTGATAAAGAAAAATTGGAATTTTTTCTGCGAGGCTCTCCGTCTCACTGGTGAGACAGGGCCGATGCCTCCGCAAAAAATAAACAATTATCGTCCCCCTCCTCCTCCAAATGGTTGGTGCGCACTGCTGTAAACCACAAGTGAAAGCTTTTTGATTCGAAGAATTGCAAACTCTTATTATCACCACTGGTCCAGCGAAACGTGACAATTAAGCTGTACAACCCAATATTGCACCAACGCAGAGTGGAACCTCGCGCAGGATATCGTTCTGCAACCGTAGCAGAGATGGACCCGTTCGAAGAATACGCGACCATCCACAAAGGGTCATTCCGATTCGTCGGAGAACGACGTGATAAAGAATAATTGGAATTTATTCTGCGAGGCTCCCCGTCCCACTGACGAGGCGGGGCCGAAGCCTCCGCAAGAATATAATCAAGTAACGTCTCGGCCCCCATCGGGGCGCGGTAAAATTATCAAACGTTGACCGGTTCGCGGCTATAAAAAGTTTGGGGAGCACTGCTGTACACCACAAGTGAGAGCTTTTGGATTCGATGCATTGCAAGCTCTTAATATCACCATAGGTCTTGCGAACCCTGAGAATTAAGCTGTGGAGCCCAATATTGCACCAAGACAGAGTGGAACCACGCGCAGGATATCGTTCTGCAACCGTAGCAGAAATGGACCCGTTCGAAGAATACGCGGGCATCCACAAAGGGTATTTCGATTCGTCGGTTGACGACGTGATAAAGAAAAATTGGTATTAGTTCTGCGAGGCTCCCCGTCCCACTGGCGAGGCGGGGCCGAAGCCTCCGCAAGAATATAAACAATTAATGTCTCGCCCCTCATCGGAGCGCGGTAACATTATCAAACGTTGACCGGTTCGCGACTATAAAAAGTTTGGGGAGCACTGACGTAAAGCACAAGTGAGAGCATTTGGATTCGAAGAATTGCAAGCTCTTAATATCATCATAAGTCTTGCAAACCCTAAGAATTAAGCTTTGGAGCCCAATATTGCACCAAGACAGAGTGGAACCTCGCGCAGGATATCGTTCTGCAACCGTAGCAGAGATGGACCCGTTCGAAGAATACGCGACCATCCACAAAGGGTCATTCCGATTCGTCGGAGAACGACGTGATAAAGAATAATTGGAATTTATTCTGCGAGACTCCCCGTCCCACTGACGAGGCGGGGCCGAAGCCTCCGCAAGAATATAAACAATTAACGTCTCGCCCCTCATCGGGGCGCGGTAAAATTATCAAACGTTGACCGGTTCGCGACTATAAAAAGTTTGGGGAGCACTGACGTAAAGCACAAGTGAGAGCATTTGGATTCGAAGAATTGCAAGCTCTTAATATCACCATAGGTCTTGCGAACTCTGAGAATTAAGCTGTGGAGCCCAATATTGCACCAAGACAGAGTGGAACCTCGCGCAGGATATCGTTCTGCAACCGTAGCAGAAATGGACCCGTTCGAAGAATACGCGGGCATCCACAAAGGGTATTTCGATTCGTCGGTTGACGACGTGATAAAGAAAAATTGGTATTAGTTCTGCGAGGCTCCCCGTCCCACTGGTGAGGCGGGGCCGAAGCCTCCGCAAGAATATAAACAATTAATGTCTCGCCCCTCATCGGAGCGCGGTAACATTATCAAACGTTGACCGGTTCGCGACTATAAAAAGTTTGGGGAGCACTGACGTAAAGCACAAGTGAGAGCATTTGGATTCGAAGAATTGCAAGCTCTTAATATCATCATAGGTCTTGCAAACCCTAAGAATTAAGCTTTGGAGCCCAATATTGCACCAAGACAGAGTGGAACCTCGCGCAGGATATCGTTCTGCAACCGTAGCAGAGATGGACCCGTTCGAAGAATACGCGACCATCCACAAAGGGTCATTCCGATTCGTCGGAGAACGACGTGATAAAGAAAAGTTGGAATTTATTCTGCGAGGCTCCCCGTCCCACTGACGAGGCGGGGCCGAAGCCTCCGCAAGAATATAAACAATTAACGTCTCGCCCCTCATCGGGGCGCGGTAAAATTATCAAACGTTGACCGGTTCGCGACTATAAAAAGTTTGGGGAGCACTGACGTAAAGCACAAGTGAGAGCATTTGGATTCGAAGAATTGCAAGCTCTTAATATCACCATAGGTCTTGCGAACCCTGAGAATTAAGCTGTGGAGCCCAATATTGCACCAAGACAGAGTGGAACCTCGCGCAGGATATCGTTCTGCAACCGTAGCAGAAATGGACCCGTTCGAAGAATACGCGGGCATCCACAAAGGGTATTTCGATTCGTCGGTTGACGACGTGATAAAGAAAAATTGGTATTAGTTCTGCGAGGCTCCCCGTCCCACTGGCGAGGCGGGGCCGAAGCCTCCGCAAGAATATAAACAATTAATGTCTCGCCCCTCATCGGAGCGCGGTAACATTATCAAACGTTGACCGGTTCGCGACTATAAAAAGTTTTGGGAGCACTGCTGTACAGCACAAGTGAGAGCTTTTGGATTCGAAGAATTGCAAGCTCTTAATATCACCATAGGTCTTGCGAACCCTAAGAATTAAGCTTTGGAGCCCAATATTGCACCAAGACAGAGTGGCACCACGCGCAGGATATCGTTCTGCATCCGTAGCAGAGAAGGACCCGTTCGAAGAATACGCGACCATCCACAAAGGGTATTTCGATTCGTCGGAGAACGACGTGATAAAGAAAAATTGGAATTTATTCTGCGAGGCTCTCCGTCTCACTGGTGAGACAGGGCCGATGCCTCCGCAAAAAATAAACAATTATCGTGCCCCTCCTCCTCCAAAAGGTTGGTGCGCACTGCTGTAAACCACAAGTGAAAGCTTTTTGATTCGAAGAATTGCAAGCTCTTATTATCACCACTGGTCCAGCGAAACGTGACAATTAAGCTGTACAACCCAATATTGCACCAACGCAGAGTGGAACCACGCGCAGGATCTCGTTCTGCAACTGTAGCAGAGATGGGCGCGTTCGAAGAATACGCGATCATCCACGAAGGGTATTTCGATTCGTCGGTTGACGACGTGATAAAGAAAAATTGGAATTTATTCTGCGAGGCTCCCCGTCCCACTGACGAGGCGGGGCCGAAGCCTCCGCAAGAATATAAACAATTAACGTCTCACCCCCCATCGGGGCGCGGTAAAATTATCAAACGTTGACCGGTTCGCGGCTATAAAAAGTTTAGGGAGCACTGCTGTACAGCACAAGTGAGAGCTTTTGGATTCGATGCATTGCAAGCTCTTAATATCACCATAGGTCTTGCGAACCCTGAGAATTAAGCTGTGGAGCCCAATATTGCACCAAGACAGAGTGGCACCACGCGCAGGATATCGTTCTGCAACCGTAGCAGAGATGGACCCGTTCGAAGAATACGCGACCATCCACAAAGGGTCATTTGGATTCGTCGGAGAACGACGTGATAAAGAAAAGTTGGAATTTATTCTGCGAGGCTCTCCGACTCACTGGTGAGACAGGGCCGAAGCCTCCGAAAAAATATAAACAATTATCGTCCCCGTCCTCAACGGGACGCGGTAAAATTATCAAACGTTGACCGGTTCGCGACTATAAAAAGTTTGGGGAGCACTGCTGTACAGCACAAGTGAGAGCTTTGGGATTCGAAGAATTGCAAGCTCTTAATATCATCATAGGTCTTGCAAACCCTAAGAATTAAGCTTTGGAACCCAATATTGCACCAAGACAGAGTGGAACCTCGCGCAGGATATCGTTCTGCAACCGTAGCAGAGATGGACCCGTTCGAAGAATACGCGACCATCCACAAAGGGTCATTCCGATTCGTCGGAGAACGACGTGATAAAGAATAATTGGAATTTATTCTGCGAGGCTCCCCGTCCCACTGACGAGGCGGGGCCGAAGCCTCCGCAAGAATATAAACAATTAACGTCTCGCCCCCCATCGGGGCGCGGTAAAATTATCAAACGTTGACCGGTTCGCGGCTATAAAAAGTTTGGGGAGCACTGCTGTACACCACAAGTGAGAGCTTTTGGATTCGATGCATTGCAAGCTCTTAATATCACCATAGGTCTTGCGAACCCTGAGAATTAAGCTGTGGAGCCCAATATTGCACCAAGACAGAGTGGAACCACGCGCAGGATATCGTTCTGCAACCGTAGCAGAAATGGACCCGTTCGAAGAATACGCGGGCATCCACAAAGGGTATTTCGATTCGTCGGTTGACGACGTGATAAAGAAAAATTGGTATTAGTTCTGCGAGGCTCCCCGTCCCACTGGCGAGGCGGGGCCGAAGCCTCCGCAAGAATATAAACAATTAATGTCTCGCCCCTCATCGGAGCGCGGTAACATTATCAAACGTTGACCGGTTCGCGACTATAAAAAGTTTTGGGAGCACTGCTGTACAGCACAAGTGAGAGCTTTTGGATTCGAAGAATTGCAAGCTCTTAATATCACCATAGGTCTTGCGAACCCTAAGAATTAAGCTTTGGAGCCCAATATTGCACCAAGACAGAGTGGCACCACGCGCAGGATATCGTTCTGCAACCGTAGCAGAGAAGGACCCGTTCGAAGAATACGCGACCATCCACAAAGGGTCATTTGGATTCGTCGGAGAACGACGTGATAAAGAAAAGTTGGAATTTATTCTGCGAGGCTCTCCGTCTCACTGGTGAGACAGGGCCGAAGCGTCCGAAAAAATATAAACAATTATCGTCCCCGTCCTCAACGGGACGCGGTAAAATTATCAAACGTTGACCGGTTCGCGACTATAAAAAGTTTGGGGAGCACTGCTGTACAGCACAAGTGAGAGCTTTGGGATTCGAAGAATTGCAAGCTCTTAATATCATCATAGGTCTTGCAAACCCTAAGAATTAAGCTTTGGAGCCCAATATTGCACCAAGACAGAGTGGAACCTCGCGCAAGATATCGTTCTGCAACCGTAGCAGAAATGGACTCGTTCGAAGAATACGCGGGCATCCACAAAGGGTATTTCGATTCGTCGGAGAACGACGTGATAAAGAAAAGTTGGAATTTATTCTGCGAGGCTCTCCGTCTCACTGGTGAGACAGGGCCGAAGCCGCCGCAAAAAATAAACAATTATCGTCCCCCTCCTCCTCCAAAAGGTTGGTGCGAACTGCTGTAAAGCACAAGTGAAAGCTTTTGGATTCGAAGAATTGCAAGCTCTTATTATCACCACTGGTCCAGCGAAACGTGACAATTAAGCTGTACAACCCAATATTGCTCCAACGCAGAGTGGAACCACGCGCAGGATCTCGTTCTGCAACCGTAGCAGAGATGGGCGCGTTCGAAGAATACGCGATCATCCATGAAGGGTATTTCGATTCGTCGGTTGACGACGTGATAAAGAAAAGTTGGTATTTGTTCTGCGGGGCTCCCCGTCCCACTGGCGAGGCGGGGCCGAAGCCTCAGCAAGAATATAAACAATTAACATCTCGCCCCTCATCGGGGCGCGGTAAAATTATCAAACGTTGACCGGTTCGCGACTATAAAAAGTTTGGGGAGCACTGCTGTAAAGCACAAGTGAGAGCTTTTGGATTCGAAGAATTGCAAGCTCTTAATATCACCATAGGTCTTGCGAACCCTGAGAATTAAGCTGTGGAGCCCAATATTGCACCAAGACAGAGTGGAACCACGCGCAGGATATCGTTCTGCAACCGTAGCAGAAATGGACCCGTTCGAAGAATACGCGACCATCCACAAAGGGTATTTCGATTCGTCGGAGAACGACGTGATAAAGAAAAATTGGAATTTATTCTGCGAGGCTCTCCGTCTCACTGGTGAGACAGGGCCGATGCCTCCGCAAAAAATAAACAATTATCGTGCCCCTCCTCCTCCAAAAGGTTGGTGCGCACTGCTGTAAACCACAAGTGAAAGCTTTTTGATTCGAAGAATTGCAAGCTCTTATTATCACCACTGGTCCAGCGAAACGTGACAATTAAGCTGTACAACCCAATATTGCACCAACGCAGAGTGGAACCACGCGCAGGATCTCGTTCTGCAACTGTAGCAGAGATGGGCGCGTTCGAAGAATACGCGATCATCCACGAAGGGTATTTCGATTCGTCGGTTGACGACGTGATAAAGAAAAATTGGTATTAGTTCTGCGAGGCTCCCCGTCCCACTGGCGAGGCGGGGCCGAAGCCTCCGCAAGAATATAAACAATTAATGTCTCGCCCCTCATCGGAGCGCGGTAACATTATCAAACGTTGACCGGTTCGCGACTATAAAAAGTTTTGGGAGCACTGCTGTACAGCACAAGTGAGAGCTTTTGGATTCGAAGAATTGCAAGCTCTTAATATCACCATAGGTCTTGCGAACCCTAAGAATTAAGCTTTGGAGCCCAATATTGCACCAAGACAGAGTGGCACCACGCGCAGGATATCGTTCTGCAACCGTAGCAGAGAAGGACCCGTTCGAAGAATACGCGACCATCCACAAAGGGTCATTTGGATTCGTCGGAGAACGACGTGATAAAGAAAAGTTGGAATTTATTCTGCGAGGCTCTCCGTCTCACTGGTGAGACAGGGCCGAAGCGTCCGAAAAAATATAAACAATTATCGTCCCCGTCCTCAACGGGACGCGGTAAAATTATCAAACGTTGACCGGTTCGCGACTATAAAAAGTTTGGGGAGCACTGCTGTACAGCACAAGTGAGAGCTTTGGGATTCGAAGAATTGCAAGCTCTTAATATCATCATAGGTCTTGCAAACCCTAAGAATTAAGCTTTGGAGCCCAATATTGCACCAAGACAGAGTGGAACCTCGCGCAAGATATCGTTCTGCAACCGTAGCAGAAATGGACTCGTTCGAAGAATACGCGGGCATCCACAAAGGGTATTTCGATTCGTCGGAGAACGACGTGATAAAGAAAAGTTGGAATTTATTCTGCGAGGCTCTCCGTCTCACTGGTGAGACAGGGCCGAAGCCGCCGCAAAAAATAAACAATTATCGTCCCCCTCCTCCTCCAAAAGGTTGGTGCGAACTGCTGTAAAGCACAAGTGAAAGCTTTTGGATTCGAAGAATTGCAAGCTCTTATTATCACCACTGGTCCAGCGAAACGTGACAATTAAGCTGTACAACCCAATATTGCTCCAACGCAGAGTGGAACCACGCGCAGGATCTCGTTCTGCAACCGTAGCAGAGATGGGCGCGTTCGAAGAATACGCGATCATCCATGAAGGGTATTTCGATTCGTCGGTTGACGACGTGATAAAGAAAAGTTGGTATTTGTTCTGCGGGGCTCCCCGTCCCACTGGCGAGGCGGGGCCGAAGCCTCAGCAAGAATATAAACAATTAACATCTCGCCCCTCATCGGGGCGCGGTAAAATTATCAAACGTTGACCGGTTCGCGACTATAAAAAGTTTGGGGAGCACTGCTGTAAAGCACAAGTGAGAGCTTTTGGATTCGAAGAATTGCAAGCTCTTAATATCACCATAGGTCTTGCGAACCCTGAGAATTAAGCTGTGGAGCCCAATATTGCACCAAGACAGAGTGGAACCACGCGCAGGATATCGTTCTGCAACCGTAGCAGAAATGGACCCGTTCGAAGAATACGCGACCATCCACAAAGGGTATTTCGATTCGTCGGAGAACGACGTGATAAAGAAAAATTGGAATTTATTCTGCGAGGCTCTCCGTCTCACTGGTGAGACAGGGCCGATGCCTCCGCAAAAAATAAACAATTATCGTGCCCCTCCTCCTCCAAAAGGTTGGTGCGCACTGCTGTAAACCACAAGTGAAAGCTTTTTGATTCGAAGAATTGCAAGCTCTTATTATCACCACTGGTCCAGCGAAACGTGACAATTAAGCTGTACAACCCAATATTGCACCAACGCAGAGTGGAACCACGCGCAGGATCTCGTTCTGCAACTGTAGCAGAGATGGGCGCGTTCGAAGAATACGCGATCATCCACGAAGGGTATTTCGATTCGTCGGTTGACGACGTGATAAAGAAAAATTGGAATTTATTCTGCGAGGCTCCCCGTCCCACTGACGAGGCGGGGCCGAAGCCTCCGCAAGAATATAAACAATTAACGTCTCACCCCCCATCGGGGCGCGGTAAAATTATCAAACGTTGACCGGTTCGCGGCTATAAAAAGTTTGGGGAGCACTGCTGTACAGCACAAGTGAGAGCTTTTGGATTCGATGCATTGCAAGCTCTTAATATCACCATAGGTCTTGCGAACCCTGAGAATTAAGCTGTGGAGCCCAATATTGCACCAAGACAGAGTGGCACCACGCGCAGGATATCGTTCTGCAACCGTAGCAGAGATGGACCCGTTCGAAGAATACGCGACCATCCACAAAGGGTCATTTGGATTCGTCGGAGAACGACGTGATAAAGAAAAGTTGGAATTTATTCTGCGAGGCTCTCCGACTCACTGGTGAGACAGGGCCGAAGCCTCCGAAAAAATATAAACAATTATCGTCCCCGTCCTCAACGGGACGCGGTAAAATTATCAAACGTTGACCGGTACGCGACTATAAAAAGTTTGGGGAGCACTGCTGTACAGCACAAGTGAGAGCTTTGGGATTCGAAGAATTGCAAGCTCTTAATATCATCATAGGTCTTGCAAACCCTAAGAATTAAGCTTTGGAACCCAATATTGCACCAAGACAGAGTGGAACCTCGCGCAGGATATCGTTCTGCAACCGTAGCAGAGATGGACCCGTTCGAAGAATACGCGACCATCCACAAAGGGTCATTCCGATTCGTCGGAGAACGACGTGATAAAGAATAATTGGAATTTATTCTGCGAGGCTCCCCGTCCCACTGACGAGGCGGGGCCGAAGCCTCCGCAAGAATATAAACAATTAACGTCTCGCCCCCCATCGGGGCGCGGTAAAATTATCAAACGTTGACCGGTTCGCGGCTATAAAAAGTTTGGGGAGCACTGCTGTACACCACAAGTGAGAGCTTTTGGATTCGATGCATTGCAAGCTCTTAATATCACCATAGGTCTTGCGAACCCTGAGAATTAAGCTGTGGAGCCCAATATTGCACCAAGACAGAGTGGAACCACGCGCAGGATATCGTTCTGCAACCGTAGCAGAAATGGACCCGTTCGAAGAATACGCGGGCATCCACAAAGGGTATTTCGATTCGTCGGTTGACGACGTGATAAAGAAAAATTGGTATTAGTTCTGCGAGGCTCCCCGTCCCACTGGCGAGGCGGGGCCGAAGCCTCCGCAAGAATATAAACAATTAATGTCTCGCCCCTCATCGGAGCGCGGTAACATTATCAAACGTTGACCGGTTCGCGACTATAAAAAGTTTTGGGAGCACTGCTGTACAGCACAAGTGAGAGCTTTTGGATTCGAAGAATTGCAAGCTCTTAATATCACCATAGGTCTTGCGAACCCTAAGAATTAAGCTTTGGAGCCCAATATTGCACCAAGACAGAGTGGCACCACGCGCAGGATATCGTTCTGCAACCGTAGCAGAGAAGGACCCGTTCGAAGAATACGCGACCATCCACAAAGGGTCATTTGGATTCGTCGGAGAACGACGTGATAAAGAAAAGTTGGAATTTATTCTGCGAGGCTCTCCGTCTCACTGGTGAGACAGGGCCGAAGCGTCCGAAAAAATATAAACAATTATCGTCCCCGTCCTCAACGGGACGCGGTAAAATTATCAAACGTTGACCGGTTCGCGACTATAAAAAGTTTTGGGAGCACTGCTGTACAGCACAAGTGAGAGCTTTTGGATTCGAAGAATTGCAAGCTCTTAATATCACCATAGGTCTTGCGAACCCTAAGAATTAAGCTTTGGAGCCCAATATTGCACCAAGACAGAGTGGCACCACGCGCAGGATATCGTTCTGCAACCGTAGCAGAGAAGGACCCGTTCGAAGAATACGCGACCATCCACAAAGGGTCATTTGGATTCGTCGGAGAACGACGTGATAAAGAAAAGTTGGAATTTATTCTGCGAGGCTCTCCGTCTCACTGGTGAGACAGGGCCGAAGCCTCCGAAAAAATATAAACAATTATCGTCCCCGTCCTCAACGGGACGCGGTAAAATTATCAAACGTTGACCGGTTCGCGACTATAAAAAGTTTGGGGAGCACTGCTGTACAGCACAAGTGAGAGCTTTGGGATTCGAAGAATTGCAAGCTCTTAATATCATCATAGGTCTTGCAAACCCTAAGAATTAAGCTTTGGAGCCCAATATTGCACCAAGACAGAGTGGAACCTCGCGCAGGATATCGTTCTGCAACCGTAGCAGAAATGGACCCATTCGAAGAATACGCGGGCATCCACAAAGGGTATTTCGATTCGTCGGAGAACGACGTGATAAAGAAAAGTTGGAATTTATTCTGCGAGGCTCTCCGTCTCACTGGTGAGACAGGGCCGAAGCCGCCGCAAAAAATAAACAATTATCGTCCCCCTCCTCCTCCAAAAGGTTGGTGCGAACTGCTGTAAAGCACAAGTGAAAGCTTTTGGATTCGAAGAATTGCAAGCTCTTATTATCACCACTGGTCCAGCGAAACGTGACAATTAAGCTGTACAACCCAATATTGCTCCAACGCAGAGTGGAACCACGCGCAGGATCTCGTTCTGCAACCGTAGCAGAGATGGGCGCGTTCGAAGAATACGCGATCATCCATGAAGGGTATTTCGATTCGTCGGTTGACGACGTGATAAAGAAAAGTTGGTATTTGTTCTGCGGGGCTCCCCGTCCCACTGGCGAGGCGGGGCCGAAGCCTCAGCAAGAATATAAACAATTAACATCTCGCCCCTCATCGGGGCGCGGTAAAATTATCAAACGTTGACCGGTTCGCGACTATAAAAAGTTTGGGGAGCACTGCTGTAAAGCACAAGTGAGAGCTTTTGGATTCGAAGAATTGCAAGCTCTTAATATCACCATAGGTCTTGCGAACCCTGAGAATTAAGCTGTGGAGCCCAATATTGCACCAAGACAGAGTGGAACCACGCGCAGGATATCGTTCTGCAACCGTAGCAGAAATGGACCCGTTCGAAGAATACGCGACCATCCACAAAGGGTATTTCGATTCGTCGGAGAACGACGTGATAAAGAAAAATTGGAATTTATTCTGCGAGGCTCTCCGTCTCACTGGTGAGACAGGGCCGATGCCTCCGCAAAAAATAAACAATTATCGTGCCCCTCCTCCTCCAAAAGGTTGGTGCGCACTGCTGTAAACCACAAGTGAAAGCTTTTTGATTCGAAGAATTGCAAGCTCTTATTATCACCACTGGTCCAGCGAAACGTGACAATTAAGCTGTACAACCCAATATTGCACCAACGCAGAGTGGAACCACGCGCAGGATCTCGTTCTGCAACTGTAGCAGAGATGGGCGCGTTCGAAGAATACGCGATCATCCACGAAGGGTATTTCGATTCGTCGGTTGACGACGTGATAAAGAAAAATTGGAATTTATTCTGCGAGGCTCCCCGTCCCACTGACGAGGCGGGGCCGAAGCCTCCGCAAGAATATAAACAATTAACGTCTCACCCCCCATCGGGGCGCGGTAAAATTATCAAACGTTGACCGGTTCGCGGCTATAAAAAGTTTGGGGAGCACTGCTGTACAGCACAAGTGAGAGCTTTTGGATTCGATGCATTGCAAGCTCTTAATATCACCATAGGTCTTGCGAACCCTGAGAATTAAGCTGTGGAGCCCAATATTGCACCAAGACAGAGTGGCACCACGCGCAGGATATCGTTCTGCAACCGTAGCAGAGATGGACCCGTTCGAAGAATACGCGACCATCCACAAAGGGTCATTTGGATTCGTCGGAGAACGACGTGATAAAGAAAAGTTGGAATTTATTCTGCGAGGCTCTCCGACTCACTGGTGAGACAGGGCCGAAGCCTCCGAAAAAATATAAACAATTATCGTCCCCGTCCTCAACGGGACGCGGTAAAATTATCAAACGTTGACCGGTTCGCGACTATAAAAAGTTTGGGGAGCACTGCTGTACAGCACAAGTGAGAGCTTTGGGATTCGAAGAATTGCAAGCTCTTAATATCATCATAGGTCTTGCAAACCCTAAGAATTAAGCTTTGGAACCCAATATTGCACCAAGACAGAGTGGAACCTCGCGCAGGATATCGTTCTGCAACCGTAGCAGAGATGGACCCGTTCGAAGAATACGCGACCATCCACAAAGGGTCATTCCGATTCGTCGGAGAACGACGTGATAAAGAATAATTGGAATTTATTCTGCGAGGCTCCCCGTCCCACTGACGAGGCGGGGCCGAAGCCTCCGCAAGAATATAAACAATTAACGTCTCGCCCCCCATCGGGGCGCGGTAAAATTATCAAACGTTGACCGGTTCGCGGCTATAAAAAGTTTGGGGAGCACTGCTGTACACCACAAGTGAGAGCTTTTGGATTCGATGCATTGCAAGCTCTTAATATCACCATAGGTCTTGCGAACCCTGAGAATTAAGCTGTGGAGCCCAATATTGCACCAAGACAGAGTGGAACCACGCGCAGGATATCGTTCTGCAACCGTAGCAGAAATGGACCCGTTCGAAGAATACGCGGGCATCCACAAAGGGTATTTCGATTCGTCGGTTGACGACGTGATAAAGAAAAATTGGTATTAGTTCTGCGAGGCTCCCCGTCCCACTGGCGAGGCGGGGCCGAAGCCTCCGCAAGAATATAAACAATTAATGTCTCGCCCCTCATCGGAGCGCGGTAACATTATCAAACGTTGACCGGTTCGCGACTATAAAAAGTTTTGGGAGCACTGCTGTACAGCACAAGTGAGAGCTTTTGGATTCGAAGAATTGCAAGCTCTTAATATCACCATAGGTCTTGCGAACCCTAAGAATTAAGCTTTGGAGCCCAATATTGCACCAAGACAGAGTGGCACCACGCGCAGGATATCGTTCTGCAACCGTAGCAGAGAAGAACCCGTTCGAAGAATACGCGACCATCCACAAAGGGTCATTTGGATTCGTCGGAGAACGACGTGATAAAGAAAAGTTGGAATTTATTCTGCGAGGCTCTCCGTCTCACTGGTGAGACAGGGCCGAAGCGTCCGAAAAAATATAAACAATTATCGTCCCCGTCCTCAACGGGACGCGGTAAAATTATCAAACGTTGACCGGTTCGCGACTATAAAAAGTTTGGGGAGCACTGCTGTACAGCACAAGTGAGAGCTTTGGGATTCGAAGAATTGCAAGCTCTTAATATCATCATAGGTCTTGCAAACCCTAAGAATTAAGCTTTGGAGCCCAATATTGCACCAAGACAGAGTGGAACCTCGCGCAGGATACCGTTCTGCAACCGTAGCAGAGATGGACCCGTTCGAAGAATACGCGACCATCCACAAAGGGTCATTCCGATTCGTCGGAGAACGACGTGATAAAGAAAAGTTGGAATTTATTCTGCGAGGCTCCCCGTCCCACTGACGAGGCGGGGCCGAAGCCTCCGCAAGAATATAAACAATTAACGTCTCGCCCCTCATCGGGGCGCGGTAAAATTATCAAACGTTGACCGGTTCGCGGCTATAAAAAGTTTGTGGAGCACTGCTGTACACGACAAGTGAGAGCTTTTGGATTCGAAGAATTGCGAGCTCTTAATATCACCATAGGTCTTGCGAACCCTGAGAATTAAGCTGTGGAGCCCAATATTGCACCAAGACAGAGTGGAACCTCGCGCAGAATATCGTTCTGCAACCGTAGCAGAAATGGACCCGTTCGAAGAATACGCGGGCATCCACAAAGGGTATTTCGATTCGTCGGTTGACGACGTGATAAAGAAAAATTGGTATTAGTTCTGCGAGGCTCCCCGTCCCACTGGCGAGGCGGGGCCGAAGCCTCCGCAAGAATATAAACAATTAATGTCTCGCCCCTCATCGGAGCGCGGTAACATTATCAAACGTTGACCGGTTCGCGACTATAAAAAGTTTTGGGAGCACTGCTGTACAGCACAAGAGAGAGCTTTTGGATTCGAAGAATTGCAAGCTCTTAATATCACCATAGGTCTTGCGAACCCTGAGAATTAAGCTGTGGAGCCCAATATTGCACCAAGACAGAGTGGAACCACGCGCAGGATATCGTTCTGCAATCGTAGCAGAAATGGACCCGTTCGAAGAATACGCGACCATCCACAAAGGGTATTTCGATTCGTCGGAGAACGACGTGATAAAGAAAAATTGGAATTTTTTCTGCGAGGCTCTCCGTCTCACTGGTGAGACAGGGCCGATGCCTCCGCAAAAAATAAACAATTATCGTCCCCCTCCTCCTCCAAAAGGTTGGTGCGCACTGCTGTAAACCACAAGTGAAAGCTTTTTGATTCGAAGAATTGCAAGCTCTTATTATCACCACTGGTCCAGCGAAACGTGACAATTAAGCTGTACAACCCAATATTGCACCAACGCAGAGTGGAACCACACGCAGGATCTCGTTCTGCAACTGTAGCAGAGATGGGCGCGTTCGAAGAATACGCGATCATCCACGAAGGGTATTTCGATTCGTCGGTTGACGACGTGATAAAGAAAAATTGGAATTTATTCTGCGAGGCTCCCCGTCCCACTGACGAGGCGGGGCCGAAGCCTCCGCAAGAATATAAACAATTAACGTCTCACCCCCCATCGGGGCGCGGTAAAATTATCAAACGTTGACCGGTAGGCGGCTATAAAAAGTTTGGGGAGCACTGCTGTACAGCACAAGTGAGAGCTTTTGGATTCGATGCATTGCAAGCTCTTTATATCACCATAGGTCTTGCGAACCCTGAGAATTAAGCTGTGGAGCCCAATATTGCACCAAGACAGAGTGGCACCACGCGCAGGATATCGTTCTGCAACCGTAGCAGAGATGGACCCGTTCGAAGAATACGCGACCATCCACAAAGGGTATTTCGATTCGTCGGTTGACGACGTGATAAAGAAAAATTGGTATTAGTTCTGCGAGGCTCCCCGTCCCACTGGCGAGGCGGGGCCGAAGCCTCCGCAAGAATATAAACAATTAATGTCTCGCCCCTCATCGGAGCGCGGTAACATTATCAAACGTTGACCGGTTCGCGACTATAAAAAGTTTTGGGAGCACTGCTGTACAGCACAAGTGAGAGATTTTGGATTCGAAGAATTGCAAGCTCTTAATATCACCATAGGTCTTGCGAACCCTGAGAATTAAGCTGTGGAGCCCAATATTGCACCAAGACAGAGTGGAACCTCGCGCAGGATATCGTTCTGCAACCGTAGCAGAACTGGACCCGTTCGAAGAATACGCGGGCATCCACAAAGGGTATTTCGATTCGTCGGTTGACGACGTGATAAAGAAAAATTGGTATTAGTTCTGCGAGGCTCCCCGTCCCACTGGCGAGGCGGGGCCGAAGCCTCCGCAAGAATATAAACAATTAATGTCTCGCCCCTCATCGGAGCGCGGTAACATTATCAAACGTTGACCGGTTCGCGACTATAAAAAGTTTTGGGAGCACTGCTGTACAGCACAAGTGAGAGCTTTTGGATTCGAAGAATTGCAAGCTCTTAATATCACCATAGGTCTTGCGAACCCTGAGAATTAAGCTGTGGAGCCCAATATTGCACCAAGACAGAGTGGAACCACGCGCAGGATATCGTTCTGCAACCGTAGCAGAAATGGACCCGTTCGAAGAATACGCGACCATCCACAAAGGGTATTTCGATTCGTCGGAGAACGACGTGATAAAGAAAAATTGGAATTTTTTCTGCGAGGCTCTCCGTCTCACTGGTGAGACAGGGCCGATGCCTCCGCAAAAAATAAACAATTATCGTCCCCCTCCTCCTCCAAAAGGTTGGTGCGCCCTGCTGTAAACCACAAGTGAAAGCTTTTTGATTCGAAGAATTGCAAGCTCTTATTATCACCACTGGTCCAGCGAAACGTGACAATTAAGCTGTACAACCCAATATTGCACCAACGCAGAGTGGAACCACACGCAGGATCTGGTTCTGCAACTGTAGCAGAGATGGGCGCGTTCGAAGAATACGCGATCATCCACGAAGGGTATTTCGATTCGTCGGTTGACGACGTGATAAAGAAAAATTGGAATTTATTCTGCGAGGCTCCCCGTCCCACTGACGAGGCGGGGCCGAAGCCTCCGCAAGAATATAAACAATTAACGTCTCACCCCCCATCGGGGCGCGGTAAAATTATCAAACGTTGACCGGTAGGCGGCTATAAAAAGTTTGGGGAGCACTGCTGTACAGCACAAGTGAGAGCTTTTGGATTCGATGCATTGCAAGCTCTTAATATCACCATAGGTCTTGCGAACCCTGAGAATTAAGCTGTGGAGCCCAATATTGCACCAAGACAGAGTGGCACCACGCGCAGGATATCGTTCTGCAACCGTAGCAGAAATGGACCCGTTCGAAGAATACGCGACCATCCACAAAGGGTATTTCGATTCGTCGGAGAACGACGTGATAAAGAAAAATTGGAATTTTTTCTGCGAGGCTCTCCGTCTCACTGGTGAGACAGGGCCGATGCCTCCGCAAAAAATAAACAATTATCGTCCCCCTCCTCCTCCAAAAGGTTGGTGCGCACTGCTGTAAACCACAAGTGAAAGCTTTTTGATTCGAAGAATTGCAAGCTCTTATTATCACCACTGGTCCAGCGAAACGTGACAATTAAGCTGTACAACCCAATATTGCACCAACGCAGAGTGGAACCACACGCAGGATCTCGTTCTGCAACTGTAGCAGAGATGGGGGCGTTCGAAGAATACGCGATCATCCATGAAGGGTATTCCGATTCGTCGGTTGACGACGTGATAAAGAAAAGTTGGTATTTGTTCTGCGGGGCTCCCCGTCCCACTGGCGAGGCGGGGCCGAAGCCTCAGCAAGAATATAAACAATTAACATCTCGACCCTCATCGGGGCGCGGTAAAATTATCAAACGTTGACCGGTTCGCGACTATAAAAAGTTTGGGGAGCACTGCTGTAAAGCACAAGTGAGAGCTTTTGGATTCGAAGAATTGCAAGCTCTTATTATCACCACTGGTCCAGCGAAACGTGACAATTAAGCTGTAGAACCCAATATTGCACCAACGCAGAGTGGAACCACACGCAGGATATCGTTCTGCAACCGTAGCAGAAATGGACCCGTTCGAAGAATACGCGACCATCCACAAAGGGTATTTCGATTCGTCGGAGAACGACGTGATAAAGAAAAATTGGAATTTTTTCTGCGAGGCTCTCCGTCTCACTGGTGAGACAGGGCCGATGCCTCCGCAAAAAATAAACAATTATCGTCCCCCTCCTCCTCCAAAAGGTTGGTGCGCACTGCTGTAAACCACAAGTGAAAGCTTTTTGATTCGAAGAATTGCAAGCTCTTATTATCACCACTGGTCCAGCGAAACGTGACAATTAAGCTGTACAACCCAATATTGCTCCAACGCAGAGTGGAACCACGCGCAGGATCTCGTTCTGCAACCGTAGCAGAGATGGGCGCGTTCGAAGAATACGCGATCATCCATGAAGGGTATTTCGATTCGTCGGTTGACGACGTGATAAAGAAAAGTTGGTATTTGTTCTGCGGGGCTCCCCGTCCCACTGGCGAGGCGGGGCCGAAGCCTCAGCAAGAATATAAACAATTAACATCTCGCCCCTCATCGGGGCGCGGTAAAATTATCAAACGTTGACCGGTTCGCGACTATAAAAAGTTTGGGGAGCACTGCTGTAAAGCACAAGTGAGAGCTTTTGGATTCGAAGAATTGCAAGCTCTTAATATCACCATAGGTCTTGCGAACCCTGAGAATTAAGCTGTGGAGCCCAATATTGCACCAAGACAGAGTGGAACCACGCGCAGGATATCGTTCTGCAACCGTAGCAGAAATGGACCCGTTCGAAGAATACGCGACCATCCACAAAGGGTATTTCGATTCGTCGGAGAACGACGTGATAAAGAAAAATTGGAATTTATTCTGCGAGGCTCTCCGTCTCACTGGTGAGACAGGGCCGATGCCTCCGCAAAAAATAAACAATTATCGTCCCCCTCCTCCTCCAAAAGGTTGGTGCGCACTGCTGTAAACCACAAGTGAAAGCTTTTTGATTCGAAGAATTGCAAGCTCTTATTATCACCACTGGTCCAGCGAAACGTGACAATTAAGCTGTACAACCCAATATTGCTCCAACGCAGAGTGGAACCACGCGCAGGATCTCGTTCTGCAACCGTAGCAGAGATGGGCGCGTTCGAAGAATACGCGATCATCCATGAAGGGTATTTCGATTCGTCGGTTGACGACGTGATAAAGAAAAGTTGGTATTTGTTCTGCGGGGCTCCCCGTCCCACTGACGAGGCGGGGCCGAATCCTCCGCAAGAATATAAACAATTAACGTCTCACCCCCCATCGGGGCGCGGTAAAATTATCAAACGTTGACCGGTTCGCGGCTATAAAAAGTTTGGGGAGCACTGCTGTACAGCACAAGTGAGAGCTTTTGGATTCGATGCATTGCAAGCTCTTAATATCACCATAGGTCTTGCGAACCCTGAGAATTAAGCTGTGGAGCCCAATATTGCACCAAGACAGAGTGGGACCCATCAAATGACCACCAAATGACCCATCCACAAAGGGTCATTTGGATTCGTCGGAGAACGACGTGATAAAGAAAAGTTGGAATTTATTCTGCGAGGCTCTCCGACTCACTGGTGAGACAGGGCCGAAGCCTCCGAAAAAATATAAACAATTATCGTCCCCGTCCTCAACGGGACGCGGTAAAATTATCAAACGTTGACCGGTTCGCGACTATAAAAAGTTTGGGGAGCACTGCTGTACAGCACAAGTGAGAGCTTTGGGATTCGAAGAATTGCAAGCTCTTAATATCATCATAGGTCTTGCAAACCCTAAGAATTAAGCTTTGGAACCCAATATTGCACCAAGACAGAGTGGAACCTCGCGCAGGATATCGTTCTGCAACCGTAGCAGAGATGGACCCGTTCGAAGAATACGCGACCATCCACAAAGGGTCATTCCGATTCGTCGAAGAACGACGTGATAAAGAATAATTGGAATTTATTCTGCGAGGCTCCCCGTCCCACTGACGAGGCGGGGCCGAAGCCTCCGCAAGAATATAAACAATTAACGTCTCGCCCCCCATCGGGGCGCGGTAAAATTATCAAACGTTGACCGGTTCGCGGCTATAAAAAGTTTGGGGAGCACTGCTGTACACCACAAGTGAGAGCTTTTGGATTCGATGCATTGCAAGCTCTTAATATCACCATAGGTCTTGCGAACCCTGAGAATTAAGCTGTGGAGCCCAATATTGCACCAAGACAGAGTGGAACCACGCGCAGGATATCGTTCTGCAACCGTAGCAGAAATGGACCCGTTCGAAGAATACGCGGGCATCCACAAAGGGTATTTCGATTCGTCGGTTGACGACGTGATAAAGAAAAATTGGTATTAGTTCTGCGAGGCTCCCCGTCCCACTGGCGAGGCGGGGCCGAAGCCTCCGCAAGAATATAAACAATTAATGTCTCGCCCCTCATCGGAGCGCGGTAACATTATCAAACGTTGACCGGTTCGCGACTATAAAAAGTTTTGGGAGCACTGCTGTACAGCACAAGTGAGAGCTTTTGGATTCGAAGAATTGCAAGCTCTTAATATCACCATAGGTCTTGCGAACCCTAAGAATTAAGCTTTGGAGCCCAATATTGCACCAAGACAGAGTGGCACCACGCGCAGGATATCGTTCTGCAACCGTAGCAGAGAAGGACCCGTTCGAAGAATACGCGACCATCCACAAAGGGTCATTTGGATTCGTCGGAGAACGACGTGATAAAGAAAAGTTGGAATTTATTCTGCGAGGCTCTCCGTCTCACTGGTGAGACAGGGCCGAAGCGTCCGAAAAAATATAAACAATTATCGTCCCCGTCCTCAACGGGACGCGGTAAAATTATCAAACGTTGACCGGTTCGCGACTATAAAAAGTTTGGGGAGCACTGCTGTACAGCACAAGTGAGAGCTTTGGGATTCGAAGAATTGCAAGCTCTTAATATCATCATAGGTCTTGCAAACCCTAAGAATTAAGCTTTGGAGCCCAATATTGCACCAAGACAGAGTGGAACCTCGCGCAGGATACCGTTCTGCAACCGTAGCAGAGATGGACCCGTTCGAAGAATACGCGACCATCCACAAAGGGTCATTCCGATTCGTCGGAGAACGACGTGATAAAGAAAAGTTGGAATTTATTCTGCGAGGCTCCCCGTCCCACTGACGAGGCGGGGCCGAAGCCTCCGCAAGAATATAAACAATTAACGTCTCGCCCCTCATCGGGGCGCGGTAAAATTATCAAACGTTGACCGGTTCGCGGCTATAAAAAGTTTGGGGAGCACTGCTGTACACGACAAGTGAGAGCTTTTGGATTCGAAGAATTGCGAGCTCTTAATATCACCATAGGTCTTGCGAACCCTGAGAATTAAGCTGTGGAGCCCAATATTGCACCAAGACAGAGTGGAACCTCGCGCAGAATATCGTTCTGCAACCGTAGCAGAAATGGACCCGTTCGAAGAATACGCGGGCATCCACAAAGGGTATTTCGATTCGTCGGTTGACGACGTGATAAAGAAAAATTGGTATTAGTTCTGCGAGGCTCCCCGTCCCACTGGCGAGGCGGGGCCGAAGCCTCCGCAAGAATATAAACAATTAATGTCTCGCCCCTCATCGGAGCGCGGTAACATTATCAAACGTTGACCGGTTCGCGACTATAAAAAGTTTTGGGAGCACTGCTGTACAGCACAAGTGAGAGCTTTTGGATTCGAAGAATTGCAAGCTCTTAATATCACCATAGGTCTTGCGAACCCTGAGAATTAAGCTGTGGAGCCCAATATTGCACCAAGACAGAGTGGAACCACGCGCAGGATATCGTTCTGCAATCGTAGCAGAAATGGACCCGTTCGAAGAATACGCGACCATCCACAAAGGGTATTTCGATTCGTCGGAGAACGACGTGATAAAGAAAAATTGGAATTTTTTCTGCGAGGCTCTCCGTCTCACTGGTGAGACAGGGCCGATGCCTCCGCAAAAAATAAACAATTATCGTCCCCCTCCTCCTCCAAAAGGTTGGTGCGCACTGCTGTAAACCACAAGTGAAAGCTTTTTGATTCGAAGAATTGCAAGCTCTTATTATCACCACTGGTCCAGCGAAACGTGACAATTAAGCTGTACAACCCAATATTGCACCAACGCAGAGTGGAACCACACGCAGGATCTCGTTCTGCAACTGTAGCAGAGATGGGCGCGTTCGAAGAATACGCGATCATCCACGAAGGGTATTTCGATTCGTCGGTTGACGACGTGATAAAGAAAAATTGGAATTTATTCTGCGAGGCTCCCCGTCCCACTGACGAGGCGGGGCCGAAGCCTCCGCAAGAATATAAACAATTAACGTCTCACCCCCCATCGGGGCGCGGTAAAATTATCAAACGTTGACCGGTAGGCGGCTATAAAAAGTTTCGGGAGCACTGCTGTACAGCACAAGTGAGAGCTTTTGGATTCGATGCATTGCAAGCTCTTAATATCACCATAGGTCTTGCGAATCCTGAGAATTAAGCTGTGGAGCCCAATATTGCACCAAGACTGAGTGGCACCACGCGCAGGATATCGTTCTGCAACCGTAGCAGAGATGGACCCGTTCGAAGAATACGCGACCATCCACAAAGGGTATTTCGATTCGTCGGTTGACGACGTGATAAAGAAAAATTGGTATTAGTTCTGCGAGGCTCCCCGTCCCACTGGCGAGGCGGGGCCGAAGCCTCCGCAAGAATATAAACAATTAATGTCTCGCCCCTCATCGGAGCGCGGTAACATTATCAAACGTTGACCGGTTCGCGACTATAAAAAGTTTTGGGAGCACTGCTGTACAGCACAAGTGAGAGATTTTGGATTCGAAGAATTGCAAGCTCTTAATATCACCATAGGTCTTGCGAACCCTGAGAATTAAGCTGTGGAGCCCAATATTGCACCAAGACAGAGTGGAACCTCGCGCAGGATATCGTTCTGCAACCGTAGCAGAACTGGACCCGTTCGAAGAATACGCGGGCATCCACAAAGGGTATTTCGATTCGTCGGTTGACGACGTGATAAAGAAAAATTGGTATTAGTTCTGCGAGGCTCCCCGTCCCACTGGCGAGGCGGGGCCGAAGCCTCCGCAAGAATATAAACAATTAATGTCTCGCCCCTCATCGGAGCGCGGTAACATTATCAAACGTTGACCGGTTCGCGACTATAAAAAGTTTTGGGAGCACTGCTGTACAGCACAAGTGAGAGCTTTTGGATTCGAAGAATTGCAAGCTCTTAATATCACCATAGGTCTTGCGAACCCTGAGAATTAAGCTGTGGAGCCCAATATTGCACCAAGACAGAGTGGAACCACGCGCAGGATATCGTTCTGCAACCGTAGCAGAAATGGACCCGTTCGAAGAATACGCGACCATCCACAAAGGGTATTTCGATTCGTCGCAGAACGACGTGATAAAGAAAAATTGGAATTTTTTTTGCGAGGCTCTCCGTCTCACTGGTGAGACAGGGCCGATGCCTCCGCAAAAAATAAACAATTATCGTCCCCCTCCTCCTCCAAAAGGTTGGTGCGCCCTGCTGTAAACCACAAGTGAAAGCTTTTTGATTCGAAGAATTGCAAGCTCTTATTATCACCACTGGTCCAGCGAAACGTGACAATTAAGCTGTACAACCCAATATTGCACCAACGCAGAGTGGAACCACACGCAGGATCTCGTTCTGCAACTGTAGCAGAGATGGGCGCGTTCGAAGAATACGCGATCATCCACGAAGGGTATTTCGATTCGTCGGTTGACGACGTGATAAAGAAAAATTGGAATTTATTCTGCGAGGCTCCCCGTCCCACTGACGAGGCGGGGCCGAAGCCTCCGCAAGAATATAAACAATTAACGTCTCACCCCCCATCGGGGCGCGGTAAAATTATCAAACGTTGACCGGTAGGCGGCTATAAAAAGTTTGGGGAGCACTGCTGTACAGCACAAGTGAGAGCTTTTGGATTCGATGCATTGCAAGCTCTTAATATCACCATAGGTCTTGCGAACCCTGAGAATTAAGCTGTGGAGCCCAATATTGCACCAAGACAGAGTGGCACCACGCGCAGGATATCGTTCTGCAACCGTAGCAGAGATGGACCCGTTCGAAGAATACGCGACCATCCACAAAGGGTATTTCGATTCGTCGGTTGACGACGTGATAAAGAAAAATTGGTATTAGTTCTGCGAGGCTCCCCGTCCCACTGGCGAGGCGGGGCCGAAGCCTCCGCAAGAATATAAACAATTAATGTCTCGCCCCTCATCGGAGCGCGGTAACATTATCAAACGTTGACCGGTTCGCGACTATAAAAAGTTTTGGGAGCACTGCTGTACAGCACAAGTGAGAGATTTTGGATTCGAAGAATTGCAAGCTCTTAATATCACCATAGGTCTTGCGAACCCTGAGAATTAAGCTGTGGAGCCCAATATTGCACCAAGACAGAGTGGAACCACGCGCAGGATATCGTTCTGCAACCGTAGCAGAAATGGACCCGTTCGAAGAATACGCGACCATCCACAAAGGGTATTTCGATTCGTCGGAGAACGACGTGATAAAGAAAAATTGGAATTTTTTCTGCGAGGCTCTCCGTCTCACTGGTGAGACAGGGCCGATGCCTCCGCAAAAAATAAACAATTATCGTCCCCCTCCTCCTCCAAAAGGTTGGTGCGCACTGCTGTAAACCACAAGTGAAAGCTTTTTGATTCGAAGAATTGCAAGCTCTTATTATCACCACTGGTCCAGCGAAACGTGACAATTAAGCTGTACAACCCAATATTGCACCAACGCAGAGTGGAACCACACGCAGGATCTCGTTCTGCAACTGTAGCAGAGATGGGCGCGTTCGAAGAATACGCGATCATCCATGAAGGGTATTCCGATTCGTCGGTTGACGACGTGATAAAGAAAAGTTGGTATTTGTTCTGCGGGGCTCCCCGTCCCACTGGCGAGGCGGGGCCGAAGCCTCAGCAAGAATATAAACAATTAACATCTCGACCCTCATCGGGGCGTGGTAAAATTATCAAACGTTGACCGGTTCGCGACTATAAAAAGTTTGGGGAGCACTGCTGTAAAGCACAAGTGAGAGCTTTTGGATTCGAAGAATTGCAAGCTCTTAATATCACCATAGGTCTTGCGAACCCTGAGAATTAAGCTGTGGAGCCCAATATTGCACCAAGACAGAGTGGAACCACGCGCAGGATATCGTTCTGCAACCGTAGCAGAAATGGACCCGTTCGAAGAATACGCGACCATCCACAAAGGGTATTTCGATTCGTCGGAGAACGACGTGATAAAGAAAAATTGGAATTTATTCTGCGAGGCTCCCCGTCCCACTGGCGAGGCGGGGCCGAAGCCTCCGCAAGAATATAAACAATTAATGTCTCGCCCCTCATCGGAGCGCGGTAACATTATCAAACGTTGACCGGTTCGCGACTATAAAAAGTTTTGGGAGCACTGCTGTACAGCACAAGTGAGAGCTTTTGGATTCGAAGAATTGCAAGCTCTTAATATCACCATAGGTCTTGCGAACCCTGAGAATTAAGCTGTGGAGCCCAATATTGCACCAAGACAGAGTGGAACCACGCGCAGGATATCGTTCTGCAACCGTAGCAGAAATGGACCCGTTCGAAGAATACGCGACCATCCACAAAGGGTATTTCGATTCGTCGCAGAACGACGTGATAAAGAAAAATTGGAATTTTTTTTGCGAGGCTCTCCGTCTCACTGGTGAGACAGGGCCGATGCCTCCGCAAAAAATAAACAATTATCGTCCCCCTCCTCCTCCAAAAGGTTGGTGCGCCCTGCTGTAAACCACAAGTGAAAGCTTTTTGATTCGAAGAATTGCAAGCTCTTATTATCACCACTGGTACAGCGAAACGTGACAATTAAGCTGTACAACCCAATATTGCACCAACGCAGAGTGGAACCACACGCAGGATCTCGTTCTGCAACTGTAGCAGAGATGGGCGCGTTCGAAGAATACGCGATCATCCACGAAGGGTATTTCGATTCGTCGGTTGACGACGTGATAAAGAAAAATTGGAATTTATTCTGCGAGGCTCCCCGTCCCACTGACGAGGCGGGGCCGAAGCCTCCGCAAGAATATAAACAATTAACGTCTCACCCCCCATCGGGGCGCGGTAAAATTATCAAACGTTGACCGGTAGGCGGCTATAAAAAGTTTGGGGAGCACTGCTGTACAGCACAAGTGAGAGCTTTTGGATTCGATGCATTGCAAGCTCTTAATATCACCATAGGTCTTGCGAACCCTGAGAATTAAGCTGTGGAGCCCAATATTGCACCAAGACAGAGTGGCACCACGCGCAGGATATCGTTCTGCAACCGTAGCAGAGATGGACCCGTTCGAAGAATACGCGACCATCCACAAAGGGTATTTCGATTCGTCGGTTGACGACGTGATAAAGAAAAATTGGTATTAGTTCTGCGAGGCTCCCCGTCCCACTGGCGAGGCGGGGCCGAAGCCTCCGCAAGAATATAAACAATTAATGTCTCGCCCCTCATCGGAGCGCGGTAACATTATCAAACGTTGACCGGTTCGCGACTATAAAAAGTTTTGGGAGCACTGCTGTACAGCACAAGTGAGAGATTTTGGATTCGAAGAATTGCAAGCTCTTAATATCACCATAGGTCTTGCGAACCCTGAGAATTAAGCTGTGGAGCCCAATATTGCACCAAGACAGAGTGGAACCACGCGCAGGATATCGTTCTGCAACCGTAGCAGAAATGGACCCGTTCGAAGAATACGCGACCATCCACAAAGGGTATTTCGATTCGTCGGAGAACGACGTGATAAAGAAAAATTGGAATTTTTTCTGCGAGGCTCTCCGTCTCACTGGTGAGACAGGGCCGATGCCTCCGCAAAAAATAAACAATTATCGTCCCCCTCCTCCTCCAAAAGGTTGGTGCGCACTGCTGTAAACCACAAGTGAAAGCTTTTTGATTCGAAGAATTGCAAGCTCTTATTATCACCACTGGTCCAGCGAAACGTGACAATTAAGCTGTACAACCCAATATTGCACCAACGCAGAGTGGAACCACACGCAGGATCTCGTTCTGCAACTGTAGCAGAGATGGGCGCGTTCGAAGAATACGCGATCATCCATGAAGGGTATTCCGATTCGTCGGTTGACGACGTGATAAAGAAAAGTTGGTATTTGTTCTGCGGGGCTCCCCGTCCCACTGGCGAGGCGGGGCCGAAGCCTCAGCAAGAATATAAACAATTAACATCTCGACCCTCATCGGGGCGTGGTAAAATTATCAAACGTTGACCGGTTCGCGACTATAAAAAGTTTGGGGAGCACTGCTGTAAAGCACAAGTGAGAGCTTTTGGATTCGAAGAATTGCAAGCTCTTAATATCACCATAGGTCTTGCGAACCCTGAGAATTAAGCTGTGGAGCCCAATATTGCACCAAGACAGAGTGGAACCACGCGCAGGATATCGTTCTGCAACCGTAGCAGAAATGGACCCGTTCGAAGAATACGCGACCATCCACAAAGGGTATTTCGATTCGTCGGAGAACGACGTGATAAAGAAAAATTGGAATTTATTCTGCGAGGCTCTCCGTCTCACTGGTGAGACAGGGCCGATGCCTCCGCAAAAAATAAACAATTATCGTGCCCCTCCTCCTCCAAAAGGTTGGTGCGCACTGCTGTAAACCACAAGTGAAAGCTTTTTGATTCGAAGAATTGCAACCTCTTATTATCACCACTGGTCCAGCGAAACGTGACAATTAAGCTGTACAACCCAATATTGCACCAACGCAGAGTGGAACCACGCGCAGGATCTCGTTCTGCAACTGTAGCAGAGATGGGCGCGTTCGAAGAATACGCGATCATCCACGAAGGGTATTTCGATTCGTCGGTTGACGACGTGATAAAGAAAAATTGGAATTTATTCTGCGAGGCTCCCCGTCCCACTGACCAGGCGGGGCCGAAGCCTCCGCAAGAGTATAAACAATTAACGTCTCACCCCCCATCGGGGCGCGGTAAAATTATCAAACGTTGACCGGTTCGCGGCTATAAAAAGTTTGGGGAGCACTGCTGTACAGCACAAGTGAGAGCTTTTGGATTCGATGCATTGCAAGCTCTTAATATCACCATAGGTCTTGCGAACCCTGAGAATTAAGCTGTGGAGCCCAATATTGCACCAAGACAGAGTGGCACCACGCGCAGGATATCGTTCTGCAACCGTAGCAGAGATGGACCCGTTCGAAGAATACGCGACCATCCACAAAGGGTCATTTGGATTCGTCGGAGAACGACGTGATAAAGAAAAGTTTGAATTTATTCTGCGAGGCTCTCCGACTCACTGGTGAGACAGGGCCGAAGCCTCCGAAAAAATATAAACAATTATCGTCCCCGTCCTCAACGGGACGCGGTAAAATTATCAAACGTTGACCGGTTCGCGACTATAAAAAGTTTGGGGAGCACTGCTGTACAGCACAAGTGAGAGCTTTGGGATTCGAAGAATTGCAAGCTCTTAATATCATCATAGGTCTTGCAAACCCTAAGAATTAAGCTTTGGAACCCAATATTGCACCAAGACAGAGTGGAACCTCGCGCAGGATATCGTTCTGCAACCGTAGCAGAGATGGACCCGTTCGAAGAATACGCGACCATCCACAAAGGGTCATTCCGATTCGTCGGAGAACGACGTGATAAAGAATAATTGGAATTTATTCTGCGAGGCTCCCCGTCCCACTGACGAGGCGGGGCCGAAGCCTCCGCAAGAATATAAACAATTAACGTCTCGCCCCCCATCGGGGCGCGGTAAAATTATCAAACGTTGACCGGTTCGCGGCTATAAAAAGTTTGGGGAGCACTGCTGTACACGACAAGTGAGAGCTTTTGGATTCGATGCATTGCAAGCTCTTAATATCACCATAGGTCTTGCGAACCCTGAGAATTAAGCTGTGGAGCCCAATATTGCACCAAGACAGAGTGGAACCACGCGCAGGATATCGTTCTGCAACCGTAGCAGAAATGGACCCGTTCGAAGAATACGCGGGCATCCACAAAGGGTATTTCGATTCGTCGGTTGACGACGTGATAAAGAAAAATTGGTATTAGTTCTGCGAGGCTCCCCGTCCCACTGGCGAGGCGGGGCCGAAGCCTCCGCAAGAATATAAACAATTAATGTCTCGCCCCTCATCGGAGCGCGGTAACATTATCAAACGTTGACCGGTTCGCGACTATAAAAAGTTTGGGGAGCACTGACGTAAAGCACATGTGAGAGCATTTGGATTCGAAGAATTGCAAGCTCTTAATATCATCATAGGTCTTGCAAACCCTAAGAATTAAGCTTTGGAGCCCAATATTGCACCAAGACAGAGTGGAACCTCGCGCAGGATATCGTTCTGCAACCGTAGCAGAGATGGACCCGTTCGAAGAATACGCGACCACCCACAAAGGGTCATTCCGATTCGTCGGAGAACGACGTGATAAAGAAAAGTTGGAATTTATTCTGCGAGGCTCCCCGTCCCACTGACGAGGCGGGGCCGAAGCCTCCGCAAGAATATAAACAATTAACGTCTCGCCCCTCATCGGGGCGCGGTAAAATTATCAAACGTTGACCGGTTCGCGACTATAAAAAGTTTGGGGAGCACTGACGTAAAGCACAAGTGAGAGCATTTGGATTCGAAGAATTGCAAGCTCTTAATATCACCATAGGTCTTGCGAACCCTGAGAATTAAGCTGTGGAGCCCAATATTGCACCAAGACAGAGTGGAACCTCGCGCAGGATATCGTTCTGCAACCGTAGCAGAAATGGACCCGTTCGAAGAATACGCGGGCATCCACAAAGGGTATTTCGATTCGTCGGTTGACGACGTGATAAAGAAAAATTGGTATTAGTTCTGCGAGGCTCCCCGTCCCACTGGCGAGGCGGGGCCGAAGCCTCCGCAAGAATATAAACAATTAATGTCTCGCCCCTCATCGGAGCGCGGTAACATTATCAAACGTTGACCGGTTCGCGACTATAAAAAGTTTTGGGAGCACTGCTGTACAGCACAAGTGAGAGCTTTTGGATTCGAAGAATTGCAAGCTCTTAATATCACCATAGGTCTTGCGAACCCTGAGAATTAAGCTGTGGAGCCCAATATTGCACCAAGACAGAGTGGAACCTCGCGCAGGATATCGTTCTGCAACCGTAGCAGAAATGGACCCGTTCGAAGAATACGCGGGCATCCACAAAGGGTATTTCGATTCGTCGGTTGACGACGTGATAAAGAAAAATTGGTATTAGTTCTGCGAGGCTCCCCGTCCCACTGGCGAGGCGGGGCCGAAGCCTCCGCAAGAATATAAACAATTAATGTCTCGCCACTCATCGGAGCGCGGTAAAATTATCAAACGTTGACCGGTTCGCGACTATAAAAAGTTTGGGGAGCACTGCTGTACAGCACAAGTGAGAGCTTTGGGATTCGAAGAATTGCAAGCTCTTAATATCATCATAGGTCTTGCAAACCCTAAGAATTAAGCTTTGGAGCCCAATATTGCACCAAGACAGAGTGGAACCTCGCGCAGGATACCGTTCTGCAACCGTAGCAGAGATGGACCCGTTCGAAGAATACGCGACCATCCACAAAGGGTCATTCCGATTCGTCGGAGAACGACGTGATAAAGAATAATTGGAATTTATTCTGCGAGGCTCCCCGTCCCACTGACGAGGCGCGGCCGAAGCCTCCGCAAGAATATAAACAATTAACGTCTCGCCCCCCATCGGGGCGCGGTAAAATTATCAAACGTTGACCGGTTCGCGGCTATAAAAAGTTTGGGGAGCACTGCTGTACACCACAAGTGAGAGCTTTTGGATTCGATGCATTGCAAGCTCTTAATATCACCATAGGTCTTGCGTACCCTGAGAATTAAGCTGTGGAGCCCAATATTGCACCAAGACAGAGTGGAGCCACGCGCAGGATATCGTTCTGCAACCGTAGCAGAGATGGACCCCTTCGAAGAATACGCGACCATCCACAAAGGGTCATTTCGATTCGTCGGAGAACGACGTGATAAAGGAAAGTTGGAATTTATTCTGCGAGGCTCCCCGTCCCACTGACGAGGCGGGGCCGAAGCCTCCGCAAGAATATAAACAATTAACGTCTCGCCCCCCATCGGGGCGCGGTAAAATTATCAAACGTTGACCGGTTCGCGACTATAAAAAGTTTGGGGAGCACTGCTGTACACCACAAGTGAGAGCTTCTGGATTCGATGCATTGCAAGCTCTTAATATCACCATAGGTCTTGCAAACCCTGAGAATTAAGCTTTGGAGCCCAATATTGCACCAAGACAGAGTGGAACCTCGCGCAGGATATCGTTCTGCAACCGTAGCAGAAATGGACCCGTTCGAAGAATACGCGGGCATCCACAAAGGGTATTTCGATTCGTCGGAGAACGACGTGATACAGAAAAATTGGAATTTATTCTGCGAGGCTCTCCGTCTCACTGGTGAGACAGGGCCGAAGCCGCCGCAAAAAATAAACAATTATCGTCCCCCTCCTCCTCCAAAAGGTTGGTGCGAACTGCTGTAAAGCACAAGTGAAAGCTTTTGGATTCGAAGAATTGCAAGCTCTTATTATCACCACTGGTCCATCGAAACGTGACAATTAAGCTGTACAACCCAATATTGCTCCAACACAGAGTGGAACCACGCGCAGGATCTCGTTCTGCAACCGTAGCAGAGATGGGCGCGTTCGAAGAATACGCGATCATCCATGAAGGGTATTTCGATTCGTCGGTTGACGACGTGATAAAGAAAAGTTGGTATTTGTTCTGCAGGGCTCCCCGTCCCACTGGCGAGGCGGGGCCGAAGCCTCAGCAAGAATATAAACAATTAACGTCTCGCCCCTCATCGGGGCGCGGTAAAATTATCAAACGTTGACCGGTTCGCGACTATAAAAAGTTTGGGGAGCACTGCTGTAAAGCACAAGTGAGAGCTTTTGGATTCGAAGAATTGCAAGCTCTTAATATCACCATAGGTCTTGCGAACCCTGAGAATTAAGCTGTGGAGCCCAATATTGCACCAAGACAGAGTGGAACCACGCGCAGGATATCGTTCTGCAACCGTAGCAGAAATGGACCCGTTCGAAGAATACGCGACCATCCACAAAGGGTATTTCGATTCGTCGGAGAACGACGTGATAAAGAAAAATTGGAATTTATTCTGCGAGGCTCTCCGTCTCACTGGTGAGACAGGGCCGATGCCTCCGCAAAAAATAAACAATTATCGTCCCCCTCCTCCTCCAAAACGTTGGTGCGCACTGCTGTAAACCACAAGTGAAAGCTTTTTGATTCGAAGAATTGCAAGCTCTTATTATCACCACTGGTCCAGCGAAACGTGACAATTAAGCTGTACAACCCAATATTGCACCAACGCAGAGTGGAACCACGCGCAGGATCTCGTTCTGCAACTGTAGCAGAGATGGGCGCGTTCGAAGAATACGCGATCATCCACGAAGGGTATTTCGATTCGTCGGTTGACGACGTGATAAAGAAAAATTGGAATTTATTCTGCGAGGCTCCCCGTCCCACTGACGAGGCGGGGCCGAAGCCTCCGCAAGAATATAAACAATTAACGTCTCACCCCCCATCGGGGCGCGGTAAAATTATCAAACGTTGACCGGTTCGCGGCTATAAAAAGTTTGGGGAGCACTGCTGTACAGCACAAGTGAGAGCTTTTGGATTCGATGCATTGCAAGCTCTTAATATCACCATAGGTCTTGCGAACCCTGAGAATTAAGCTGTGGAGCCCAATATTGCACCAAGACAGAGTGGCACCACGCGCAGGATATCGTTCTGCAACCGTAGCAGAGATGGACCCGTTCGAAGAATACGCGACCTTCCACAAAGGGTCATTTGGATTCGTCGGAGAACGACGTGATAAAGAAAAGTTGGAATTTATTCTGCGAGGCTCTCCGTCTCACTGGTGAGACAGGGCCGAAGCCCCCGAAAAAATATAAACAATTATCGTCCCCGTCCTCAACGGGACGCGGTAAAATTATCAAACGTTGACCGGTTCGCGACTATAAAAAGTTTGGGGAGCACTGCTGTACAGCACAAGTGAGAGCTTTGGGATTCGAAGAATTGCAAGCTCTTAATATCATCATAGGTCTTGCAAACCCTAAGAATTAAGCTTTGGAGCCCAATATTGCACCAAGACAGAGTGGAACCTCGCGCAGGATACCGTTCTGCAACCGTAGCAGAGATGGACCCGTTCGAAGAATACGCGACCATCCACAAAGGGTCATTCCGATTCGTCGGAGAACGACGTGATAAAGAATAATTGGAATTTATTCTGCGAGGCTCCCCGTCCCACTGACGAGGCGGGGCCGAAGCCTCCGCAAGAATATAAACAATTAACGTCTCGCCCCCCATCGGGGCGCGGTAAAATTATCAAACGTTGACCGGTTCGCGACTATAAAAAGTTTGGGGAGCACTGCTGTACAGCACAAGTGAGAGCTTTGGGATTCGAAGAATTGCAAGCTCTTAATATCACCATAGGTCTTGCAAACCCTGAGAATTAAGCTTTGGAGCCCAATATTGCACCAAGACAGAGTGGAACCTCGCGCAGGATATCGTTCTGCAACCGTAGCAGAAATGGACCCGTTCGAAGAATACGCGACCATCCACAAAGGGTATTTCGATTCGTCTGAGAACGACGTGATAAAGAAAAATTGGAATTTATTCTGCGAGGCTCTCCGTCTCACTGGTGAGACAGGGCCGATGCCTCCGCAAAAAATAAACAATTATCGTCCCCCTCCTCCTCCAAAAGGTTGGTGCGCACTGCTGTAAACCACAAGTGAAAGCTTTTTGATTCGAAGAATTGCAAGCTCTTATTATCACCACTGGTCCAGCGAAACGTGACAATTAAGCTGTACAACCCAATATTGCACCAACGCAGAGTGGAACCACGCGCAGGATCTCGTTCTGCAACTGTAGCAGAGATGGGCGCGTTCGAAGAATACGCGATCATCCACGAAGGGTATTTCGATTCGTCGGTTGACGACGTGATAAAGAAAAATTGGAATTTATTCTGCGAGGCTCCCCGTCCCACTGACGAGGCGGGGCCGAAGCCTCCGCAAGAATATAAACAATTAACGTCTCACCCCCCATCGGGGCGCGGTAAAATTATCAAACGTTGACCGGTTCGCGGCTATAAAAAGTTTGGGGAGCACTGCTGTACAGCACAAGTGAGAGCTTTTGGATTCGATGCATTGCAAGCTCTTAATATCACCATAGGTCTTGCGAACCCTGAGAATTAACCTGTGGAGCCCAATATTGCACCAAGACAGAGTGGCACCACGCGCAGGATATCGTTCTGCAACCGTTGCAGAGATGGACCCGTTCGAAGAATACGCAACCATCCACAAAGGGTCATTTGGATTCGTCGGAGAACGACGTGATAAAGAAAAGTTGGAATTTATTCTGCGAGGCTCTCCGTCTCACTGGTGAGACAGGGCCGAAGCCTCCGAAAAAATATAAACAATTATCGTCCCCGTCCTCAACGGGACGCGGTAAAATTATCAAACGTTGACCGGTTCGCGACTATAAAAAGTTTGGGGAGCACTGCTGTACAGCACAAGTGAGAGCTTTGGGATTCGAAGAATTGCAAGCTCTTAATATCATCATAGGTCTTGCAAACCCTAAGAATTAAGCTTTGGAGCCCAATATTGCACCAAGACAGAGTGGAACCTCGCGCAGGATATCGTTCTGCAACCGTAGCAGAGATGGACCCGTTCGAAGAATACGCGACCATCCACAAAGGGTCATTCCGATTCGTCGGAGAACGACGTGATAAAGAATAATTGGAATTTATTCTGCGAGGCTCACCGTCCCACTGGCGAGGCGGGGCCGAAGCCTCCGCAAGAATATAAACAATTAATGTCTCGCCCCTCATCGGAGCGCGGTAACATTATCAAACGTTGACCGGTTCGCGACTATAAAAAGTTTTGGGAGCACTGCTGTACAGCACAAGTGAGAGCTTTTGGATTCGAAGAATTGCAAGCTCTTAATATCACCATAGGTCTTGCGAACCCTGAGAATTAAGCTGTGGAGCCCAATATTGCACCAAGACAGAGTGGAACCTCGCGCAGGATATCGTTCTGCAACCGTAGCAGAAATGGACCCGTTCGAAGAATACGCGGGCATCCACAAAAGGTATTTCGATTCGTCGGTTGACGACGTGATAAAGAAAAATTGGTATTAGTTCTGCGAGGCTCCCCGTCCCACTGGCGAGGCGGGGCCGAAGCCTCCGCAAGAATATAAACAATTAATGTCTCGCCACTCATCGGAGCGCGGTAAAATTATCAAACGTTGACCGGTTCGCGACTATAAAAAGTTTGGGGAGCACTGCTGTACAGCACAAGTGAGAGCTTTGGGATTCGAAGAATTGCAAGCTCTTAATATCATCATAGGTCTTGCAAACCCTAAGAATTAAGCTTTGGAGCCCAATATTGCACCAAGACAGAGTGGAACCTCGCGCAGGATACCGTTCTGCAACCGTAGCAGAGATGGACCCGTTCGAAGAATACGCGACCATCCACAAAGGGTCATTCCGATTCGTCGGAGAACGACGTGATAAAGAATAATTGGAATTTATTCTGCGAGGCTCCCCGTCCCACTGACGAGGCGCGGCCGAAGCCTCCGCAAGAATATAAACAATTAACGTCTCGCCCCCCATCGGGGCGCGGTAAAATTATCAAACGTTGACCGGTTCGCGGCTATAAAAAGTTTGGGGAGCACTGCTGTACACCACAAGTGAGAGCTTTTGGATTCGATGCATTGCAAGCTCTTAATATCACCATAGGTCTTGCGTACCCTGAGAATTAAGCTGTGGAGCCCAATATTGCACCAAGACAGAGTGGAGCCACGCGCAGGATATCGTTCTGCAACCGTAGCAGAGATGGACCCCTTCGAAGAATACGCGACCATCCACAAAGGGTCATTTCGATTCGTCGGAGAACGACGTGATAAAGGAAAGTTGGAATTTATTCTGCGAGGCTCCCCGTCCCACTGACGAGGCGGGGCCGAAGCCTCCGCAAGAATATAAACAATTAACGTCTCGCCCCCCATCGGGGCGCGGTAAAATTATCAAACGTTGACCGGTTCGCGACTATAAAAAGTTTGGGGAGCACTGCTGTACACCACAAGTGAGAGCTTTTGGATTCGATGCATTGCAAGCTCTTAATATCACCATAGGTCTTGCAAACCCTGAGAATTAAGCTTTGGAGCCCAATATTGCACCAAGACAGAGTGGAACCTCGCGCAGGATATCGTTCTGCAACCGTAGCAGAAATGGACCCGTTCGAAGAATACGCGGGCATCCACAAAGGGTATTTCGATTCGTCGGAGAACGACGTGATACAGAAAAATTGGAATTTATTCTGCGAGGCTCTCCGTCTCACTGGTGAGACAGGGCCGAAGCCGCCGCAAAAAATAAACAATTATCGTCCCCCTCCTCCTCCAAAAGGTTGGTGCGAACTGCTGTAAAGCACAAGTGAGAGCATTTGGATTCGAAGAATTGCAAGCTCTTATTATCATCATAGGTCTTGCAAACCCTAAGAATTAAGCTTTGGAGCCCAATATTGCACCAAGACAGAGTGGAACCTCGCGCAGGATATCGTTCTGCAACCGTAGCAGAGATGGACCCGTTCGAAGAATACGCGACCATCCACAAAGGGTCATTCCGATTCGTCGGAGAACGACGTGATAAAGAAAAGTTGGAATTTATTCTGCGAGGCTCCCCGTCCCACTGACGAGGCGGGGCCGAAGCCTCCGCAAGAATATAAACAATTAACGTCTCGCCCCTCATCGGGGCGCGGTAAAATTATCAAACGTTGACCGGTTCGCGACTATAAAAAGTTTGGGGAGCACTGACGTAAAGCACAAGTGAGAGCATTTGGATTCGAAGAATTGCAAGCTCTTAATATCACCATAGGTCTTGCGAACCCTGAGAATTAAGCTGTGGAGCCCAATATTGCACCAAGACAGAGTGGAACCTCGCGCAGGATATCGTTCTGCAACCGTAGCAGAAATGGACCCGTTCGAAGAATACGCGGGCATCCACAAAGGGTATTTCGATTCGTCGGTTGACGACGTGATAAAGAAAAATTGGTATTAGTTCTGCGAGGCTCCCCGTCCCACTGGCGAGGCGGGGCCGAAGCCTCCGCAAGAATATAAACAATTAATGTCTCGCCCCTCATCGGAGCGCGGTAACATTATCAAACGTTGACCGGTTCGCGACTATAAAAAGTTTTGGGAGCACTGCTGTACAGCACAAGTGAGAGCTTTTGGATTCGAAGAATTGCAAGCTCTTAATATCACCATAGGTCTTGCGAACCCTAAGAATTAAGCTTTGGAGCCCAATATTGCACCAAGACAGAGTGGCACCACGCGCAGGATATCGTTCTGCAACCGTAGCAGAGAAGGACCCGTTCGAAGAATACGCGACCATCCACAAAGGGTCATTTGGATTCGTCGGAGAACGACGTGATAAAGAAAAGTTGGAATTTATTCTGCGAGGCTCTCCGTCTCACTGGTGAGACAGGGCCGAAGCGTCCGAAAAAATATAAACAATTATCGTCCCCGTCCTCAACGGGACGCGGTAAAATTATCAAACGTTGACCGGTTCGCGACTATAAAAAGTTTGGGGAGCACTGCTGTACAGCACAAGTGAGAGCTTTGGGATTCGAAGAATTGCAAGCTCTTAATATCATCATAGGTCTTGCAAACCCTAAGAATTAAGCTTTGGAGCCCAATATTGCACCAAGACAGAGTGGAACCTCGCGCAGGATACCGTTCTGCAACCGTAGCAGAGATCGACCCGTTCGAAGAATACGCGACCATCCACAAAGGGTCATTCCGATTCGTCGGAGAACGACGTGATAAAGAAAAGTTGGAATTTATTCTGCGAGGCTCCCCGTCCCACTGACGAGGCGGGGCCGAAGCCTCCGCAAGAATATAAACAATTAATGTCTCGCCCCTCATCGGAGCGCGGTAACATTATCAAACGTTGACCGGTTCGCGGCTATAAAAAGTTTGGGGAGCACTGCTGTACAGCACAAGTGAGAGCTTTTGGATTCGATGCATTGCAAGCTCTTAATATCACCATAGGTCTTGCGAACCCTGAGAAATAAGCTGTGGAGCCCAATATTGCACCAAGACAGAGTGGCACCACGCGCAGGATATCGTTCTGCAACCGTAGCAGAGATGGACCCGTTCGAAGAATACGCGACCATCCACAAAGGGTATTTCGATTCGTCGGTTGACGACGTGATAAAGAAAAATTGGTATTAGTTCTGCGAGGCTCCCCGTCCCACTGGCGAGGCGGAGCCGAAGCCTCCGCAAGAATATAAACAATTAATGTCTCGCCCCCCATCGGAGCGCGGTAACATTATCAAACGTTGACCGGTTCGCGACTATAAAAAGTTTTGGGAGCACTGCTGTACAGCACAAGTGAGAGCTTTTGGATTCGAAGAATTGCAAGCTCTTAATATCACCATAGGTCTTGCGAACCCTGAGAATTAAGCTGTGGAGCCCAATATTGCACCAAGACAGAGTGGAACCTCGCGCAGGATATCGTTCTGCAACCGTAGCAGAAATGGACCCGTTCGAAGAATACGCGGGCATCCACAAAGGGTATTTCGATTCGTCGGTTGACGACGTGATAAAGAAAAATTGGTATTAGTTCTGCGAGGCTCCCCGTCCCACTGGCGAGGCGGGGCCGAAGCCTCCGCAAGAATATAAACAATTAATGTCTCGCCACTCATCGGAGCGCGGTAAAATTATCAAACGTTGACCGGTTCGCGACTATAAAAAGTTTGGGGAGCACTGCTGTACAGCACAAGTGAGAGCTTTGGGATTCGAAGAATTGCAAGCTCTTAATATCATCATAGGTCTTGCAAACCCTAAGAATTAAGCTTTGGAGCCCAATATTGCACCAAGACAGAGTGGAACCTCGCGCAGGATACCGTTCTGCAACCGTAGCAGAGATGGACCCGTTCGAAGAATACGCGACCATCCACAAAGGGTCATTCCGATTCGTCGGAGAACGACGTGATAAAGAATAATTGGAATTTATTCTGCGAGGCTCCCCGTCCCACTGACGAGGCGCGGCCGAAGCCTCCGCAAGAATATAAACAATTAACGTCTCGCCCCCCATCGGGGCGCGGTAAAATTATCAAACGTTGACCGGTTCGCGGCTATAAAAAGTTTGGGGAGCACTGCTGTACACCACAAGTGAGAGCTTTTGGATTCGATGCATTGCAAGCTCTTAATATCACCATAGGTCTTGCGTACCCTGAGAATTAAGCTGTGGAGCCCAATATTGCACCAAGACAGAGTGGAGCCACGCGCAGGATATCGTTCTGCAACCGTAGCAGAGATGGACCCCTTCGAAGAATACGCGACCATCCACAAAGGGTCATTTCGATTCGTCGGAGAACGACGTGATAAAGGAAAGTTGGAATTTATTCTGCGAGGCTCCCCGTCCCACTGACGAGGCGGGGCCGAAGCCTCCGCAAGAATATAAACAATTAACGTCTCGCCCCCCATCGGGGCGCGGTAAAATTATCAAACGTTGACCGGTTCGCGACTATAAAAAGTTTGGGGAGCACTGCTGTACACCACAAGTGAGAGCTTTTGGATTCGATGCATTGCAAGCTCTTAATATCACCATAGGTCTTGCAAACCCTGAGAATTAAGCTTTGGAGCCCAATATTGCACCAAGACAGAGTGGAACCTCGCGCAGGATATCGTTCTGCAACCGTAGCAGAAATGGACCCGTTCGAAGAATACGCGGGCATCCACAAAGGGTATTTCGATTCGTCGGAGAACGACGTGATACAGAAAAATTGGAATTTATTCTGCGAGGCTCTCCGTCTCACTGGTGAGACAGGGCCGAAGCCGCCGCAAAAAATAAACAATTATCGTCCCCCTCCTCCTCCAAAAGGTTGGTGCGAACTGCTGTAAAGCACAAGTGAAAGCTTTTGGATTCGAAGAATTGCAAGCTCTTATTATCACCACTGGTCCATCGAAACGTGACAATTAAGCTGTACAACCCAATATTGCTCCAACGCAGAGTGGAACCACGCGCAGGATCTCGTTCTGCAACCGTAGCAGAGATGGGCGCGTTCGAAGAATACGCGATCATCCATGAAGGGTATTTCGATTCGTCGGTTGACGACGTGATAAAGAAAAGTTGGTATTTGTTCTGCAGGGCTCCCCGTCCCACTGGCGAGGCGGGGCCGAAGCCTCAGCAAGAATATAAACAATTAACGTCTCGCCCCTCATCGGGGCGCGGTAAAATTATCAAACGTTGACCGGTTCGCGACTATAAAAAGTTTGGGGAGCACTGCTGTAAAGCACAAGTGAGAGCTTTTGGATTCGAAGAATTGCAAGCTCTTAATATCACCATAGGTCTTGCGAACCCTGAGAATTAAGCTGTGGAGCCCAATATTGCACCAAGACAGAGTGGAACCACGCGCAGGATATCGTTCTGCAACCGTAGCAGAAATGGACCCGTTCGAAGAATACGCGACCATCCACAAAGGGTATTTCGATTCGTCGGAGAACGACGTGATAAAGAAAAATTGGAATTTATTCTGCGAGGCTCTCCGTCTCACTGGTGAGACAGGGCCGATGCCTCCGCAAAAAATAAACAATTATCGTCCCCCTCCTCCTCCAAAACGTTGGTGCGCACTGCTGTAAACCACAAGTGAAAGCTTTTTGATTCGAAGAATTGCAAGCTCTTATTATCACCACTGGTCCAGCGAAACGTGACAATTAAGCTGTACAACCCAATATTGCACCAACGCAGAGTGGAACCACGCGCAGGATCTCGTTCTGCAACTGTAGCAGAGATGGGCGCGTTCGAAGAATACGCGATCATCCACGAAGGGTATTTCGATTCGTCGGTTGACGACGTGATAAAGAAAAATTGGAATTTATTCTGCGAGGCTCCCCGTCCCACTGACGAGGCGGGGCCGAAGCCTCCGCAAGAATATAAACAATTAACGTCTCACCCCCCATCGGGGCGCGGTAAAATTATCAAACGTTGACCGGTTCGCGGCTATAAAAAGTTTGGGGAGCACTGCTGTACAGCACAAGTGAGAGCTTTTGGATTCGATGCATTGCAAGCTCTTAATATCACCATAGGTCTTGCGAACCCTGAGAATTAAGCTGTGGAGCCCAATATTGCACCAAGACAGAGTGGCACCACGCGCAGGATATCGTTCTGCAACCGTAGCAGAGATGGACCCGTTCGAAGAATACGCGACCTTCCACAAAGGGTCATTTGGATTCGTCGGAGAACGACGTGATAAAGAAAAGTTGGAATTTATTCTGCGAGGCTCTCCGTCTCACTGGTGAGACAGGGCCGAAGCCTCCGAAAAAATATAAACAATTATCGTCCCCGTCCTCAACGGGACGCGGTAAAATTATCAAACGTTGACCGGTTCGCGACTATAAAAAGTTTGGGGAGCACTGCTGTACAGCACAAGTGAGAGCTTTGGGATTCGAAGAATTGCAAGCTCTTAATATCATCATAGGTCTTGCAAACCCTAAGAATTAAGCTTTGGAGCCCAATATTGCACCAAGACAGAGTGGAACCTCGCGCAGGATACCGTTCTGCAACCGTAGCAGAGATGGACCCGTTCGAAGAATACGCGACCATCCACAAAGGGTCATTCCGATTCGTCGGAGAACGACGTGATAAAGAATAATTGGAATTTATTCTGCGAGGCTCCCCGTCCCACTGACGAGGCGGGGCCGAAGCCTCCGCAAGAATATAAACAATTAACGTCTCGCCCCCCATCGGGGCGCGGTAAAATTATCAAACGTTGACCGGTTCGCGACTATAAAAAGTTTGGGGAGCACTGCTGTACAGCACAAGTGAGAGCTTTGGGATTCGAAGAATTGCAAGCTCTTAATATCACCATAGGTCTTGCAAACCCTGAGAATTAAGCTTTGGAGCCCAATATTGCACCAAGACAGAGTGGAACCTCGCGCAGGATATCGTTCTGCAACCGTAGCAGAAATGGACCCGTTCGAAGAATACGCGACCATCCACAAAGGGTATTTCGATTCGTCTGAGAACGACGTGATAAAGAAAAATTGGAATTTATTCTGCGAGGCTCTCCGTCTCACTGGTGAGACAGGGCCGATGCCTCCGCAAAAAATAAACAATTATCGTCCCCCTCCTCCTCCAAAAGGTTGGTGCGCACTGCTGTAAACCACAAGTGAAAGTTTTTTGATTCGAAGAATTGCAAGCTCTTATTATCACCACTGGTCCAGCGAAACGTGACAATTAAGCTGTACAACCCAATATTGCACCAACGCAGAGTGGAACCACGCGCAGGATCTCGTTCTGCAACTGTAGCAGAGATGGGCGCGTTCGAAGAATACGCGATCATCCACGAAGGGTATTTCGATTCGTCGGTTGACGACGTGATAAAGAAAAATTGGAATTTATTCTGCGAGGCTCCCCGTCCCACTGACGAGGCGGGGCCGAAGCCTCCGCAAGAATATAAACAATTAACGTCTCACCCCCCATCGGGGCGCGGTAAAATTATCAAACGTTGACCGGTTCGCGGCTATAAAAAGTTTGGGGAGCACTGCTGTACAGCACAAGTGAGAGCTTTTGGATTCGATGCATTGCAAGCTCTTAATATCACCATAGGTCTTGCGAACCCTGAGAATTAACCTGTGGAGCCCAATATTGCACCAAGACAGAGTGGCACCACGCGCAGGATATCGTTCTGCAACCGTTGCAGAGATGGACCCGTTCGAAGAATACGCAACCATCCACAAAGGGTCATTTGGATTCGTCGGAGAACGACGTGATAAAGAAAAGTTGGAATTTATTCTGCGAGGCTCTCCGTCTCACTGGTGAGACAGGGCCGAAGCCTCCGAAAAAATATAAACAATTATCGTCCCCGTCCTCAACGGGACGCGGTAAAATTATCAAACGTTGACCGGTTCGCGACTATAAAAAGTTTGGGGAGCACTGCTGTACAGCACAAGTGAGAGCTTTGGGATTCGAAGAATTGCAAGCTCTTAATATCATCATAGGTCTTGCAAACCCTAAGAATTAAGCTTTGGAGCCCAATATTGCACCAAGACAGAGTGGAACCTCGCGCAGGATATCGTTCTGCAACCGTAGCAGAGATGGACCCGTTCGAAGAATACGCGACCATCCACAAAGGGTCATTCCGATTCGTCGGAGAACGACGTGATAAAGAATAATTGGAATTTATTCTGCGAGGCTCACCGTCCCACTGACGAGGCGGGGCCGAAGCCTCCGCAAGAATATAAACAATTAACGTCTCGCCCCCCATCGGGGCGCGGTTAAATTATCAAACGTTGACCGGTTCGCGGCTATAAAAAGTTTGGGGAGCACTGCTGTACACCACAAGTGAGAGCTTTTGGATTCGATGCATTGCAAGCTCTTAATATCACCATAGGTCTTGCGAACCCTGAGAATTAAGCTGTGGAGCCCAATATTGCACCAAGACAGAGTGGAACCACGCGCAGGATATCGTTCTGCAACCGTAGCAGAAATGGACCCGTTCGAAGAATACGCGGGCATCCACAAAGGGTATTTCGATTCGTCGGTTGACGACGTGATAAAGAAAAATTGGTATTAGTTCTGCGAGGCTCCCCGTCCCACTGGCGAGGCGGGGCCGAAGCCTCCGCAAGAATATAAACAATTAATGTCTCGCCCCTCATCGGAGCGCGGTAACATTATCAAACGTTGACCGGTTCGCGACTATAAAAAGTTTGGGGAGCACTGACGTAAAGCACAAGTGAGAGCATTTGGATTCGAAGAATTGCAAGCTCTTAATATCATCATATGTCTTGCAAACCCTAAGAATTAAGCTTTGGAGCCCAATATTGCACCAAGACAGAGTGGAACCTCGCGCAGGATATCGTTCTGCAACCGTAGCAGAGATGGACCCGCTCGAAGAATACGCGACCATCCACAAAGGGTCATTCCGATTCGTCGGAGAACGACGTGATAAAGAAAAGTTGGAATTTATTCTGCGAGGCTCCCCGTCCCACTGACGAGGCGGGGCCGAAGCCTCCGCAAGAATATAAACAATTAACGTCTCGCCCCTCATCGGGGCGCGGTAAAATTATCAAACGTTGACCGGTTCGCGACTATAAAAAGTTTGGGGAGCACTGACGTAAAGCACAAGTGAGAGCATTTGGATTCGAAGAATTGCAAGCTCTTAATATCACCATAGGTCTTGCGAACCCTGAGAATTAAGCTGTGGAGCCCAATATTGCACCAAGACAGAGTGGAACCTCGCGCAGGATATCGTTCTGCAACCGTAGCAGAAATGGACCCGTTCGAAGAATACGCGGGCATCCACAAAGGGTATTTCGATTCGTCGGTTGACGACGTGATAAAGAAAAATTGGTATTAGTTCTGCGAGGCTCCCCGTCCCACTGGCGAGGCGGGGCCGAAGCCTCCGCAAGAATATAAACAATTAATGTCTCGCCCCTCATCGGAGCGCGGTAACATTATCAAACGTTGACCGGTTCGCGACTATAAAAAGTTTGGGGAGCACTGACGTAAAGCACAAGTGAGAGCATTTGGATTCGAAGAATTGCAAGCTCTTAATATCATCATAGGTCTTGCAAACCCTAAGAATTAAGCTTTGGAGCCCAATATTGCACCAAGACAGAGTGGAACCTCGCGCAGGATATCGTTCTGCAACCGTAGCAGAGATGGACCCGTTCGAAGAATACGCGACCATCCACAAAGGGTCATTCCGATTCGTCGGAGAACGACGTGTGTTGAGGCCGTTTCGCTTGTTTCATAAATACCGCGTCTTGTATACTAGCTAGACCCACGGGCGCGTTCTCATCGCTCGCGAGAACGCGTGAATGTACACGATACGGTAATGAGTCAGTCTTGTCCTTTGTCTCGATCGCGACGCAATACGATTCGGGAAACACGTGCGAGCGACTAATCTCTTTTGCCGACAATCGACCGCACGTGGTTATAACTCATTTGCGGAGCAACGCGTGAAACGCGCATTTAATACCGACGATTTGTACCAAGTACTGTTGACTTTTATAATAAACGGATACAGAGTCTTACAAGCTCTGAAAAGCATAAACATTTTTGGTCCTTCGAGCCGGATTCCCTTGCAAGACCGGTAAGCAGTGCATCCGTCGCGTTGCAGTGATTGGTGCGGAAAAAAGTGCGTTGGTGCAGATACAGTGTGTGCGTCAAAGTGAGCGTAATCGGTGAAAAATCGAACAGATTCCACGAGGCTAACGGACATTTCAACCTTTGTGACGTCACGCCGTGGTGCGCGAAACGCGACGCTAGCAGAGCGAGAGAGACAGAGCGAGCGCGAAATCGAAAACAAACTCCGAATACGCGCAAAACCGTCGAGACTATTGCTGTCTTCGTCGCACTCACTCGTTCGAAATCGGTGTCGGTTCATCGGGAATCAGCGGTTTCGCACGCGACACGCACACATACAAGCGAAAACGTGGTCGTTTGGTTCGCATCGCGACAGGTGTGATCGCCTTTGCTTCGCGTCTCACATAATCGTCGCGAGTGTTCTCGGTACATTGCTTTCAATTTGCAGACAGTATTTGCAGCAATCTGCAACTTGTACAATTTCGGATCGTTCGATTGTGCAATACGGGAGTCGATCGGCTTTGACAATGACGGGGCATGAAGCACTGTTCACAGCGCAAAAGCGTGTCGCGGTGTTCATTTTAAACTTCGTGGGCAACACTACGAAAAAGAAGGCCGCCGATGAGCTTACGTTGTCGGATGTCGAAGCGAGACAGGCACTCCTGCAGGAGTATTGGAAAGGCTTCCAAGACCGAGACTTGATTCTGGCAGAGCATATGGATAGCCTAAGCGACCGCTCCTACTTCAAGGCAGATCTGTATGGATCCACAATGGAAGCGTATCTGTACGCAAAAGCATGGCTGGAGGCAAAATCAAAAGAGCTCCAGGGCCCTTCCGATACGCACGTTCTTGCAACGCATGACCGCAGTATCGCGGAGAACTCAGTACAGAGAACATTCGAAAGGTTAAAACTGCCCCGCTTCGATGGGACTCAACGCGATTGGGAAGCCTTTAAGGAGCGTTTTACCTCCTTGGTCATCGCAGATAAAGGGATGACGCCGGTTATCAAGCTGGAACACTTATTAAACTGTTTGTCAGGCGAGGCACAGGCAAGGTTGAAGGGCATCCAGATGGTAGGCGCAAACTTCCTTACAGCCTGGGAAACGCTGTGTCGACGCTACGACAACAGGTTCCTCCGATTCAGCACGCAAATGCAGGCCGTTACTGGAACAGAGGCTAGCGACGAGGAAACCGGAACGCACATTAACCAGCTGCTAAACACGACGAATGAGAGCATCAACGTGTTTAGAACTCTTGGACTTCCGGTCGAGCATTGGGACGCCGTCCTAATCTACTTCATCGAGAGCAAACTTGCAACTCCGACGAGGTTGGACTGGGCTAGGGAGCTGGAGAAGAAGAAAAATAACGAATTCCCCACATTCGCAGAGTTCAAATACTTTCTGGAGGACAGGATACGAACTCTGGACCTTGTCGTGGGCGACCGGTCCAAGTCCGTTCGAGAGGAAACGTCCGCTCCAGGTCAGCAGTCGCAGTCCTCGTCCAAGGCCAAGGAAAGCAAGAAAACGAAGAAGTCTTCAGCTCACGTTGCCACGCCGAGGAACTCGTCTACGAGAGAGCCGGACAAATGCTCGTTCTGCGACGGACCACACTTCATTGGGCGTTGCAGTGTCTTCTCCAATGCGCCTCCGACAAATAGAAGAGCCCACGTGCAAACGGCTAGGCTCTGTCTCAACTGCCTGAGCGCAAGGCATGTTGTGGGGGCTTGCACCTCAAAATATCGGTGCTCCGTGTGCCATGAAAAGCATCATACGAAGTTGCACCAGGACAAGACAGCCACTTCGAACGCTGCGGTGGCTACGTTGCAGAATGCGGAGAGCGAATCGGCGCCGGGAGAGGCGTCTGTGCTCGCCATCACTGGGGGACAGACTGTGCTGCTGGCAACTGCCTGCGTCGTGCTCCAGTCACCGGGTGCCGCCATCACCGTAAGGGCCTTGCTGGATTCGGGCGCAGAGGAGTCCTTCGTAACAGAGCAAGCTGTACAGGCACTTGGACTTCGTCGCCAGTCGACTCATGTGGCGGTCAATGGAGTCGGAGCCGAGCGGACAGCGGTGGCCCGAAGCAGAGTCCATCTAACGCTCAAGTCGGAGCGTGACGACAAATTCTCTCTCGATTTTACAGCGCTGGTTTTAAAAAGGTTGACGTCCCTGCTGCCACGTCTACCTGTCGACCCAACCGCGTGGCCACATCTTGCCTCGCGACCACTAGCGGATCCGGTCTACTTCAAACCAGGGCGCATCGACTGCATTTTGAATGCGGAGGCTCTTGCGAAGGTGATACGGCCAGGCATCGACCGACAACCGGGGGCACCCACTGCAATGGAAACCTCTCTCGGCTGGGTCGTGCTAGGAAAAGTACCTGTGCAAGAAACCGGAGGGAAAGCGGAGGTATCGGGATTTCACGTTGCTGTGGACCGAGAGCTAACCTCCGCGTTGACAAGATTCTGGGAAATTGAAGAAGTCAACAAGCCGCCCCAGTTGTCTCCGCAGGATGAGGAGTGCTACGATCATTTTCGGAGGACTCACTCGCGCAGGGCAGATGGTCGCTTCGTTGTCAGGCTCCCGTTTGCTAGGGAACCTGTCTTTGCTGATTCAAAGTCCACGGCTGCTGCTTGCTTGACGAGATTAGAGCGTCGTTTTGTGAGACAACCCGAGTTGGCTCCACCGTATAAAGTCTTCATGCAGGAGTACCAGGCGCTAGGTCACATGGAGAAGGTGGTCAACGAGCAGTCGGGTAAGAGCGACGTTTTTTATCTCCCTCATCATGCAGTCTTTAAAGACGGCGGTAAAGGGAAAATACGCGTAGTCTTCAACGCGTCCCAAGCCGATTCCGCCGGGGTCTCGTTGAATAGCTGCTTGCATGCGGGGCCCAAATTGCAGGAAGATGTGCTCGTCATCATCATTCGTTGGTGCTTTCGGAAATACGTTTTTACGTGTGATGTAGTAAAAATGTTTCGACAATTTCTCGTTCAGCCGGATGACGCTGATTGGCAACGCATTTTGTGGCGTTTCAACGAGGACGAGGTGGTCACTCCGTTTCGTTTAGTCACGGTAACATATGGGACGACCTGTGCTCCATTCCTGGCCAACGCATGCATGCTCCAGCTGGCAGATGACGAGCAGAAGCGCTTTCCTCGTGGTGCTCAAATATTGAGGAAGGGTCGTTATGCCGACGACTCCTACGGAGGGGGAGATACCCTCGAGGAAGCTAGGCTCGTGCGAGACGAGTTAGTAAGCATCCTGAGAACAGCAGGAATGGAGGTGGGCAAGTGGGCTGCAAACCACGCAGAGTTGTTGCAGGAGCTGGGACTCGAGAGTCCTGCCGTAGCTGAACGGGAGTTTCGAGTCGAGGAGGCGGTGTCCACATTAGGCCTGCGTTGGATGCCGCAAAAGGATGCCTTTTGCTTCAAAATTGCACTAGTCGAACCTCCCCAGACAGTCACGAAAAGGTCAATCTTGTCGGAAGTTTCCAAATTGTTTGACCCGATTGGCTGGCTTGCTCCCGTGTTGGTTCGTGCAAAGCTGCTGTTGCAGACCTTATGGAGGCAGGGCGTTGATTGGGACGTAGCCGTCTCCGCCACATTATCACAATCTTGGTCGACCTTTAAAGGTCAGTTGGTCGAATTGGAGGAACTACGAATTCCACGATGGTTTGGAACTGTTGGAACCACTAAGTGGGACCTACACGGTTTCTGTGATGCATCGGAGAGCGCATATGCAGCCTCACTGTACCTGGTGGCTGCTGACACCAAGGTCTCCAGACTTATTGTGGCGAAGTCCAAGGTCGCTCCAATTAAGGTCATCAGCCTGCCCAAGCTAGAGCTGTGTGGAGCTCAATTGTTAGTTCGTCTCGTTAATTCGCTGTTGTCGAAATTAGACTCTCAACCTGTTGACATTCATTGCTGGTCGGATTCGAAGGTAGCTTTAGCATGGCTGCAAGGGCACCCCTCTCGGTGGAAACCATTCGTGGCGAATAGGGTGAGTGAGATTCTCACGTCGCTGCCCCATGCTACCTGGCGGCATGTACGCTCAGCCGATAATCCGGCGGACTGTGCAACCAGGGGTTTCACACCGACGCAACTGCGAGAGTCAATACTATGGTGGAACGGTCCAAGCTGGATAACATTAGAAAAATCAGAGTGGCCGGGTCCTCTTGCTGAGCTGAAGACTGACCTAGAGGCAAGGTCAATGGCGGCTCTGGAAGTTTGTGTGGCAAGAGGAGAGGAGTCTTGGTCCGAGTGGTGCGCTCGATCTTCTTCCCTGCACAAACTCATCAGGGTCTTCGCTTACATGGTCCGTTGGCGCTCAGCGCAGGAACTAGCGAGAGGCAGAACTATTCTTCTCCGAGTTGTGCAAAACGAGGAGTTCGCGGACGAATTCAGGACGATTCGTACGAAAGGGTCATTGGGGATGCCAAGCTCACGTACGAGGAGTTTTCAACTGTCTGTCACCAAATCGAGGCGTGCCTCAACTCCAGACCTCTCGGCCCGCTCAGCAGCAACGAGGAGGAAGTATCGACGCTGACCCCGGGCCACTTCTTGATCGGCTCAGCCCTCAAGGCTCCTGTAGAGCCTTTTACAGAGACGAACGAGAAGGTTTCAGTTTGTTCCAGATGGCGGCTCCTGTCCCTCATGCGGAATCACTTTTGGAAGCGGTGGCGGCGAGAATTCCTCACCCAACTGCAGCAGCGCTCCAAGTGGCTCCGCCCGGGCTACGATTATCAGGTCGGGGACCTGGTGATCCTGATGGATGACCCCCTTCCACCTACCAAGTGGCCACTGGCGAGAGTTGTCCGCCAGCACCGGGGTACCGACGGGGTTTGCAGAGTCGTAACGCTCAGGACGGCCACCACCCAACTGAGGCGACCGGTCCATCGGCTTATCCACCTGCCCATCAACGAGACCGTGGCCGTGCATTTCATGGAGTCACGCGTTCCCCAGACGACTGTGTAGCCAGCTCCTCATGGCGGGCGGCGTAGGGGACAAATCTCGGGCACGCGAGCCCGATTATTCTTGCCCATTGCGCGTTGTTTTGCTTAGGCCGTTATGGAAAAAGTACTGCCTTGTCGCTCAGTTAAGGATAACTTCGCGAGGCGGGCGGTATGTTGAGGCCGTTTCGCTTGTTTCATAAATACCGCGTCTTGTATACTAGCTAGACCCACGGGCGCGTTCTCATCGCTCGCGAGAACGCGTGAATGTACACGATACGGTAATGAGTCAGTCTTGTCCTTTGTCTCGATCGCGACGCAATACGATTCGGGAAACACGTGCGAGCGACTAATCTCTTTTGCCGACAATCGACCGCACGTGGTTATAACTCATTTGCGGAGCAACGCGTGAAACGCGCATTTAATACCGACGATTTGTACCAAGTACTGTTGACTTTTATAATAAACGGATACAGAGTCTTACAAGCTCTGAAAAGCATAAACAACGTGATAAAGAAAAGTTGGAATTTATTCTGCGAGGCTCCCCGTCCCACTGACGAGGCGGGGCCGAAGCCTCCGCAAGAATATAAACAATTAACGTCTCGCCCCTCATCGGGGCGCGGTAAAATTATCAAACGTTGACCGGTTCGCGACTATAAAAAGTTTGGGGAGCACTGACGTAAAGCACAAGTGAGAGCATTTGGATTCGAAGAATTGCAAGCTCTTAATATCACCATAGGTCTTGCGAACCCTGAGAATTAAGCTGTGGAGCCCAATATTGCACCAAGACAGAGTGGAACCTCGCGCAGGATATCGTTCTGCAACCGTAGCAGAAATGGACCCGTTCGAAGAATACGCGGGCATCCACAAAGGGTATTTCGATTCGTCGGTTGACGACGTGATAAAGAAAAATTGGTATTAGTTCTGCGAGGCTCCCCGTCCCACTGGCGAGGCGGGGCCGAAGCCTCCGCAAGAATATAAACAATTAATGTCTCGCCCCTCATCGGAGCGCGGTAACATTATCAAACGTTGACCGGTTCGCGACTATAAAAAGTTTTGGGAGCACTGCTGTACAGCACAAGTGAGAGCTTTTGGATTCGAAGAATTGCAAGCTCTTAATATCACCATAGGTCTTGCGAACCCTAAGAATTAAGCTTTGGAGCCCAATATTGCACCAAGACAGAGTGGCACCACGCGCAGGATATCGTTCTGCAACCGTAGCAGAGAAGGACCCGTTCGAAGAATACGCGACCATCCACAAAGGGTCATTTGGATTCGTCGGAGAACGACGTGATAAAGAAAAGTTGGAATTTATTCTGCGAGGCTCTCCGTCTCACTGGTGAGACAGGGCCGAAGCCTCCGAAAAAATATAAACAATTATCGTCCCCGTCCTCAACGGGACGCGGTAAAATTATCAAACGTTGACCGGTTCGCGACTATAAAAAGTTTGGGGAGCACTGCTGTACAGCACAAGTGAGAGCTTTGGGATTCGAAGAATTGCAAGCTCTTAATATCATCATAGGTCTTGCAAACCCTAAGAATTAAGCTTTGGAGCCCAATATTGCACCAAGACAGAGTGGAACCTCGCGCAGGATACCGTTCTGCAACCGTAGCAGAGATGGACCCCTTCGAAGAATACGCGACCATCCACAAAGGGTCATTTCGATTCGTCGGAGAACGACGTGATAAAGAAAAGTTGGAATTTATTCTGCGAGGCTCCCCGTCCCACTGACGAGGCGGGGCCGAAGCCTCCGCAAGAATATAAACAATTAACGTCTCGCCCCCCATCGGGGCGCAGTAAAATTATCAAACGTTGACCGGTTCGCGACTATAAAAAGTTTGGGGAGCACTGCTGTACAGCACAAGTGAGAGCTTTGGGATTCGAAGAATTGCAACCTCTTAATATCATCATAGGTCTTGCAAACCCTGAGAATTAAGCTTTGGAGCCCAATATTGCACCAAGACAGAGTGGAACCTCGCGCAGGATATCGTTCTGCAACCGTAGCAGAAATGGACCCGTTCGAAGAATACGCGGGCATCCACAAAGGGTATTTCGATTCGTCGGAGAACGACGTGATAAAGAAAAGTTGGAATTTATTCTGCGAGGCTCTCCGTCTCACTGGTGAGACAGGGCCGAAGCCGCCGCAAAAAATAAACAATTATCGTCCCCCTCCTCCTCCAAAAGGTTGGTGCGAACTGCTGTAAAGCACAAGTGAAAGCTTTTGGATTCGAAGAATTGCAAGCTCTTATTATCACCACTGGTCCAGCGAAACGTGACAATTAAGCTGTACAACCCAATATTGCTCCAACGCAGAGTGGAACCACGCGCAGGATCTCGTTCTGCAACCGTAGCAGAGATGGGCGCGTTCGAAGAATACGCGATCATCCATGAAGGGTATTTCGATTCGTCGGTTGACGACGTGATAAAGAAAAGTTGGTATTTGTTCTGCGGGGCTCCCCGTCCCACTGGCGAGGCGGGGCCGAAGCCTCAGCAAGAATATAAACAATTAACGTCTCGCCCCTCATCGGGGCGCGGTAAAATTATCAAACGTTGACCGGTTCGCGACTATAAAAAGTTTGGGGAGCACTGCTGTAAAGCACAAGTGAGAGCTTTTGGATTCGAAGAATTGCAAGCTCTTAATATCACCATAGGTCTTGCGAACCCTGAGAATTAAGCTGTGGAGCCCAATATTGCACCAAGACAGAGTGGAACCACGCGCAGGATATCGTTCTGCAACCGTAGCAGAAATGGACCCGTTCGAAGAATACGCGACCATCCACAAAGGGTATTCCGATTCGTCGGAGAACGACGTGATAAAGAATAATTGGAATTTATTCTGCGAGGCTCCCCGTCCCACTGACGAGGCGGGGCCGAAGCCTCCGCAAGAATATAAACAATTAACGTCTCGCCCCCCATCGGGGCGCGGTAAAATTATCAAACGTTGACCGGTTCGCGACTATAAAAAGTTTGGGGAGCACTGACGTAAAGCACAAGTGAGAGCATTTGGATTCGAAGAATTGCAAGCTCTTAATATCACCATAGGTCTTGCGAACCCTGAGAATTAAGCTGTGGAGCCCAATATTGCACCAAGACAGAGTGGAACCTCGCGCAGGATATCGTTCTGCAACCGTAGCAGAAATGGACCCGTTCGAAGAATACGCGGGCATCCACAAAGGGTATTTCGATTCGTCGGTTGACGACGTGATAAAGAAAAATTGGTATTAGTTCTGCGAGGCTCCCCGTCCCACTGGCGAGGCGGGGCCGAAGCCTCCGCAAGAATATAAACAATTAATGTCTCGCCCCTCATCGGAGCGCGGTAACATTATCAAACGTTGACCGGTTCGCGACTATAAAAAGTTTTGGGAGCACTGCTGTACAGCACAAGTGAGAGCTTTTGGATTCGAAGAATTGCAAGCTCTTAATATCACCATAGGTCTTGCGAACCCTAAGAATTAAGCTTTGGAGCCCAATATTGCACCAAGACAGAGTGGAACCTCGCGCAGGATACCGTTCTGCAACCGTAGCAGAGATGGACCCCTTCGAAGAATACGCGACCATCCACAAAGGGTCATTTCGATTCGTCGGAGAACGACGTGATAAAGAAAAGTTGGAATTTATTCTGCGAGGCTCCCCGTCCCACTGACGAGGCGGGGCCGAAGCCTCCGCAAGAATATAAACAATTAACGTCTCGCCCCCCATCGGGGCGCGGTAAAATTATCAAACGTTGACCGGTTCGCGACTATAAAAAGTTTGGGGAGCACTGCTGTACAGCCCAAGTGAGAGCTTTGGGATTCGAAGAATTGCAAGCTCTTAATATCATCATAGGTCTTGCAAACCCTGAGAATTAAGCTTTGGAGCCCAATATTGCACCAAGACAGAGTGGAACCTCGCGCAGGATATCGTTCTGCAACCGTAGCAGAAATGGACCCGTTCGAAGAATACGCGGGCATCCACAAAGGGTATTTCGATTCGTCGGAGAACGACGTGATAAAGAAAAGTTGGAATTTATTCTGCGAGGCTCTCCGTCTCACTGGTGAGACAGGGCCGAAGCCGCCGCAAAAAATAAACAATTATCGTCCCCCTCCTCCTCCAAAAGGTTGGTGCGAACTGCTGTAAAGCACAAGTGAAAGCTTTTGGATTCGAAGAATTGCAAGCTCTTATTATCACCACTGGTCCAGCGAAACGTGACAATTAAGCTGTACAACCCAATATTGCTCCAACGCAGAGTGGAACCACGCGCAGGATCTCGTTCTGCAACCGTAGCAGAGATGGGCGCGTTCGAAGAATACGCGATCATCCATGAAGGGTATTTCGATTCGTCGGTTGACGACGTGATAAAGAAAAGTTGGTATTTGTTCTGCGGGGCTCCCCGTCCCACTGGCGAGGCGGGGCCGAAGCCTCAGCAAGAATATAAACAATTAACGTCTCGCCCCTCATCGGGGCGCGGTAAAATTATCAAACGTTGACCGGTTCGCGACTATAAAAAGTTTGGGGAGCACTGCTGTAAAGCACAAGTGAGAGCTTTTGGATTCGAAGAATTGCAAGCTCTTAATATCACCATAGGTCTTGCGAACCCTGAGAATTAAGCTGTGGAGCCCAATATTGCACCAAGACAGAGTGGAACCACGCGCAGGATATCGTTCTGCAACCGTAGCAGAAATGGACCCGTTCGAAGAATACGCGACCATCCACAAAGGGTATTTCGATTCGTCGGAGAACGACGTGATAAAGAAAAATTGGAATTTATTCTGCGAGGCTCTCCGTCTCACTGGTGAGACAGGGCCGATGCCTCCGCAAAAAATAAACAATTATCGTCCCCCTCCTCCTTCAAAAGGTTGGTGCGCACTGCTGTAAACCACAAGTGAAAGCTTTTTGATTCGAAGAATTGCAAGCTCTTATTATCACCACTGGTCCAGCGAAACGTGACAATTAAGCTGTACAACCCAATATTGCACCAACGCAGAGTGGAACCACGCGCAGGATCTCGTTCTGCAACTGTAGCAGAGATGGGCGCGTTCGAAGAATACGCGATCATCCACGAAGGGTATTCCGATTCGTCGGAGAACGACGTGATAAAGAAAAATTGGAATTTATTCTGCGAGGCTCCCCGTCCCACTGACGAGGCGGGGCCGAAGCCTCCGCAAGAATATAAACAATTAACGTCTCACCCCCCATCGGGGCGCGGTAAAATTATCAAACCTTGACCGGTTCGCGGCTATAAAAAGTTTGGGGAGCACTGCTGTACAGCACAAGTGAGAGCTTTTGGATTCGATGCATTGCAAGCTCTTAATATCACCATAGGTCTTGCGAACCCTGAGAATTAAGCTGTGGAGCCCAATATTGCACCAAGACAGAGTGGAACCACGCGCAGGATATCGTTCTGCAACCGTAGCAGAAATGGACCCGTTCGAAGAATACGCGGGCATCCACAAAGGGTATTTCGATTCGTCGGTTGACGACGTGATAAAGAAAAATTGGTATTAGTTCTGCGAGGCTCCCCGTCCCACTGGCGAGGCGGGGCCGAAGCCTCCGCAAGAATATAAACAATTAATGTCTCGCCCCTCATCGGAGCGCGGTAACATTATCAAACGTTGACCGGTTCGCGACTATAAAAAGTTTGGGGAGCACTGACGTAAAGCACAAGTGAGAGCATTTGGATTCGAAGAATTGCAAGCTCTTAATATCATCATAGGTCTTGCAAACCCTAAGAATTAAGCTTTGGAGCCCAATATTGCACCAAGACAGAGTGGAACCTCGCGCAGGATATCGTTCTGCAACCGTAGCAGAGATGGACCCGTTCGAAGAATACGCGACCATCCACAAAGGGTCATTCCGATTCGTCGGAGAACGACGTGATAAAGAAAAGTTGGAATTTATTCTGCGAGGCTCCCCGTCCCACTGACGAGGCGGGGCCGAAGCCTCCGCAAGAATATAAACAATTAACGTCTCGCCCCTCATCGGGGCGCGGTAAAATTATCAAACGTTGACCGGTTCGCGACTATAAAAAGTTTGGGGAGCACTGACGTAAAGCACAAGTGAGAGCATTTGGATTCGAAGAATTGCAAGCTCTTAATATCACCATAGGTCTTGCGATCCCTGAGAATTAAGCTGTGGAGCCCAATATTGCACCAAGACAGAGTGGAACCTCGCGCAGGATATCGTTCTGCAACCGTAGCAGAAATGGACCCGTTCGAAGAATACGCGGGCATCCACAAAGGGTATTTCGATTCGTCGGTTGACGACGTGATAAAGAAAAATTGGTATTAGTTCTGCGAGGCTCCCCGTCCCACTGGCGAGGCGGGGCCGAAGCCTCCGCAAGAATATAAACAATTAATGTCTCGCCCCTCATCGGAGCGCGGTAACATTATCAAACGTTGACCGGTTCGCGACTATAAAAAGTTTTGGGAGCACTGCTGTACAGCACAAGTGAGAGCTTTTGGATTCGAAGAATTGCAAGCTCTTAATATCACCATAGGTCTTGCGAACCCTAAGAATTAAGCTTTGGAGCCCAATATTGCACCAAGACAGAGTGGCACCACGCGCAGGATATCGTTCTGCAACCGTAGCAGAGAAGGACCCGTTCGAAGAATACGCGACCATCCACAAAGGGTCATTTGGATTCGTCGGAGAACGACGTGATAAAGAAAAGTTGGAATTTATTCTGCGAGGCTCTCCGTCTCACTGGTGAGACAGGGCCGAAGCGTCCGAAAAAATATAAACAATTATCGTCCCCGTCCTCAACGGGACGCGGTAAAATTATCAAACGTTGACCGGTTCGCGACTATAAAAAGTTTGGGGAGCACTGCTGTACAGCACAAGTGAGAGCTTTGGGATTCGAAGAATTGCAAGCTCTTAATATCATCATAGGTCTTGCAAAACCTAAGAATTAAGCTTTGGAGCCCAATATTGCACCAAGACAGAGTGGAACCTCGCGCAGGATACCGTTCTGCAACCGTAGCAGAGATGGACCCGTTCGAAGAATACGCGACCATCCACAAAGGGTCATTCCGATTCGTCGGAGAACGACGTGATAAAGAATAATTGGAATTTATTCTGCGAGGCTCCCCGTCCCACTGACGAGGCGGGGCCGAAGCCTCCGCAAGAATATAAACAATTAACGTCTCGCCCCCCATCGGGGCGCGGTAAAATTATCAAACGTTGACCGGTTCGCGGCTATAAAAAGTTTGGGGAGCACTGCTGTACACCACAAGTGAGAGCTTTTGGATTCGATGCATTGCAAGCTCTTAATATCACCATAGGTCTTGCGAACCCTGAGAATTAAGCTGTGGAGCCCAATATTGCACCAAGACAGAGTGGAACCACGCGCAGGATATCGTTCTGCAACCGTAGCAGAAATGGACCCGTTCGAAGAATACGCGGGCATCCACAAAGGGTATTTCGATTCGTCGGTTGACGACGTGATAAAGAAAAATTGGTATTAGTTCTGCGAGGCTCCCCGTCCCACTGGCGAGGCGGGGCCGAAGCCTCCGCAAGAATATAAACAATTAATGTCTCGCCCCTCATCGGTGCGCGGTAACATTATCAAACGTTGACCGGTTCGCGACTATAAAAAGTTTGGGGAGCACTGACGTAAAGCACAAGTGAGAGCATTTGGATTCGAAGAATTGCAAGCTCTTAATATCATCATAGGTCTTGCAAACCCTAAGAATTAAGCTTTGGAGCCCAATATTGCACCAAGACAGAGTGGAACCTCGCGCAGGATATCGTTCTGCAACCGTAGCAGAGATGGACCCGTTCGAAGAATACGCGACCATCCACAAAGGGTCATTCCGATTCGTCGGAGAACGACGTGATAAAGAAAAGTTGGAATTTATTCTGCGAGGCTCCCCGTCCCCCTGACGAGGCGGGGCCGAAGCCTCCGCAAGAATATAAACAATTAACGTCTCGCCCCTCATCGGGGCGCGGTAACATTATCAAACGTTGACCGGTTCGCGACTATAAAAAGTTTGGGGAGCACTGCTGTACAGCACAAGTGAGAGCTTTGGGATTCGAAGAATTGCAAGCTCTTAATATCATCATAGGTCTTGCAAACCCTAAGAATTAAGCTTTGGAGCCCAATATTGCACCAAGACAGAGTGGAACCTCGCGCAGGATACCGTTCTGCAACCGTAGCAGAGATGGACCCGTTCGAAGAATACGCGACCATCCACAAAGGGTCATTCCGATTCGTCGGAGAACGACGTGATAAAGAAAAGTTGGAATTTATTCTGCGAGGCTCCCCGTCCCACTGACGAGGCGGGGCCGAAGCCTCCGCAAGAATATAAACAATTAACGTCTCGCCCCTCATCGGGGCGCGGTAAAATTATCAAACGTTGACCGGTTCGCGACTATAAAAAGTTTGGGGAGCACTGACGTAAAGCACAAGTGAGAGCATTTGGATTCGAAGAATTGCAAGCTCTTAATATCACCATAGGTCTTGCGAACCCTGAGAATTAAGCTGTGGAGCCCAATATTGCACCAAGACAGAGTGGAACCACGCGCAGGATATCGTTCTGCAACCGTAGCAGAGATGGACCCCTTCGAAGAATACGCGGGCATCCACAAAGGGTATTTCGATTCGTCGGTTGACGACGTGATAAAGAAAAGTTGGAATTTATTCTGCGAGGCTCCCCGTCCCACTGACGAGGCGGGGCCGAAGCCTCCGCAAGAATATAAACAATTAACGTCTCGCCCCCCAATCGGGGCGCGGTAAAATTATCAAACGTTGACCGGTTCGCGACTATAAAAAGTTTGGGGAGCACTGCTGTACAGCACAAGTGAGAGCTTTGGGATTCGAAGAATTGCAAGCTCTTAATATCACCATAGGTCTTGCAAACCCTGAGAATTAAGCTTTGGAGCCCAATATTGCACCAAGACAGAGTGGAACCTCGCGCAGGATATCGTTCTGCAACCGTAGCAGAAATGGACCCGTTCGAAGAATACGCGGGCATCCACAAAGGGTATTTCGATTCGTCGGAGAACGACGTGATAAAGAAAAATTGGAATTTATTCTGCGAGGCTCTCCGTCTCACTGGTGAGACAGGGCCGAAGCCGCCGCAAAAAATAAACAATTATCGTCCCCCTCCTCCTCCAAAAGGTTGGTGCGAACTGCTGTAAAGCACAAGTGAAAGCTTTTGGATTCGAAGAATTGCAAGCTCTTATTATCACCACTGGTCCAGCGAAACGTGACAATTAAGCTGTACAACCCAATATTGCTCCAACGCAGAGTGGAACCACGCGCAGGATCTCGTTCTGCAACCGTAGCAGAGATGGGCGCGTTCGAAGAATACGCGATCATCCATGAAGGGTATTTCGATTCGTCGGTTGACGACGTGATAAAGAAAAGTTGGTATTTGTTCTGCAGGGCTCCCCGTCCCACTGGCGAGGCGGGGCCGAAGCCTCAGCAAGAATATAAACAATTAACGTCTCGCCCCTCATCGGGGCGCGGTAAAATTATCAAACGTTGACCGGTTCGCGACTATAAAAAGTTTGGGGAGCACTGCTGTAAAGCACAAGTGAGAGCTTTTGGATTCGAAGAATTGCAAGCTCTTAATATCACCATAGGTCTTGCGAACCCTGAGAATTAAGCTGTGGAGCCCAATATTGCACCAAGACAGAGTGGAACCACGCGCAGGATATCGTTCTGCAACCGTAGCAGAAATGGACCCGTTCGAAGAATACGCGACCATCCACAAAGGGTATTTCGATTCGTCGGAGAACGACGTGATAAAGAAAAATTGGAATTTTTTCTGCGAGGCTCTCCGTCTCACTGGTGAGACAGGGCCGATGCCTCCGCAAAAAATAAACAATTATCGTCCCCCTCCTCCTCCAAAAGGTTGGTGCGCACTGCTGTAAACCACAAGTGAAAGCTTTTTGATTCGAAGAATTGCAAGCTCTTATTATCACCACTGGTCCAGCGAAACGTGACAATTAAGCTGTACAACCCAATATTGCACCAACGCAGAGTGGAACCACACGCAGGATCTCGTTCTGCAACTGTAGCAGAGATGGGCGCGTTCGAAGAATACGCAATCATCCACGAAGGGTATTTCGATTCGTCGGTTGACGACGTGATAAAGAAAAATTGGAATTTATTCTGCGAGGCTCCCCGTCCCACTGACGAGGCGGGGCCGAAGCCTCCGCAAGAATATAAACAATTAACGTCTCACCCCCCATCGGGGCGCGGTAAAATTATCAAACGTTGACCGGTTCGCGGCTATAAAAAGTTTGGGGAGCACTGCTGTACAGCACAAGTGAGAGCTTTTGGATTCGATGCATTGCAAGCTCTTAATATCACCATAGGTCTTGCGAACCCTGAGAATTAAGCTGTGGAGCCCAATATTGCACCAAGACAGAGTGGCACCACGCGCAGGATATCGTTCTGCAACCGTAGCAGAGATGGACCCGTTCGAAGAATACGCGACCATCCACAAAGGGTCATTTGGATTCGTCGGAGAACGACGTGATAAAGAAAAGTTGTAATTTATTCTGCGAGGCTCTCCGTCTCACTGGTGAGACAGGGCCGAAGCCTCCGAAAAAATATAAACAATTATCGTCCCCGTCCTCAACGGGACGCGGTAAAATTATCAAACGTTGACCGGTTCGCGACTATAAAAAGTTTGGGGAGCACTGCTGTACAGCACAAGTGAGAGCTTTGGGATTCGAAGAATTGCAAGCTCTTAATATCATCATAGGTCTTGCAAACCCTAAGAATTAAGCTTTGGAGCCCAATATTGCACCAAGACAGAGTGGAACCTCGCGCAGGATATCGTTCTGCAACCGTAGCAGAGATGGACCCGTTCGAAGAATACGCGACCATCCACAAAGGGTCATTTGGATTCGTCGGAGAACGACGTGATAAAGAAAAGTTGGAATTTATTCTGCGAGGCTCTCCGACTCACTGGTGAGACAGGGCCGAAGCCTCCGAAAAAATATAAACAATTATCGTCCCCGTCCTCAACGGGACGCGGTAAAATTATCAAACGTTGACCGGTTCGCGACTATAAAAAGTTTGGGGAGCACTGCTGTACAGCACAAGTGAGAGCTTTGGGATTCGAAGAATTGCAAGCTCTTAATATCATCATAGGTCTTGCAAACCCTAAGAATTAAGCTTTGGAACCCAATATTGCACCAAGACAGAGTGGAACCTCGCGCAGGATATCGTTCTGCAACCGTAGCAGAGATGGACCCGTTCGAAGAATACGCGACCATCCACAAAGGGTCATTCCGATTCGTCGGAGAACGACGTGATAAAGAATAATTGGAATTTATTCTGCGAGGCTCCCCGTCCCACTGACGAGGCGCGGCCGAAGCCTCCGCAAGAATATAAACAATTAACGTCTCGCCCCCCATCGGGGCGCGGTAAAATTATCAAACGTTGACCGGTTCGCGGCTATAAAAAGTTTGGGGAGCACTGCTGTACACCACAAGTGAGAGCTTTTGGATTCGATGCATTGCAAGCTCTTAATATCACCATAGGTCTTGCGAACCCTGAGAATTAAGCTGTGGAGCCCAATATTGCACCAAGACAGAGTGGAACCACGCGCAGGATATCGTTCTGCAACCGTAGCAGAAATGGACCCGTTCGAAGAATACGCGGGCATCCACAAAGGGTATTTCGATTCGTCGGTTGACGACGTGATAAAGAAAAATTGGAATTTTTTCTGCGAGGCTCTCCGTCTCACTGGTGAGACAGGGCCGATGCCTCCGCAAAAAATAAACAATTATCGTCCCCCTCCTCCTCCAAAAGGTTGGTGCGCACTGCTGTAAACCACAAGTGAAAGCTTTTTGATTCGAAGAATTGCAAGCTCTTATTATCACCACTGGTCCAGCGAAACGTGACAATTAAGCTGTACAACCCAATATTGCACCAACGCAGAGTGGAACCACACGCAGGATCTCGTTCTGCAACTGTAGCAGAGATGGGCGCGTTCGAAGAATACGCGATCATCCACGAAGGGTATTTCGATTCGTCGGTTGACGACGTGATAAAGAAAAATTGGAATTTATTCTGCGAGGCTCCCCGTCCCACTGACGAGGCGGGGCCGAAGCCTCCGCAAGAATATAAACAATTAACGTCTCACCCCCCATCGGGGCGCGGTAAAATTATCAAACGTTGACCGGTTCGCGGCTATAAAAAGTTTGGGGAGCACTGCTGTACAGCACAAGTGAGAGCATTTGGATTCGAAGAATTGCAAGCTCTTAATCTCATCATAGGTCTTGCAAACCCTAAGAATTAAGCTTTGGAGCCCAATATTGCACCAAGACAGAGTGGAACCTCGCGCAGGATATCGTTCTGCAACCGTAGCAGAGATGGACCCGTTCGAAGAATACGCGACCATCCACAAAGGGTCATTCCGATTCGTCGGAGAACGACGTGATAAAGAATAATTGGAATTTATTCTGCGAGGCTCCCCGTCCCACTGACGAGGCGCGGCCGAAGCCTCCGCAAGAATATAAACAATTAACGTCTCGCCCCCCATCGGGGCGCGGTAAAATTATCAAACGTTGACCGGTTCGCGGCTATAAAAAGTTTGGGGAGCACTGCTGTACACCACAAGTGAGAGCTTTTGGATTCGATGCATTGCAAGCTCTTAATATCACCATAGGTCTTGCGAACCCTGAGAATTAAGCTGTGGAGCCCAATATTGCACCAAGACAGAGTGGAACCACGCGCAGGATATCGTTCTGCAACCGTAGCAGAGATGGACTCCTTCGAAGAATACGCAGGCATCCACAAAGGGTATTTCGATTCGTCGGTTGACGACGTGATAAAGAAAAGTTGGAATTTATTCTGCGAGGCTCCCCGTCCCACTGACGAGGCGGGGCCGAAGCCTCCGCAAGAATATAAACAATTAACGTCTCGCCCCCCATCGGGGCGCGGTAAAATTATCAAACGTTGACCGGTTCGCGACTATAAAAAGTTTGGGGAGCACTGCTGTAAAGCACAAGTGAGAGCTTTTGGATTCGAAGAATTGCAAGCTCTTAATATCACCATAGGTCTTGCGAACCCTGAGAATTAAGCTTTGGAGCCCAATATTGCACCAAGACAGAGTGGAACCACGCGCAGGATATCGTTCTGCAACCGTAGCAGATATGGACCCCTTCGAAGAATACGCGACCATCCACAAAGGGTCATTTCGATTCGTCGGAGAACGACGTGATAAAGAAAAGTTGGAATTTATTCTGCGAGGCTCCCCGTCGCACTGACGAGGCGGGGCCGAAGCCTCCGCAAGAATATAAACAATTAACGTCTCGCCCCCCATCGGGGCGCGGTAAAATTATCAAACGTTGACCGGTTCGCGACTATAAAAAGTTTGGGGAGCACTGCTGTACAGCACAAGTGAGAGCTTTGGGATTCGAAGAATTGCAAGCTCTTAATATCACCATAGGTCTTGCAAACCCTGAGAATTAAGCTTTGGAGCCCAATATTGCACCAAGACAGAGTGGAACCTCGCGCAGGATATCGTTCTGCAACCGTAGCAGAAATGGACCCGTTCGAAGAATACGCGGGCATCCACAAAGGGTATTTCGATTCGTCGGAGAACGACGTGATAAAGAAAAATTGAAATTTATTCTGCGAGGCTCTCCGTCTCACTGGTGAGACAGGGCCGAAGCCGCCGCAAAAAATAAACAATTATCGTCCCCCTCCTCCTCCAAAAGGTTGGTGCGAACTGCTGTAAAGCACAAGTGAAAGCTTTTGGATTCGAAGAATTGCAAGCTCTTATTATCACCACTGGTCCAGCGAAACGTGACAATTATGCTGTACAACCCAATATTGCTCCAACGCAGAGTGGAACCACGCGCAGGATCTCGTTCTGCAACCGTAGCAGAGATGGGCGCGTTCGAAGAATACGCGATCATCCATGAAGGGTATTTCGATTCGTCGGTTGACGACGTGATAAAGAAAAGTTGGTATTTGTTCTGCGGGGCTCCCCGTCCCACTGGCGAGGCGGGGCCGAAGCCTCAGCAAGAATATAAACAATTAACGTCTCGCCCCTCATCGGGGCGCGGTAAAATTATCAAACGTTGACCGGTTCGCGACTATAAAAAGTTTGGGGAGCACTGCTGTAAGGCACAAGTGAGAGCTTTTGGATTCGAAGAATTGCAAGCTCTTAATATCACCATAGGTCTTGCGAACCCTGAGAATTAAGCTGTGGAGCCCAATATTGCACCAAGACAGAGTGGAACCACGTGCAGGATATCGTTCTGCAACCGTAGCAGAAATGGACCCGTTCGAAGAATACGCGACCATCCACAAAGGGTATTTCGATTCGTCGGAGAACGACGTGATAAAGAAAAATTGGAATTTATTCTGCGAGGCTCTCCGTCTCACTGGTGAGACAGGGCCGATGCCTCCGCAAAAAATAAACAATTATCGTCCCCCTCCTCCTCCAAAACGTTGGTGCGCACTGCTCTAAACCACAAGTGAAAGCTTTTTGATTCGAAGAATTGCAAGCTCTTATTATCACCACTGGTCCAGCGAAACGTGACAATTAAGCTGTACAACCCAATATTGCACCAACGCAGAGTGGAACCACGCGCAGGATCTCGTTCTGCAACTGTAGCAGAGATGGGCGCGTTCGAAGAATACGCGATCATCCACGAAGGGTATTTCGATTCGTCGGTTGACGACGTGATAAAGAAAAATTGGAATTTATTCTGCGAGGCTCCCCGTCCCACTGACGAGGCGGGGCCGAAGCCTCCGCCAGAATATAAACAATTAACGTCTCACCCCCCATCGGGGCGCGGTAAAATTATCAAACGTTGACCGGTTCGCGGCTATAAAAAGTTTGGGGAGCACTGCTGTACAGCACAAGTGAGAGCTTTTGGATTCGATGCATTGCAAGCTCTTAATATCACCATAGGTCTTGCGAACCCTGAGAATTAAGCTGTGGAGCCCAATATTGCACCAAGACAGAGTGGCACCACGCGCAGGATATCGTTCTGCAACCGTAGCAGAGATGGACCCGTTCGAAGAATACGCGACCTTCCACAAAGGGTCATTTGGATTCGTCGGAGAACGACGTGATAAAGAAAAGTTGGAATTTATTCTGCGAGGCTCTCCGTCTCACTGGTGAGACAGGGCCGAAGCCTCCGAAAAAATATAAACAATTATCGTCCCCGTCCTCAACGGGACGCGGTAAAATTATCAAACGTTGATCGGTTCGCGACTATAAAAAGTTTGGGGAGCACTGCTGTACAGCACAAGTGAGAGCTTTGGGATTCGAAGAATTGCAAGCTCTTAATATCATCATAGGTCTTGCAAACCCTAAGAATTAAGCTTTGGAGCCCAATATTGCACCAAGACAGAGTGGAACCTCGCGCAGGATACCGTTCTGCAACCGTAGCAGAGATGGACCCGTTCGAAGAATACGCGACCATCCACAAAGGGTCATTCCGATTCGTCGGAGAACGACGTGATAAAGAATAATTGGAATTTATTCTGCGAGGCTCCCCGTCCCACTGACGAGGCGGGGCCGAAGCCTCCGCAAGAATATAAACAATTAACGTCTCGTCCCCCATCGGGGCGCGGTAAAATTATCAAACGTTGACCGGTTCGCGGCTATAAAAAGTTTGGGGAGCACTGCTGTACACCACAAGTGAGAGCTTTTGGATTCGATGCATTGCAAGCTCTTAATATCACCATAGGTCTTGCGAACCCTGAGAATTAAGCTGTGGAGCCCAATATTGCACCAAGACAGAGTGGAACCACGCGCAGGATATCGTTCTGCAACCGTAGCAGAGATGGACCCCTTCGAAGAATACGCGACCATCCACAAAGGGTCATTTCGATTCGTCGGAGAACGACGTGATAAAGAAAAGTTGGAATTTATTCTGCGAGGCTCCCCGTCCCACTGACGAGGCGGGGCCGAAGCCTCCGCAAGAATATAAACAATTAACGTCTCGCCCCTCATCGGGGCGCGGTAAAATTATCAAACGTTGACCGGTTCGCGACTATAAAAAGTTTGGGGAGCACTGACGTACAGCACAATTGAGAGCATTTGGATTCGAAGAATTGCAAGCTCTTAATATCACCATAGGTCTTGCAAACCCTGAGAATTAAGCTTTGGAGCCCAATATTGCACCAAGACAGAGTGGAACCTCGCGCAGGATATCGTTCTGCAACCGTAGCAGAAATGGACCCGTTCGAAGAATACGCGGGCATCCACAAAGGGTATTTCGATTCGTCGGAGAACGACGTGATAAAGAAAAATTGGAATTTATTCTGCGAGGCTCTCCGTCTCACTGGTGAGACAGGGCCGAAGCCGCCGCAAAAAATAAACAATTATCGTCCCCCTCCTCCTCCAAAAGGTTGGTGCGAAATGCTGTAAAGCACAAGTGAAAGCTTTTGGATTCGAAGAATTGCAAGCTCTTATTATCACCACTGGTCCAGCGAAACGTGACAATTAAGCTGTACAACCCAATATTGCTCCAACGCAGAGTGGAACCACGCGCAGGATCTCGTTCTGCAACCGTAGCAGAGATGGGCGCGTTCGAAGAATACGCGATCATCCATGAAGGGTATTTCGATTCGTCGGTTGACGACGTGATAAAGAAAAGTTGGTATTTGTTCTGCGGGGCTCCCCGTCCCACTGGCGAGGCGGGGCCGAAGCCTCAGCAAGAATATAAACAATTAACGTCTCGCCCCTCATCGGGGCGCGGTAAAATTATCAAACGTTGACCGGTTCGCGACTATAAAAAGTTTGGGGAGCACTGCTGTACAGCACAAGTGAGAGCTTTGGGATTCGAAGAATTGCAAGCTCTTAATATCACCATAGGTCTTGCAAACCCTGAGAATTAAGCTTTGGAGCCCAATATTGCACCAAGACAGAGTGGAACCTCGCGCAGGATATCGTTCTGCAACCGTAGCAGAAATGGACCCGTTCTAAGAATACGCGGGCATCCACAAAGGGTATTTCGATTCGTCGGAGAACGACGTGATAAAGAAAAATTGAAATTTATTCTGCGAGGCTCTCCGTCTCACTGGTGAGACAGGGCCGAAGCCGCCGCAAAAAATAAACAATTATCGTCCCCCTCCTCCTCCAAAAGGTTGGTGCGAACTGCTGTAAAGCACAAGTGAAAGCTTTTGGATTCGAAGAATTGCAAGCTCTTATTATCACCACTGGTCCAGCGAAACGTGACAATTAAGCTGTACAACCCAATATTGCTCCAACGCAGAGTGGAACCACGCGCAGGATCTCGTTCTGCAACCGTAGCAGAGATGGGCGCGTTCGAAGAATACGCGATCATCCATGAAGGGTATTTCGATTCGTCGGTTGACGACGTGATAAAGAAAAGTTGGTATTTGTTCTGCGGGGCTCCCCGTCCCACTGGCGAGGCGGGGCCGAAGCCTCAGCAAGAATATAAACAATTAACGTCTCGCCCCTCATCGGGGCGCGGTAAAATTATCAAACGTTGACCGGTTCGCGACTATAAAAAGTTTGGGGAGCACTGCTGTAAGGCACAAGTGAGAGCTTTTGGATTCGAAGAATTGCAAGCTCTTAATATCACCATAGGTCTTGCGAACCCTGAGAATTAAGCTGTGGAGCCCAATATTGCACCAAGACAGAGTGGAACCACGCGCAGGATATCGTTCTGCAACCGTAGCAGAAATGGACCCGTTCGAAGAATACGCGACCATCCACAAAGGGTATTTCGATTCGTCTGAGAACGACGTGATAAAGAAAAATTGGAATTTATTCTGCGAGGCTCTCCGTCTCACTGGTGAGACAGGGCCGATGCCTCCGCAAAAAATAAACAATTATCGTCCCCCTCCTCCTCCAAAAGGTTGGTGCGCACTGCTGTAAACCACAAGTGAAAGCTTTTTGATTCGAAGAATTGCAAGCTCTTATTATCACCACTGGTCCAGCGAAACGTGACAATTAAGCTGTACAACCCAATATTGCACCAACGCAGAGTGGAACCACGCGCAGGATCTCGTTCTGCAACTGTAGCAGAGATGGGTGCGTTCGAAGAATACGCGATCATCCACGAAGGGTATTTCGATTCGTCGGTTGACGACGTGATAAAGAAAAATTGGAATTTATTCTGCGAGGCTCCCCGTCCCACTGACGAGGCGGGGCCGAAGCCTCCGCCAGAATATAAACAATTAACGTCTCACCCCCCATCGGGGCGCGGTAAAATTATCAAACGTTGACCGGTTCGCGGCTATAAAAAGTTTGGGGAGCACTGCTGTACAGCACAAGTGAGAGCTTTTGGATTCGATGCATTGCAAGCTCTTAATATCACCATAGGTCTTGCGAACCCTGAGAATTAAGCTGTGGAGCCCAATATTGCACCAAGACAGAGTGGCACCACGCGCAGGATATCGTTCTGCAACCGTTGCAGAGATGGACCCGTTCGAAGAATACGCAACCATCCACAAAGGGTCATTTGGATTCGTCGGAGAACGACGTGATAAAGAAAAGTTGGAATTTATTCAGCGAGGCTCTCCGTCTCACTGGTGAGACAGGGCCGAAGCCTCCGAAAAAATATAAACAATTATCGTCCCCGTCCTCAACGGGACGCGGTAAAATTATCAAACGTTGACCGGTTCGCGACTATAAAAAGTTTGGGGAGCACTGCTGTACAGCACAAGTGAGAGCTTTGGGATTCGAAGAATTGCAAGCTCTTAATATCATCATAGGTCTTGCAAACCCTAAGAATTAAGCTTTGGAGCCCAATATTGCACCAAGACAGAGTGGAACCTCGCGCAGGATATCGTTCTGCAACCGTAGCAGAGATGGACCCGTTCGAAGAATACGCGACCATCCACAAAGGGTCATTCCGATTCGTCGGAGAACGACGTGATAAAGAATAATTGGAATTTATTCTGCGAGGCTCCCCGTCCCACTGACGAGGCGGGGCCGAAGCCTCCGCAAGAATATAAACAATTAACGTCTCGCCCCCCATCGGGGCGCGGTAAAATTATCAAACGTTGACCGGTTCGCGACTATAAAAAGTTTGGGGAGCACTGACGTAAAGCACAAGTGAGAGCATTTGGATTCGAAGAATTGCAAGCTCTTAATATCATCATAAGTCTTGCAAACCCTAAGAATTAAGCTTTGGAGCCCAATATTGCACCAAGACAGAGTGGAACCTCGCGCAGGATATCGTTCTGCAACCGTAGCAGAGATGGACCCGTTCGAAGAATACGCGACCATCCACAAAGGGTCATTCCGATTCGTCGGAGAACGACGTGATAAAGAAAAGTTGGAATTTATTCTGCGAGGCTCCCCGTCCCACTGACGAGGCGGGGCCGAAGCCTCCGCAAGAATATAAACAATTAACGTCTCGCCCCTCATCGGGGCGCGGTAAAATTATCAAACGTTGACCGGTTCGCGACTATAAAAAGTTTGGGGAGCACTGACGTACAGCACAAGTGAGAGCATTTGGATTCGAAGAATTGCAAGCTCTTAATATCACCATAGGTCTTGCAAACCCTGAGAATTAAGCTTTGGAGCCCAATATTGCACCAAGACAGAGTGGAACCTCGCGCAGGATATCGTTCTGCAACCGTAGCAGAAATGGACCCGTTCGAAGAATACGCGGGCATCCACAAAGGGTATTTCGATTCGTCGGAGAACGACGTGATAAAGAAAAATTGGAATTTATTCTGCGAGGCTCTCCGTCTCACTGGTGAGACAGGGCCGAAGCCGCCGCAAAAAATAAACAATTATCGTCCCCCTCCTCCTCCAAAAGGTTGGTGCGAAATGCTGTAAAGCACAAGTGAAAGCTTTTGGATTCGAAGAATTGCAAGCTCTTATTATCACCACTGGTCCAGCGAAACGTGACAATTAAGCTGTACAACCCAATATTGCTCCAACGCAGAGTGGAACCACGCGCAGGATCTCGTTCTGCAACCGTAGCAGAGATGGGCGCGTTCGAAGAATACGCGATCATCCATGAAGGGTATTTCGATTCGTCGGTTGACGACGTGATAAAGAAAAGTTGGTATTTGTTCTGCGGGGCTCCCCGTCCCACTGGCGAGGCGGGGCCGAAGCCTCAGCAAGAATATAAACAATTAACGTCTCGCCCCTCATCGGGGCGCGGTAAAATTATCAAACGTTGACCGGTTCGCGACTATAAAAAGTTTGGGGAGCACTGCTGTAAAGCACAAGTGAGAGCTTTTGGATTCGAAGAATTGCAAGCTCTTAATATCACCATAGGTCTTGCAAACCCTAAGAATTAAGCTTTGGAGCCCAATATTGCACCAAGACAGAGTGGAACCTCGCGCAGGATACCGTTCTGCAACCGTAGCAGAGATGGACCCGTTCGAAGAATACGCGACCATCCACAAAGGGTCATTCCGATTCGTCGGAGAACGACGTGATAAAGAATAATTGGAATTTATTCTGCGAGGCTCCCCGTCCCACTGACGAGGCGGGGCCGAAGCCTCCGCAAGAATATAAACAATTAACGTCTCGTCCCCCATCGGGGCGCGGTAAAATTATCAAACGTTGACCGGTTCGCGGCTATAAAAAGTTTGGGGAGCACTGCTGTACACCACAAGTGAGAGCTTTTGGATTCGATGCATTGCAAGCTCTTAATATCACCATAGGTCTTGCGAACCCTGAGAATTAAGCTGTGGAGCCCAATATTGCACCAAGACAGAGTGGAACCACGCGCAGGATATCGTTCTGCAACCGTAGCAGAGATGGACCCCTTCGAAGAATACGCGGGCATCCACAAAGGGTATTTCGATTCGTCGGTTGACGACGTGATAAAGAAAAATTGGTATTAGTTCTGCGAGGCTCCCCGTCCCACTGGCGAGGCGGGGCCGAAGCCTCCGCAAGAATATAAATAATTAATGTCTCGCCCCTCATCGGAGCGCGGTAACATTATCAAACGTTGACCGGTTCGCGACTATAAAAAGTTTGGGGAGCACTGCTGTACAGCACAAGTGAGAGCTTTGGGATTCGAAGAATTGCAAGCTCTTAATATCACCATAGGTCTTGCAAACCCTGAGAATTAAGCTTTGGAGCCCAATATTGCACCAAGACAGAGTGGCACCACGCGCAGGATATCGTTCTGCAACCGTAGCAGAGATGGACCCGTTCGAAGAATACGCGACCATCCGCAAAGGGTCATTTCGATTCGTCGGAGAACGACGTGATAAAGAAAAGTTGGAATTTATTCTGCGAGGCTCTCCGTCTCACTGGTGAGACAGGGCCGAAGCCTCCGAAAAAATATAAACAATTATCGTCCCCGTCCTCAACGGGACGCGGTAAAATTATCAAACGTTGACCGGTTCGCGACTATAAAAAGTTTGGGGAGCACTGCTGTACAGCACATGTGAGAGCTTTGGGATTCGAAGAATTGCAAGCTCTTAATATCATCATAGGTCTTGCAAACCCTAAGAATTAAGCTTTGGAGCCCAATATTGCACCAAGACAGAGTGGAACCTCGCGCAGGATATCGTTCTGCAACCGTAGCAGAGATGGACCCGTTCGAAGAATACGCGACCATCCACAAAGGGTCATTCCGATTCGTCGGAGAACGACGTGATAAAGAAAAGTTGGAATTTATTCTGCGAGGCTCCCCGTCCCACTGACGAGGCGGGGCCGAAGCCTCCGCAAGAATATAAACAATTAACGTCTCGCCCCTCATCGGGGCGCGGTAAGATTATCAAACGTTGACCGGTTCGCGACTATAAAAAGTTTGGGGAGCACTGACGTAAAGCACAAGTGAGAGCATTTGGATTCGAAGAATTGCAAGCTCTTAATATCACCATAGGTCTTGCGAACCCTGAGAATTAAGCTGTGGAGCCCAATATTGCACCAAGACAGAGTGGAACCTCGCGCAGGATATCGTTCTGCAACCGTAGCAGAAATGGACCCGTTCGAAGAATACGCGGGCATCCACAAAGGGTATTTCGATTCGTCGGTTGACGACGTGATAAAGAAAAATTGGTATTAGTTCTGCGAGGCTCCCCGTCCCACTGGCGAGGCGGGGCCGAAGCCTCCGCAAGAATATAAACAATTAATGTCTCGCCCCTCATCGGAGCGCGGTAACATTATCAAACGTTGACCGGTTCGCGACTATAAAAAGTTTGGGGAGCACTGCTGTACAGCACAAGTGAGAGCTGTGGGATTCGAAGAATTGCAAGCTCTTAATATCACCATAGGTCTTGCAAACCCTGAGAATTAAGCTTTGGAGCCCAATATTGCACCAAGACAGAGTGGAACCTCGCGCAGGATACCGTTCTGCAACCGTAGCAGAGATGGACCCGTTCGAAGAATACACGACCATCCACAAAGGGTCATTCCGATTCGTCGGAGAACGACGTGATAAAGAATAATTGGAATTTATTCTGCGAGGCTCCCCGTCCCACTGACGAGGCGGGGCCGAAGCCACCGCAAGAATATAAACAATTAACGTCTCGCCCCCCATCGGGGCGCGGTAAAATTATCAAACGTTGACCGGTTCGCGGCTATAAAAAGTTTGGGGAGCACTGACGTAAAGCACAAGTGAGAGCATTTGGATTCGAAGAATTGCAAGCTCTTAATATCACCATAGGTCTTGCGAACCCTGAGAATTAAGCTGTGGAGCCCAATATTGCACCAAGACAGAGTGGAACCACGCGCAGGATATCGTTCTGCAACCGTAGCAGAGATGGAACCCTTCGAAGAATACGCGACCATCCACAAAGGGTCATTTCGATTCGTCGGAGAACGACGTGATAAAGAAAAGTTGGAATTTATTCTGCGAGGCTCCCCGTCCCACTGACGAGGCGGGGCCGAAGCCTCCGCAAGAATATAAACAATTAATGTCTCGCCCCTCATCGGAGCGCGGTAACATTATCAAACGTTGACCGGTTCGCGACTATAAAAAGTTTGGGGAGCACTGACGTAAAGCACAAGTGAGAGCATTTGGATTCGAAGAATTGCAAGCTCTTAATATCATCATAGGTCTTGCAAACCCTAAGAATTATGCTTTGGAGCCCAATATTGCACCAAGACAGAGTGGAACCTCGCGCAGGATATCGTTCTGCAACCGTAGCAGAGATGGACCCGTTCGAAGAGTACGCGACCATCCACAAAGGGTCATTCCGATTCGTCGGAGAACGACGTGATAAAGAAAAGTTGGAATTTATTCTGCGAGGCTCCCCGTCCCACTGACGAGGCGGGGCCGAAGCCTCCGCAAGAATATAAACAATTAACGTCTCGCCCCCCATCGGGGCGCGGTAAAATTATCAAACGTTGACCGGTTCGCGACTATAAAAAGTTTGGGGAGCACTGACGTAAAGCACAAGTGAGAGCATTTGGATTCGAAGAATTGCAAGCTCTTAATATCACCATAGGTCTTGCGAACCCTGAGAATTAAGCTGTGGAGCCCAATATTGCACCAAGACAGAGTGGAACCTCGCGCAGGATATCGTTCTGCAACCGTAGCAGAAATGGACCCGATCGAAGAATACGCGGGCATCCACAAAGGGTATTTCGATTCGTCGGTTGACGACGTGATAAAGAAAAATTGGTATTAGTTCTGCGAGGCTCCCCGTCCCACTGGCGAGGCGGGGCCGAAGCCTCCGCAAGAATATAAACAATTAATGTCTCGCCCCTCATCGGAGCGCGGTAACATTATCAAACGTTGACCGGTTCGCGACTATAAAAAGTTTGGGGAGCACTGCTGTACAGCACAAGTGAGAGCTTTGGGATTCGAAGAATTGCAAGCTCTTAATATCACCATAGGTCTTGCAAACCCTGAGAATTAAGCTTTGGAGCCCAATATTGCACCAAGACAGAGTGGCACCACGCGCAGGATATCGTTCTGCAACCGTAGCAGAGATGGACCCGTTCGAAGAATACGCGACCATCCACAAAGGGTCATTTCGATTCGTCGGAGAACGACGTGATAAAGAAAAGTTGGAATTTATTCTGCGAGGCTCTCCGTCTCACTGGTGAGACAGGGCCGAAGCCTCCGAAAAAATATAAACAATTATCGTCCCCGTCCTCAACGGGACGCGGTAAAATTATCAAACGTTGACCGGTTCGCGACTATAAAAAGTTTGGGGAGCACTGCTGTACAGCACAAGTGAGAGCTTTGGGATTCGAAGAATTGCAAGCTCTTAATATCATCATAGGTCTTGCAAACCCTAAGAATTAAGCTTTGGAGCCCAATATTGCACCAAGACAGAGTGGCACCACGCGCAGGATATCGTTCTGCAACCGTAGCAGAGATGGACCCGTTCGAAGAATACGCGACCATCCACAAAGGGTCATTTGGATTCGTCGGAGAACGACGTGATAAAGAAAAGTTGGAATTTATTCTGCGAGGCTCTCCGTCTCACTGGTGAGACAGGGCCGAAGCCTCCGAAAAAATATAAACAATTATCGTCCCCGTCCTCAACGGGACGCGGTAAAATTATCAAACGTTGACCGGTTCGCGGCTATAAAAAGTTTGGGGAGCACTGACGTAAAGCACAAGTGAGAGCATTTGGATTCGAAGAATTGCAAGCTCTTAATATCATCATAGGTCTTGCAAACCCTAAGAATTAAGCTTTGGAGCCCAATATTGCACCAAGACAGAGTGGAACCTCGCGCAGGATATCGTTCTGCAACCGTAGCAGAGATGGACCCGTTCGAAGAATACGCGACCATCCACAAAGGGTCATTCCGATTCGTCGGAGAACGACGTGATAAAGAATAATTGGAATTTATTCTGCGATGCTCCCCGTCCCACTGACGAGGCGGGGCCGAAGCCTCCGCAAGAATATAAACAATTAACGTCTCGCCCCCCATCGGGGCGCGGTAAAATTATCAAACGTTGACCGGTTCGCGGCTATAAAAAGTTTGGGGAGCACTGCTGTACACCACAAGTGAGAGCTTTTGGATTCGATGCATTGCAAGCTCTTAATATCACCATAGGTCTTGCGAACCCTGAGAATTAAGCTGTGGAGCCCAATATTGCACCAAGGCAGAGTGGAACCACGCGCAGGATATCGTTCTGCAACCGTAGCAGAAATGGACCCGTTCGAAGAATACGCGGGCATCCACAAAGGGTATTTCGATTCGTCGGTTGACGTCGTGATAAAGAAAAATTGGTATTAGTTCTGCGAGGCTCCCCGTCCCACTGGCGAGGCGGGGCCGAAGCCTCCGCAAGAATATAAACAATTAATGTCTCGCCCCTCATCGGAGCGCGGTAACATTATCAAACGTTGACCGGTTCGCGACTATAAAAAGTTTGGGGAGCACTGACGTAAAGCACAAGTGAGAGCATTTGGATTCGAAGAATTGCAAGCTCTTAATATCATCATAGGTCTTGCAAACCCTAAGAATTATGCTTTGGAGCCCAATACTGCACCAAGACAGAGTGGAACCTCGCGCAGGATATCGTTCTGCAACCGTAGCAGAGATGGACCCGTTCGAAGAATACGCGACCATCCACAAAGGGTCATTCCGATTCGTCGGAGAACGACGTGATAAAGAAAAGTTGGAATTTATTCTGCGAGGCTCCCCGTCCCACTGACGAGGCGGGGCCGAAGCCTCCGCAAGAATATAAACAATTAACGTCTCGCCCCTCATCGGGGCGCGGTAAAATTATCAAACGTTGACCGGTTCGCGACTAAAAAAAGTTTGGGGAGCACTGACGTAAAGCACAAGTGAGAGCATTTGGATTCGAAGAATTGCAAGCTCTTAATATCACCATAGGTCTTGCGAACCCTGAGAATTAAGCTGTGGAGCCAATATTGCACCAAGACAGAGTGGAACCTCGCGCAGGATATCGTTCTGCAACCGTAGCAGAAATGGACCCGTTCGAAGAATACGCGGGCATACACAAAGGGTATTTCGATTCGTCGGTTGACGACGTGATAAAGAAAAATTGGTATTAGTTCTGCGAGGCTCCCCGTCCCACTGGCGAGGCGGGGCCGAAGCCTCCGCAAGAATATAAACAATTAATGTCTCGCCCCTCATCGGAGCGCGGTAACATTATCAAACGTTGACCGGTTCGCGACTATAAAAAGTTTGGGGAGCACTGCTGTACAGCACAAGTGAGAGCTTTGGGATTCGAAGAATTGCAAGCTCTTAATATCACCATAGGTCTTGCAAACCCTGAGAATTAAGCTTTGGAGCCCAATATTGCACCAAGACAGAGTGGCACCACGCGCAGGATATCGTTCTGCAACCGTGGCAGAGATGGATCCGTTCGAAGAATACGCGACCATCCACAAAGGGTCATTTCGATTCGTCGGAGAACGACGTGATAAAGAAAAGTTGGAATTTATTCTGCGAGGCTCTCCGTCTCACTGGTGAGACAGGGCCGATGCCTACGAAAAAATATAAACAATTATCGTCCCCGTCCTCAACGGGACGCTGTAAAATTATCAAACGTTGACCGGTTCGCGACTATAAAAAGTTTGGGGAGCACTGCTGTACAGCAGAAGTGAGAGCTTTGGGATTCGAAGAATTGCAAGCTCTTAATATCATCATAGGTCTTGCAAACCCTAAGAATTAAGCTTTGGAGCCCAATATTGCACCAAGACAGAGTGGAACCTCGCGCAGGATACCGTTCTGCAACCGTAGCAGAGATGGACCCGTTCGAAGAATACGCGACCATCCACAAAGGGTCATTCCGATTCGTCGGAGAACGACGTGATAAAGAATAATTGGAATTTATTCTGCGAGGCTCCCCGTCCCACTGACGAGGCGGGGCCGAAGCCTCCGCAAGAATATAAACAATTAACGTCTCGCCCCCCATCGGGGCGCGGTAAAATTATCAAACGTTGACCGGTTCGCGGCTATAAAAAGTTTGGGGAGCACTGCTGTACACCACAAGTGAGAGCTTTTAAATTCGATGCATTGCAAGCTCTTAATATCACCATAGGTCTTGCGAACCCTGAGAATTAAGCTGTGGAGCCCAATATTGCACCAAGACAGAGTGGAACCACGCGCAGGATATCGTTCTGCAACCGTAGCAGAGATGGACCCCTTCGAAGAATACGCGACCATCCACAAAGGGTCATTTCGATTCGTCGGAGAACGACGTGATAAAGAAAAGTTGGAATTTATTCTGCGAGGCTCCCCGTCCCACTGACGAGGCGGGGCCGAAGCCTCCGCAAGAATATAAACAATTAACGTCTCGCCCCCCATCGGGGCGCGGTAAAATTATCAAACGTTGACCGGTTCGCGGCTATAAAAAATTTGGGGAGCACTGCTGTACACCACAAGTGAGAGCTTTTGGATTCGATGCATTGCAAGCTCTTAATATCACCATAGGTCTTGCGAACCCTGAGAATTAAGCTGTGGAGCCCAATATTGCACCAAGACAGAGTGGAACCACGCGCAGGATATCGTTCTGCAACCGTAGCAGAGATGGACCCCTTCGAAGAATACGCGACCATCCACAAAGGGTCATTTCGATTCGTCGGAGAACGACGTGATAAAGAAAAGTTGGTATTTGTTCTGCGGGGCTCCCCGTCCCACTGGCGAGGCGGGGCCGAAGCCTCAGCAAGAATATAAACAATTAACGTCTCGCCCCTCATCGGGGCGCGGTAAAATTATCAAACGTTGACCGGTTCGCGACTATAAAAAGTTTGGGGAGCACTGCTGTAAAGCACAAGTGAGAGCTTTTGGATTCGAAGAATTGCAAGCTCTTAATATCACCATAGGTCTTGCGAACCCTGAGAATTAAGCTGTGGAGCCCAATATTGCACCAAGACAGAGTGGAACCACGCGCAGGATATCGTTCTGCAACCGTAGCAGAAATGGACCCGTTCGAAGAATACGCGACCATCCACAAAGGGTATTTCGATTCGTCGGAGAACGACGTGATAAAGAAAAATTGGAATTTATTCTGCGAGGCTCTCCGTCTCACTGGTGAGACAGGGCCGATGCCTCCGCAAAAAATAAACAATTATCGTCCCCCTCCTCCTCCAAAAGGTTGGTGCGCACTGCTGTAAATCACAAGTGAAAGCTTTTTGATTCGAAGAATTGCAAGCTCTTATTATCACCACTGGTCCAGCGAAACGTGACAATTAAGCTGTACAACCCAATATTGCACCAACGCAGAGTGGAACCACGCGCAGGATCTCGTTCTGCAACTGTAGCAGAGATGGGCCCGTTCGAAGAATACGCGATCATCCACGAAGGGTATTTCGATTCGTCGGTTGACGACGTGATAAAGAAAAATTGGAATTTATTCTGCGAGGCTCCCCGTCCCACTGACGAGGCGGGGCCGAAGCCTCCGCAAGAATATAAACAATTAACGTCTCACCCCCCATCGTCGCGCGGTAAAATTATCAAACGTTGACCGGTTCGCGGCTATAAAAAGTTTGGGGAGCACTGCTGTACAGCACAAGTGAGAGCTTTTGGATTCGAAGAATTGCAAGCTCTTAATATCACCATAGGTCTTGCAAACCCTGAGAATTAAGCTTTGGAGCCCAATATTGCACCAAGACAGAGTGGCACCTCGCGCAGGATATCGTTCTGCAACCGTAGCAGAGATGGACCCGTTCGAAGAATACGCGACCATCCACAAAGGGTCATTTCGATTCGTCGGAGAACGACGTGATAAAGAAAAGTTGGAATTTATTCTGCGAGGCTCTCCGTCTCACTGGTGAGACAGGGCCGAAGCCTCCGAAAAAATATAAACAATTATCGTCCCCGTCCTCAACGGGACGCGGTAAAATTATCAAACGTTGACCGGTTCGCGACTATAAAAAGTTTGGGGAGCACTGCTGTACAGCACAAGTGAGAGCTTTGGGATTCGAAGAATTGCAAGCTCTTAATATCATCATAGGTCTTGCAAACCCTAAGAATTAAGCTTTGGAGCCCAATATTGCACCAAGACAGAGTGGAACCTCGCGCAGGATACCGTTCTGCAACCGTAGCAGAGATGGACCCGTTCGAAGAATACACGACCATCCACAAAGGGTCATTCCGATTCGTCGGAGAACGACGTGATAAAGAATAATTGGAATTTATTCTGCGAGGCTCCCCGTCCCACTTACGAGGCGGGGCCGAAGCCACCGCAAGAATATAAACAATTAACGTCTCGCCCCCCATCGGGGCGCGGTAAAATTATCAAACGTTGACCGGTTCGCGGCTATAAAAAGTTTGGGGAGCACTGCTGTACACCACAAGTGAGAGCTTTTGGATTCGATGCATTGCAAGCCCTTAATATCACCATAGGTCTTGCGAACCCTGAGAATTAAGCTGTGGAGCCCAATATTGCACCAAGACAGAGTGGAACCACGCGCAGGATATCGTTCTGCAACCGTAGCAGAGATGGAACCCTTCGAAGAATACGCGACCATCCACAAAGGGTCATTTCGATTCGTCGGAGAACGACGTGATAAAGAAAAGTTGGAATTTATTCTGCGAGGCTCCCCGTCCCACTGACGAGGCGGGGCCGAAGCCTCCGCAAGAATATAAACAATTAATGTCTCGCCCTCATCGGAGCGCGGTAACATTATCAAACGTTGACCGGTTCGCGACTATAAAAAGTTTGGGGAGCACTGACGTAAAGCACAAGTGAGAGCATTTGGATTCGAAGAATTGCAAGCTCTTAATATCATCATAGGTCTTGCAAACCCTAAGAATTATGCTTTGGAGCCCAATATTGCACCAAGACAGAGTGGAACCTCGCGCAGGATATCGTTCTGCAACCGTAGCAGAGATGGACCCGTTCGAAGAGTACGCGACCATCCACAAAGGGTCATTCCGATTCGTCGGAGAACGACGTGATAAAGAAAAGTTGGAATTTATTCTGCGAGGCTCCCCGTCCCACTGACGAGGCGGGGCCGAAGCCTCCGCAAGAATATAAACAATTAACGTCTCGCCCCTCATCGGGGCGCGGTAAAATTATCAAACGTTGACCGGTTCGCGACTATAAAAAGTTTGGGGAGCACTGACGTAAAGCACAAGTGAGAGCATTTGGATTCGAAGAATTGCAAGCTCTTAATATCACCATAGGTCTTGCGAACCCTGAGAATTAAGCTGTGGAGCCCAATATTGCACCAAGACAGAGTGGAACCTCGCGCAGGATATCGTTCTGCAACCGTAGCAGAAATGGACCCGATCGAAGAATACGCGGGCATCCACAAAGGGTATTTCGATTCGTCGGTTGACGACGTGATAAAGAAAAATTGGTATTAGTTCTGCGAGGCTCCCCGTCCCACTGGCGAGGCGGGGCCGAAGCCTCCGCAAGAATATAAACAATTAATGTCTCGCCCCTCATCGGAGCGCGGTAACATTATCAAACGTTGACCGGTTCGCGACTATAAAAAGTTTGGGGAGCACTGCTGTACAGCACAAGTGAGAGCTTTGGGATTCGAAGAATTGCAAGCTCTTAATATCACCATAGGTCTTGCAAACCCTGAGAATTAAGCTTTGGAGCCCAATATTGCACCAAGACAGAGTGGCACCACGCGCAGGATATCGTTCTGCAACCGTAGCAGAGATGGACCCGTTCGAAGAATACGCGACCATCCGCAAAGGGTCATTTCGATTCGTCGGAGAACGACGTGATAAAGAAAAGTTGGAATTTATTCTGCGAGGCTCTCCGTCTCACTGGTGAGACAGGGCCGAAGCCTCCGAAAAAATATAAACAATTATCGTCCCCGTCCTCAACGGGACGCGGTAAAATTATCAAACGTTGACCGGTTCGCGACTATAAAAAGTTTGGGGAGCACTGCTGTACAGCACATGTGAGAGCTTTGGGATTCGAAGAATTGCAAGCTCTTAATATCATCATAGGTCTTGCAAACCCTAAGAATTAAGCTTTGGAGCCCAATATTGCACCAAGACAGAGTGGAACCTCGCGCAGGATACCGTTCTGCAACCGTAGCAGAGATGGACCCGTTCGAAGAATACGCGACCATCCACAAAGGGTCATTCCGATTCGTCGGAGAACGACGTGATAAAGAATAATTGGAATTTATTCTGCGAGGCTCCCCGTCCCACTGACGAGGCGGGGCCGAAGCCTCCGCAAGAATATAAACAATTAACGTCTCGCCCCCCATCGGGGCGCGGTAAAATTATCAAACGTTGACCGGTTCGCGGCTATAAAAAGTTTGGGGAGCACTGCTGTACACCACAAGTGAGAGCTTTTGGATTCGATGCATTGCAAGCTCTTAATATGACCATAGGTCTTGCGAACCCTGAGAATTAAGCTGTGGAGCCCAATATTGCACCAAGACAGAGTGGCACCACGCGCAGGATATCGTTCTGCAACCGTAGCAGAGATGGACCCGTTCGAAGAATACGCGGCCATCCACAAAGGGTATTTCGATTCGTCGGAGAACGACGTGATAAAGAAAAATTGGAATTTATTTTGCGAGGCTCTCCGTCTCACTGGTGAGAAAGGGCCGAAGCCTCCGCAAAAAATAAACAATTATCGTCCCCCTCCTCAACGGGACGCGGTAAAATTATCAAACGTTGACCCGTTCGAGACTATAAAAAGTTTGGGGAGCACTGCTGTAAAGCACAAGTGAGAGCTTTTGGATTCGAAGAATTGCAAGCTCTTAATATCACCATAGGTCTTGCGAACCCTGAGAATTAAGCTGTGGAGCCCAATATTGCACCAAGACAGAGTGGAACCACGCGCAGGATATCGTACTGCAACCGTAGCAGAAATGGACCCGTTCGAAGAATACGCGACCATCCACAAAGGGTATTTCGATTCGTCGGAGAACGACGTGATAAAGAAAAATTGGAATTTATTCTGCGAGGCTCTCCGTCTCACTGGTGAGACAGGGCTGATGCCTCCGCAAAAAATAAACAATTATCGTCCCCCTCCTCCTCCAAAAGGTTGGTGCGCACTGCTGTAAACCACAAGTGAAAGCTTTTTGATTCGAAGAATTGCAAGCTCTTATTATCACCACTGGTCCAGCGAAACGTGACAATTAAGCTGTACAACCCAATATTGCACCAACGCAGAGTGGAACCACGCGCAGGATCTCGTTCTGCAACTGTAGCAGAGATGGGCGCGTTCGAAGAATACGCGATCATCCACGAAGGGTATTTCGATTCGTCGGTTGACGACGTGATAAAGAAAAATTGGAATTTATTCTGCGAGGCTCCCCGTCCCACTGACGAGGCGGGGCCGAAGCCTCCGCAAGAATATAAACAATTAACGTCTCGCCCCCCATCGGGGCGCGGTAAAATTATCAAACGTTGACCGGTTCGCGGCTATAAAAAGTTTGGGGTGCACTGCTGTACAGCACAAGTGAGAGCTTTGGGATTCGATGCATTGCAAGCTCTTAATATCACCATAGGTCTTGCGAACCCTGAGAATTAAGCTGTGGAGCCCAATATTGCAGCAAGACAGAGTGGAACCTCGCGCAGGATACCCTTCTGCAACCGTAGCAGAGATGGACCCGTTCGAAGAATACGCGACCATCCACAAAGGGTCATTCCGATTCGTCGGAGAACGACGTGATAAAGAATAATTGGAATTTATTCTGCGAGGCTCCCCGTCCCACTGACGAGGCGGGGCCGAAGCCTCCGCAAGAATATAAACAATTAACGTCTCGCCCCTCATCGGGGCGCGGTAAGATTATCAAACGTTGACCGGTTCGCGACTATAAAAAGTTTGGGGAGCACTGACGTAAAGCACAAGTGAGAGCATTTGGATTCGAAGAATTGCAAGCTCTTAATATCACCATAGGTCTTGCGAACCCTGAGAATTAAGCTGTGGAGCCCAATATTGCACCAAGACAGAGTGGAACCTCGCGCAGGATATCGTTCTGCAACCGTAGCAGAAATGGACCCGTTCGAAGAATACGCGGGCATCCACAAAGGGTATTTCGATTCGTCGGTTGACGACGTGATAAAGAAAAATTGGTATTAGTTCTGCGAGGCTCCCCGTCCCACTGGCGAGGCGGGGCCGAAGCCTCCGCAAGAATATAAACAATTAATGTCTCGCCCCTCATCGGAGCGCGGTAACATTATCAAACGTTGACCGGTTCGCGACTATAAAAAGTTTGGGGAGCACTGCTGTACAGCACAAGTGAGAGCTGTGGGATTCGAAGAATTGCAAGCTCTTAATATCACCATAGGTCTTGCAAACCCTGAGAATTAAGCTTTGGAGCCCAATATTGCACCAAGACAGAGTGGAACCTCGCGCAGGATACCGTTCTGCAACCGTAGCAGAGATGGACCCGTTCGAAGAATACACGACCATCCACAAAGGGTCATTCCGATTCGTCGGAGAACGACGTGATAAAGAATAATTGGAATTTATTCTGCGAGGCTCCCCGTCCCACTGACGAGGCGGGGCCGAAGCCACCGCAAGAATATAAACAATTAACGTCTCGCCCCCCATCGGGGCGCGGTAAAATTATCAAACGTTGACCGGTTCGCGGCTATAAAAAGTTTGGGGAGCACTGACGTAAAGCACAAGTGAGAGCATTTGGATTCGAAGAATTGCAAGCTCTTAATATCACCATAGGTCTTGCGAACCCTGAGAATTAAGCTGTGGAGCCCAATATTGCACCAAGACAGAGTGGAACCACGCGCAGGATATCGTTCTGCAACCGTAGCAGAGATGGAACCCTTCGAAGAATACGCGACCATCCACAAAGGGTCATTTCGATTCGTCGGAGAACGACGTGATAAAGAAAAGTTGGAATTTATTCTGCGAGGCTCCCCGTCCCACTGACGAGGCGGGGCCGAAGCCTCCGCAAGAATATAAACAATTAATGTCTCGCCCCTCATCGGAGCGCGGTAACATTATCAAACGTTGACCGGTTCGCGACTATAAAAAGTTTGGGGAGCACTGACGTAAAGCACAAGTGAGAGCATTTGGATTCGAAGAATTGCAAGCTCTTAATATCATCATAGGTCTTGCAAACCCTAAGAATTATGCTTTGGAGCCCAATATTGCACCAAGACAGAGTGGAACCTCGCGCAGGATATCGTTCTGCAACCGTAGCAGAGATGGACCCGTTCGAAGAGTACGCGACCATCCACAAAGGGTCATTCCGATTCGTCGGAGAACGACGTGATAAAGAAAAGTTGGAATTTATTCTGCGAGGCTCCCCGTCCCACTGACGAGGCGGGGCCGAAGCCTCCGCAAGAATATAAACAATTAACGTCTCTCCCCTCATCGGGGCGCGGTAAAATTATCAAACGTTGACCGGTTCGCGACTATAAAAAGTTTGGGGAGCACTGACGTAAAGCACAAGTGAGAGCATTTGGATTCGAAGAATTGCAAGCTCTTAATATCACCATAGGTCTTGCGAACCCTGAGAATTAAGCTGTGGAGCCCAATATTGCACCAAGACAGAGTGGAACCTCGCGCAGGATATCGTTCTGCAACCGTAGCAGAAATGGACCCGATCGAAGAATACGCGGGCATCCACAAAGGGTATTTCGATTCGTCGGTTGACGACGTGATAAAGAAAAATTGGTATTAGTTCTGCGAGGCTCCCCGTCCCACTGGCGAGGCGGGGCCGAAGCCTCCGCAAGAATATAAACAATTAATGTCTCGCCCCTCATCGGAGCGCGGTAACATTATCAAACGTTGACCGGTTCGCGACTATAAAAAGTTTGGGGAGCACTGCTGTACAGCACAAGTGAGAGCTTTGGGATTCGAAGAATTGCAAGCTCTTAATATCACCATAGGTCTTGCAAACCCTGAGAATTAAGCTTTGGAGCCCAATATTGCACCAAGACAGAGTGGCACCACGCGCAGGATATCGTTCTGCAACCGTAGCAGAGATGGACCCGTTCGAAGAATACGCGACCATCCACAAAGGGTCATTTCGATTCGTCGGAGAACGACGTGATAAAGAAAAGTTGGAATTTATTCTGCGAGGCTCTCCGTCTCACTGGTGAGACAGGGCCGAAGCCTCCGAAAAAATATAAACAATTATCGTCCCCGTCCTCAACGGGACGCGGTAAAATTATCAAACGTTGACCGGTTCGCGACTATAAAAAGTTTGGGGAGCACTGCTGTACAGCACAAGTGAGAGCTTTGGGATTCGAAGAATTGCAAGCTCTTAATATCATCATAGGTCTTGCAAACCCTAAGAATTAAGCTTTGGAGCCCAATATTGCACCAAGACAGAGTGGAACCTCGCGCAGGATACCCTTCTGCAACCGTAGCAGAGATGGACCCGTTCGAAGAATACGCGACCATCTACAAAGGGTCATTCCGATTCGTCGGAGAACGACGTGATAAAGAATAATTGGAATTTATTCTGCGAGGCTCCCCGTCCCACTGACGAGGCGGGGCCGAAGCCTCCGCAAGAATATAAACAATTAACGTCTCGCCCCCCATCGGGGCGCGGTAAAATTATCAAACGTTGACCGGTTCGCGGCTATAAAAAGTTTGGGGAGCACTGCTGTACACCACAAGTGAGAGCTTTTGGATTCGATGCATTGCAAGCTCTTAATATGACCATAGGTCTTGCGAACCCTGAGAATTAAGCTGTGGAGCCCAATATTGCACCAAGACAGAGTGGCACCACGCGCAGGATATCGTTCTGCAACCGTAGCAGAGATGGACCCGTTCGAAGAATACGCGGCCATCCACAAAGGGTATTTCGATTCGTCGGAGAACGACGTGATAAAGAAAAATTGGAATTTATTTTGCGAGGCTCTCCGTCTCACTGGTGAGAAAGGGCCGAAGCCTCCGCAAAAAATAAACAATTATCGTCCCCCTCCTCAACGGGACGCGGTAAAATTATCAAACGTTGACCCGTTCGAGACTATAAAAAGTTTGGGGAGCACTGCTGTAAAGCACAAGTGAGAGCTTTTGGATTCGAAGAATTGCAAGCTCTTAATATCACCATAGGTCTTGCGAACCCTGAGAATTAAGCTGTGGAGCCCAATATTGCACCAAGACAGAGTGGAACCACGCGCAGGATATCGTACTGCAACCGTAGCAGAAATGGACCCGTTCGAAGAATACGCGACCATCCACAAAGGGTATTTCGATTCGTCGGAGAACGACGTGATAAAGAAAAATTGGAATTTATTCTGCGAGGCTCTCCGTCTCACTGGTGAGACAGGGCTGATGCCTCCGCAAAAAATAAACAATTATCGTCCCCCTCCTCCTCCAAAAGGTTGGTGCGCACTGCTGTAAACCACAAGTGAAAGCTTTTTGATTCGAAGAATTGCAAGCTCTTATTATCACCACTGGTCCAGCGAAACGTGACAATTAAGCTGTACAACCCAATATTGCACCAACGCAGAGTGGAACCACGCGCAGGATCTCGTTCTGCAACTGTAGCAGAGATGGGCGCGTTCGAAGAATACGCGATCATCCACGAAGGGTATTTCGATTCGTCGGTTGACGACGTGATAAAGAAAAATTGGAATTTATTCTGCGAGGCTCCCCGTCCCACTGACGAGGCGGGGCCGAAGCCTCCGCAAGAATATAAACAATTAACGTCTCGCCCCCCATCGGGGCGCGGTAAAATTATCAAACGTTGACCGGTTCGCGGCTATAAAAAGTTTGGGGTGCACTGCTGTACAGCACAAGTGAGAGCTTTGGGATTCGATGCATTGCAAGCTCTTAATATCACCATAGGTCTTGCGAACCCTGAGAATTAAGCTGTGGAGCCCAATATTGCACCAAGACAGAGTGGCACCACGCGCAGGATATCGTTCTGCAACCGTAGCAGAGATGGACCCGTTCGAAGAATACGCGACCATCCACAAAGGGTCATTTGGATTCGTCGGAGAACGACGTGATAAAGAAAAGTTGGAATTTATTCTGCGAGGCTCTCCGTCTCACTGGTGAGACAGGGCCGAAGCCTCCGAAAAAATATAAACAATTATCGTCCCCGTCCTCAACGGGACGCGGTAAAATTATCAAACGTTGACCGGTTCGCGGCTATAAAAAGTTTGGGGAGCACTGACGTAAAGCACAAGTGAGAGCATTTGGATTCGAAGAATTGCAAGCTCTTAATATCATCATAGGTCTTGCAAACCCTAAGAATTAAGCTTTGGAGCCCAATATTGCACCAAGACAGAGTGGAACCTCGCGCAGGATATCGTTCTGCAACCGTAGCAGAGATGGACCCGTTCGAAGAATACGCGACCATCCACAAAGGGTCATTCCGATTCGTCGGAGAACGACGTGATAAAGAATAATTGGAATTTATTCTGCGATGCTCCCCGTCCCACTGACGAGGCGGGGCCGAAGCCTCCGCAAGAATATAAACAATTAACGTCTCGCCCCCCATCGGGGCGCGGTAAAATTATCAAACGTTGACCGGTTCGCGGCTATAAAAAGTTTGGGGAGCACTGCTGTACACCACAAGTGAGAGCTTTTGGATTCGATGCATTGCAAGCTCTTAATATCACCATAGGTCTTGCGAACCCTGAGAATTAAGCTGTGGAGCCCAATATTGCACCAAGGCAGAGTGGAACCACGCGCAGGATATCGTTCTGCAACCGTAGCAGAAATGGACCCGTTCGAAGAATACGCGGGCATCCACAAAGGGTATTTCGATTCGTCGGTTGACGACGTGATAAAGAAAAATTGGTATTAGTTCTGCGAGGCTCCCCGTCCCACTGGCGAGGCGGGGCCGAAGCCTCCGCAAGAATATAAACAATTAATGTCTCGCCCCTCATCGGAGCGCGGTAACATTATCAAACGTTGACCGGTTCGCGACTATAAAAAGTTTGGGGAGCACTGACGTAAAGCACAAGTGAGAGCATTTGGATTCGAAGAATTGCAAGCTCTTAATATCATCATAGGTCTTGCAAACCCTAAGAATTATGCTTTGGAGCCCAATACTGCACCAAGACAGAGTGGAACCTCGCGCAGGATATCGTTCTGCAACCGTAGCAGAGATGGACCCGTTCGAAGAATACGCGACCATCCACAAAGGGTCATTCCGATTCGTCGGAGAACGACGTGATAAAGAAAAGTTGGAATTTATTCTGCGAGGCTCCCCGTCCCACTGACGAGGCGGGGCCGAAGCCTCCGCAAGAATATAAACAATTAACGTCTCGCCCCTCATCGGGGCGCGGTAAAATTATCAAACGTTGACCGGTTCGCGACTATAAAAAGTTTGGGGAGCACTGACGTAAAGCACAAGTGAGAGCATTTGGATTCGAAGAATTGCAAGCTCTTAATATCACCATAGGTCTTGCGAACCCTGAGAATTAAGCTGTGGAGCCCAATATTGCACCAAGACAGAGTGGAACCTCGCGCAGGATATCGTTCTGCAACCGTAGCAGAAATGGACCCGTTCGAAGAATACGCGGGCATACACAAAGGGTATTTCGATTCGTCGGTTGACGACGTGATAAAGAAAAATTGGTATTAGTTCTGCGAGGCTCCCCGTCCCACTGGCGAGGCGGGGCCGAAGCCTCCGCAAGAATATAAACAATTAATGTCTCGCCCCTCATCGGAGCGCGGTAACATTATCAAACGTTGACCGGTTCGCGACTATAAAAAGTTTGGGGAGCACTGCTGTACAGCACAAGTGAGAGCTTTGGGATTCGAAGAATTGCAAGCTCTTAATATCACCATAGGTCTTGCAAACCCTGAGAATTAAGCTTTGGAGCCCAATATTGCACCAAGACAGAGTGGCACCACGCGCAGGATATCGTTCTGCAACCGTGGCAGAGATGGATCCGATCGAAGAATACGCGACCATCCACAAAGGGTCATTTCGATTCGTCGGAGAACGACGTGATAAAGAAAAGTTGGAATTTATTCTGCGAGGCTCTCCGTCTCACTGGTGAGACAGGGCCGAAGCCTACGAAAAAATATAAACAATTATCGTCCCCGTCCTCAACGGGACGCTGTAAAATTATCAAACGTTGACCGGTTCGCGACTATAAAAAGTTTGGGGAGCACTGCTGTACAGCAGAAGTGAGAGCTTTGGGATTCGAAGAATTGCAAGCTCTTAATATCATCATAGGTCTTGCAAACCCTAAGAATTAAGCTTTGGAGCCCAATATTGCACCAAGACAGAGTGGAACCTCGCGCAGGATACCGTTCTGCAACCGTAGCAGAGATGGACCCGTTCGAAGAATACGCGACCATCCACAAAGGGTCATTCCGATTCGTCGGAGAACGACGTGATAAAGAATAATTGGAATTTATTCTGCGAGGCTCCCCGTCCCACTGACGAGGCGGGGCCGAAGCCTCCGCAAGAATATAAACAATTAACGTCTCGCCCCCCATCGGGGCGCGGTAAAATTATCAAACGTTGACCGGTTCGCGGCTATAAAAAGTTTGGGGAGCACTGCTGTACACCACAAGTGAGAGCTTTTAAATTCGATGCATTGCAAGCTCTTAATATCACCATAGGTCTTGCGAACCCTGAGAATTAAGCTGTGGAGCCCAATATTGCACCAAGACAGAGTGGAACCACGCGCAGGATATCGTTCTGCAACCGTAGCAGAGATGGACCCCTTCGAAGAATACGCGACCATCCACAAAGGGTCATTTCGATTCGTCGGAGAACGACGTGATAAAGAAAAGTTGGAATTTATTCTGCGAGGCTCCCCGTCCCACTGACGAGGCGGGGCCGAAGCCTCCGCAAGAATATAAACAATTAACGTCTCGCCCCCCATCGGGGCGCGGTAAAATTATCAAACGTTGACCGGTTCGCGGCTATAAAAAATTTGGGGAGCACTGCTGTACACCACAAGTGAGAGCTTTTGGATTCGATGCATTGCAAGCTCTTAATATCACCATAGGTCTTGCGAACCCTGAGAATTAAGCTGTGGAGCCCAATATTGCACCAAGACAGAGTGGAACCACGCGCAGGATATCGTTCTGCAACCGTAGCAGAGATGGACCCCTTCGAAGAATACGCGACCATCCACAAAGGGTCATTTCGATTCGTCGGAGAACGACGTGATAAAGAAAAGTTGGTATTTGTTCTGCGGGGCTCCCCGTCCCACTGGCGAGGCGGGGCCGAAGCCTCAGCAAGAATATAAACAATTAACGTCTCGCCCCTCATCGGGGCGCGGTAAAATTATCAAACGTTGACCGGTTCGCGACTATAAAAAGTTTGGGGAGCACTGCTGTAAAGCACAAGTGAGAGCTTTTGGATTCGAAGAATTGCAAGCTCTTAATATCACCATAGGTCTTGCGAACCCTGAGAATTAAGCTGTGGAGCCCAATATTGCACCAAGACAGAGTGGAACCACGCGCAGGATATCGTTCTGCAACCGTAGCAGAAATGGACCCGTTCGAAGAATACGCGACCATCCACAAAGGGTATTTCGATTCGTCGGAGAACGACGTGATAAAGAAAAATTGGAATTTATTCTGCGAGGCTCTCCGTCTCACTGGTGAGACAGGGCCGATGCCTCCGCAAAAAATAAACAATTATCGTCCCCCTCCTCCTCCAAAAGGTTGGTGCGCACTGCTGTAAATCACAAGTGAAAGCTTTTTGATTCGAAGAATTGCAAGCTCTTATTATCACCACTGGTCCAGCGAAACGTGACAATTAAGCTGTACAACCCAATATTGCACCAACGCAGAGTGGAACCACGCGCAGGATCTCGTTCTGCAACTGTAGCAGAGATGGGCCCGTTCGAAGAATACGCGATCATCCACGAAGGGTATTTCGATTCGTCGGTTGACGACGTGATAAAGAAAAATTGGAATTTATTCTGCGAGGCTCCCCGTCCCACTGAGGAGGCGGGGCCGAAGCCTCCGCAAGAATATAAACAATTAACGTCTCACCCCCCATCGTCGCGCGGTAAAATTATCAAACGTTGACCGGTTCGCGGCTATAAAAAGTTTGGGGAGCACTGCTGTACAGCACAAGTGAGAGCTTTTGGATTCGAAGAATTGCAAGCTCTTAATATCACCATAGGTCTTGCAAACCCTGAGAATTAAGCTTTGGAGCCCAATATTGCACCAAGACAGAGTGGCACCTCGCGCAGGATATCGTTCTGCAACCGTAGCAGAGATGGACCCGTTCGAAGAATACGCGACCATCCACAAAGGGTCATTTCGATTCGTCGGAGAACGACGTGATAAAGAAAAGTTGGAATTTATTCTGCGAGGCTCTCCGTCTCACTGGTGAGACAGGGCCGAAGCCTCCGAAAAAATATAAACAATTATCGTCCCCGTCCTCAACGGGACGCGGTAAAATTATCAAACGTTGACCGGTTCGCGACTATAAAAAGTTTGGGGAGCACTGCTGTACAGCACAAGTGAGAGCTTTTGGATTCGAAGAATTGCAATCGCTTAATATCATCATAGGTCTTGCGAACCCTGAGAATTAAGCTGTGGAGCCCAATATTGCACCAAGACAGAGTGGAACCACGCGCAGGATATCGTTCTGCAACCGTAGCAGAAATGGACCTGTTCGAAGAATACGCGGCCATCCACAAAGGGTCATTTCGATTCGTCGGTTGACGACGTGATAAAGAAAAGTTGGAATTTATTCTGCGAGGCTCTCCGTCTCACTGGTGAGGCAGGACCGAAGCCTCCGCAAAAATATAAACAATTATCGTCCCCCTCCTCAACGGGACGCGGTAAAATTATCAAACGTTGACCGGTTGGCGACTATAAAAAGTTTGGGGAGCACTGCTGTACAGCACAAGTGAGAGCTTTTCGATTCGATGCATTGCAAGCTCTTAATATCACCATAGGTCTTGCGAACCCTGAGAATTAAGCTGTGGAGCCCAATATTGCACCAAGACAGAGTGGAACCACGCGCAGGATATCGTTCTGCAACCGTAGCAGAGATGGACCCCTTCGAAGAATACGCGACCATCCACAAAGGGTCATTTCGATTCGTCGGAGAACGACGTGATAAAGAAAAGTTGGTATTTGTTCTGCGGGGCTCCCCGTCCCACTGGCGAGGCGGGGCCGAAGCCTCAGCAAGAATATAAACAATTAACGTCTCGCCCCTCATCGGGGCGCGGTAAAATTATCAAACGTTGACCGGTTCGCGACTATAAAAAGTTTGGGGAGCACTGCTGTAAAGCACAAGTGAGAGCTTTTGGATTCGAAGAATTGCAAGCTCTTAATATCACCATAGGTCTTGCGAACCCTGAGAATTAAGCTGTGGAGCCCAATATTGCACCAAGACAGAGTGGAACCACGCGCAGGATATCGTTCTGCAACCGTAGCAGAAATGGACCCGTTCGAAGAATACGCGACCATCCACAAAGGATATTTCGATTCGTCGGAGAACGACGTGATAAAGAAAAATTGGAATTTATTCTGCGAGGCTCTCCGTCTCACTGGTGAGACAGGGCCGATGCCTCCGCAAAAAATAAACAATTATCGTCCCCCTCCTCCTCCAAAAGGTTGGTGCGCACTGCTGTAAATCACAAGTGAAAGCTTTTTGATTCGAAGAATTGCAAGCTCTTATTATCACCACTGGTCCAGCGAAACGTGACAATTAAGCTGTACAACCCAATATTGCACCAACGCAGAGTGGAACCACGCGCAGGATCTCGTTCTGCAACTGTAGCAGAGATGGGCCCGTTCGAAGAATACGCGATCATCCACGAAGGGTATTTCGATTCGTCGGTTGACGACGTGATAAAGAAAAATTGGAATTTATTCTGCGAGGCTCCCCGTCCCACTGACGAGGCGGGGCCGAAGCCTCCGCAAGAATATAAACAATTAACGTCTCACCCCCCATCGTCGCGCGGTAAAATTATCAAACGTTGACCGGTTCGCGGCTATAAAAAGTTTGGGGAGCACTGCTGTACAGCACAAGTGAGAGCTTTTGGATTCGAAGAATTGCAAGCTCTTAATATCACCATAGGTCTTGCAAACCCTGAGAATTAAGCTTTGGAGCCCAATATTGCACCAAGACAGAGTGGCACCTCGCGCAGGATATCGTTCTGCAACCGTAGCAGAGATGGACCCGTTCGAAGAATACGCGACCATCCACAAAGGGTCATTTCGATTCGTCGGAGAACGACGTGATAAAGAAAAGTTGGAATTTATTCTGCGAGGCTCTCCGTCTCACTGGTGAGACAGGGCCGAAGCCTCCGAAAAAATATAAACAATTATCGTCCCCGTCCTCAACGGGACGCGGTAAAATTATCAAACGTTGACCGGTTCGCGACTATAAAAAGTTTGGGGAGCACTGCTGTACAGCACAAGTGAGAGCTTTGGGATTCGAAGAATTGCAAGCTCTTAATATCATCATAGGTCTTGCAAACCCTAAGAATTAAGCTTTGGAGCCCAATATTGCACCAAGACAGAGTGGAACCTCGCGCAGGATACCGTTCTGCAACCGTAGCAGAGATGGACCCGTTCGAAGAATACACGACCATCCACAAAGGGTCATTCCGATTCGTCGGAGAACGACGTGATAAAGAATAATTGGAATTTATTCTGCGAGGCTCCCCGTCCCACTGACGAGGCGGGGCCGAAGCCACCGCAAGAATATAAACAATTAACGTCTCGCCCCCCATCGGGGCGCGGTAAAATTATCAAACGTTGACCGGTTCGCGGCTATAAAAAGTTTGGGGAGCACTGCTGTACACCACAAGTGAGAGCTTTTGGATTCGATGCATTGCAAGCGCTTAATATCACCATAGGTCTTGCGAACCCTGAGAATTAAGCTGTGGAGCCCAATATTGCACCAAGACAGAGTGGAACCACGCGCAGGATATCGTTCTGCAACCGTAGCAGAGATGGAACCCTTCGAAGAATACGCGACCATCCACAAAGGGTCATTTCGATTCGTCGGAGAACGACGTGATAAAGAAAAGTTGGAATTTATTCTGCGAGGCTCCCCGTCCCACTGACGAGGCGGGGCCGAAGCCTCCGCAAGAATATAAACAATTAATGTCTCGCCCTCATCGGAGCGCGGTAACATTATCAAACGTTGACCGGTTCGCGACTATAAAAAGTTTGGGGAGCACTGACGTAAAGCACAAGTGAGAGCATTTGGATTCGAAGAATTGCAAGCTCTTAATATCATCATAGGTCTTGCAAACCCTAAGAATTATGCTTTGGAGCCCAATATTGCACCAAGACAGAGTGGAACCTCGCGCAGGATATCGTTCTGCAACCGTAGCAGAGATGGACCCGTTCGAAGAGTACGCGACCATCCACAAAGGGTCATTCCGATTCGTCGGAGAACGACGTGATAAAGAAAAGTTGGAATTTATTCTGCGAGGCTCCCCGTCCCACTGACGAGGCGGGGCCGAAGCCTCCGCAAGAATATAAACAATTAACGTCTCGCCCCTCATCGGGGCGCGGTAAAATTATCAAACGTTGACCGGTTCGCGACTATAAAAAGTTTGGGGAGCACTGACGTAAAGCACAAGTGAGAGCATTTGGATTCGAAGAATTGCAAGCTCTTAATATCACCATAGGTCTTGCAAACCCTGAGAATTAAGCTTTGGAGCCCAATATTGCACCAAGACAGAGTGGCACCACGCGCAGGATATCGTTCTGCAACCGTAGCAGAGATGGACCCGTTCGAAGAATACGCGACCATCCGCAAAGGGTCATTTCGATTCGTCGGAGAACGACGTGATAAAGAAAAGTTGGAATTTATTCTGCGAGGCTCTCCGTCTCACTGGTGAGACAGGGCCGAAGCCTCCGAAAAAATATAAACAATTATCGTCCCCGTCCTCAACGGGACGCGGTAAAATTATCAAACGTTGACCGGTTCGCGACTATAAAAAGTTTGGGGAGCACTGCTGTACAGCACATGTGAGAGCTTTGGGATTCGAAGAATTGCAAGCTCTTAATATCATCATAGGTCTTGCAAACCCTAAGAATTAAGCTTTGGAGCCCAATATTGCACCAAGACAGAGTGGAACCTCGCGCAGGATACTGTTCTGCAACCGTAGCAGAGATGGACCCGTTCGAAGAATACGCGACCATCCACAAAGGGTCATTCCGATTCGTCGGAGAACGACGTGATAAAGAATAATTGGAATTTATTCTGCGAGGCTCCCCGTCCCACTGACGAGGCGGGGCCGAAGCCTCCGCAAGAATATAAACAATTAACGTCTCGCCCCCCATCGGGGCGCGGTAAAATTATCAAACGTTGACCGGTTCGCGGCTATAAAAAGTTTGGGGAGCACTGCTGTACACCACAAGTGAGAGCTTTTGGATTCGATGCATTGCAAGCTCTTAATATGACCATAGGTCTTGCGAACCCTGAGAATTAAGCTGTGGAGCCCAATATTGCACCAAGACAGAGTGGCACCACGCGCAGGATATCGTTCTGCAACCGTAGCAGAGATGGACCCGTTCGAAGAATACGCGGCCATCCACAAAGGGTATTTCGATTCGTCGGAGAACGACGTGATAAAGAAAAATTGGAATTTATTTTGCGAGGCTCTCCGTCTCACTGGTGAGAAAGGGCCGAAGCCTCCGCAAAAAATAAACAATTATCGTCCCCCTCCTCAACGGGACGCGGTAAAATTATCAAACGTTGACCCGTTCGAGACTATAAAAAGTTTGGGGAGCACTGCTGTAAAGCACAAGTGAGAGCTTTTGGATTCGAAGAATTGCAAGCTCTTAATATCACCATAGGTCTTGCGAACCCTGAGAATTAAGCTGTGGAGCCCAATATTGCACCAAGACAGAGTGGAACCACGCGCAGGATATCGTACTGCAACCGTAGCAGAAATGGACCCGTTCGAAGAATACGCGACCATCCACAAAGGGTATTTCGATTCGTCGGAGAACGACGTGATAAAGAAAAATTGGAATTTATTCTGCGAGGCTCTCCGTCTCACTGGTGAGACAGGGCTGATGCCTCCGCAAAAAATAAACAATTATCGTCCCCCTCCTCCTCCAAAAGGTTGGTGCGCACTGCTGTAAACCACAAGTGAAAGCTTTTTGATTCGAAGAATTGCAAGCTCTTATTATCACCACTGGTCCAGCGAAACGTGACAATTAAGCTGTACAACCCAATATTGCACCAACGCAGAGTGGAACCACGCGCAGGATCTCGTTCTGCAACTGTAGCAGAGATGGGCGCGTTCGAAGAATACGCGATCATCCACGAAGGGTATTTCGATTCGTCGGTTGACGACGTGATAAAGAAAAATTGGAATTTATTCTGCGAGGCTCCCCGTCCCACTGACGAGGCGGGGCCGAAGCCTCCGCAAGAATATAAACAATTAACGTCTCGCCCCCCATCGGGGCGCGGTAAAATTATCAAACGTTGACCGGTTCGCGGCTATAAAAAGTTTGGGGTGCACTGCTGTACAGCACAAGTGAGAGCTTTGGGATTGGATGCATTGCAAGCTCTTAATATCACCATAGGTCTTGCGAACCCTGAGAATTAAGCTGTGGAGCCCAATATTGCACCAAGACAGAGTGGCACCACGCGCAGGATATCGTTCTGCAACCGTAGCAGAGATGGACCCGTTCGAAGAATACGCGACCATCCACAAAGGGTCATTTGGATTCGTCGGAGAACGACGTGATAAAGAAAAGTTGGAATTTATTCTGCGAGGCTCTCCGTCTCACTGGTGAGACAGGGCCGAAGCCTCCGAAAAAATATAAACAATTATCGTCCCCGTCCTCAACGGGACGCGGTAAAATTATCAAACGTTGACCGGTTCGCGGCTATATAAAGTTTGGGGAGCACTGACGTAAAGCACAAGTGAGAGCATTTGGATTCGAAGAATTGCAAGCTCTTAATATCATCATAGGTCTTGCAAACCCTAAGAATTAAGCATTGGAGCCCAATATTGCACCAAGACAGAGTGGAACCTCGCGCAGGATATCGTTCTGCAACCGTAGCAGAGATGGACCCGTTCGAAGAATACGCGACCATCCACAAAGGGTCATTCCGATTCGTCGGAGAACGACGTGATAAAGAATAATTGGAATTTATTCTGCGATGCTCCCCGTCCCACTGACGAGGCGGGGCCGAAGCCTCCGCAAGAATATAAACAATTAACGTCTCGCCCCCCATCGGGGCGCGGTAAAATTATCAAACGTTGACCGGTTCGCGGCTATAAAAAGTTTGGGGAGCACTGCTGTACACCACAAGTGAGAGCTTTTGGATTCGATGCATTGCAAGCTCTTAATATCACCATAGGTCTTGCGAACCCTGAGAATTAAGCTGTGGAGCCCAATATTGCACCAAGGCAGAGTGGAACCACGCGCAGGATATCGTTCTGCAACCGTAGCAGAAATGGACCCGTTCGAAGAATACGCGGGCATCCACAAAGGGTATTTCGATTCGTCGGTTGACGACGTGATAAAGAAAAATTGGTATTAGTTCTGCGAGGCTCCCCGTCCCACTGGCGAGGCGGGGCCGAAGCCTCCGCAAGAATATAAACAATTAATGTCTCGCCCCTCATCGGAGCGCGGTAACATTATCAAACGTTGACCGGTTCGCGACTATAAAAAGTTTGGGGAGCACTGACGTAAAGCACAAGTGAGAGCATTTGGATTCGAAGAATTGCAAGCTCTTAATATCATCATAGGTCTTGCAAACCCTAAGAATTATGCTTTGGAGCCCAATACTGCACCAAGACAGAGTGGAACCTCGCGCAGGATATCGTTCTGCAACCGTAGCAGAGATGGACCCGTTCGAAGAATACGCGACCATCCACAAAGGGTCATTCCGATTCGTCGGAGAACGACGTGATAAAGAAAAGTTGGAATTTATTCTGCGAGGCTCCCCGTCCCACTGACGAGGCGGGGCCGAAGCCTCCGCAAGAATATAAACAATTAACGTCTCGCCCCCCATCGGGGCGCGGTAAAATTATCAAACGTTGACCGGTTCGCGGCTATAAAAAGTTTGGGGAGCACTGCTGTACACCACAAGTGAGAGCTTTTGGATTCGATGCATTGCAAGCTCTTAATATCACCATAGGTCTTGCGAACCTTGAGAATTAAGCTGTGGAGCCCAATATTGCACCAAGGCAGAGTGGAACCACGCGCAGGATATCGTTCTGCAACCGTAGCAGAAATGGACCCGTTCGAAGAATACGCGGGCATCCACAAAGGGTATTTCGATTCGTCGGTTGACGACGTGATAAAGAAAAATTGGTATTAGTTCTGCGAGGCTCCCCGTCCCACTGGCGAGGCGGGGCCGAAGCCTCCGCAAGAATATAAACAATTAATGTCTCGCCCCTCATCGGAGCGCGGTAACATTATCAAACGTTGACCGGTTCGCGACTATAAAAAGTTTGGGGAGCACTGACGTAAAGCACAAGTGAGAGCATTTGGATTCGAAGAATTGCAAGCTCTTAATATCATCATAGGTCTTGCAAACCCTAAGAATTATGCTTTGGAGCCCAATACTGCACCAAGACAGAGTGGAACCTCGCGCAGGATATCGTTCTGCAACCGTAGCCGAGATGGACCCGTTCGAAGAATACGCGACCATCCACAAAGGGTCATTCCGATTCGTCGGAGAACGACGTGATAAAGAAAAGTTGGAATTTATTCTGCGAGGCTCCCCGTCCCACTGACGAGGCGGGGCCGAAGCCTCCGCAAGAATATAAACAATTAACGTCTCGCCCCTCATCGGGGCGCGGTAAAATTATCAAACGTTGACCGGTTCGCGACTATAAAAAGTTTGGGGAGCACTGACGTAAAGCACAAGTGAGAGCATTTGGATTCGAAGAATTGCAAGCTCTTAATATCACCATAGGTCTTGCGAACCCTGAGAATTAAGCTGTGGAGCCCAATATTGCACCAAGACAGAGTGGAACCTCGCGCAGGATATCGTTCTGCAACCGTAGCAGAAATGGACCCGTTCGAAGAATACGCGGGCATACACAAAGGGTATTTCGATTCGTCGGTTGACGACGTGATAAAGAAAAATTGGTATTAGTTCTGCGAGGCTCCCCGTCCCACTGGCGAGGCGGGGCCGAAGCCTCCGCAAGAATATAAACAATTAATGTCTCGCCCCTCATCGGAGCGCGGTAACATTATCAAACGTTGACCGGTTCGCGACTATAAAAAGTTTGGGGAGCACTGCTGTACAGCACAAGTGAGAGCTTTGGGATTCGAAGAATTGCAAGCTCTTAATATCACCATAGGTCTTGCAAACCCTGAGAATTAAGCTTTGGAGCCCAATATTGCACCAAGACAGAGTGGCACCACGCGCAGGATATCGTTCTGCAACCGTGGCAGAGATGGATCCGTTCGAAGAATACGCGACCATCCACAAAGGGTCATTTCGATTCGTCGGAGAACGACGTGATAAAGAAAAGTTGGAATTTATTCTGCGAGGCTCTCCGTCTCACTGGTGAGACAGGGCCGAAGCCTACGAAAAAATATAAACAATTATCGTCCCCGTCCTCAACGGGACGCTGTAAAATTATCAAACGTTGACCGGTTCGCGACTATAAAAAGTTTGGGGAGCACTGCTGTACAGCAGAAGTGAGAGCTTTGGGATTCGAAGAATTGCAAGCTCTTAATATCATCATAGGTCTTGCAAACCCTAAGAATTAAACTTTGGAGCCCAATATTGCACCAAGACAGAGTGGAACCTCGCGCAGGATACCGTTCTGCAACCGTAGCAGAGATGGACCCGTTCGAAGAATACGCGACCATCCACAAAGGGTCATTCCGATTCGTCGGAGAACGACGTGATAAAGAATAATTGGAATTTATTCTGCGAGGCTCCCCGTCCCACTGACGAGGCGGGGCCGAAGCCTCCGCAAGAATATAAACAATTAACGTCTCGCCCCCCATCGGGGCGCGGTAAAATTATCAAACGTTGACCGGTTCGCGGCTATAAAAAGTTTGGGGAGCACTGCTGTACACCACAAGTGAGAGCTTTTAAATTCGATGCATTGCAAGCTCTTAATATCACCATAGGTCTTGCGAACCCTGAGAATTAAGCTGTGGAGCCCAATATTGCACCAAGACAGAGTGGAACCACGCGCAGGATATCGTTCTGCAACCGTAGCAGAGATGGACCCCTTCGAAGAATACGCGACCATCCACAAAGGGTCATTTCGATTCGTCGGAGAACGACGTGATAAAGAAAAGTTGGAATTTATTCTGCGAGGCTCCCCGTCCCACTGACGAGGCGGGGCCGAAGCCTCCGCAAGAATATAAACAATTAACGTCTCGCCCCCCATCGGGGCGCGGTAAAATTATCAAACGTTGACCGGTTCGCGGCTATAAAAAATTTGGGGAGCACTGCTGTACACCACAAGTGAGAGCTTTTGGATTCGATGCATTGCAAGCTCTTAATATCACCATAGGTCTTGCGAACCCTGAGAATTAAGCTGTGGAGCCCAATATTGCACCAAGACAGAGTGGAACCACGCGCAGGATATCGTTCTGCAACCGTAGCAGAGATGGACCCCTTCGAAGAATACGCGACCATCCACAAAGGGTCATTTCGATTCGTCGGAGAACGACGTGATAAAGAAAAGTTGGTATTTGTTCTGCGGGGCTCCCCGTCCCACTGGCGAGGCGGGGCCGAAGCCTCAGCAAGAATATAAACAATTAACGTCTCGCCCCTCATCGGGGCGCGGTAAAATTATCAAACGTTGACCGGTTCGCGACTATAAAAAGTTTGGGGAGCACTGCTGTAAAGCACAAGTGAGAGCTTTTGGATTCGAAGAATTGCAAGCTCTTAATATCACCATAGGTCTTGCGAACCCTGAGAATTAAGCTGTGGAGCCCAATATTGCACCAAGACAGAGTGGAACCACGCGCAGGATATCGTTCTGCAACCGTAGCAGAGATGGACCCGTTCGAAGAGTACGCGACCATCCACAAAGGGTCATTCCGATTCGTCGGAGAACGACGTGATAAAGAAAAGTTGGAATTTATTCTGCGAGGCTCCCCGTCCCACTGACGAGGCGGGGCCGAAGCCTCCGCAAGAATATAAACAATTAACGTCTCGCCCCTCATCGGGGCGCGGTAAAATTATCAAACGTTGACCGGTTCGCGACTATAAAAAGTTTGGGGAGCACTGACGTAAAGCACAAGTGAGAGCATTTGGATTCGAAGAATTGCAAGCTCTTAATATCACCATAGGTCTTGCGAACCCTGAGAATTAAGCTGTGGAGCCCAATATTGCACCAAGACAGAGTGGAACCTCGCGCAGGATATCGTTCTGCAACCGTAGCAGAAATGGACCCGATCGAAGAATACGCGGGCATCCACAAAGGGTATTTCGATTCGTCGGTTGACGACGTGATAAAGAAAAGTTGGAATTTATTCTGCGAGGCTCTTAGTCTCACTGGTGAGACAGGGCCGAAGCCTCCGAAAAAATATAAACAATTATCGTCCCCGTCCTCAACGGGACGCGGTAAAATTATCAAACGTTGACCGGTTCGCGACTATAAAAAGTTTGGGGAGCACTGCTGTACAGCACATGTGAGAGCTTTGGGATTCGAAGAATTGCAAGCTCTTAATATCATCATAGGTCTTGCAAACCCTAAGAATTAAGCTTTGGAGCCCAATATTGCACCAAGACAGAGTGGAACCTCGCGCAGGATACCGTTCTGCAACCGTAGCAGAGATGGACCCGTTCGAAGAATACGCGACCATCCACAAAGGGTCATTCCGATTCGTCGGAGAACGACGTGATAAAGAATAATTGGAATTTATTCTGCGAGGCTCCCCGTCCCACTGACGAGGCGGGGCCGAAGCCTCCGCAAGAATATAAACAATTAACGTCTCGCCCCCCATCGGGGCGCGGTAAAATTATCAAACGTTGACCGGTTCGCGGCTATAAAAAGTTTGGGGAGCACTGCTGTACACCACAAGTGAGAGCTTTTGGATTCGATGCATTGCAAGCTCTTAATATGACCATAGGTCTTGCGAACCCTGAGAATTAAGCTGTGGAGCCCAATATTGCACCAAGACAGAGTGGCACCACGCGCAGGATATCGTTCTGCAACCGTAGCAGAGATGGACCCGTTCGAAGAATACGCGGCCATCCACAAAGGGTATTTCGATGCGTCGGAGAACGACGTGATAAAGAAAAATTGGAATTTATTTTGCGAGGCTCTCCGTCTCACTGGTGAGAAAGGGCCGAAGCCTCCGCAAAAAATAAACAATTATCGTCCCCCTCCTCAACGGGACGCGGTAAAATTATCAAACGTTGACCCGTTCGCGACTATAAAAAGTTTGGGGAGCACTGCTGTAAAGCACAAGTGAGAGCTTTTGGATTCGAAGAATTGCAAGCTCTTAATATCACCATAGGTCTTGCGAACCCTGAGAATTAAGCTGTGGAGCCCAATATTGCACCAAGACAGAGTGGAACCACGCGCAGGATATCGTACTGCAACCGTAGCAGAAATGGACCCGTTCGAAGAATACGCGACCATCCACAAAGGGTCATTTGGATTCGTCGGAGAACGACGTGATAAAGAAAAGTTGGAATTTATTCTGCGAGGCTCTCCGTCTCCCTGGTGAGACAGGGCCGAAGCCTCCGAAAAAATATAAACAATTATCGTCCCCGTCCTCAACGGGACGCGGTAAAATTATCAAACGTTGACCGGTTCGCGGCTATAAAAAGTTTGGGGAGCACTGACGTAAAGCACAAGTGAGAGCATTTGGATTCGAAGAATTGCAAGCTCTTAATATCATCATAGGTCTTGCAAACCCTAAGAATTATGCTTTGGAGCCCAATATTGCACCAAGACAGAGTGGAACCTCGCGCAGGATACCGTTCTGCAACCGTAGCAGAGATGGACCCGTTCGAAGAATACGCGACCATCCACAAAGGGTCATTCCGATTCGTCGGAGAACGACGTGATAAAGAAAAGTTGGAATTTATTCTGCGAGGCTCCCCGTCCCACTGACGAGGCGGGGCCGAAGCCTCCGCAAGAATATAAACAATTAACGTCTCGCCCCCCATCGGGGCGCGGTAAAATTATCAAACGTTGACCGGTTCGCGGCTATAAAAAGTTTGGGGAGCACTGCTGTACACCACAAGTGAGAGCTTTTAAATTCGATGCATTGCAAGCTCTTAATATCACCATAGGTCTTGCGAACCCTGAGAATTAAGCTGTGGAGCCCAATATTGCACCAAGACAGAGTGGAACCACGCGCAGGATATCGTTCTGCAACCGTAGCAGAGATGGACCCCTTCGAAGAATACGCGACCATCCACAAAGGGTCATTTCGATTCGTCGGAGAACGACGTGATAAAGAAAAGTTGGAATTTATTCTGCGAGGCTCCCCGTCCCACTGACGAGGCGGGGCCGAAGCCTCCGCAAGAATATAAACAATTAACGTCTCGCCCCCCATCGGGGCGCGGTAAAATTATCAAACGTTGACCGGTTCGCGGCTATAAAAAATTTGGGGAGCACTGCTGTACACCACAAGTGAGAGCTTTTGGATTCGATGCATTGCAAGCTCTTAATATCACCATAGGTCTTGCGAACCCTGAGAATTAAGCTGTGGAGCCCAATATTGCACCAAGACAGAGTGGAACCACGCGCAGGATATCGTTCTGCAACCGTAGCAGAGATGGACCCCTTCGAAGAATACGCGACCATCCACAAAGGGTCATTTCGATTCGTCGGAGAACGACGTGATAAAGAAAAGTTGGTATTTGTTCTGCGGGGCTCCCCGTCCCACTGGCGAGGCGGGGCCGAAGCCTCAGCAAGAATATAAACAATTAACGTCTCGCCCCTCATCGGGGCGCGGTAAAATTATCAAACGTTGACCGGTTCGCGACTATAAAAAGTTTGGGGAGCACTGCTGTAAAGCACAAGTGAGAGCTTTTGGATTCGAAGAATTGCAAGCTCTTAATATCACCATAGGTCTTGCGAACCCTGAGAATTAAGCTGTGGAGCCCAATATTGCACCAAGACAGAGTGGAACCACGCGCAGGATATCGTTCTGCAACCGTAGCAGAGATGGACCCGTTCGAAGAGTACGCGACCATCCACAAAGGGTCATTCCGATTCGTCGGAGAACGACGTGATAAAGAAAAGTTGGAATTTATTCTGCGAGGCTCCCCGTCCCACTGACGAGGCGGGGCCGAAGCCTCCGCAAGAATATAAACAATTAACGTCTCGCCCCTCATCGGGGCGCGGTAAAATTATCAAACGTTGACCGGTTCGCGACTATAAAAAGTTTGGGGAGCACTGACGTAAAGCACAAGTGAGAGCATTTGGATTCGAAGAATTGCAAGCTCTTAATATCACCATAGGTCTTGCGAACCCTGAGAATTAAGCTGTGGAGCCCAATATTGCACCAAGACAGAGTGGAACCTCGCGCAGGATATCGTTCTGCAACCGTAGCAGAAATGGACCCGATCGAAGAATACGCGGGCATCCACAAAGGGTATTTCGATTCGTCGGTTGACGACGTGATAAAGAAAAGTTGGAATTTATTCTGCGAGGCTCTTAGTCTCACTGGTGAGACAGGGCCGAAGCCTCCGAAAAAATATAAACAATTATCGTCCCCGTCCTCAACGGGACGCGGTAAAATTATCAAACGTTGACCGGTTCGCGACTATAAAAAGTTTGGGGAGCACTGCTGTACAGCACATGTGAGAGCTTTGGGATTCGAAGAATTGCAAGCTCTTAATATCATCATAGGTCTTGCAAACCCTAAGAATTAAGCTTTGGAGCCCAATATTGCACCAAGACAGAGTGGAACCTCGCGCAGGATACCGTTCTGCAACCGTAGCAGAGATGGACCCGTTCGAAGAATACGCGACCATCCACAAAGGGTCATTCCGATTCGTCGGAGAACGACGTGATAAAGAATAATTGGAATTTATTCTGCGAGGCTCCCCGTCCCACTGACGAGGCGGGGCCGAAGCCTCCGCAAGAATATAAACAATTAACGTCTCGCCCCCCATCGGGGCGCGGTAAAATTATCAAACGTTGACCGGTTCGCGGCTATAAAAAGTTTGGGGAGCACTGCTGTACACCACAAGTGAGAGCTTTTGGATTCGATGCATTGCAAGCTCTTAATATGACCATAGGTCTTGCGAACCCTGAGAATTAAGCTGTGGAGCCCAATATTGCACCAAGACAGAGTGGCACCACGCGCAGGATATCGTTCTGCAACCGTAGCAGAGATGGACCCGTTCGAAGAATACGCGGCCATCCACAAAGGGTATTTCGATGCGTCGGAGAACGACGTGATAAAGAAAAATTGGAATTTATTTTGCGAGGCTCTCCGTCTCACTGGTGAGAAAGGGCCGAAGCCTCCGCAAAAAATAAACAATTATCGTCCCCCTCCTCAACGGGACGCGGTAAAATTATCAAACGTTGACCCGTTCGCGACTATAAAAAGTTTGGGGAGCACTGCTGTAAAGCACAAGTGAGAGCTTTTGGATTCGAAGAATTGCAAGCTCTTAATATCACCATAGGTCTTGCGAACCCTGAGAATTAAGCTGTGGAGCCCAATATTGCACCAAGACAGAGTGGAACCACGCGCAGGATATCGTACTGCAACCGTAGCAGAAATGGACCCGTTCGAAGAATACGCGACCATCCACAAAGGGTCATTTGGATTCGTCGGAGAACGACGTGATAAAGAAAAGTTGGAATTTATTCTGCGAGGCTCTCCGTCTCCCTGGTGAGACAGGGCCGAAGCCTCCGAAAAAATATAAACAATTATCGTCCCCGTCCTCAACGGGACGCGGTAAAATTATCAAACGTTGACCGGTTCGCGGCTATAAAAAGTTTGGGGAGCACTGACGTAAAGCACAAGTGAGAGCATTTGGATTCGAAGAATTGCAAGCTCTTAATATCATCATAGGTCTTGCAAACCCTAAGAATTATGCTTTGGAGCCCAATATTGCACCAAGACAGAGTGGAACCTCGCGCAGGATACCGTTCTGCAACCGTAGCAGAGATGGACCCGTTCGAAGAATACGCGACCATCCACAAAGGGTCATTCCGATTCGTCGGAGAACGACGTGATAAAGAAAAGTTGGAATTTATTCTGCGAGGCTCCCCGTCCCACTGACGAGGCGGGGCCGAAGCCTCCGCAAGAATATAAACAATTAACGTCTCGCCCCTCATCGGGGCGCGGTAAAATTATCAAACGTTGACCGGTTCGCAACTATAAAAAGTTTGGGGAGCACTGACGTAAAGCACAAGTGAGAGCATTTGGATTCGAAGAATTGCAAGCTCTTAATATCACCATAGGTCTTGCGAACCCTGAGAATTAAGCTGTGGAGCCCAATATTGCACCAAGACAGAGTGGAACCTCGCGCAGGATATCGTTCTGCAACCGTAGCAGAAATGGACCCGTTCGAAGAATACGCGGGCATCCACAAAGGGTATTTCGATTCGTCGGTTGACGACGTGATAAAGAAAAATTGGTATTAGTTCTGCGAGGCTCCCCGTCCCACTGGCGAGGCGGGGCCGAAGCCTCCGCAAGAATATAAACAATTAATGTCTCGCCCCTCATCGGAGCGCGGTAACATTATCAAACGTTGACCGGTTCGCGACTATAAAAAGTTTGGGGAGCACTGCTGTACAGCACAAGTGAGAGCTGTGGGATTCGAAGAATTGCAAGCTCTTAATATCACCATAGGTCTTGCAAACCCTGAGAATTAAGCTTTGGAGCCCAATATTGCACCAAGACAGAGTGGCACCTCGCGCAGGATATCGTTCTGCAACCGTAGCAGAGATGGACCCGTTCGAAGAATACGCGACCATCCACAAAGGGTCATTTCGATTCGTCGGAGAACGACGTGATAAAGAAAAGTTGGAATTTATTCTGCGAGGCTCTCCGTCTCACTGGTGAGACAGGGCCGAAGCCTCCGAAAAAATATAAACAATTATCGTCCCCGTCCTCAACGGGACGCGGTAAAATTATCAAACGTTGACCGGTTCGCGACTATAAAAAGTTTGGGGAGCACTGCTGTACAGCACAAGTGAGAGCTTTGGGATTCGAAGAATTGCAAGCTCTTAATATCATCATAGGTCTTGCAAACCCTAAGAATTAAGCTTTGGAGCCCAATATTGCACCAAGACAGAGTGGAACCTCGCGCAGGATACCGTTCTGCAACCGTAGCAGAGATGGACCCGTTCGAAGAATACGCGACCATCCACAAAGGGTCATTCCGATTCGTCGGAGAACGACGTGATAAAGAATAATTGGAATTTATTCTGCGAGGCTCCCCGTCCCACTGACGAGGCGGGGCCGAAGCCACCGCAAGAATATAAACAATTAACGTCTCGCCCCCTATCGGGGCGCGGTAAAATTATCAAACGTTGACCGGTTCGCGGCTATAAAAAGTTTGGGGAGCACTGCTGTACACCACAAGTGAGAGCTTTTGGATTCGATGCATTGCAAGCTCTTAATATCACCATAGGTCTTGCGAACCCTGAGAATTAAGCTGTGGAGCCCAATATTGCACCAAGACAGAGTGGAACCACGCGCAGGATATCGTTCTGCAACCGTAGCAGAGATGGAACCCTTCGAAGAATACGCGACCATCCACAAAGGGTCATTTCGATTCGTCGGAGAACGACGTGATAAAGAAAAGTTGGAATTTATTCTGCGAGGCTCCCCGTCCCACTGACGAGGCGGGGCCGAAGCCTCCGCAAGAATATAAACAATTAATGTCTCGCCCCTCATCGGAGCGCGGTAACATTATCAAACGTTGACCGGTTCGCGACTATAAAAAGTTTGGGGAGCACTGACGTAAAGCACAAGTGAGAGCATTTGGATTCGAAGAATTGCAAGCTCTTAATATGATCATAGGTCTTGCAAACCCTAAGAATTATGCTTTGGAGCCCAATATTGCACCAAGACAGAGTGGAACCTCGCGCAGGATATCGTTCTGCAACCGTAGCAGAGATGGACCCGTTCGAAGAGTACGCGACCATCCACAAAGGGTCATTCCGATTCGTCGGAGAACGACGTGATAAAGAAAAGTTGGAATTTATTCTGCGAGGCTCCCCGTCCCACTGACGAGGCGGGGCCGAAGCCTCCGCAAGAATATAAACAATTAACGTCTCGCCCCTCATCGGGGCGCGGTAAAATTATCAAACGTTGACCGGTTCGCGACTATAAAAAGTTTGGGGAGCACTGACGTAAAGCACAAGTGAGAGCATTTGGATTCGAAGAATTGCAAGCTCTTAATATCACCATAGGTCTTGCGAACCCTGAGAATTAAGCTGTGGAGCCCAATATTGCACCAAGACAGAGTGGAACCTCGCGCAGGATATCGTTCTGCAACCGTAGCAGAAATGGACCCGATCGAAGAATACGCGGGCATCCACAAAGGGTATTTCGATTCGTCGGTTGACGACGTGATAAAGAAAAATTGGTATTAGTTCTGCGAGGCTCCCCGTCCCACTGGCGAGGCGGGGCCGAAGCCTCCGCAAGAATATAAACAATTAATGTCTCGCCCCTCATCGGAGCGCGGTAACATTATCAAACGTTGACCGGTTCGCGACTATAAAAAGTTTGGGGAGCACTGCTGTACAGCACAAGTGAGAGCTTTGGGATTCGAAGAATTGCAAGCTCTTAATATCACCATAGGTCTTGCAAACCCTGAGAATTAAGCTTTGGAGCCCAATATTGCACCAAGACAGAGTGGCACCACGCGCAGGATATCGTTCTGCAACCGTAGCAGAGATGGACCCGTTCGAAGAATACGCGACCATCCGCAAAGGGTCATTTCGATTCGTCGGAGAACGACGTGATAAAGAAAAGTTGGAATTTATTCTGCGAGGCTCTCCGTCTCACTGGTGAGACAGGGCCGAAGCCTCCGAAAAAATATAAACAATTATCGTCCCCGTCCTCAACGGGACGCGGTAAAATTATCAAACGTTGACCGGTTCGCGACTATAAAAAGTTTGGGGAGCACTGCTGTACAGCACAAGTGAGAGCTTTGGGATTCGAAGAATTGCAAGCTCTTAATATCATCATAGGTCTTGCAAACCCTAAGAATTAAGCTTTGGAGCCCAATATTGCACCAAGACAGAGTGGAACCTCGCGCAGGATACCGTTCTGCAACCGTAGCAGAGATGGACCCGTTCGAAGAATACGCGACCATCCACAAAGGGTCATTCCGATTCGTCGGAGAACGACGTGATAAAGAATAATTGGAATTTATTCTGCGAGGCTCCCCGTCCCACTGACGAGGCGGGGCCGAAGCCTCCGCAAGAATATAAACAATTAACGTCTCGCCCCCCATCGGGGCGCGGTAAAATTATCAAACGTTGACCGGTTCGCGGCTATAAAAAGTTTGGGGAGCACTGCTGTACACCACAAGTGAGAGCTTTTGGATTCGATGCATTGCAAGCTCTTAATATGACCATAGGTCTTGCGAACCCTGAGAATTAAGCTGTGGAGCCCAATATTGCACCAAGACAGAGTGGAACCACGCGCAGGATATCGTTCTGCAACCGTAGCAGAAATGGACCCGTTCGAAGAATACGCGACCATCCACAAAGGGTATTTCGATTCGTCGGAGAACGACGTGATAAAGAAAAATTGGAATTTATTCTGCGAGGCTCTCCGTCTCACTGGTGAGACAGGGCCGATGCCTCCGCAAAAAATAAACAATTATCGTCCCCCTCCTCCTCCAAAAGGTTGGTGCGCACTGCTGTAAACCACAAGTGAAAGCTTTTTGATTCGAAGAATTGCAAGCTCTTATTATCACCACTGGTCCAGCGAAACGTGACAATTAAGCTGTACAACCCAATATTGCACCAACGCAGAGTGGAACCACGCGCAGGATCTCGTTCTGCAACTGTAGCAGAGATGGGCGCGTTCGAAGAATACGCGATCATCCACAAAGGGTATTTCGATTCGTCGGAGAACGACGTGATAAAGAAAAATTGGAATTTATTTTGCGAGGCTCTCCGTCTCACTGGTGAGAAAGGGCCGAAGCCTCCGCAAAAAATAAACAATTATCGTCCCCCTCCTCCTCCATAAGGTTGGTGCGCACTGCTGTAAACCACAAGTGAAAGCTTTTTGATTCGAAGAATTGCAAGCTCTTATTATCACCACTGGTCCAGCGAAACGTGACAATTAAGCTGTACAACCCAATATTGCACCAACGCAGAGTGAAACCACGCGCAGGATCTCGTTCTGCAACTGCAGCAGAGATGGGCGCGTTCGAAGAATACGCGATCATCCACGGAGGGTATTTCGATTCGTCGGTTGACGACGTGATAAAGAAAAATTGGAATTTATCTGCGAGGCTCCCCGTCCCACTGACGAGGCGGGGCCGAAGCCTCCGCAAGAATATAAACAATTAACGTCTCGCCCCCCATCGGGGCGCGGTAAAATTATCAAACGTTGACCGGTTCGCGGCTATAAAAAGTTTGGGGTGCACTGCTGTACAGCACAAGTGAGAGCTTTGCGATTCGATGCATTGCAAGCTCTTAATATCACCATAGGTCTTGCGAACCCTGAGAATTAAGCTGTGGAGCCCAATATTGCACCAAGACAGAGTGGCACCACGCGCAGGATATCGTTCTGCAACCGTAGCAGAAATGGACCCGTTCGAAGAGTACGCGACCATCCACAAAGGGTCATTCCGATTCGTCGGAGAACGACGTGATAAAGAAAAGTTGGAATTTATTCTGCGAGGCTCCCCGTCCCACTGACGAGGCGGGGCCGAAGCCTCCGCAAGAATATAAACAATTAACGTCTCGCCCCTCATCGGGGCGCGGTAAAATTATCAAACGTTGACCGGTTCGCGACTATAAAAAGTTTGGGGAGCACTGACGTAAAGCACAAGTGAGAGCATTTGGATTCGAAGAATTGCAAGCTCTTAATATCACCATAGGTCTTGCGAACCCTGAGAATTAAGCTGTGGAGCCCAATATTGCACCAAGACAGAGTGGAACCTCGCGCAGGATATCGTTCTGCAACCGTAGCAGAAATGGACCCGATCGAAGAATACGCGGGCATCCACAAAGGGTATTTCGATTCGTCGGTTGACGACGTGATAAAGAAAAATTGGTATTAGTTCTGCGAGGCTCCCCGTCCCACTGGCGAGGCGGGGCCGAAGCCTCCGCAAGAATATAAACAATTAATGTCTCGCCCCTCATCGGAGCGCGGTAACATTATCAAACGTTGACCGGTTCGCGACTATAAAAAGTTTGGGGAGCACTGCTGTACAGCACAAGTGAGAGCTTTGGGATTCGAAGAATTGCAAGCTCTTAATATCACCATAGGTCTTGCAAACCCTGAGAATTAAGCTTTGGAGCCCAATATTGCACCAAGACAGAGTGGCACCACGCGCAGGATATCGTTCTGCAACCGTAGCAGAGATGGACCCGTTCGAAGAATACGCGACCATCCGCAAAGGGTCATTTCGATTCGTCGGAGAACGACGTGATAAAGAAAAGTTGGAATTTATTCTGCGAGGCTCTCCGTCTCACTGGTGAGACAGGGCCGAAGCCTCCGAAAAAATATAAACAATTATCGTCCCCGTCCTCAACGGGACGCGGTAAAATTATCAAACGTTGACCGGTTCGCGACTATAAAAAGTTTGGGGAGCACTGCTGTACAGCACAAGTGAGAGCTTTGGGATTCGAAGAATTGCAAGCTCTTAATATCATCATAGGTCTTGCAAACCCTAAGAATTAAGCTTTGGAGCCCAATATTGCACCAAGACAGAGTGGAACCTCGCGCAGGATACCGTTCTGCAACCGTAGCAGAGATGGACCCGTTCGAAGAATACGCGACCATCCACAAAGGGTCATTCCGATTCGTCGGTTGACGACGTGATAAAGAAAAATTGGAATTTATTCTGCGAGGCTCCCCGTCCCACTGACGAGGCGGGGCCGAAGCCTCCGCAAGAATATAAACAATTAACGTCTCACCCCCCATCGGGGAGCGGTAAAATTATCAAACGTTGACAGGTTCGCTGCTATAAAAAGTTTGGGGAGCACTGCTGTACAGCACAAGTGAGAGCTTTTGGATTCGATGCATTGCAAGCTCTTAATATCACCATAGGTCTTGCGAACTCTGAGAATTAAGCTTTGGAGCCCAATATTGCACCAAGACAGAGTGGCACCACGCGCAGGATATCGTTCTGCAACCGTAGCAGAGATGGATCCGTTCGAAGAATACGCGACCATCCACAAAGGGTCATTTCGATTCGTCGGAGAACGACGTGATAAAGAAAAGTTGGAATTTATTCTGCGAGGCTCTCCGTCTCACTGGTGAGACAGGGCCGAAGCCTACGAAAAAATATAAACAATTATCGTCCCCGTCCTCAACGGGACGCGGTAAAATTATCAAACGTTGACCGGTTCGCGACTATAAAAAGTTTGGGGAGCACTGCTGTACAGCACAAGTGAGAGCTTTGGGATTCGAAGAATTGCAAGCTCTTAATATCATCATAGGTCTTGCAAACCCTAAGAATTAAGCTTTGGAGCCCAATATTGCACCAAGACAGAGTGGAACCTCGCGCAGGATACCGTTCTGCAACCGTAGCAGAGATGGACCCGTTCGAAGAATACGCGACCATCCACAAAGGGTCATTCCGATTCGTCGGAGAACGACGTGATAAAGAATAATTGGAATTTATTCTGCGAGGCTCCCCGTCCCACTGACGAGGCGGGGCCAAAGCCTCCGCAAGAATATAAACAATTAACGTCTCGCCCCCCATCGGGGCGCGGTAAAATTATCAAACGTTGACCGGTTCGCGGCTATAAAAAGTTTGGGGAGCACTGCTGTACACCACAAGTGAGAGCTTTTAAATTCGATGCATTGCAAGCTCTTAATATCACCATAGGTCTTGCGAACCCTGAGAATTGAGCTGTGGAGCCCAATATTGCACCAAGACAGAGTGGAACCACGCGCAGGATATCGTTCTGCAACCGTAGCAGAGATGGACCCCTTCGAAGAATACGCGACCATCCACAAAGGGTCATTTCGATTCGTCGGAGAACGACGTGATAAAGAAAAGTTGGAATTTATTCTGCGAGGCTCCCCGTCCCACTGACGAGGCGGGGCCGCAGCCTCCGCAAGAATATAAACAATTAACGTCTCGCCCCCCATCGGGGCGCGGTAAAATTATCAAACGTTGACCGGTTCGCGGCTATAAAAAGTTTGGGGAGCACTGCTGTACACCACAAGTGAGAGCTTTTGGATTCGATGCATTGCAAGCTCTTAATATCACCATAGGTCTTGCGAACCCTGAGAATTAAGCTGTGGAGCCCAATATTGCACCAAGACAGAGTGGCACCACGCGCAGGATATCGTTCTGCAACCGTAGCAGAGATGGACCCGTTCGAAGAATACGCGGCCATCCACAAAGGGTATTTCGATTCGTCGGAGAACGACGTGATAAAGAAAAATTGGAATTTATTTTGCGAGGCTCTCCGTCTCACTGGTGAGAAAGGGCCGAAGCCTCCGCAAAAAATAAACAATTATCGTCCCCCTCCTCAACGGGACGCGGTAAAATTATCAAACGTTGACCCGTTCGCGACTATAAAAAGTTTGGGGAGCACTGCTGTAAAGCACAAGTGAGAGCTTTTGGATTCGAAGAATTGCAAGCTCTTAATATCACCATAGGTCTTGCGAACCCTGAGAATTAAGCTGTGGAGCCCAATATTGCACCAAGACAGAGTGGAACCACGCGCAGGATATCGTACTGCAACCGTAGCAGAAATGGACCCGTTCGAAGAATACGCGACCATCCACAAAGGGTATTTCGATTCGTCGGAGAACGACGTGATAAAGAAAAATTGGAATTTATTCTGCGAGGCTCTCCGTCTCACTGGTGAGACAGGGCTGATGCCTCCGCAAAAAATAAACAATTATCGTCCCCCTCCTCCTCCAAAAGGTTGGTGCGCACTGCTGTAAACCACAAGTGAAAGCTTTTTGATTCGAAGAATTGCAAGCTCTTATTATCACCACTGGTCCAGCGAAACGTGACAATTAAGCTGTACAACCCAATATTGCACCAACGCAGAGTGAAACCACGCGCAGGATCTCGTTCTGCAACTGTAGCAGAGATGGGCGCGTTCGAAGAATACGCGATCATCCACGGAGGGTATTTCGATTCGTCGGTTGACGACGTGATAAAGAAAAATTGGAATTTATTCTGCGAGGCTCCCCGTCCCACTGACGAGGCGGGGCCGAAGCCTCCGCAAGAATATAAACAATTAACGTCTCGCCCCCCATCGGGGCGCGGTAAAATTATCAAACGTTGACCGGTTCGCGACTATAAAAAGTTTGGGGAGCACTGCTGTACAGCACAAGTGAGAGCTTTGGGATTCGAAGAATTGCAAGCTCTTAATATCATCATAGGTCTTGCAAACCCTAAGAATTAAGCTTTGGAGCCCAATATTGCACCAAGACAGAGTGGAACCTCGCGCAGGATACCGTTCTGCAACCGTAGCAGAGATGGACCCGTTCGAAGAATACGCGACCATCCACAAAGGGTCATTCCGATTCGTCGGAGAACGACGTGATAAAGAATAATTGGAATTTATTCTGCGAGGCTCCCCGTCCCACTGACGAGGCGGGGCCGAAGCCTCCGCAAGAATATAAACAATTAACGTCTCGCCCCCCATCGGGGCGCGGTAAAATTATCAAACGTTGACCGGTTCGCGGCTATAAAAAGTTTGGGGAGCACTGCTGTACACCACAAGTGAGAGCTTTTAAATTCGATGCATTGCAAGCTCTTAATATCACCATAGGTCTTGCGAACCCTGAGAATTAAGCTGTGGAGCCCAATATTGCACCAAGACAGAGTGGCACCACGCGCAGGATATCGTTCTGCAACCGTAGCAGAGATGGACCCGTTCGAAGAATACGCGGCCATCCACAAAGGGTATTTCGATTCGTCGGAGAACGACGTGATAAAGGAAAATTGGAATTTATTTTGCGAGGCTCTCCGTCTCACTGGTGAGAAAGGGCCGAAGCCTCCGCAAAAAATAAACAATTATCGTCCCCCTCCTCCTCCAAAAGGTTGGTGCGCACTGCTGTAAACCACAAGTGAAAGCTTTTTGATACGAAGAATTGCAAGCTCTTATTATCACCACTGGTCCAGCGAAACGTGACAATTAAGCTGTACAACCCAATATTGCACCAACGCAGAGTGAAACCACGCGCAGGATCTCGTTCTGCAACTGTAGCAGAGATGGGCGCGTTCGAAGAATACGCGATCATCCACGGAGGGTATTTCGATTCGTCGGTTGACGACGTGATAAAGAAAAATTGGAATTTATCTGCGAGGCTCCCCGTCCCACTGACGAGGCGGGGCCGAAGCCTCCGCAAGAATATAAACAATTAACGTCTCGCCCCCCATCGGGGCGCGGTAAAATTATCAAACGTTGACCGGTTCGCGGCTATAAAAAGTTTGGGGTGCACTGCTGTACAGCACAAGTGAGAGCTTTGCGATTCGATGCATTGCAAGCTCTTAATATCACCATAGGTCTTGCGAACCCTGAGAATTAAGCTTTGGAGCCCAATACTGCACCAAGACAGAGTGGAACCTCGCGCAGGATATCGTTCTGCAACCGTAGCAGAGATGGACCCGTTCGAAGAATACGCGACCATCCACAAAGGGTCATTCCGATTCGTCGGAGAACGACGTGATAAAGAATAATTGGAATTTATTCTGCGAGGCTCCCCGTCCCACTGACGAGGCGGGGCCGAAGCCTCCGCAAGAATATAAACAATTAACGTCTCGCCCCCCATCGGGGCGCGGTAAAATTATCAAACGTTGACCGGTTCGCGGCTATAAAAAGTTTGGGGAGCACTGCTGTACACCACAAGTCAGAGCTTTTAAATTCGATGCATTGCAAGCTCTTAATATCACCATAGGTCTTGCGAACCCTGAGAATTAAGCTGTGGAGCCCAATATTGCACCAAGACAGAGTGGAACCACGCGCAGGATATCGTTCTGCAACCGTAGCAGAAATGGACCCGTTCGAAGAATACGCGACCATCCACAAAGGGTATTTCGATTCGTCGGAGAACGACGTGATAAAGAAAAATTGGAATTTATTCTGCGAGGCTCTCCGTCTCACTGGTGAGACAGGGCCGATGCCTCCGCAAAAAATAAACAATTATCGTCCCCCTCCTCCTCCAAAAGGTTGGTGCGCACTGCTGTAAACCACAAGTGAAAGCTTTTTGATTCGAAGAATTGCAAGCTCTTATTATCACCACTGGTCCAGCGAAACGTGACAATTAAGCTGTACAACCCAATATTGCACCAACGCAGAGTGGAACCACGCGCAGGATCTCGTTCTGCAACTGTAGCAGAGATGGGCGCGTTCGAAGAATACGCGATCATCCACGAAGGGTATTTCGATTCGTCGGTTGACGACGTGATAAAGAAAAATTGGAATTTATTCTGCGAGGCTCCCCGTCCCACTGACGAGGCGGGGCCGAAGCCTCCGCAAGAATATAAACAATTAACGTCTCACCCCCCATCGGGGAGCGGTAAAATTATCAAACGTTGACAGGTTCGCGGCTATAAAAAGTTTGGGGAGCACTGCTGTACAGCACAAGTGAGAGCTTTTGGATTCGATGCATTGCAAGCTCTTAATATCACCATAGGTCTTGCGAACCCTGAGAATTAAGCTGTGGAGCCCAATATTGCACCAAGACAGAGTGGAATCACGCGCAGGATATCGTTCTGCAACCGTAGCAGAAATGGACCCGTTCGAAGAATACGCGACCATCCACAAAGGGTATTTCGATTCGTCGGAGAACGACGTGATAAAGAAAAATTGGAATTTATTCTGCGAGGCTCTCCGTCTCACTGGTGAGACAGGGCCGATGCCTCCGCAAAAAATAAACAATTATCGTCCCCCTCCTCCTCCAAAAGGTTGGTGCGCACTGCTGTAAACCACAAGTGAAAGCTTTTTGATTCGAAGAATTGCAAGCTCTTATTATCACCACTGGTCCAGCGAAACGTGACAATTAAGCTGTACAACCCAATATTGCACCAACGCAGAGTGGAACCACGCGCAGGATCTCGTTCTGCAACTGTAGCAGAGATGGGCGCGTTCGAAGAATACGCGATCATCCACGAAGGGTATTTCGATTCGTCGGTTGACGACGTGATAAAGAAAAATTGGAATTTATTCTGCGAGGCTCCCCGTCCCACTGACGAGGCGGGGCCGAAGCCTCCGCAAGAATATAAACAATTAACGTCTCACCCCCCATCGGGGAGCGGTAAAATTATCAAACGTTGACAGGTTCGCGGCTATAAAAAGTTTGGGGAGCACTGCTGTACAGCACAAGTGAGAGCTTTTGGATTCGATGCATTGCAAGCTCTTAATATCACCATAGGTCTTGCGAACTCTGAGAATTAAGCTTTGGAGCCCAATATTGCACCAAGACAGAGTGGCACCACGCGCAGGATATCGTTCTGCAACCGTAGCAGAGATGGATCCGTTCGAAGAATACGCGACCATCCACAAAGGGTCATTTCGATTCGTCGGAGAACGACGTGATAAAGAAAAGTTGGAATTTATTCTGCGAGGCTCTCCGTCTCACTGGTGAGACAGGGCCGAAGCCTACGAAAAAATATAAACAATTATCGTCCCCGTCCTCAACGGGACGCGGTAAAATTATCAAACGTTGACCGGTTCGCGACTATAAAAAGTTTGGGGAGCACTGCTGTACAGCACAAGTGAGAGCTTTGGGATTCGAAGAATTGCAAGCTCTTAATATCATCATAGGTCTTGCAAACCCTAAGAATTAAGCTTTGGAGCCCAATATTGCACCAAGACAGAGTGGAACCTCGCGCAGGATACCGTTCTGCAACCGTAGCAGAGATGGACCCGTTCGAAGAATACGCGACCATCCACAAAGGGTCATTCCGATTCGTCGGAGAACGACGTGATAAAGAATAATTGGAATTTATTCTGCGAGGCTCCCCGTCCCACTGACGAGGCGGGGCCAAAGCCTCCGCAAGAATATAAACAATTAACGTCTCGCCCCCCATCGGGGCGCGGTAAAATTATCAAACGTTGACCGGTTCGCGGCTATAAAAAGTTTGGGGAGCACTGCTGTACACCACAAGTGAGAGCTTTTAAATTCGATGCATTGCAAGCTCTTAATATCACCATAGGTCTTGCGAACCCTGAGAATTGAGCTGTGGAGCCCAATATTGCACCAAGACAGAGTGGAACCACGCGCAGGATATCGTTCTGCAACCGTAGCAGAGATGGACCCCTTCGAAGAATACGCGACCATCCACAAAGGGTCATTTCGATTCGTCGGAGAACGACGTGATAAAGAAAAGTTGGAATTTATTCTGCGAGGCTCCCCGTCCCACTGACGAGGCGGGGCCGCAGCCTCCGCAAGAATATAAACAATTAACGTCTCGCCCCCCATCGGGGCGCGGTAAAATTATCAAACGTTGACCGGTTCGCGGCTATAAAAAGTTTGGGGAGCACTGCTGTACACCACAAGTGAGAGCTTTTGGATTCGATGCATTGCAAGCTCTTAATATCACCATAGGTCTTGCGAACCCTGAGAATTAAGCTGTGGAGCCCAATATTGCACCAAGACAGAGTGGCACCACGCGCAGGATATCGTTCTGCAACCGTAGCAGAGATGGACCCGTTCGAAGAATACGCGGCCATCCACAAAGGGTATTTCGATTCGTCGGAGAACGACGTGATAAAGAAAAATTGGAATTTATTTTGCGAGGCTCTCCGTCTCACTGGTGAGAAAGGGCCGAAGCCTCCGCAAAAAATAAACAATTATCGTCCCCCTCCTCAACGGGACGCGGTAAAATTATCAAACGTTGACCCGTTCGCGACTATAAAAAGTTTGGGGAGCACTGCTGTAAAGCACAAGTGAGAGCTTTTGGATTCGAAGAATTGCAAGCTCTTAATATCACCATAGGTCTTGCGAACCCTGAGAATTAAGCTGTGGAGCCCAATATTGCACCAAGACAGAGTGGAACCACGCGCAGGATATCGTACTGCAACCGTAGCAGAAATGGACCCGTTCGAAGAATACGCGACCATCCACAAAGGGTATTTCGATTCGTCGGAGAACGACGTGATAAAGAAAAATTGGAATTTATTCTGCGAGGCTCTCCGTCTCACTGGTGAGACAGGGCTGATGCCTCCGCAAAAAATAAACAATTATCGTCCCCCTCCTCCTCCAAAAGGTTGGTGCGCACTGCTGTAAACCACAAGTGAAAGCTTTTTGATTCGAAGAATTGCAAGCTCTTATTATCACCACTGGTCCAGCGAAACGTGACAATTAAGCTGTACAACCCAATATTGCACCAACGCAGAGTGAAACCACGCGCAGGATCTCGTTCTGCAACTGTAGCAGAGATGGGCGCGTTCGAAGAATACGCGATCATCCACGGAGGGTATTTCGATTCGTCGGTTGACGACGTGATAAAGAAAAATTGGAATTTATTCTGCGAGGCTCCCCGTCCCACTGACGAGGCGGGGCCGAAGCCTCCGCAAGAATATAAACAATTAACGTCTCGCCCCCCATCGGGGCGCGGTAAAATTATCAAACGTTGACCGGTTCGCGACTATAAAAAGTTTGGGGAGCACTGCTGTACAGCACAAGTGAGAGCTTTGGGATTCGAAGAATTGCAAGCTCTTAATATCATCATAGGTCTTGCAAACCCTAAGAATTAAGCTTTGGAGCCCAATATTGCACCAAGACAGAGTGGAACCTCGCGCAGGATACCGTTCTGCAACCGTAGCAGAGATGGACCCGTTCGAAGAATACGCGACCATCCACAAAGGGTCATTCCGATTCGTCGGAGAACGACGTGATAAAGAATAATTGGAATTTATTCTGCGAGGCTCCCCGTCCCACTGACGAGGCGGGGCCGAAGCCTCCGCAAGAATATAAACAATTAACGTCTCGCCCCCCATCGGGGCGCGGTAAAATTATCAAACGTTGACCGGTTCGCGGCTATAAAAAGTTTGGGGAGCACTGCTGTACACCACAAGTGAGAGCTTTTAAATTCGATGCATTGCAAGCTCTTAATATCACCATAGGTCTTGCGAACCCTGAGAATTAAGCTGTGGAGCCCAATATTGCACCAAGACAGAGTGGAACCACGCGCAGGATATCGTTCTGCAACCGTAGCAGAGATGGACCCCTTCGAAGAATACGCGACCATCCACAAAGGGTCATTTCGATTCGTCGGAGAACGACGTGATAAAGAAAAGTTGGAATTTATTCTGCGAGGCTCCCCGTCCCACTGACGAGGCGGGGCCGCAGCCTCCGCAAGAATATAAACAATTAACGTCTCGCCCCCCATCGGGGCGCGGTAAAATTATCAAACGTTGACCGGTTCGCGGCTATAAAAAGTTTGGGGAGCACTGCTGTACACCACAAGTGAGAGCTTTTGGATTCGATGCATTGCAAGCTCTTAATATCACCATAGGTCTTGCGAACCCTGAGAATTAAGCTGTGGAGCCCAATATTGCACCAAGACAGAGTGGCACCACGCGCAGGATATCGTTCTGCAACCGTAGCAGAGATGGACCCGTTCGAAGAATACGCGGCCATCCACAAAGGGTATTTCGATTCGTCGGAGAACGACGTGATAAAGAAAAATTGGAATTTATTTTGCGAGGCTCTCCGTCTCACTGGTGAGAAAGGGCCGAAGCCTCCGCAAAAAATAAACAATTATCGTCCCCCTCCTCAACGGGACGCGGTAAAATTATCAAACGTTGACCCGTTCGCGACTATAAAAAGTTTGGGGAGCACTGCTGTAAAGCACAAGTGAGAGCTTTTGGATTCGAAGAATTGCAAGCTCTTAATATCACCATAGGTCTTGCGAACCCTGAGAATTAAGCTGTGGAGCCCAATATTGCACCAAGACAGAGTGGAACCACGCGCAGGATATCGTACTGCAACCGTAGCAGAAATGGACCCGTTCGAAGAATACGCGACCATCCACAAAGGGTATTTCGATTCGTCGGAGAACGACGTGATAAAGAAAAATTGGAATTTATTCTGCGAGGCTCTCCGTCTCACTGGTGAGACAGGGCTGATGCCTCCGCAAAAAATAAACAATTATCGTCCCCCTCCTCCTCCAAAAGGTTGGTGCGCACTGCTGTAAACCACAAGTGAAAGCTTTTTGATTCGAAGAATTGCAAGCTCTTATTATCACCACTGGTCCAGCGAAACGTGACAATTAAGCTGTACAACCCAATATTGCACCAACGCAGAGTGAAACCACGCGCAGGATCTCGTTCTGCAACTGTAGCAGAGATGGGCGCGTTCGAAGAATACGCGATCATCCACGGAGGGTATTTCGATTCGTCGGTTGACGACGTGATAAAGAAAAATTGGAATTTATTCTGCGAGGCTCCCCGTCCCACTGACGAGGCGGGGCCGAAGCCTCCGCAAGAATATAAACAATTAACGTCTCGCCCCCCATCGGGGCGCGGTAAAATTATCAAACGTTGACCGGTTCGCGACTATAAAAAGTTTGGGGAGCACTGCTGTACAGCACAAGTGAGAGCTTTGGGATTCGAAGAATTGCAAGCTCTTAATATCATCATAGGTCTTGCAAACCCTAAGAATTAAGCTTTGGAGCCCAATATTGCACCAAGACAGAGTGGAACCTCGCGCAGGATACCGTTCTGCAACCGTAGCAGAGATGGACCCGTTCGAAGAATACGCGACCATCCACAAAGGGTCATTCCGATTCGTCGGAGAACGACGTGATAAAGAATAATTGGAATTTATTCTGCGAGGCTCCCCGTCCCACTGACGAGGCGGGGCCGAAGCCTCCGCAAGAATATAAACAATTAACGTCTCGCCCCCCATCGGGGCGCGGTAAAATTATCAAACGTTGACCGGTTCGCGGCTATAAAAAGTTTGGGGAGCACTGCTGTACACCACAAGTGAGAGCTTTTAAATTCGATGCATTGCAAGCTCTTAATATCACCATAGGTCTTGCGAACCCTGAGAATTAAGCTGTGGAGCCCAATATTGCACCAAGACAGAGTGGAACCACGCGCAGGATATCGTACTGCAACCGTAGCAGAAATGGACCCGTTCGAAGAATACGCGACCATCCACAAAGGGTATTTCGATTCGTCGGAGAACGACGTGATAAAGAAAAATTGGAATTTATTCTGCGAGGCTCTCCGTCTCACTGGTGAGACAGGGCTGATGCCTCCGCAAAAAATAAACAATTATCGTCCCCCTCCTCCTCCAAAAGGTTGGTGCGCACTGCTGTAAACCACAAGTGAAAGCTTTTTGATTCGAAGAATTGCAAGCTCTTATTATCACCACTGGTCCAGCGAAACGTGACAATTAAGCTGTACAACCCAATATTGCACCAACGCAGAGTGAAACCACGCGCAGGATCTCGTTCTGCAACTGTAGCAGAGATGGGCGCGTTCGAAGAATACGCGATCATCCACGGAGGGTATTTCGATTCGTCGGTTGACGACGTGATAAAGAAAAATTGGAATTTATTCTGCGAGGCTCCCCGTCCCACTGACGAGGCGGGGCCGAAGCCTCCGCAAGAATATAAACAATTAACGTCTCGCCCCCCATCGGGGCGCGGTAAAATTATCAAACGTTGACCGGTTCGCGGCTATAAAAAGTTTGGGGTGCACTGCTGTACAGCACAAGTGAGAGCTTTTGGATTCGATGCATTGCAAGCTCTTAATATCACCATAGGTCTTGCGAACCCTGAGAATTAAGCTGTGGAGCCCAATATTGCACCAAGACAGAGTGGCACCACGCGCAGGATATCGTTCTGCAACCGTAGCAGAGATGGACCCGTTCGAAGAATACGCGACCTTCCACAAAGGGTCATTTGGATTCGTCGGAGAACGACGTGATAAAGAAAAATTGGAATTTATTTTGCGAGGCTCTCCGTCTCACTGGTGAGACAGGCCCGAAGCCTCCGAAAAAATATAAACAATTATCGTCCCCGTCCTCAACGGGACGCGGTAAAATTATCAAACGTTGACCGGTTCGCGACTATAAAAAGTTTGGGGAGCACTGCTGTACAGCACAAGTGAGAGCTTTGGGATTCGAAGAATTGCAAGCTCTTAATATCATCATAGGTCTTGCAAACCCTAAGAATTAAGCTTTGGATCCCAATATTGCACCAAGACAGAGTGGAACCTCGCGCAGGATATCGTTCTGCAACCGTAGCAGAGATGGACCCGTTCGAAGAATACGCGACCATCCACAAAGGGTCATTCCGATTCGTCGGAGAACGACGTGATAAAGAATAATTGGAATTTATTCTGCGAGGCTCCCCGTCCCACTGACGAGGCGGGGCCGAAGCCTCCGCAAGAATATAAACAATTAACGTCTCGCCCCCCATCGGGGCGCGGTAAAATTATCAAACGTTGACCGGTTCGCGGCTATAAAAAGTTTGGGGAGCACTGCTGTACACCACAAGTGAGATCTTTTGGATTCGATGCATTGCAAGCTCTTAATATGACCATAGGTCTTGCGAACCCTGAGAATTAAGCTGTGGAGCCCAATATTGCACCAAGACAGAGTGGCACCACGCGCAGGATATCGTTCTGCAACCGTAGCAGAGATGGACCCGTTCGAAGAATACGCGGCCATCCACAAAGGGTATTTCGATTCGTCGGAGAACGACGTGATAAAGAAAAATTGGAATTTATTCTGCGAGGCTCTCCGTCTCACTGGTGAGACAGGGCTGATGCCTCCGCAAAAAATAAACAATTATCGTCCCCCTCATCCTCCAAAAGGTTGGTGCGCACTGCTGTAAACCACAAGTGAAAGCTTTTTGATTCGAAGAATTGCAAGCTCTTATTATCACCACTGGTCCAGCGAAACGTGACAATTAAGCTGTACAACCCAATATTGCACCAACGCAGAGTGGAACCACGCGCAGGATCTCGTTCTACAACTGTAGCAGAGATGGGCGCGTTCGAAGAATACGCGATCATCCACGAAGGGTATTTCGATTCGTCGGTTGACGACGTGATAAAGAAAAATTGGAATTTATTCTGCGAGGCTCCCCGTCCCACTGACGAGGCGGGGCCGAAGCCTCCGCAAGAATATAAACAATTAACGTCTCGCCCCCCATCGGGGCGCGGTAAAATTATCAAACGTTGACCGGTTCGCGGCTATAAAAAGTTTGGGGTGCACTGCTGTACAGCACAAGTGAGAGCTTTGGGATTCGATGCATTGCAAGCTCTTAATATCACCATAGGTCTTGCGAACCCTGAGAATTAAGCTGTGGAGCCCAATATTGCACCAAGACAGAGTGGCACCACGCGCAGGATATCGTTCTGCAACCGTAGCAGAGATGGACCCGTTCGAAGAATACGCGACCATCCACAAAGGGTCATTTGGATTCGTCGGAGAACGACGTGATAAAGAAAAGTTGGAATTTATTCTGCGAGGCTCTCCGTCTCACTGGTGAGACAGGGCCGAAGCCTCCGAAAAAATATAAACAATTATCGTCCCCGTCCTCATCGGGGCGCGGTAAAATTATCAAACGTTGACCGGTTCGCGGCTATAAAAAGTTTGGGGTGCACTGCTGTACAGCACAAGTGAGAGCTTTGGGATTCGATGCATTGCAAGCTCTTAATATCACCATAGGTCTTGCGAACCCTGAGAATTAAGCTGTGGAGCCCAATATTGCACCAAGACAGAGTGGCACCACGCGCAGGATATCGTTCTGCAACCGTAGCAGAGATGGACCCGTTCGAAGAATACGCGACCATCCACAAAGGGTCATTTGGATTCGTCGGAGAATGACGTGATAAAGAAAAGTTGGAATTTATTCTGCGAGGCTCTCCGTCTCACTAGTGAGACAGGGCCGAAGCCTCCGAAAAAATATAAACAATTATCGTCCCCGTCCTCAACGGGACGCGGTAAAATTATCAAACGTTGACCGGTTCGCGACTATAAAAAGTTTGGGGAGCACTGCTGTACAGCACAAGTGAGAGCTTTGGGATTCGAAGAATTGCAAGCTCTTAATATCATCATAGGTCTTGCAAACCCTAAGAATTAAGCTTTGGAGCCCAATATTGCACCAAGACAGAGTGGAACCTCGCGCAGGATATCGTTCTGCAACCGTAGCAGAGATGGACCCGTTCGAAGAATACGCGACCATCCACAAAGGGTCATTCCGATTCGTCGGAGAACGACGTGATAAAGAATAATTGGAATTTATTCTGCGAGGCTCCCCGTCCCACTGACGAGGCGGGGCCGAAGCCTCCGCACGAATATAAACAATTAACGTCTCACCCCCCATCGGGGCGCGGTAAAATTATCAAACGTTGACCGGTTCGCGGCTATAAAAAGTTTGGGGTGCACTGCTGTACAGCACAAGTGAGAGCTTCTGGATTCGATGCATTGCAAGCTCTTAATATCACCATAGGTCTTGCGAACCCTGAGAATTAAGCTGTGGAGCCCAATATTGCACCAAGACAGAGTGGCACCACGCGCAGGATATCGTTCTGCAACCGCAGCAGAGATGGACCCGTTCGAAGAATACGCGACCATCCACAAAGGGTCATTTCGATTCGTCGGAGAACGACGTGATAAAGAAAAGTTGGAATTTATTCTGCGAGGCTCTCCGTCTCACTGGTGAGACAGGGCCGAAGCCTCCGAAAAAATATAAACAATTATCGTCCCCGTCCTCAACGGGACGCGGTAAAATTATCAAACGTTGACCGGTTCGCGACTATAAAAAGTTTGGGGAGCACTGCTGTACAGCACAAGTGAGAGCTTTGGGATTCGAAGAATTGCAAGCTCTTAATATCATCATAGGTCTTGCAAACCCTAAGAATTAAGCTTTGGAGCCCAATATTGCACCAAGACAGAGTGGAACCTCGCGCAGGATATCGTTCTGCAACCGTAGCAGAGATGGACCCGTTCGAAGAATACGCGACCATCCACAAAGGGTCATTCCGATTCGTCGGAGAACGACGTGATAAAGAATAATTGGAATTTATTCTGCGAGGCTCCCCGTCCCACTGACGAGGCGGGGCCGAAGCCTCCGCAAGAATATAAACAATTAACGTCTCGCCCCCCATCGGGGCGCGGTAAAATTATCAAACGTTGACCGGTTCGCGGCTATAAAAAGTTTGGGGAGCACTGCTGTACACCACAAGTGAGATCTTTTGGATTCGATGCATTGCAAGCTCTTAATATGACCATAGGTCTTGCGAACCCTGAGAATTAAGCTGTGGAGCCCAATATTGCACCAAGACAGAGTGGCACCACGCGCAGGATATCGTTCTGCAACCGTAGCAGAGATGGACCCGTTCGAAGAATACGCGGCCATCCACAAAGGGTATTTCGATTCGTCGGAGAACGACGTGATAAAGAAAAATTGGAATTTATTTTGCGAGGCTCTCCGTCTCACTGGTGAGAAAGGGCCGAAGCCTCCGCAAAAAATAAACAATTATCGTCCCCCTCCTCAACGGGACGCGGTAAAATTATCAAACGTTGACCCGTTCGCGACTATAAAAAGTTTGGGGAGCACTGCTGTAAAGCACAAGTGAGAGCTTTTGGATTCGAAGAATTGCAAGCTCTTAATATCACCATAGGTCTTGCGAACCCTGAGAATTAAGCTGTGGAGCCCAATATTGCACCAAGACAGAGTGGAACCACGCGCAGGATATCGTACTGCAACCGTAGCAGAAATGGACCCGTTCGAAGAATACGCGACCATCCACAAAGGGTATTTCGATTCGTCGGAGAACGACGTGATAAAGAAAAATTGGAATTTATTCTGCGAGGCTCTCCGTCTCACTGGTGAGACAGGGCTGATGCCTCCGCAAAAAATAAACAATTATCGTCCCCCTCATCCTCCAAAAGGTTGGTGCGCACTGCTGTAAACCACAAGTGAAAGCTTTTTGATTCGAAGAATTGCAAGCTCTTATTATCACCACTGGTCCAGCGAAACGTGACAATTAAGCTGTACAACCCAATATTGCACCAACGCAGAGTGGAACCACGCGCAGGATCTCGTTCTACAACTGTAGCAGAGATGGGCGCGTTCGAAGAATACGCGATCATCCACGAAGGGTATTTCGATTCGTCGGTTGACGACGTGATAAAGAAAAATTGGAATTTATTCTGCGAGGCTCCCCGTCCCACTGACGAGGCGGGGCCGAAGCCTCCGCAAGAATATAAACAATTAACGTCTCGCCCCCCATCGGGGCGCGGTAAAATTATCAAACGTTGACCGGTTCGCGGCTATAAAAAGTTTGGGGTGCACTGCTGTACAGCACAAGTGAGAGCTTTGGGATTCGATGCATTGCAAGCTCTTAATATCACCATAGGTCTTGCGAACCCTGAGAATTAAGCTGTGGAGCCCAATATTGCACCAAGACAGAGTGGCACCACGCGCAGGATATCGTTCTGCAACCGTAGCAGAGATGGACCCGTTCGAAGAATACGCGGCCATCCACAAAGGGTATTTCGATTCGTCGGAGAACGACGTGATAAAGAAAAATTGGAATTTATTTTGCGAGGCTCTCCGTCTCACTGGTGAGAAAGGGCCGAAGCCTCCGCAAAAAATAAACAATTATCGTCCCCCTCCTCAACGGGACGCGGTAAAATTATCAAACGTTGACCCGTTCGCGACTATAAAAAGTTTGGGGAGCACTGCTGTAAAGCACAAGTGAGAGCTTTTGGATTCGAAGAATTGCAAGCTCTTAATATCACCATAGGTCTTGCGAACCCTGAGAATTAAGCTGTGGAGCCCAATATTGCACCAAGACAGAGTGGAACCACGCGCAGGATATCGTACTGCAACCGTAGCAGAAATGGACCCGTTCGAAGAATACGCGACCATCCACAAAGGGTATTTCGATTCGTCGGAGAACGACGTGATAAAGAAAAATTGGAATTTATTCTGCGAGGCTCTCCGTCTCACTGGTGAGACAGGGCTGATGCCTCCGCAAAAAATAAACAATTATCGTCCCCCTCATCCTCCAAAAGGTTGGTGCGCACTGCTGTAAACCACAAGTGAAAGCTTTTTGATTCGAAGAATTGCAAGCTCTTATTATCACCACTGGTCCAGCGAAACGTGACAATTAAGCTGTACAACCCAATATTGCACCAACGCAGAGTGGAACCACGCGCAGGATCTCGTTCTACAACTGTAGCAGAGATGGGCGCGTTCGAAGAATACGCGATCATCCACGAAGGGTATTTCGATTCGTCGGTTGACGACGTGATAAAGAAAAATTGGAATTTATTCTGCGAGGCTCCCCGTCCCACTGACGAGGCGGGGCCGAAGCCTCCGCAAGAATATAAACAATTAACGTCTCGCCCCCCATCGGGGCGCGGTAAAATTATCAAACGTTGACCGGTTCGCGGCTATAAAAAGTTTGGGGTGCACTGCTGTACAGCACAAGTGAGAGCTTTGGGATTCGATGCATTGCAAGCTCTTAATATCACCATAGGTCTTGCGAACCCTGAGAATTAAGCTGTGGAGCCCAATATTGCACCAAGACAGAGTGGCACCACGCGCAGGATATCGTTCTGCAACCGTAGCAGAGATGGACCCGTTCGAAGAATACGCGACCATCCACAAAGGGTCATTTGGATTCGTCGGAGAACGACGTGATAAAGAAAAGTTGGAATTTATTCTGCGAGGCTCTCCGTCTCACTGGTGAGACAGGGCCGAAGCCTCCGAAAAAATATAAACAATTATCGTCCCCGTCCTCATCGGGGCGCGGTAAAATTATCAAACGTTGACCGGTTCGCGGCTATAAAAAGTTTGGGGTGCACTGCTGTACAGCACAAGTGAGAGCTTTGGGATTCGATGCATTGCAAGCTCTTAATATCACCATAGGTCTTGCGAACCCTGAGAATTAAGCTGTGGAGCCCAATATTGCACCAAGACAGAGTGGCACCACGCGCAGGATATCGTTCTGCAACCGTAGCAGAGATGGACCCGTTCGAAGAATACGCGACCATCCACAAAGGGTCATTTGGATTCGTCGGAGAATGACGTGATAAAGAAAAGTTGGAATTTATTCTGCGAGGCTCTCCGTCTCACTGGTGAGACAGGGCCGAAGCCTCCGAAAAAATATAAACAATTATCGTCCCCGTCCTCAACGGGACGCGGTAAAATTATCAAACGTTGACCGGTTCGCGACTATAAAAAGTTTGGGGAGCACTGCTGTACAGCACAAGTGAGAGCTTTGGGATTCGAAGAATTGCAAGCTCTTAATATCATCATAGGTCTTGCAAACCCTAAGAATTAAGCTTTGGAGCCCAATATTGCACCAAGACAGAGTGGAACCTCGCGCAGGATATCGTTCTGCAACCGTAGCAGAGATGGACCCGTTCGAAGAATACGCGACCATCCACAAAGGGTCATTCCGATTCGTCGGAGAACGACGTGATAAAGAATAATTGGAATTTATTCTGCGAGGCTCCCCGTCCCACTGACGAGGCGGGGCCGAAGCCTCCGCAAGAATATAAACAATTAACGTCTCACCCCCCATCGGGGCGCGGTAAAATTATCAAACGTTGACCGGTTCGCGGCTATAAAAAGTTTGGGGTGCACTGCTGTACAGCACAAGTGAGAGCTTCTGGATTCGATGCATTGCAAGCTCTTAATATCACCATAGGTCTTGCGAACCCTGAGAATTAAGCTGTGGAGCCCAATATTGCACCAAGACAGAGTGGCACCACGCGCAGGATATCGTTCTGCAACCGCAGCAGAGATGGACCCGTTCGAAGAATACGCGACCATCCACAAAGGGTCATTTCGATTCGTCGGAGAACGACGTGATAAAGAAAAGTTGGAATTTATTCTGCGAGGCTCTCCGTCTCACTGGTGAGACAGGGCCGAAGCCTCCGAAAAAATATAAACAATTATCGTCCCCGTCCTCAACGGGACGCGGTAAAATTATCAAACGTTGACCGGTTCGCGACTATAAAAAGTTTGGGGAGCACTGCTGTACAGCACAAGTGAGAGCTTTGGAATTCGAAGAATTGCAAGCTCTTAATATCATCATAGGTCTTGCAAACCCTAAGAATTAAGCTTTGGAGCCCAATATTGCACCAAGACAGAGTGGAACCTCGCGCAGGATATCGTTCTGCAACCGTAGCAGAGATGGACCCGTTCGAAGAATACGCGACCATCCACAAAGGGTCATTCCGATTCGTCGGAGAACGACGTGATAAAGAATAATTGGAATTTATTCTGCGAGGCTCCCCGTCCCACTGACGAGGCGGGGCCGAAGCCTCCGCAAGAATATAAACAATTAACGTCTCGCCCCCCATCGGGGCGCGGTAAAATTATCAAACGTTGACCGGTTCGCGGCTATAAAAAGTTTGGGGAGCACTGCTGTACACCACAAGTGAGATCTTTTGGATTCGATGCATTGCAAGCTCTTAATATGACCATAGGTCTTGCGAACCCTGAGAATTAAGCTGTGGAGCCCAATATTGCACCAAGACAGAGTGGCACCACGCGCAGGATATCGTTCTGCAACCGTAGCAGAGATGGACCCGTTCGAAGAATACGCGGCCATCCACAAAGGGTATTTCGATTCGTCGGAGAACGACGTGATAAAGAAAAATTGGAATTTATTTTGCGAGGCTCTCCGTCTCACTGGTGAGAAAGGGCCGAAGCCTCCGCAAAAAATAAACAATTATCGTCCCCCTCCTCAACGGGACGCGGTAAAATTATCAAACGTTGACCCGTTCGCGACTATAAAAAGTTTGGGGAGCACTGCTGTAAAGCACAAGTGAGAGCTTTTGGATTCGAAGAATTGCAAGCTCTTAATATCACCATAGGTCTCGCGAACCCTGAGAATTAAGCTGTGGAGCCCAATATTGCACCAAGACAGAGTGGAACCACGCGCAGGATATCGTACTGCAACCGTAGCAGAAATGGACCCGTTCGAAGAATACGCGACCATCCACAAAGGGTATTTCGATTCGTCGGAGAACGACGTGATAAAGAAAAATTGGAATTTATTCTGCGAGGCTCTCCGTCTCACTGGTGAGACAGGGCTGATGCCTCCGCAAAAAATAAACAATTATCGTCCCCCTCATCCTCCAAAAGGTTGGTGCGCACTGCTGTAAACCACAAGTGAAAGCTTTTTGATTCGAAGAATTGCAAGCTCTTATTATCACCACTGGTCCAGCGAAACGTGACAATTAAGCTGTACAACCCAATATTGCACCAACGCAGAGTGGAACCACGCGCAGGATCTCGTTCTACAACTGTAGCAGAGATGGGCGCGTTCGAAGAATACGCGATCATCCACGAAGGGTATTTCGATTCGTCGGTTGACGACGTGATAAAGAAAAATTGGAATTTATTCTGCGAGGCTCCCCGTCCCACTGACGAGGCGGGGCCGAAGCCTCCGCAAGAATATAAACAATTAACGTCTCGCCCCCCATCGGGGCGCGGTAAAATTATCAAACGTTGACCGGTTCGCGGCTATAAAAAGTTTGGGTTGCACTGCTGTACAGCACAAGTGAGAGCTTTGGGATTCGATGCATTGCAAGCTCTTAATATCACCATAGGTCTTGCGAACCCTGAGAATTAAGCTGTGGAGCCCAATATTGCACCAAGACAGAGTGGCACCACGCGCAGGATATCGTTCTGCAACCGTAGCAGAGATGGACGCGTTCGAAGAATACGCGACCATCCACAAAGGGTCATTTGGATTCGTCGGAGAACGACGTGATAAAGAAAAGTTGGAATTTATTCTGCGAGGCTCTCCGTCTCACTGGTGAGACAGGGCCGAAGCCTCCGAAAAAATATAAACAATTATCGTCCCCGTCCTCAACGGGACGCGGTAAAATTATCAAACGTTGACCGGTTCGCGACTATAAAAAGTTTGGGGAGCACTGCTGTACAGCACAAGTGAGAGCTTTGGGATTCGAAGAATTGCAAGCTCTTAATATCATCATAGGTCTTGCAAACCCTAAGAATTAAGCTTTGGAGCCCAATATTGCACCAAGACAGAGTGGAACCTCGCGCAGGATATCGTTCTGCAACCGTAGCAGAGATGGACCCGTTCGAAGAATACGCGACCATCCACAAAGGGTCATTCCGATTCGTCGGAGAACGACGTGATAAAGAATAATTAGAATTTATTCTGCGAGGCTCCCCGTCCCACTGACGAGGCGGGGCCGAAGCCTCCGCAAGAATATAAACAATTAACGTCTCACCCCCCATCGGGGCGCGGTAAAATTATCAAACGTTGACCGGTTCGCGGCTATAAAAAGTTTGGGGAGCACTGACGTAAAGCACAAGTGAGAGCATTTGGATTCGAAGAATTGCAAGCTCTTAATATCATCATAGGTCTTGCAAACCCTAAGAATTAAGCTTTGGAGCCCAATATTGCACCAAGACAGAGTGGAACCTCGCGCAGGATACCGTTCTGCAACCGTAGCAGAGATGGACCCGTTCGAAGAATACGCGACCATCCACAAAGGGTCATTCCGATTCGTCGGAGAACGACGTGATAAAGAATAATTAGAATTTATTCTGCGAGGCTCCCCGTCCCACTGACGAGACGGGGCCAAAGCCTCCGCAAGAATATAAACAATTAACGTCTCGCCCCTCATCGGGGCGCGGTAAAATTATCAAACGTTGACCGGTTCGCGGCTATAAAAAGTTTGGGGAGCACTGCTGTACACCACAAGTGAGAGCTTTTGGATTCGATGCATTGCAAGCTCTTAATATCACCATAGGTCTTGTGAACCCTGAGAATTAAGCTGTGGAGCCCAATATTGCACCAAGACAGAGTGGAACCACGCGCAGGATATCGTTCTGCAACCGTAGCAGAAATGGACCCGTTCGATGAATACGCGACCATCCACAAAGGGTATTTCGATTCGTCGGAGAACGACGTGATAAAGAAAAATTGGAATTTATTCTGCGAGGCTCTCCGTCTCACTGGTGAGACAGGGCCGATGCCTCCGCAAAAAATAAACAATTATCGTCCCCCTCCTCCTCCAAAAGGTTGGTGCGCACTGCTGTAAAGCACAAGTGAAAGCTTTTTGATTCGAAGAATTGCAAGCTCTTATTATCACCACTGGTCCAGCGAAACGTGACAATTAAGCTGTACAACCCAATATTGCACCAACGCAGAGTGGAACCACGCGCAGGATCTCGTTCTGCAACTGTAGCAGAGATGGGCGCGTTCGAAGAATACGCGATCATCCACGAAGGGTATTTCGATTCGTCGGTTGACGACGTGATAAAGAAAATTTGGAATTTATTCTGCGAGGCTCCCCGTCCCACTGACGAGGCGGGGCCGAAGCCTCCGCAAGAATATAAACAATTAACGTCTCTCCCCCCATCGGGGCGCGGTAAAATTATCAAACGTTGACCGGTTCGCGGCTATAAAAAGTTTGGGGTGCACTGCTGTACAGCACAAGTGAGAGCTTCTGGATTCGATGCATTGCAAGCTCTTAATATCACCATAGGTCTTGCGAACCCTGAGAATTAAGCTGTGGAGCCCAATATTGCACCAAGACAGAGTGGCACCACGCGCAGGATATCGTTCTGCAACCGCAGCAGAGATGGACCCGTTCGAAGAATACGCGACCATCCACAAAGGGTCATTTCGATTCGTCGGAGAACGACGTGATAAAGAAAAGTTGGAATTTATTCTGCGAGGCTCTCCGTCTCACTGGTGAGACAGGGCCGAAGCCTCCGAAAAAATATAAACAATTATCGTCCCCGTCCTCAACGGGACGCGGTAAAATTATCAAACGTTGACCGGTTCGCGACTATAAAAAGTTTGGGGAGCACTGCTGTACAGCACAAGTGAGAGCTTTGGGATTCGAAGAATTGCAAGCTCTTAATATCATCATAGGTCTTGCAAACCCTAAGAATTAAGCTTTGGAGCCCAATATTGCACCAAGACAGAGTGGAACCTCGCGCAGGATATCGTTCTGCAACCGTAGCAGAGATGGACCCGTTCGAAGAATACGCGACCATCCACAAAGGGTCATTCCGATTCGTCGGAGAACGACGTGATAAAGAATAATTGGAATTTATTCTGCGAGGCTTCCCGTCCCACTGACGAGGCGGGGCCGAAGCCTCCGCAAGAATATAAACAATTAACGTCTCGCCCCCCATCGGGGCGCGGTAAAATTATCAAACGTTGACCGGTTCGCGGCTATAAAATGTTTGGGGAGCACTGCTGTACACCACAAGTGAGAGCTTTTGGATTCGATGCATTGCAAGCTCTTAATATGACCATAGGTCTTGCGAACCCTGAGAATTAAGCTGTGGAGCCCAATATTGCACCAAGACAGAGTGGCACCACGCGCAGGATATCGTTCTGCAACCGTAGCAGAGATGGACCCGTTCGAAGAATACGCGGCCATCCACAAAGGGTATTTCGATTCGTCGGAGAACGACGTGATAAAGAAAAATTGGAATTTATTTTGCGAGGCTCTCCGTCTCACTGGTGAGAAAGGGCCGAAGCCTCCGCAAAAAATAAACAATTATCGTCCCCCTCCTCAACGGGACGCGGTAAAATTATCAAACGTTGACCCGTTCGCGACTATAAAAAGTTTGGGGAGCACTGCTGTAAAGCACAAGTGAGAGCTTTTGGATTCGAAGAATTGCAAGCTCTTAATATCACCATAGGTCTTGCGAACCCTGAGAATTAAGCTGTGGAGCCCAATATTGCACCAAGACAGAGTGGAACCACGCGCAGGATATCGTACTGCAACCGTAGCAGAAATGGACCCGTTCGAAGAATACGCGACCATCCACAAAGGGTATTTCGATTCGTCGGAGAACGACGTGATAAAGAAAAATTGGAATTTATTCTGCGAGGCTCTCCGTCTCACTGGTGAGACAGGGCTGATGCCTCCGCAAAAAATAAACAATTATCGTCCCCCTCCTCCTCCAAAAGGTTGGTGCGCACTGCTGTAAACCACAAGTGAAAGCTTTTTGATTCGAAGAATTGCAAGCTCTTATTATCACCACTGGTCCAGCGAAACGTGACAATTAAGCTGTACAACCCAATATTGCACCAACGCAGAGTGGAACCACGCGCAGGATCTCGTTCTGCAACTGTAGCAGAGATGGGCGCGTTCGAAGAATACGCGATCATCCACGAAGGGTATTTCGAATCGTCGGTTGACGACGTGATAAAGAAAAATTGGAATTTATTCTGCGAGGCTCCCCGTCCCACTGACGAGGCGGGGCCGAAGCCTCCGCAAGAATATAAACAATTAACGTCTCGCCCCCCATCGGGGCGCGGTAAAATTATCAAACGTTGACCGGTTCGCGGCTATAAAAAGTTTGGGGTGCACTGCTGTACAGCACAAGTGAGAGCTTTGGGATTCGATGCATTGCAAGCTCTTAATATCACCATAGGTCTTGCGAACCCTGAGAATTAAGCTGTGGAGCCCAATATTGCACCAAGACAGAGTGGCACCACGCGCAGGATATCGTTCTGCAACCGTAGCAGAGATGGACCCGTTCGAAGAATACGCGACCATCCACAAAGGGTCATTTGGATTCGTCGGAGAACGACGTGATAAAGAAAAGTTGGAATTTATTCTGCGAGGCTCTCCGTCTCACTGGTGAGACAGGGCCGAAGCCTCCGAAAAAATATAAACAATTATCGTCCCCGTCCTCATCGGGGCGCGGTAAAATTATCAAACGTTGACCGGTTCGCGGCTATAAAAAGTTTGGGGTGCACTGCTGTACAGCACAAGTGAGAGCTTTGGGATTCGATGCATTGCAAGCTCTTAATATCACCATAGGTCTTGCGAACCCTGAGAATTAAGCTGTGGAGCCCAATATTGCACCAAGACAGAGTGGCACCACGCGCAGGATATCGTTCTGCAACCGTAGCAGAGATGGACCCGTTCGAAGAATACGCGACCATCCACAAAGGGTCATTTGGATTCGTCGGAGAACGACGTGATAAAGAAAAGTTGGAATTTATTCTGCGAGGCTCTCCGTCTCACTGGTGAGACAGGGCCGAAGCCTCCGAAAAAATATAAACAATTATCGTCCCCGTCCTCAACGGGACGCGGTAAAATTATCAAACGTTGACCGGTTCGCGACTATAAAAAGTTTGGGGAGCACTGCTGTACAGCACAAGTGAGAGCTTTGGGATTCGAAGAATTGCAAGCTCTTAATATCATCATAGGTCTTGCAAACCCTAAGAATTAAGCTTTGGAGCCCAATATTGCACCAAGACAGAGTGGAACCTCGCGCAGGATATCGTTCTGCAACCGTAGCAGAGATGGACCCGTTCGAAGAATACGCGACCATCCACAAAGGGTCATTCCGATTCGTCGGAGAACGACGTGATAAAGAATAATTGGAATTTATTCTGCGAGGCTCCCCGTCCCACTGACGAGGCGGGGCCGAAGCCTCCGCAAGAATATAAACAATTAACGTCTCACCCCCCATCGGGGCGCGGTAAAATTATCAAACGTTGACCGGTTCGCGGCTATAAAAAGTTTGGGGAGCACTGACGTAAAGCACAAGTGAGAGCATTTGGATTCGAAGAATTGCAAGCTCTTAATATCATCATAGGTCTTGCAAACCCTAAGAATTAAGCTTTGGAGCCCAATATTGCACCAAGACAGAGTGGAACCTCGCGCAGGATACCGTTCTGCAACCGTAGCAGAGATGGACCCGTTCGAAGAATACGCGACCATCCGCAAAGGGTCATTCCGATTCGTCGGAGAACGACGTGATAAAGAATAATTGGAATTTATTCTGCGAGGCTCCCCGTCCCACTGACGAGACGGGGCCAAAGCCTCCGCAAGAATATAAACAATTAACGTCTCGCCCCCCATCGGGGCGCGGTAAAATTATCAAACGTTGACCGGTTCGCGGCTATAAAAAGTTTGGGGAGCACTGCTGTACACCACAAGTGAGAGCTTTTGGATTCGATGCATTGCAAGCTCTTAATATCACCATAGGTCTTGTGAACCCTGAGAATTAAGCTGTGGAGCCCAATATTGCACCAAGACAGAGTGGAACCACGCGCAGGATATCGTTCTGCAACCGTAGCAGAAATGGACCCGTTCGATGAATACGCGACCATCCACAAAGGGTATTTCGATTCGTCGGAGAACGACGTGATAAAGAAAAATTGGAATTTATTCTGCGAGGCTCACCGTCTCACTGGTGAGACAGGGCCGATGCCTCCGCAAAAAATAAACAATTATCGTCCCCCTCCTCCTCCAAAAGGTTGGTGCGCACTGCTGTAAACCACAAGTGAAAGCTTTTTGATTCGAAGAATTGCAAGCTCTTATTATCAACACTGGTCCAGCGAAACGTGACAATTAAGCTGTACAACCCAATATTGCACCAACGCAGAGTGGAACCACGCGCAGGATCTCGTTCTGCAACTGTAGCAGAGATGGGCGCGTTCGAAGAATACGCGATCATCCACGAAGGGTATTTCGATTCGTCGGTTGACGACGTGATAAAGAAAAATTGGAATTTATTCTGCGAGGCTCCCCGTCCCACTGACGAGGCGGGGCCGAAGCCTCCGCAAGAATATAAACAATTAACGTCTCTCCCCCCATCGGGGCGCGGTAAAATTATCAAACGTTGACCGGTTTGCGGCTATAAAAAGTTTGGGGTGCACTGCTGTACAGCACAAGTGAGAGCTTCTGGATTCGATGCATTGCAAGCTCTTAATATCACCATAGGTCTTGCGAACCCTGAGAATTAAGCTGTGGAGCCCAATATTGCACCAAGACAGAGTGGCACCACGCGCAGGATATCGTTCTGCAACCGCAGCAGAGATGGACCCGTTCGAAGAATACGCGACCATCCACAAAGGGTCATTTCGATTCGTCGGAGAACGACGTGATAAAGAAAAGTTGGAATTTATTCTGCGAGGCTCTCCGTCTCACTGGTGAGACAGGGCCGAAGCCTCCGAAAAAATATAAACAATTATCGTCCCCGTCCTCAACGGGACGCGGTAAAATTATCAAACGTTGACCGGTTCGCGACTATAAAAAGTTTGGGGAGCACTGCTGTACAGCACAAGTGAGAGCTTTGGGATTCGAAGAATTGCAAGCTCTTAATATCATCATAGGTCTTGCAAACCCTAAGAATTAAGCTTTGGAGCCCAATATTGCACCAAGACAGAGTGGAACCTCGCGCAGGATATCGTTCTGCAACCGCAGCAGAGATGGACCCGTTCGAAGAATACGCGACCATCCACAAAGGGTCATTTCGATTCGTCGGAGAACGACGTGATAAAGAAAAGTTGGAATTTATTCTGCGAGGCTCTCCGTCTCACTGGTGAGACAGGGCCGAAGCCTCCGAAAAAATATAAACAATTATCGTCCCCGTCCTCAACGGGACGCGGTAAAATTATCAAACGTTGACCGGTTCGCGACTATAAAAAGTTTGGGGAGCACTGCTGTACAGCACAAGTGAGAGCTTTGGGATTCGAAGAATTGCAAGCTCTTAATATCATCATAGGTCTTGCAAACCCTAAGAATTAAGCTTTGGAGCCCAATATTGCACCAAGACAGAGTGGAACCTCGCGCAGGATATCGTTCTGCAACCGTAGCAGAGATGGACCCGTTCGAAGAATACGCGACCATCCACAAAGGGTCATTCCGATTCGTCGGAGAACGACGTGATAAAGAATAATTGGAATTTATTCTGCGAGGCTCCCCGTCCCACTGACGAGGCGGGGCCGAAGCCTCCGCAAGAATATAAACAATTAACGTCTCGCCCCCCATCGGGGAGCGGTAAAATTATCAAACGTTGACCGGTTCGCGGCTATAAAAAGTTTGGGGAGCACTGCTGTACACTACAAGTGAGAGCTTTTGGATTCGATGCATTGCAAGCTCTTAATATCACCATAGGTCTTGCGAACCCTGAGAATTAAGCTGTGGAGCCCAATATTGCACCAAGACAGAGTGGCACCACGCGCAGGATATCGTTCTGCAACCGTAGCAGAGATGGACCCGTTCGAAGAATACGCGGCCATCCACAAAGGGTATTTCGATTCGTCGGAGAACGACGTGATAAAGAAAAGTTGGAATTTATTCTGCGAGGCTCTCCGTCTCACTGGTGAGACAGGGCCGAAGCCTCCGAAAAAATATAAACAATTATCGTCCCCGTCCTCATCGGGGCGCGGTAAAATTATCAAACGTTGACCGGTTCGCGGCTATAAAAAGTTTGGGGTGCACTGCTGTACAGCACAAGTGAGAGCTTTGGGATTCGATGCATTGCAAGCTCTTAATATCACCATAGGTCTTGCGAACCCTGAGAATTAAGCTGTGGAGCCCAATATTGCACCAAGACAGAGTGGCACCACGCGCAGGATATCGTTCTGCAACCGTAGCAGAGATGGACCCGTTCGAAGAATACGCGACCATCCACAAAGGGTCATTTCGATTCGTCGGAGAACGACGTGATAAAGAAAAGTTGGAATTTATTCTGCGAGGCTCTCCGTCTCACTGGTGAGACAGGGCCGAAGCCTCCGAAAAAATATAAACAATTATCGTCCCCGTCCTCAACGGGACGCGGTAAAATTATCAAACGTTGACCGGTTCGCGGCTATAAAAAGTTTGGGGAGCACTGACGTAAAGCACAAGTGAGAGCATTTGGATTCGAAGAATTGCAAGCTCTTAATATCATCATAGGTCTTGCAAACCCTAAGAATTAAGCTTTGGAGCCCAATATTGCACCAAGACAGAGTGGAACCTCGCGCAGGATACCGTTCTGCAACCGTAGCAGAGATGGACCCGTTCGAAGAATACGCGACCATCCGCAAAGGGTCATTCCGATTCGTCGGAGAACGACGTGATAAAGAATAATTGGAATTTATTCTGCGAGGCTCCCCGTCCCACTGACGAGACGGGGCCAAAGCCTCCGCAAGAATATAAACAATTAACGTCTCGCCCCTCATCGGGGCGCGGTAAAATTATCAAACGTTGACCGGTTCGCGGCTATAAAAAGTTTGGGGAGCACTGCTGTACACCACAAGTGAGAGCTTTTGGATTCGATGCATTGCAAGCTCTTAATATCACCATAGGTCTTGTGAACCCTGAGAATTAAGCTGTGGAGCCCAATATTGCACCAAGACAGAGTGGAACCACGCGCAGGATATCGTTCTGCAACCGTAGCAGAAATGGACCCGTTCGATGAATACGCGACCATCCACAAAGGGTATTTCGATTCGTCGGAGAACGACGTGATAAAGAAAAATTGGAATTTATTCTGCGAGGCTCTCCGTCTCACTGGTGAGACAGGGCCGATGCCTCCGCAAAAAATAAACAATTATCGTCCCCCTCCTCCTCCAAAAGGTTGGTGCGCACTGCTGTAAAGCACAAGTGAAAGCTTTTTGATTCGAAGAATTGCAAGCTCTTATTATCACCACTGGTCCAGCGAAACGTGACAATTAAGCTGTACAACCCAATATTGCACCAACGCAGAGTGGAACCACGCGCAGGATCTCGTTCTGCAACTGTAGCAGAGATGGGCGCGTTCGAAGAATACGCGATCATCCACGAAGGGTATTTCGATTCGTCGGTTGACGACGTGATAAAGAAAAATTGGAATTTATTCTGCGAGGCTCCCCGTCCCACTGACGAGGCGGGGCCGAAGCCTCCGCAAGAATATAAACAATTAACGTCTCTCCCCCCATCGGGGCGCGGTAAAATTATCAAACGTTGACCGGTTCGCGGCTATAAAAAGTTTGGGGTGCACTGCTGTACAGCACAAGTGAGAGCTTCTGGATTCGATGCATTGCAAGCTCTTAATATCACCATAGGTCTTGCGAACCCTGAGAATTAAGCTGTGGAGCCCAATATTGCACCAAGACAGAGTGGCACCACGCGCAGGATATCGTTCTGCAACCGCAGCAGAGATGGACCCGTTCGAAGAATACGCGACCATCCACAAAGGGTCATTTCGATTCGTCGGAGAACGACGTGATAAAGAAAAGTTGGAATTTATTCTGCGAGGCTCTCCGTCTCACTGGTGAGACAGGGCCGAAGCCTCCGAAAAAATATAAACAATTATCGTCCCCGTCCTCAACGGGACGCGGTAAAATTATCAAACGTTGACCGGTTCGCGACTATAAAAAGTTTGGGGAGCACTGCTGTACAGCACAAGTGAGAGCTTTGGGATTCGAAGAATTGCAAGCTCTTAATATCATCATAGGTCTTGCAAACCCTAAGAATTAAGCTTTGGAGCCCAATATTGCACCAAGACAGAGTGGAACCTCGCGCAGGATATCGTTCTGCAACCGTAGCAGAGATGGACCCGTTCGAAGAATACGCGACCATCCACAAAGGGTCATTCCGATTCGTCGGAGAACGACGTGATAAAGAATAATTGGAATTTATTCTGCGAGGCTTCCCGTCCCACTGACGAGGCGGGGCCGAAGGCCCCGCAAGAATATAAACAATTAACGTCTCGCCCCCCATCGGGGCGCGGTAAAATTATCAAACGTTGACCGGTTCGCGGCTATAAAATGTTTGGGGAGCACTGCTGTACACCACAAGTGAGAGCTTTTGGATTCGATGCATTGCAAGCTCTTAATATGACCATAGGTCTTGCGAACCCTGAGAATTAAGCTGTGGAGCCCAATATTGCACCAAGACAGAGTGGAACCACGCGCAGGATATCGTACTGCAACCGTAGCAGAAATGGACCCGTTCGAAGAATACGCGACCATCCACAAAGGGTATTTCGATTCGTCGGAGAACGACGTGATAAAGAAAAATTGGAATTTATTCTGCGAGGCTCTCCGTCTCACTGGTGAGACAGGGCTGATGCCTCCGCAAAAAATAAACAATTATCGTCCCCCTCCTCCTCCAAAAGGTTGGTGCGCACTGCTGTAAACCACAAGTGAAAGCTTTTTGATTCGAAGAATTGCAAGCTCTTATTATCACCACTGGTCCAGCGAAACGTGACAATTAAGCTGTACAACCCAATATTGCACCAACGCAGAGTGGAACCACGCGCAGGATCTCGTTCTGCAACTGTAGCAGAGATGGGCGGGTTCGAAGAATACGCGATCATCCACGAAGGGTATTTCGAATCGTCGGTTGACGACGTGATAAAGAAAAATTGGAATTTATTCTGCGAGGCTCCCCGTCCCACTGACGAGGCGGGGCCGAAGCCTCCGCAAGAATATAAACAATTAACGTCTCGCCCCCCATCGGGGCGCGGTAAAATTATCAAACGTTGACCGGTTCGCGGCTATAAAAAGTTTGGGGTGCACTGCTGTACAGCACAAGTGAGAGCTTTGGGATTCGATGCATTGCAAGCTCTTAATATCACCATAGGTCTTGCGAACCCTGAGAATTAAGCTGTGGAGCCCAATATTGCACCAAGACAGAGTGGCACCACGCGCAGGATATCGTTCTGCAACCGTAGCAGAGATGGACCCGTTCGAAGAATACGCGACCATCCACAAAGGGTCATTTGGATTCTTCGGAGAACGACGTGATAAAGAAAAGTTGGAATTTATTCTGCGAGGCTCTCCGTCTCACTGGTGAGACAGGGCCGAAGCCTCCGAAAAAATATAAACAATTATCGTCCCCGTCCTCAACGGGACGCGGTAAAATTATCAAAAGTTGACCGGTTCGCGACTATAAAAAGTTTGGGGAGCACTGCTGTACAGCACAAGTGAGAGCTTTGGGATTCGAAGAATTGCAAGCTCTTAATATCATCATAGGTCTTGCAAACCCTAAGAATTAAGCTTTGGAGCCCAATATTGCACCAAGACAGAGTGGAACCTTGCGCAGGATATCGTTCTGCAACCGTAGCAGAGATGGACCCGTTCGAAGAATACGCGACCATCCACAAAGGGTCATTCCGATTCGTCGGAGAACGACGTGATAAAGAATAATTGGAATTTATTCTGCGAGGCTCCCCGTCCCACTGACGAGGCGGGGCCGAAGCCTCCGCAAGAATATAAACAATTAACGTCTCGCCCCCCATCGGGGCGCGGTAAAATTATCAAACGTTGACCGGTTCGCGGCTATAAAAAGTTTGGGGTGCACTGCTGTACAGCACAAGTGAGAGCTTTGGGATTCGATGCATTGCAAGCTCTTAATATCACCATAGGTCTTGCGAACCCTGAGAATTAAGCTGTGGAGCCCAATATTGCACCAAGACAGAGTGGCACCACGCGCAGGATATCGTTCTGCAACCGTAGCAGAGATGGACCCGTTCGAAGAATACGCGACCATCCACAAAGGGTCATTTGGATTCTTCGGAGAACGACGTGATAAAGAAAAGTTGGAATTTATTCTGCGAGGCTCTCCGTCTCACTGGTGAGACAGGGACGAAGCCTCCGAAAAAATATAAACAATTATCGTCCCCGTCCTCAACGGGACGCGGTAAAATTATCAAACGTTGACCCGTTCGCGACTATAAAAAGTTTGGGGAGCACTGCTGTAAAGCACAAGTGAGAGCTTTTGGATTCGAAGAATTGCAAGCTCTTAATATCACCATAGGTCTTGCGAACCCTGAGAATTAAGCTGTGGAGCCCAATATTGCACCAAGACAGAGTGGAACCACGCGCAGGATATCGTATTGCAACCGTAGCAGAAATGGACCCGTTCGAAGAATACGCGACCATCCACAAAGGGTATTTCGATTCGTCGGAGAACGACGTGATAAAGAAAAATTGGAATTTATTTTGCGAGGCTCTCCGTCTCACTGGTGAGACAGGGCTGATGCCTCCGCAAAAAATAAACAATTATCGTCCCCCTCCTCCTCCAAAAGGTTGGTGCGCACTGCTGTAAACCACAAGTGAAAGCTTTTTGATTCGAAGAATTGCAAGCTCTTATTATCACCACTGGTCCAGCGAAACGTGACAATTAAGCTGTACAACCCAATATTGCACCAACGCAGAGTGGAACCACGCGCAGGATCTCGTTCTGCAACTGTAGCAGAGATGGGCGCGTTCGAAGAATACGCGATCATCCACGAAGGGCATTTCGATTCGTCGGTTGACGACGTGATAAAGAAAAATTTGAATTTATTCTGCGAGGCTCCCCGTCCCACTGACGAGGCGGGGCCGAAGCCTCCGCAAGAATATAAACAATTAACGTCTCGCCCCCCATCGGGGCGCGGTAAAATTATCAAACGTTGACCGGTTCGCGGCTATAAAAAGTTTGGGGTGCACTGCTGTACAGCACAAGTGAGAGCTTTGGGATTCGATGCATTGCAATCTCTTAATATCACCATAGGTCTTGCGAACCCTGAGAATTAAGCTGTGGAGCCCAATATTGCACCAAGACAGAGTGGCACCACGCGCAGGATATCGTTCTGCAACCGTAGCAGAGATGGACCCGTTCGAAGAATACGCGACCATCCACAAAGGGTCATTTGGATTCGTCGGAGAACGACGTGATAAAGAAAAGTTGGAATTTATTCTGCGAGGCTCTCCGTCTCACTGGTGAGACAGGGCCGAAGCCTCCGAAAAAATATAAACAATTATCGTCCCCGTCCTCATCGGGGCGCGGTAAAATTATCAAACGTTGACCGGTTCGCGGCTATAAAAAGTTTGGGGTGCACTGCTGTACAGCACAAGTGAGAGCTTTGGGATTCGATGCATTGCAAGCTCTTAATATCACCATAGGTCTTGCGAACCCTGAGAATTAAGCTGTGGAGCCCAATATTGCACCAAGACAGAGTGGCACCACGCGCAGGATATCGTTCTGCAACCGTAGCAGAGATGGACCCGTTCGAAGAATACGCGACCATCCACAAAGGGTCATTTGGATTCGTCGGAGAACGACGTGATAAAGGAAAGTTGGAATTTATTCTGCGAGGCTCTCCGTCTCACTGGTGAGACAGGGCCGAAGCCTCCGAAAAAATATAAACAATTATCGTCCCCGTCCTCAACGGGACGCGGTAAAATTATCAAACGTTGACCGGTTCGCGACTATAAAAAGTTTGGGGAGCACTGCTGTACAGCACAAGTGAGAGCTTTGGGATTCGAAGAATTGCAAGCTCTTAATATCATCATAGGTCTTGCAAACCCTAAGAATTAAGCTTTGGAGCCCAATATTGCACCAAGACAGAGTGGAACCTCGCGCAGGATATCGTTCTGCAACCGTAGCAGAGATGGACCCGTTCGAAGAATACGCGACCATCCACAAAGGGTCATTCCGATTCGTCGGAGAACGACGTGATAAAGAATAATTGGAATTTATTCTGCGAGGCTCCCCGTCCCACTGACGAGGCGGGGCCGAAGCCTCCGCAAGAATATAAACAATTAACGTCTCACCCCCCATCGGGGCGCGGTAAAATTATCAAACGTTGACCGGTTCGCGGCTATAAAAAGTTTGGGGAGCACTGACGTAAAGCACAAGTGAGAGCATTTGGATTCGAAGAATTGCAAGCTCTTAATATCATCATAGGTCTTGCAAACCCTAAGAATTAAGCTTTGGAGCCCAATATTGCACCAAGACAGAGTGGAACCTCGCGCAGGATACCGTTCTGCAACCGTAGCAGAGATGGACCCGTTCGAAGAATACGCGACCATCCGCAAAGGGTCATTCCGATTCGTCGGAGAACGACGTGATAAAGAATAATTGGAATTTATTCTGCGAGGCTCCCCGTCCCACTGACGAGACGGGGCCAAAGCCTCCGCAAGAATATAAACAATTAACGTCTCGCCCCCCATCGGGGCGCGGTAAAATTATCAAACGTTGACCGGTTCGCGGCTATAAAAAGTTTGGGGAGCACTGCTGTACACCACAAGTGAGAGCTTTTGGATTCGATGCATTGCAAGCTCTTAATATCACCATAGGTCTTGTGAACCCTGAGAATTAAGCTGTGGAGCCCAATATTGCACCAAGACAGAGTGGAACCACGCGCAGGATATCGTTCTGCAACCGTAGCAGAAATGGACCCGTTCGATGAATACGCGACCATCCACAAAGGGTATTTCGATTCGTCGGAGAACGACGTGATAAAGAAAAATTGGAATTTATTCTGCGAGGCTCACCGTCTCACTGGTGAGACAGGGCCGATGCCTCCGCAAAAAATAAACAATTATCGTCCCCCTCCTCCTCCAAAAGGTTGGTGCGCACTGCTGTAAACCACAAGTGAAAGCTTTTTGATTCGAAGAATTGCAAGCTCTTATTATCAACACTGGTCCAGCGAAACGTGACAATTAAGCTGTACAACCCAATATTGCACCAACGCAGAGTGGAACCACGCGCAGGATCTCGTTCTGCAACTGTAGCAGAGATGGGCGCGTTCGAAGAATACGCGATCATCCACGAAGGGTATTTCGATTCGTCGGTTGACGACGTGATAAAGAAAAATTGGAATTTATTCTGCGAGGCTCCCCGTCCCACTGACGAGGCGGGGCCGAAGCCTCCGCAAGAATATAAACAATTAACGTCTCTCCCCCCATCGGGGCGCGGTAAAATTATCAAACGTTGACCGGTTTGCGGCTATAAAAAGTTTGGGGTGCACTGCTGTACAGCACAAGTGAGAGCTTCTGGATTCGATGCATTGCAAGCTCTTAATATCACCATAGGTCTTGCGAACCCTGAGAATTAAGCTGTGGAGCCCAATATTGCACCAAGACAGAGTGGCACCACGCGCAGGATATCGTTCTGCAACCGCAGCAGAGATGGACCCGTTCGAAGAATACGCGACCATCCACAAAGGGTCATTCCGATTCGTCGGAGAACGACGTGATAAAGAATAATTGGAATTTATTCTGCGAGGCTCCCCGTCCCACTGACGAGGCGGGGCCGAAGCCTCCGCAAGAATATAAACAATTAACGTCTCGCCCCCCATCGGGGCGCGGTAAAATTATCAAACGTTGACCGGTTCGCGGCTATAAAAAGTTTGGGGAGCACTGCTGTACACCACAAGTGAGAGCTTTTGGATTCGATGCATTGCAAGCTCTTAATATGACCATAGGTCTTGCGAACCCTGAGAATTAAGCTGTGGAGCCCAATATTGCACCAAGACAGAGTGGAACCACGCGCAGGATATCGTACTGCAACCGTAGCAGAAATGGACCCGTTCGAAGAATACGCGACCATCCACAAAGGGTATTTCGATTCGTCGGAGAACGACGTGATAAAGAAAAATTGGAATTTATTCTGCGAGGCTCTCCGTCTCACTGGTGAGACAGGGCTGATGCCTCCGCAAAAAATAAACAATTATCGTCCCCCTCCTCCTCCAAAAGGTTGGTGCGCACTGCTGTAAACCACAAGTGAAAGCTTTTGGATTCGAAGAATTGCAAGCTCTTATTATCACCACTGGTCCAGCGAAACGGGACAATTAAGGTGTACAACCCAATATTGCACCAACGCAGAGTGGAACCACGCGCAGGATCTCGTTCTGCAACTGTAGCAGAGATGGGCGCGTTCGAAGAATACGCGATCATCCACGAAGGGCATTTCGATTCGTCGGTTGACGACGTGATAAAGAAAAATTGGAATTTATTCTGCGAGGCTCCCCGTCCCACTGACGAGGCGGGGCCGAAGCCTCCGCAAGAATATAAACAATTAACGTCTCGCCCCCCATCGGGGCGCGGTAAAATTATCAAACGTTGACCGGTTCGCGGCTATAAAAAGTTTGGGGTGCACTGCTGTACAGCACAAGTGAGAGCTTTGGGATTCGATGCATTGCAAGCTCTTAATATCACCATAGGTCTTGCGAACCCTGAGAATTAAGCTGTGGAGCCCAATATTGCACCAAGACAGAGTGGCACCACGCGCAGGATATCGTTCTGCAACCGTAGCAGAGATGGACCCGTTCGAAGAATACGCGACCATCCACAAAGGGTCATTCCGATTCGTCGGAGAACGACGTGATAAAGAATAATTGGAATTTATTCTGCGAGGCTCCCCGTCCCACTGACGAGGCGGGGCCGAAGCCTCCGCAAGAATATAAACAATTAACGTCTCGCCCCCCATCGGGGCGCGGTAAAATTATCAAACGTTGACCGGTTCGCGGCTATAAAAAGTTTGGGGAGCACTGCTGTACACCACAAGTGAGAGCTTTTGGATTCGATGCATTGCAAGCTCTTAATATGACCATAGGTCTTGCGAACCCTGAGAATTAAGCTGTGGAGCCCAATATTGCACCAAGACAGAGTGGCACCACGCGCAGGATATCGTTCTGCAACCGTAGCAGAGATGGACCCGTTCGAAGAATACGCGGCCATCCACAAAGGGTATTTCGATTCGTCGGAGAACGACGTGATAAAGAAAAATTGGAATTTATTTTGCGAGGCTCTCCGTCTCACTGGTGAGAAAGGGCCGAAGCCTCCGCAAAAAATAAACAATTATCGTCCCCCTCCTCAACGGGACGCGGTAAAATTATCAAACGTTGACCCGTTCGCGACTATAAAAAGTTTGGGGAGCACTGCTGTAAAGCACAAGTGAGAGCTTTTGGATTCGAAGAATTGCAAGCTCTTAATATCACCATAGGTCTTGCGAACCCTGAGAATTAAGCTGTGGAGCCCAATATTGCACCAAGACAGAGTGGAACCACGCGCAGGATATCGTACTGCAACCGTAGCAGAAATGGACCCGTTCGAAGAATACGCGACCATCCACAAAGGGTATTTCGATTCGTCGGAGAACGACGTGATAAAGAAAAATTGGAATTTATTCTGCGAGGCTCTCCGTCTCACTGGTGAGACAGGGCTGATGCCTCCGCAAAAAATAAACAATTATCGTCCCCCTCCTCCTCCAAAAGGTTGGTGCGCACTGCTGTAAACCACAAGTGAAAGCTTTTTGATTCGAAGAATTGCAAGCTCTTATTATCACCACTGGTCCAGCGAAACGTGACAATTAAGCTGTACAACCCAATATTGCACCAACGCAGAGTGGAACCACGCGCAGGATCTCGTTCTGCAACTGTAGCAGAGATGGGCGCGTTCGAAGAATACGCGATCATCCACGAAGGGCATTTCGATTCGTCGGTTGACGACGTGATAAAGAAAAATTGGAATTTATTCTGCGAGGCTCCCCGTCCCACTGACGAGGCGGGGCCGAAGCCTCCGCAAGAATATAAACAATTAACGTCTCGCCCCCCATCGGGGCGCGGTAAAATTATCAAACGTTGACCGGTTCGCGGCTATAAAAAGTTTGGGGTGCACTGCTGTACAGCACAAGTGAGAGCTTTGGGATTCGATGCATTGCAAGCTCTTAATATCACCATAGGTCTTGCGAACCCTGAGAATTAAGCTGTGGAGCCCAATATTGCACCAAGACAGAGTGGCACCACGCGCAGGATATCGTTCTGCAACCGTAGCAGAGATGGACCCGTTCGAAGAATACGCGACCATCCACAAAGGGTCATTCCGATTCGTCGGAGAACGACGTGATAAAGAATAATTGGAATTTATTCTGCGAGGCTCCCCGTCCCACTGACGAGGCGGGGCCGAAGCCTCCGCAAGAATATAAACAATTAACGTCTCGCCCCCCATCGGGGCGCGGTAAAATTATCAAACGTTGACCGGTTCGCGGCTATAAAAAGTTTGGGGAGCACTGCTGTACACCACAAGTGAGAGCTTTTGGATTCGATGCATTGCAAGCTCTTAATATGACCATAGGTCTTGCGAACCCTGAGAATTAAGCTGTGGAGCCCAATATTGCACCAAGACAGAGTGGCACCACGCGCAGGATATCGTTCTGCAACCGTAGCAGAGATGGACCCGTTCGAAGAATACGCGGCCATCCACAAAGGGTATTTCGATTCGTCGGAGAACGGCGTGATAAAGAAAAATTGGAATTTATTTTGCGAGGCTCTCCGTCTCACTGGTGAGAAAGGGCCGAAGCCTCCGCAAAAAATAAACAATTATCGTCCCCCTCCTCAACGGGACGCGGTAAAATTATCAAACGTTGACCCGTTCGCGACTATAAAAAGTTTGGGGAGCACTGCTGTAAAGCACAAGTGAGAGCTTTTGGATTCGAAGAATTGCAAGCTCTTAATATCACCATAGGTCTTGCGAACCCTGAGAATTAAGCTGTGGAGCCCAATATTGCACCAAGACAGAGTGGAACCACGCGCAGGATATCGTACTGCAACCGTAGCAGAAATGGACCCGTTCGAAGAATACGCGACCATCCACAAAGGGTATTTCGATTCGTCGGAGAACGACGTGATAAAGAAAAATTGGAATTTATTCTGCGAGGCTCTCCGTCTCACTGGTGAGACAGGGCTGATGCCTCCGCAAAAAATAAACAATTATCGTCCCCCTCCTCCTCCAAAAGGTTGGTGCGCACTGCTGTAAACCACAAGTGAAAGCTTTTTGATTCGAAGAATTGCAAGCTCTTATTATCACCACTGGTCCAGCGAAACGTGACAATTAAGCTGTACAACCCAATATTGCACCAACGCAGAGTGGAACCACGCGCAGGATCTCGTTCTGCAACTGTAGCAGAGATGGGCGCGTTCGAAGAATACGCGATCATCCACGAAGGGCAATTCGATTCGTCGGTTGACGACGTGATAAAGAAAAATTGGAATTTATTCTGCGAGGCTCCCCGTCCCACTGACGAGGCGGGGCCGAAGCCTCCGCAAGAATATAAACAATTAACGTCTCGCCCCCCATCGGGGCGCGGTAAAATTATCAAACGTTGACCGGTTCGCGGCTATAAAAAGTTTGGGGTGCACTGCTGTACAGCACAAGTGAGAGCTTTGGGATTCGATGCATTGCAAGCTCTTAATATCACCATAGGTCTTGCGAACCCTGAGAATTAAGCTGTGGAGCCCAATATTGCACCAAGACAGAGTGGCACCACGCGCAGGATATCGTTCTGCAACCGTAGCAGAGATGGACCCGTTCGAAGAATACGCGACCATCCACAAAGGGTCATTTGGATTCGTCGGAGAACGACGTGATAAAGAAAAGTTGGAATTTATTCTGCGAGGCTCTCCGTCTCACTGGTGAGACAGGGCCGAAGCCTCCGAAAAAATATAAACAATTATCGTCCCCGTCCTCATCGGGGCGCGGTAAAATTATCAAACGTTGACCGGTTCGCGGCTATAAAAAGTTTGGGGTGCACTGCTGTACAGCACAAGTGAGAGCTTTGGGATTCGATGCATTGCAAGCTCTTAATATCACCATAGGTCTTGCGAACCCTGAGAATTAAGCTGTGGAGCCCAATATTGCACCAAGACAGAGTGGCACCACGCGCAGGATATCGTTCTGCAACCGTAGCAGAGATGGACCCGTTCGAAGAATACGCGACCATCCACAAAGGGTCATTTGGATTCGTCGGAGAACGACGTGATAAAGAAAAGTTGGAATTTATTCTGCGAGGCTCTCCGTCTCACTGGTGAGACAGGGCCGAAGCCTCCGAAAATATATAAACAATTATCGTCCCCGTCCTCAACGGGACGCGGTAAAATTATCAAACGTTGACCGGTTCGCGACTATAAAAAGTTTGGGGAGCACTGCTGTACAGCACAAGTGAGAGCTTTGGGATTCGAAGAATTGCAAGCTCTTAATATCATCATAGGTCTTGCAAACCCTAAGAATTAAGCTTTGGAGCCCAATATTGCACCAAGACAGAGTGGTACCTCGCGCAGGATATCGTTCTGCAACCGTAGCAGAGATGGACCCGTTCGAAGAATACGCGACCATCCACAAAGGGTCATTCCGATTCGTCGGAGAACGACGTGATAAAGAATAATTGGAATTTATTCTGCGAGGCTCCCCGTCCCACTGACGAGGCGGGGCCGAAGCCTCCGCAAGAATATAAACAATTAACGTCTCACCCCCCATCGGGGCGCGGTAAAATTATCAAACGTTGACCGGTTCGCGGCTATAAAAAGTTTGGGGAGCACTGACGTAAAGCACAAGTGAGAGCATTTGGATTCGAAGAATTGCAAGCTCTTAATATCATCATAGGTCTTGCAAACCCTAAGAATTAAGCTTTGGAGCCCAATATTGCACCAAGACAGAGTGGAACCTCGCGCAGGATACCGTTCTGCAACCGTAGGAGAGATGGACCCGTTCGAAGAATACGCGACCATCCGCAAAGGGTCATTCCGATTCGTCGGAGAACGACGTGATAAAGAATAATTGGAATTTATTCTGCGAGGCTCCCCGTCCCACTGACGAGACGGGGCCAAAGCCTCCGCAAGAATATAAACAATTAACGTCTCGCCCCCCATCGGGGCGCGGTAAAATTATCAAACGTTGACCGGTTCGCGGCTATAAAAAGTTTGGGGAGCACTGCTGTACACCACAAGTGAGAGCTTTTGGATTCGATGCATTGCAAGCTCTTAATATCACCATAGGTCTTGTGAACCCTGAGAATTAAGCTGTGGAGCCCAATATTGCACCAAGACAGAGTGGAACCACGCGCAGGATATCGTTCTGCAACCGTAGCAGAAATGGACCCGTTCGATGAATACGCGACCATCCACAACGGGTATTTCGATTCGTCGGAGAACGACGTGATAAAGAAAAATTGGAATTTATTCTGCGAGGCTCACCGACTCACTGGTGAGACAGGGCCGATGCCTCCGCAAAAAATAAACAATTATCGTCCCCCTCCTCCTCCAAAAGGTTGGTGCGCACTGCTGTAAACCACAAGTGAAAGCTTTTTGATTCGAAGAATTGCAAGCTCTTATTATCACCACTGGTCCAGCGAAACGTGACAATTAAGCTGTACAACCCAATATTGCACCAACGCAGAGTGGAACCACGCGCAGGATCTCGTTCTGCAACTGTAGCAGAGATGGGCGCGTTCGAAGAATACGCGATCATCCACGAAGGGTATTTCGATTCGTCGGTTGACGACGTGATAAAGAAAAATTGGAATTTATTCTGCGAGGCTCCCCGTCCCACTGACGAGGCGGGGCCGAAGCCTCCGCAAGAATATAAACAATTAACGTCTCTCCCCCCATCGGGGCGCGGTAAAATTATCAAACGTTGACCGGTTCGCGGCTATAAAAAGTTTGGGGTGCACTGCTGTACAGCACAAGTGAGAGCTTCTGGATTCGATGCATTGCAAGCTCTTAATATCACCATAGGTCTTGCGAACCCTGAGAATTAAGCTGTGGAGCCCAATATTGCACCAAGACAGAGTGGAACCTCGCGCAGGATATCGTTCTGCAACCGTAGCAGAGATGGACCCGTTCGAAGAATACGCGACCATCCACAAAGGGTCATTCCGATTCGTCGGAGAACGACGTGATAAAGAATAATTGGAATTTATTCTGCGAGGCTCCCCGTCCCACTGACGAGGCGGGGCCGAAGTCTCCGCAAGAATATAAACAATTAACGTCTCGCCCCCCATCGGGGCGCGGTAAAATTATCAAACGTTGACCGGTTCGCGGCTATAAAAAGTTTGGGGAGCACTGCTGTACACCACAAGTGAGAGCTTTTGGATTCGATGCATTGCAAGCTCTTAATATGACCATAGGTCTTGCGAACCCTGAGAATTAAGCTGTGGAGCCCAATATTGCACCAAGACAGAGTGGCACCACGCGCAGGATATCGTTCTGCATCCGTAGCAGAGATGGACCCGTTCGAAGAATACGCGGCCATCCACAAAGGGTATTTCGATTCGTCGGAGAACGACGTGATAAAGAAAAATTGGAATTTATTTTGCGAGGCTCTCCGTCTCACTGGTGAGAAAGGGCCGAAGCCTCCGCAAAAAATAAACAATTATCGTCCCCCTCCTCAACGGGACGCGGTAAAATTATCAAACGTTGACCCGTTCGCGACTATAAAAAGTTTGGGGAGCACTGCTGTAAAGCACAAGTGAGAGCTTTTGGATTCGAAGAATTGCAAGCTCTTAATATCACCATAGGTCTTGCGAACCCTGAGAATTAAGCTGTGGAGCCCAATATTGCACCAAGACAGAGTGGAACCACGCGCAGGATATCGTACTGCAACCGTAGCAGAAATGGACCCGTTCGAAGAATACGCGACCATCCACAAAGGGTATTTCGATTCGTCGGAGAACGACGTGATAAAGAAAAATTGCAATTTATTCTGCGAGGCTCTCCGTCTCACTGGTGAGACAGGGCTGATGCCTCCGCAAAAAATAAACAATTATCGTCCCCCTCCTCCTCCAAAAGGTTGGTGCGCACTGCTGTAAACCACAAGTGAAAGCTTTTTGATTCGAAGAATTGCAAGCTCTTATTATCACCACTGGTCCAGCGAAACGTGACAATTAAGCTGTACAACCCAATATTGCACCAACGCAGAGTGGAACCACGCGCAGGATCTCGTTCTGCAACTGTAGCAGAGATGGGCGCGTTCGAAGAATACGCGATCATCCACGAAGGGTATTTCGATTCGTCGGTTGACGACGTAATAAAGAAAAATTGGAATTTATTCTGCGAGGCTCCCCGTCCCACTGACGAGGCGGGGCCGAAGCCTCCGCAAGAATATAAACAATTAACGTCTCGCCCCCCATCGGGGCGCGGTAAAATTATCAAACGTTGACCGGTTCGCGGCTATAAAAAGTTTGGGGTGCACTGCTGTACAGCACAAGTGAGAGCTTTGGGATTCGATGCATTGCAAGCTCTTAATATCACCATAGGTCTTGCGAACCCTGAGAATTAAGCTGTGGAGCCCAATATTGCACCAAGACAGAGTGGCACCACGCGCAGGATATCGTTCTGCAACCGTAGCAGAGATGGACCCGTTCGAAGAATACGCGACCTTCCACAAAGGGTCATTTGGATTCGTCGGAGAACGACGTGATAAAGAAAAGTTGGAATTTATTCTGCGAGGCTCTCCGTCTCACTGGTGAGACAGGGCCGAAGCCTCCGAAAAAATATAAACAATTATCGTCCCCGTCCTCAACGGGACGCGGTAAAATTATCAAAAGTTGACCGGTTCGCGACTATAAAAAGTTTGGGGAGCACTGCTGTACAGCACAAGTGAGAGCTTTGGGATTCGAAGAATTGCAAGCTCTTAATATCATCATAGGTCTTGCAAACCCTAAGAATTAAGCTTTGGAGCCCAATATTGCACCAAGACAGAGTGGAACCTTGCGCAGGATATCGTTCTGCAACCGTAGCAGAGATGGACCCGTTCGAAGAATACGCGACCATCCACAAAGGGTCATTCCGATTCGTCGGAGAACGACGTGATAAAGAATAATTGGAATTTATTCTGCGAGGCTCCCCGTCCCACTGACGAGGCGGGGCCGAAGCCTCCGCAAGAATATAAACAATTAACGTCTCGCCCCCCATCGGGGCGCGGTAAAATTATCAAACGTTGACCGGTTCGCGGCTATAAAAAGTTTGGGGAGCACTGCTGTACACTACAAGTGAGAGCTTTTGAATTCGATGCATTGCAAGCTCTTAATATCACCATAGGTCTTGCGAACCCTGAGAATTAAGCTGTGGAGCCCAATATTGCACCAAGACAGAGTGGCACCACGCGCAGGATATCGTTCTGCAACCGCAGCAGAGATGGACCCGTTCGAAGAATACGCGACCATCCACAAAGGGTCATTTCGATTCGTCGGAGAACGACGTGATAAAGAAAAGTTGGAATTTATTCTGCGAGGCTCTCCGTCTCACTGGTGAGACAGGGCCGAAGCCTCCGAAAAAATATAAACAATTATCGTCCCCGTCCTCAACGGGACGCGGTAAAATTATCAAACGTTGACCGGTTCGCGACTATAAAAAGTTTGGGGAGGACTGCTGTACAGCACAAGTGAGAGCTTTGGGATTCGAAGAATTGCAAGCTCTTAATATCATCATAGGTCTTGCAAACCCTAAGAATTAAGCTTTGGAGCCCAATATTGCACCAAGACAGAGTGGAACCTCGCGCAGGATATCGTTCTGCAACCGTAGCAGAGATGGACCCGTTCGAAGAATACGCGACCATCCACAAAGGGTCATTCCGATTCGTCGGAGAACGACGTGATAAAGAATAATTGGAATTTATTCTGCGAGGCTCCCCGTCCCACTGACGAGGCGGGGCCGAAGCCTCCGCAAGAATATAAACAATTAACGTCTCGCCCCCCATCGGGGCGCGGTAAAATTATCAAACGTTGACCGGTTCGCGGCTATAAAAAGTTTGGGGAGCACTGCTGTACACCACAAGTGAGAGCTTTTGGATTCGATGCATTGCAAGCTCTTAATATGACCATAGGTCTTGCGAACCCTGAGAATTAAGCTGTGGAGCCCAATATTGCACCAAGACAGAGTGGCACCACGCGCACGATATCGTTCTGCAACCGTAGCAGAGATGGACCCGTTCGAAGAATACGCGGCCATCCACAAAGGGTATTTCGATTCGTCGGAGAACGACGTGATAAAGAAAAATTGGAATTTATTTTGCGAGGCTCTCCGTCTCACTGGTGAGAAAGGGCCGAAGCCTCCGCAAAAAATAAACAATTATCGTCCCCCTCCTCAACGGGACGCGGTAAAATTATCAAACGTTGACCCGTTCGCGACTATAAAAAGTTTGGGGAGCACTGCTGTAAAGCACAAGTGAGAGCTTTTGGATTCGAAGAATTGCAAGCTCTTAATATCACCATAGGTCTTGCGAACCCTGAGAATTAAGCTGTGGAGCCCAATATTGCACCAAGACAGAGTGGAACCACGCGCAGGATATCGTACTGCAACCGTAGCAGAAATGGACCCGTTCGAAGAATACGCGACCATCCACAAAGGGTATTTCGATTCGTCGGAGAACGACGTGATAAAGAAAAATTGGAATTTATTCTGCGAGGCTCTCCGTCTCACTGGTGAGACAGGGCTGATGCCTCCGCAAAAAATAAACAATTATCGTCCCCCTCATCCTCCAAAAGGTTGGTGCGCACTGCTGTAAACCACAAGTGAAAGCTTTTTGATTCGAAGAATTGCAAGCTCTTATTATCACCACTGGTCCAGCGAAACGTGACAATTAAGCTGTACAACCCAATATTGCACCAACGCAGAGTGGAACCACGCGCAGGATCTCGTTCTGCAACTGTAGCAGAGATGGGCGCGTTCGAAGAATACGCGATCATCCACGAAGGGTATTTCGATTCGTCGGTTGACGACGTGATAAAGAAAAATTGGAATTTATTCTGCGAGGCTCCCCGTCCCACTGACGAGGCGGGGCCGAAGCCTCCGCAAGAATATAAACAATTAACGTCTCGCCCCCCATCGGGGCGCGGTAAAATTATCAAACGTTGACCGGTTCGCGGCTATAAAAAGTTTGGGGAGCACTGACGTAAAGCACAAGTGAGAGCTTTGGGATTCGATGCATTGCAAGCTCTTAATATCACCATAGGTCTTGCGAACCCTGAGAATTAAGCTGTGGAGCCCAATATTGCACCAAGACAGAGTGGCACCACGCGCAGGATATCGTTCTGCAACCGTAGCAGAGATGGACCCGTTCGAAGAATACGCGACCATCCACAAAGGGTCATTTGGATTCGTCGGAGAACGACGTGATAAAGAAAAGTTGGAATTTATTCTGCGAGGCTCTCCGTCTCACTGGTGAGACAGGGCCGAAGCCTCCGAAAATATATAAACAATTATCGTCCCCGTCCTCAACGGGACGCGGTAAAATTATCAAACGTTGACCGGTTCGCGACTATAAAAAGTTTGGGGAGCACTGCTGTACAGCACAAGTGAGAGCTTTGGGATTCGAAGAATTGCAAGCTCTTAATATCATCATAGGTCTTGCAAACCCTAAGAATTAAGCTTTGGAGCCCAATATTGCACCAAGACAGAGTGGTACCTCGCGCAGGATATCGTTCTGCAACCGTAGCAGAGATGGACCCGTTCGAAGAATACGCGACCATCCACAAAGGGTCATTCCGATTCGTCGGAGAACGACGTGATAAAGAATAATTGGAATTTATTCTGCGAGGCTCCCCGTCCCACTGACGAGGCGGGGCCGAAGCCTCCGCAAGAATATAAACAATTAACGTCTCACCCCCCATCGGGGCGCGGTAAAATTATCAAACGTTGACCGGTTCGCGGCTATAAAAAGTTTGGGGAGCACTGACGTAAAGCACAAGTGAGAGCATTTGGATTCGAAGAATTGCAAGCTCTTAATATCATCATAGGTCTTGCAAACCCTAAGAATTAAGCTTTGGAGCCCAATATTGCACCAAGACAGAGTGGAACCTCGCGCAGGATACCGTTCTGCAACCGTAGGAGAGATGGACCCGTTCGAAGAATACGCGACCATCCGCAAAGGGTCATTCCGATTCGTCGGAGAACGACGTGATAAAGAATAATTGGAATTTATTCTGCGAGGCTCCCCGTCCCACTGACGAGACGGGGCCAAAGCCTCCGCAAGAATATAAACAATTAACGTCTCGCCCCCCATCGGGGCGCGGTAAAATTATCAAACGTTGACCGGTTCGCGGCTATAAAAAGTTTGGGGAGCACTGCTGTACACCACAAGTGAGAGCTTTTGGATTCGATGCATTGCAAGCTCTTAATATCACCATAGGTCTTGTGAACCCTGAGAATTAAGCTGTGGAGCCCAATATTGCACCAAGACAGAGTGGAACCACGCGCAGGATATCGTTCTGCAACCGTAGCAGAAATGGACCCGTTCGATGAATACGCGACCATCCACAACGGGTATTTCGATTCGTCGGAGAACGACGTGATAAAGAAAAATTGGAATTTATTCTGCGAGGCTCACCGACTCACTGGTGAGACAGGGCCGATGCCTCCGCAAAAAATAAACAATTATCGTCCCCCTCCTCCTCCAAAAGGTTGGTGCGCACTGCTGTAAACCACAAGTGAAAGCTTTTTGATTCGAAGAATTGCAAGCTCTTATTATCACCACTGGTCCAGCGAAACGTGACAATTAAGCTGTACAACCCAATATTGCACCAACGCAGAGTGGAACCACGCGCAGGATCTCGTTCTGCAACTGTAGCAGAGATGGGCGCGTTCGAAGAATACGCGATCATCCACGAAGGGTATTTCGATTCGTCGGTTGACGACGTGATAAAGAAAAATTGGAATTTATTCTGCGAGGCTCCCCGTCCCACTGACGAGGCGGGGCCGAAGCCTCCGCAAGAATATAAACAATTAACGTCTCTCCCCCCATCGGGGCGCGGTAAAATTATCAAACGTTGACCGGTTCGCGGCTATAAAAAGTTTGGGGTGCACTGCTGTACAGCACAAGTGAGAGCTTCTGGATTCGATGCATTGCAAGCTCTTAATATCACCATAGGTCTTGCGAACCCTGAGAATTAAGCTGTGGAGCCCAATATTGCACCAAGACAGAGTGGAACCTCGCGCAGGATATCGTTCTGCAACCGTAGCAGAGATGGACCCGTTCGAAGAATACGCGACCATCCACAAAGGGTCATTCCGATTCGTCGGAGAACGACGTGATAAAGAATAATTGGAATTTATTCTGCGAGGCTCCCCGTCCCACTGACGAGGCGGGGCCGAAGCCTCCGCAAGAATATAAACAATTAACGTCTCGCCCCCCATCGGGGCGCGGTAAAATTATCAAACGTTGACCGGTTCGCGGCTATAAAAAGTTTGGGGAGCACTGCTGTACACCACAAGTGAGAGCTTTTGGATTCGATGCATTGCAAGCTCTTAATATGACCATAGGTCTTGCGAACCCTGAGAATTAAGCTGTGGAGCCCAATATTGCACCAAGACAGAGTGGCACCACGCGCAGGATATCGTTCTGCATCCGTAGCAGAGATGGACCCGTTCGAAGAATACGCGGCCATCCACAAAGGGTATTTCGATTCGTCGGAGAACGACGTGATAAAGAAAAATTGGAATTTATTTTGCGAGGCTCTCCGTCTCACTGGTGAGAAAGGGCCGAAGCCTCCGCAAAAAATAAACAATTATCGTCCCCCTCCTCAACGGGACGCGGTAAAATTATCAAACGTTGACCCGTTCGCGACTATAAAAAGTTTGGGGAGCACTGCTGTAAAGCACAAGTGAGAGCTTTTGGATTCGAAGAATTGCAAGCTCTTAATATCACCATAGGTCTTGCGAACCCTGAGAATTAAGCTGTGGAGCCCAATATTGCACCAAGACAGAGTGGAACCACGCGCAGGATATCGTACTGCAACCGTAGCAGAAATGGACCCGTTCGAAGAATACGCGACCATCCACAAAGGGTATTTCGATTCGTCGGAGAACGACGTGATAAAGAAAAATTGCAATTTATTCTGCGAGGCTCTCCGTCTCACTGGTGAGACAGGGCTGATGCCTCCGCAAAAAATAAACAATTATCGTCCCCCTCCTCCTCCAAAAGGTTGGTGCGCACTGCTGTAAACCACAAGTGAAAGCTTTTTGATTCGAAGAATTGCAAGCTCTTATTATCACCACTGGTCCAGCGAAACGTGACAATTAAGCTGTACAACCCAATATTGCACCAACGCAGAGTGGAACCACGCGCAGGATCTCGTTCTGCAACTGTAGCAGAGATGGGCGCGTTCGAAGAATACGCGATCATCCACGAAGGGTATTTCGATTCGTCGGTTGACGACGTAATAAAGAAAAATTGGAATTTATTCTGCGAGGCTCCCCGTCCCACTGACGAGGCGGGGCCGAAGCCTCCGCAAGAATATAAACAATTAACGTCTCGCCCCCCATCGGGGCGCGGTAAAATTATCAAACGTTGACCGGTTCGCGGCTATAAAAAGTTTGGGGTGCACTGCTGTACAGCACAAGTGAGAGCTTTGGGATTCGATGCATTGCAAGCTCTTAATATCACCATAGGTCTTGCGAACCCTGAGAATTAAGCTGTGGAGCCCAATATTGCACCAAGACAGAGTGGCACCACGCGCAGGATATCGTTCTGCAACCGTAGCAGAGATGGACCCGTTCGAAGAATACGCGACCTTCCACAAAGGGTCATTTGGATTCGTCGGAGAACGACGTGATAAAGAAAAGTTGGAATTTATTCTGCGAGGCTCTCCGTCTCACTGGTGAGACAGGGCCGAAGCCTCCGAAAAAATATAAACAATTATCGTCCCCGTCCTCAACGGGACGCGGTAAAATTATCAAAAGTTGACCGGTTCGCGACTATAAAAAGTTTGGGGAGCACTGCTGTACAGCACAAGTGAGAGCTTTGGGATTCGAAGAATTGCAAGCTCTTAATATCATCATAGGTCTTGCAAACCCTAAGAATTAAGCTTTGGAGCCCAATATTGCACCAAGACAGAGTGGTACCTCGCGCAGGATATCGTTCTGCAACCGTAGCAGAGATGGACCCGTTCGAAGAATACGCGACCATCCACAAAGGGTCATTCCGATTCGTCGGAGAACGACGTGATAAAGAATAATTGGAATTTATTCTGCGAGGCTCCCCGTCCCACTGACGAGGCGGGGCCGAAGCCTCCGCAAGAATATAAACAATTAACGTCTCACCCCCCATCGGGGCGCGGTAAAATTATCAAACGTTGACCGGTTCGCGGCTATAAAAAGTTTGGGGAGCACTGACGTAAAGCACAAGTGAGAGCATTTGGATTCGAAGAATTGCAAGCTCTTAATATCATCATAGGTCTTGCAAACCCTAAGAATTAAGCTTTGGAGCCCAATATTGCACCAAGACAGAGTGGAACCTCGCGCAGGATACCGTTCTGCAACCGTAGGAGAGATGGACCCGTTCGAAGAATACGCGACCATCCGCAAAGGGTCATTCCGATTCGTCGGAGAACGACGTGATAAAGAATAATTGGAATTTATTCTGCGAGGCTCCCCGTCCCACTGACGAGACGGGGCCAAAGCCTCCGCAAGAATATAAACAATTAACGTCTCGCCCCCCATCGGGGCGCGGTAAAATTATCAAACGTTGACCGGTTCGCGGCTATAAAAAGTTTGGGGAGCACTGCTGTACACCACAAGTGAGAGCTTTTGGATTCGATGCATTGCAAGCTCTTAATATCACCATAGGTCTTGTGAACCCTGAGAATTAAGCTGTGGAGCCCAATATTGCACCAAGACAGAGTGGAACCACGCGCAGGATATCGTTCTGCAACCGTAGCAGAAATGGACCCGTTCGATGAATACGCGACCATCCACAACGGGTATTTCGATTCGTCGGAGAACGACGTGATAAAGAAAAATTGGAATTTATTCTGCGAGGCTCACCGACTCACTGGTGAGACAGGGCCGATGCCTCCGCAAAAAATAAACAATTATCGTCCCCCTCCTCCTCCAAAAGGTTGGTGCGCACTGCTGTAAACCACAAGTGAAAGCTTTTTGATTCGAAGAATTGCAAGCTCTTATTATCACCACTGGTCCAGCGAAACGTGACAATTAAGCTGTACAACCCAATATTGCACCAACGCAGAGTGGAACCACGCGCAGGATCTCGTTCTGCAACTGTAGCAGAGATGGGCGCGTTCGAAGAATACGCGATCATCCACGAAGGGTATTTCGATTCGTCGGTTGACGACGTGATAAAGAAAAATTGGAATTTATTCTGCGAGGCTCCCCGTCCCACTGACGAGGCGGGGCCGAAGCCTCCGCAAGAATATAAACAATTAACGTCTCTCCCCCCATCGGGGCGCGGTAAAATTATCAAACGTTGACCGGTTCGCGGCTATAAAAAGTTTGGGGTGCACTGCTGTACAGCACAAGTGAGAGCTTCTGGATTCGATGCATTGCAAGCTCTTAATATCACCATAGGTCTTGCGAACCCTGAGAATTAAGCTGTGGAGCCCAATATTGCACCAAGACAGAGTGGAACCTCGCGCAGGATATCGTTCTGCAACCGTAGCAGAGATGGACCCGTTCGAAGAATACGCGACCATCCACAAAGGGTCATTCCGATTCGTCGGAGAACGACGTGATAAAGAATAATTGGAATTTATTCTGCGAGGCTCCCCGTCCCACTGACGAGGCGGGGCCGAAGCCTCCGCAAGAATATAAACAATTAACGTCTCGCCCCCCATCGGGGCGCGGTAAAATTATCAAACGTTGACCGGTTCGCGGCTATAAAAAGTTTGGGGAGCACTGCTGTACACCACAAGTGAGAGCTTTTGGATTCGATGCATTGCAAGCTCTTAATATGACCATAGGTCTTGCGAACCCTGAGAATTAAGCTGTGGAGCCCAATATTGCACCAAGACAGAGTGGCACCACGCGCAGGATATCGTTCTGCATCCGTAGCAGAGATGGACCCGTTCGAAGAATACGCGGCCATCCACAAAGGGTATTTCGATTCGTCGGAGAACGACGTGATAAAGAAAAATTGGAATTTATTTTGCGAGGCTCTCCGTCTCACTGGTGAGAAAGGGCCGAAGCCTCCGCAAAAAATAAACAATTATCGTCCCCCTCCTCAACGGGACGCGGTAAAATTATCAAACGTTGACCCGTTCGCGACTATAAAAAGTTTGGGGAGCACTGCTGTAAAGCACAAGTGAGAGCTTTTGGATTCGAAGAATTGCAAGCTCTTAATATCACCATAGGTCTTGCGAACCCTGAGAATTAAGCTGTGGAGCCCAATATTGCACCAAGACAGAGTGGAACCACGCGCAGGATATCGTACTGCAACCGTAGCAGAAATGGACCCGTTCGAAGAATACGCGACCATCCACAAAGGGTATTTCGATTCGTCGGAGAACGACGTGATAAAGAAAAATTGCAATTTATTCTGCGAGGCTCTCCGTCTCACTGGTGAGACAGGGCTGATGCCTCCGCAAAAAATAAACAATTATCGTCCCCCTCCTCCTCCAAAAGGTTGGTGCGCACTGCTGTAAACCACAAGTGAAAGCTTTTTGATTCGAAGAATTGCAAGCTCTTATTATCACCACTGGTCCAGCGAAACGTGACAATTAAGCTGTACAACCCAATATTGCACCAACGCAGAGTGGAACCACGCGCAGGATCTCGTTCTGCAACTGTAGCAGAGATGGGCGCGTTCGAAGAATACGCGATCATCCACGAAGGGTATTTCGATTCGTCGGTTGACGACGTAATAAAGAAAAATTGGAATTTATTCTGCGAGGCTCCCCGTCCCACTGACGAGGCGGGGCCGAAGCCTCCGCAAGAATATAAACAATTAACGTCTCGCCCCCCATCGGGGCGCGGTAAAATTATCAAACGTTGACCGGTTCGCGGCTATAAAAAGTTTGGGGTGCACTGCTGTACAGCACAAGTGAGAGCTTTGGGATTCGATGCATTGCAAGCTCTTAATATCACCATAGGTCTTGCGAACCCTGAGAATTAAGCTGTGGAGCCCAATATTGCACCAAGACAGAGTGGCACCACGCGCAGGATATCGTTCTGCAACCGTAGCAGAGATGGACCCGTTCGAAGAATACGCGACCTTCCACAAAGGGTCATTTGGATTCGTCGGAGAACGACGTGATAAAGAAAAGTTGGAATTTATTCTGCGAGGCTCTCCGTCTCACTGGTGAGACAGGGCCGAAGCCTCCGAAAAAATATAAACAATTATCGTCCCCGTCCTCAACGGGACGCGGTAAAATTATCAAAAGTTGACCGGTTCGCGACTATAAAAAGTTTGGGGAGCACTGCTGTACAGCACAAGTGAGAGCTTTGGGATTCGAAGAATTGCAAGCTCTTAATATCATCATAGGTCTTGCAAACCCTAAGAATTAAGCTTTGGAGCCCAATATTGCACCAAGACAGAGTGGAACCTTGCGCAGGATATCGTTCTGCAACCGTAGCAGAGATGGACCCGTTCGAAGAATACGCGACCATCCACAAAGGGTCATTCCGATTCGTCGGAGAACGACGTGATAAAGAATAATTGGAATTTATTCTGCGAGGCTCCCCGTCCCACTGACGAGGCGGGGCCGAAGCCTCCGCAAGAATATAAACAATTAACGTCTCGCCCCCCATCGGGGCGCGGTAAAATTATCAAACGTTGACCGGTTCGCGGCTATAAAAAGTTTGGGGAGCACTGCTGTACACTACAAGTGAGAGCTTTTGAATTCGATGCATTGCAAGCTCTTAATATCACCATAGGTCTTGCGAACCCTGAGAATTAAGCTGTGGAGCCCAATATTGCACCAAGACAGAGTGGCACCACGCGCAGGATATCGTTCTGCAACCGCAGCAGAGATGGACCCGTTCGAAGAATACGCGACCATCCACAAAGGGTCATTTCGATTCGTCGGAGAACGACGTGATAAAGAAAAGTTGGAATTTATTCTGCGAGGCTCTCCGTCTCACTGGTGAGACAGGGCCGAAGCCTCCGAAAAAATATAAACAATTATCGTCCCCGTCCTCAACGGGACGCGGTAAAATTATCAAACGTTGACCGGTTCGCGACTATAAAAAGTTTGGGGAGGACTGCTGTACAGCACAAGTGAGAGCTTTGGGATTCGAAGAATTGCAAGCTCTTAATATCATCATAGGTCTTGCAAACCCTAAGAATTAAGCTTTGGAGCCCAATATTGCACCAAGACAGAGTGGAACCTCGCGCAGGATATCGTTCTGCAACCGTAGCAGAGATGGACCCGTTCGAAGAATACGCGACCATCCACAAAGGGTCATTCCGATTCGTCGGAGAACGACGTGATAAAGAATAATTGGAATTTATTCTGCGAGGCTCCCCGTCCCACTGACGAGGCGGGGCCGAAGCCTCCGCAAGAATATAAACAATTAACGTCTCGCCCCCCATCGGGGCGCGGTAAAATTATCAAACGTTGACCGGTTCGCGGCTATAAAAAGTTTGGGGAGCACTGCTGTACACCACAAGTGAGAGCTTTTGGATTCGATGCATTGCAAGCTCTTAATATGACCATAGGTCTTGCGAACCCTGAGAATTAAGCTGTGGAGCCCAATATTGCACCAAGACAGAGTGGCACCACGCGCACGATATCGTTCTGCAACCGTAGCAGAGATGGACCCGTTCGAAGAATACGCGGCCATCCACAAAGGGTATTTCGATTCGTCGGAGAACGACGTGATAAAGAAAAATTGGAATTTATTTTGCGAGGCTCTCCGTCTCACTGGTGAGAAAGGGCCGAAGCCTCCGCAAAAAATAAACAATTATCGTCCCCCTCCTCAACGGGACGCGGTAAAATTATCAAACGTTGACCCGTTCGCGACTATAAAAAGTTTGGGGAGCACTGCTGTAAAGCACAAGTGAGAGCTTTTGGATTCGAAGAATTGCAAGCTCTTAATATCACCATAGGTCTTGCGAACCCTGAGAATTAAGCTGTGGAGCCCAATATTGCACCAAGACAGAGTGGAACCACGCGCAGGATATCGTACTGCAACCGTAGCAGAAATGGACCCGTTCGAAGAATACGCGACCATCCACAAAGGGTATTTCGATTCGTCGGAGAACGACGTGATAAAGAAAAATTGGAATTTATTCTGCGAGGCTCTCCGTCTCACTGGTGAGACAGGGCTGATGCCTCCGCAAAAAATAAACAATTATCGTCCCCCTCATCCTCCAAAAGGTTGGTGCGCACTGCTGTAAACCACAAGTGAAAGCTTTTTGATTCGAAGAATTGCAAGCTCTTATTATCACCACTGGTCCAGCGAAACGTGACAATTAAGCTGTACAACCCAATATTGCACCAACGCAGAGTGGAACCACGCGCAGGATCTCGTTCTGCAACTGTAGCAGAGATGGGCGCGTTCGAAGAATACGCGATCATCCACGAAGGGTATTTCGATTCGTCGGTTGACGACGTGATAAAGAAAAATTGGAATTTATTCTGCGAGGCTCCCCGTCCCACTGACGAGGCGGGGCCGAAGCCTCCGCAAGAATATAAACAATTAACGTCTCGCCCCCCATCGGGGCGCGGTAAAATTATCAAACGTTGACCGGTTCGCGGCTATAAAAAGTTTGGGGAGCACTGACGTAAAGCACAAGTGAGAGCTTTGGGATTCGATGCATTGCAAGCTCTTAATATCACCATAGGTCTTGCGAACCCTGAGAATTAAGCTGTGGAGCCCAATATTGCACCAAGACAGAGTGGCACCACGCGCAGGATATCGTTCTGCAACCGTAGCAGAGATGGACCCGTTCGAAGAATACGCGACCATCCACAAAGGGCCATTTGGATTCGTCGGAGAACGACGTGATAAAGAAAAGTTGGAATTTATTCTGCGAGGCTCTCCGTCTCACGGGTGAGACAGGGCCGAAGCCTCCGAAAAAATATAAACAATTATCGTCCCCGTCCTCAACGGGACGCGGTAAAATTATCAAAAGTTGACCGGTTCGCGACTATAAAAAGTTTGGGGAGCACTGCTGTACAGCACAAGTGAGAGCTTTGGGATTCGAAGAATTGCAAGCTCTTAATATCATCATAGGTCTTGCAAACCCTAAGAATTAAGCTTTGGAGCCCAATATTGCACCAAGACAGAGTGGAACCTTGCGCAGGATATCGTTCTGCAACCGTAGCAGAGATGGACCCGTTCGAAGAATACGCGACCATCCACAAAGGGTCATTCCGATTCGTCGGAGAACGACGTGATAAAGAATAATTGGAATTTATTCTGCGAGGCTCCCCGTCCCACTGACGAGGCGGGGCCGAAGCCTCCGCAAGAATATAAACAATTAACGTCTCGCCCCCCATCGGGGAGCGGTAAAATTATCAAACGTTGACCGGTTCGCGGCTATAAAAAGTTTGGGGAGCACTGCTGTACACTACAAGTGAGAGCTTTTGGATTCGATGCATTGCAAGCTCTTAATATCACCATAGGTCTTGCGAACCCTGAGAATTAAGCTGTGGAGCCCAATATTGCACCAAGACAGAGTGGCACCACGCGCAGGATATCGTTCTGCAACCGCAGCAGAGATGGACCCGTTCGAAGAATACGCGACCATCCACAAAGGGTCATTTCGATTCGTCGGAGAACGACGTGATAAAGAAAAGTTGGAATTTATTCTGCGAGGCTCTCCGTCTCACTGGTGAGACAGGGCCGAAGCCTCCGAAAAAATATAAACAATTATCGTCCCCGTCCTCAACGGGACGCGGTAAAATTATCAAACGTTGACCGGTTCGCGACTATAAAAAGTTTGGGGAGCACTGCTGTACAGCACAAGTGAGAGCTTTGGGATTCGAAGAATTGCAAGCTCTTAATATCATCATAGGTCTTGCAAACCCTAAGAATTAAGCTTTGGAGCCCAATATTGCACCAAGACAGAGTGGAACCTCGCGCAGGATATCGTTCTGCAACCGTAGCAGAGATGGACCCGTTCGAAGAATACGCGACCATCCACAAAGGGTCATTCCGATTCGTCGGAGAACGACGTGATAAAGAATAATTGGAATTTATTCTGCGAGGCTCCCCATCCCACTGACGAGGCGGGGCCGAAGCCTCCGCAAGAATATAAACAATTAACGTCTCGCCCCCCATCGGGGCGCGGTAAAATTATCAAACGTTGACCGGTTCGCGGCTATAAAAAGTTTGGGGAGCACTGCTGTACACCACAAGTGAGAGCTTTTGGATTCGATGCATTGCAAGCTCTTAATATGACCATAGGTCTTGCGAACCCTGAGAATTAAGCTGTGGAGCCCAATATTGCACCAAGACAGAGTGGCACCACGCGCAGGATATCGTTCTGCAACCGTAGCAGAGATGGACCCGTTCGAAGAATACGCGGCCATCCACAAAGGGTATTTCGATTCGTCGGAGAACGACGTGATAAAGAAAAATTGGAATTTATTTTGCGAGGCTCTCCGTCTCACTGGTGAGAAAGGGCCGAAGCCTCCGCAAAAAATAAACAATTATCGTCCCCCTCCTCAACGGGACGCGGTAAAATTATCAAACGTTGACCCGTTCGCGACTATAAAAAGTTTGGGGAGCACTGCTGTAAAGCACAAGTGAGAGCTTTTGGATTCGAAGAATTGCAAGCTCTTAATATCACCATAGGTCTTGCGAACCCTGAGAATTAAGCTGTGGAGCCCAATATTGCACCAAGACAGAGTGGATCCACGCGCAGGATATCGTACTGCAACCGTAGCAGAAATGGACCCGTTCGAAGAATACGCGACCATCCACAAAGGGTATTTCGATTCGTCGGAGAACGACGTGATAAAGAAAAATTGGAATTTATTCTGCGAGGCTCTCCGTCTCACTGGTGAGACAGGGCTGATGCCTCCGCAAAAAATAAACAATTATCGTCCCCCTCCTCCTCCAAAAGGTTGGTGCGCACTGCTGTAAACCACAAGTGAAAGCTTTTTGATTCGAAGAATTGCAAGCTCTTATTATCACCACTGGTCCAGCGAAACGTGACAATTAAGCTGTACAACCCAATATTGCACCAACGCAGAGTGGAACCACGCGCAGGATCTCGTTCTGCAACTGTAGCAGAGATGGGCGCGTTCGAAGAATACGCGATCATCCACGAAGGGCATTTCGATTCGTCGGTTGACGACGTGATAAAGAAAAATTTGGAATTTATTCTGCGAGGCTCCCCGTCCCACTGACGAGGCGGGGCCGAAGCCTCCGCAAGAATATAAACAATTAACGTCTCGCCCCCCATCGGGGCGCGGTAAAATTATCAAACGTTGACCGGTTCGCGGCTATAAAAAGTTTGGGGTGCACTGCTGTACAGCACAAGTGAGAGCTTTGGGATTCGATGCATTGCAAGCTCTTAATATCACCATAGGTCTTGCGAACCCTGAGAATTAAGCTGTGGAGCCCAATATTGCACCAAGACAGAGTGGCACCACGCGCAGGATATCGTTCTGCAACCGTAGCAGAGATGGACCCGTTCGATGAATACGCGACCATCCACAAAGGGTCATTTGGATTCGTCGGAGAACGACGTGATAAAGAAAAGTTGGAATTTATTCTGCGAGGCTCTCCGTCTCACTGGTGAGACAGGGCCGAAGCCTCCGAAAATATATAAACAATTATCGTCCCCGTCCTCAACGGGACGCGGTAAAATTATCAAACGTTGACCGGTTCGCGACTATAAAAAGTTTGGGGAGCACTGCTGTACAGCACAAGTGAGAGCTTTGGGATTCGAAGAATTGCAAGCTCTTAATATCATCATAGGTCTTGCAAACCCTAAGAATTAAGCTTTGGAGCCCAATATTGCACCAAGACAGAGTGGTACCTCGCGCAGGATATCGTTCTGCAACCGTAGCAGAGATGGACCCGTTCGAAGAATACGCGACCATCCACAAAGGGTCATTCCGATTCGTCGGAGAACGACGTGATAAAGAATAATTGGAATTTATTCTGCGAGGCTCCCCGTCCCACTGACGAGGCGGGGCCGAAGCCTCCGCAAGAATATAAACAATTAACGTCTCACCCCCCATCGGGGCGCGGTAAAATTATCAAACGTTGACCGGTTCGCGGCTATAAAAAGTTTGGGGAGCACTGACGTAAAGCACAAGTGAGAGCATTTGGATTCGAAGAATTGCAAGCTCTTAATATCATCATAGGTCTTGCAAACCCTAAGAATTAAGCTTTGGAGCCCAATATTGCACCAAGACAGAGTGGAACCTCGCGCAGGATACCGTTCTGCAACCGTAGCAGAGATGGACCCGTTCGAAGAATACGCGACCATCCGCAAAGGGTCATTCCGATTCGTCGGAGAACGACGTGATAAAGAATAATTGGAATTTATTCTGCGAGGCTCCCCGTCCCACTGACGAGACGGGGCCAAAGCCTCCGCAAGAATATAAACAATTAACGTCTCGCCCCCCATCGGGTCGCGGTAAAATTATCAAACGTTGACCGGTTCGCGGCTATAAAAAGTTTGGGGAGCACTGCTGTACACCACAAGTGAGAGCTTTTGGATTCGATGCATTGCAAGCTCTTAATATCACCATAGGTCTTGTGAACCCTGAGAATTAAGCTGTGGAGCCCAATATTGCACCAAGACAGAGTGGAACCACGCGCAGGATATCGTTCTGCAACCGTAGCAGAAATGGACCCGTTCGATGAATACGCGACCATCCACAAAGGGTATTTCGATTCGTCGGAGAACGACATGATAAAGAAAAATTGGAATTTATTCTGCGAGGCTCACCGACTCACTGGTGAGACAGGGCCGATGCCTCCGCAAAAAATAAACAATTATCGTCCCCCTCCTCCTCCAAAAGGTTGGTGCGCACTGCTGTAAACCACAAGTGAAAGCTTTTTGATTCGAAGAATTGCAAGCTCTTATTATCACCACTGGTCCAGCGAAACGTGACAATTAAGCTGTACAACCCAATATTGCACCAACGCAGAGTGGAACCACGCGCAGGATCTCGTTCTGCAACTGTAGCAGAGATGGGCGCGTTCGAAGAATACGCGATCATCCACGAAGGGTATTTCGATTCGTCGGTTGACGACGTGATAAAGAAAAATTGCAATTTATTCTGCGAGGCTCCCCGTCCCACTGACGAGGCGGGGCCGAAGCCTCCGCAAGAATATAAACAATTAACGTCTCTCCCCCCATCGGGGCGCGGTAAAATTATCAAACGTTGACCGGTTCGCGGCTATAAAAAGTTTGGGGTGCACTGCTGTACAGCACAAGTGAGAGCTTCTGGATTCGATGCATTGCAAGCTCTTAATATCACCATAGGTCTTGCGAACCCTGAGAATTAAGCTGTGGAGCCCAATATTGCACCAAGACAGAGTGGCACCACGCGCAGGATATCGTTCTGCAACCGCAGCAGAGATGGACCCGTTCGAAGAATACGCGACCATCCACAAAGGGTCATTTCGATTCGTCGGAGAACGACGTGATAAAGAAAAGTTGGAATTTATTCTGCGAGGCTCTCCGTCTCACTGGTGAGACAGGGCCGAAGCCTCCGAAAAAATATAAACAATTATCGTCCCCGTCCTCAACGGGACGCGGTAAAATTATCAAACGTTGACCGGTTCGCGACTATAAAAAGTTTGGGGAGCACTGCTGTACAGCACAAGTGAGAGCTTTGGGATTCGAAGAATTGCAAGCTCTTAATATCATCATAGGTCTTGCAAACCCTAAGAATTAAGCTTTGGAGCCCAATATTGCACCAAGACAGAGTGGAACCTCGCGCAGGATATCGTTCTGCAACCGTAGCAGAGATGGACCCGTTCGAAGAATACGCGACCATCCACAAAGGGTCATTCCGATTCGTCGGAGAACGACGTGATAAAGAATAATTGGAATTTATTCTGCGAGGCTCCCCGTCCCACTGACGAGGCGGGGCCGAAGCCTCCGCAAGAATATAAACAATTAACGTCTCGCCCCCCATCGGGGCGCGGTAAAATTATCAAACGTTGACCGGTTCGCGGCTATAAAAAGTTTGGGGAGCACTGACGTAAAGCACAAGTGAGAGCATTTGGATTCGAAGAATTGCAAGCTCTTAATATGACCATAGGTCTTGCGAACCCTGAGAATTAAGCTGTGGAGCCCAATATTGCACCAAGACAGAGTGGCACCACGCGCAGGATATCGTTCTGCAACCGTAGCAGAGATGGACCCGTTCGAAGAATACGCGGCCATCCACAAAGGGTATTTCGATTCGTCGGAGAACGACGTGATAAAGAAAAATTGGAATTTATTTTGCGAGGCTCTCCGTCTCACTGGTGAGAAAGGGCCGAAGCCTCCGCAAAAAATAAACAATTATCGTCCCCCTCCTCAACGGGACGCGGTAAAATTATCAAACGTTGACCCGTTCGCGACTATAAAAAGTTTGGGGAGCACTGCTGTAAAGCACAAGTGAGAGCTTTTGGATTCGAAGAATTGCAAGCTCTTAATATCACCATAGGTCTTGCGAACCCTGAGAATTAAGCTGTGGAGCCCAATATTGCACCAAGACAGAGTGGAACCACGCGCAGGATATCGTACTGCAACCGTAGCAGAAATGGACCCGTTCGAAGAATACGCGACCATCCACAAAGGGTATTTCGATTCGTCGGAGAACGACGTGATAAAGAAAAATTGCAATTTATTCTGCGAGGCTCTCCGTCTCACTGGTGAGACAGGGCTGATGCCTCCGCAAAAAATAAACAATTATCGTCCCCCTCCTCCTCCAAAAGGTTGGTGCGCACTGCTGTAAACCACAAGTGAAAGCTTTTTGATTCGAAGAATTGCAAGCTCTTATTATCACCACTGGTCCAGCGAAACGTGACAATTAAGCTGTACAACCCAATATTGCACCAACGCAGAGTGGAACCACGCGCAGGATCTCGTTCTGCAACTGTAGCAGAGATGGGCGCGTTCGAAGAATACGCGATCATCCACGAAGGGTATTTCGATTCGTCGGTTGACGACGTGATAAAGAAAAATTGGAATTTATTCTGCGAGGCTCCCCGTCCCACTGACGAGGCGGGGCCGAAGCCTCCGCAAGAATATAAACAATTAACGTCTCTCCCCCCATCGGGGCGCGGTAAAATTATCAAACGTTGACCGGTTCGCGGCTATAAAAAGTTTGGGGTGCACTGCTGTACAGCACAAGTGAGAGCTTCTGGATTCGATGCATTGCAAGCTCTTAATATCACCATAGGTCTTGCGAACCCTGAGAATTAAGCTGTGGAGCCCAATATTGCACCAAGACAGAGTGGCACCACGCGCAGGATATCGTTCTGCAACCGCAGCAGAGATGGACCCGTTCGAAGAATACGCGACCATCCACAAAGGGTCATTTCGATTCGTCGGAGAACGACGTGATAAAGAAAAGTTGGAATTTATTCTGCGAGGCTCTCCGTCTCACTGGTGAGACAGGGCCGAAGCCTCCGAAAAAATATAAACAATTATCGTCCCCGTCCTCAACGGGACGCGGTAAAATTATCAAACGTTGACCGGTTCGCGACTATAAAAAGTTTGGGGAGCACTGCTGTACAGCACAAGTGAGAGCTTTGGGATTCGAAGAATTGCAAGCTCTTAATATCATCATAGGTCTTGCAAACCCTAAGAATTAAGCTTTGGAGCCCAATATTGCACCAAGACAGAGTGGAACCTCGCGCAGGATATCGTTCTGCAACCGTAGCAGAGATGGACCCGTTCGAAGAATACGCGACCATCCACAAAGGGTCATTCCGATTCGTCGGAGAACGACGTGATAAAGAATAATTGGAATTTATTCTGCGAGGCTCCCCGTCCCACTGACGAGGCGGGGCCGAAGCCTCCGCAAGAATATAAACAATTAACGTCTCGCCCCCCATCGGGGCGCGGTAAAATTATCAAACGTTGACCGGTTCGCGGCTATAAAAAGTTTGGGGAGCACTGCTGTACACCACAAGTGAGAGCTTTTGGATTCGATGCATTGCAAGCTCTTAATATGACCATAGGTCTTGCGAACCCTGAGAATTAAGCTGTGGAGCCCAATATTGCACCAAGACAGAGTGGCACCACGCGCAGGATATCGTTCTGCAACCGTAGCAGAGATGGACCCGTTCGAAGAATACGCGGCCATCCACAAAGGGTATTTCGATTCGTCGGAGAACGACGTGATAAAGAAAAATTGGAATTTATTTTGCGAGGCTCTCCGTCTCACTGGTGAGAAAGGGCCGAAGCCTCCGCAAAAAATAAACAATTATCGTCCCCCTCCTCAACGGGACGCGGTAAAATTATCAAACGTTGACCCGTTCGCGACTATAAAAAGTTTGGGGAGCACTGCTGTAAAGCACAAGTGAGAGCTTTTGGATTCGAAGAATTGCAAGCTCTTAATATCACCATAGGTCTTGCGAACCCTGAGAATTAAGCTGTGGAGCCCAATATTGCACCAAGACAGAGTGGAACCACGCGCAGGATATCGTACTGCAACCGTAGCAGAAATGGACCCGTTCGAAGAATACGCGACCATCCACAAAGGGTATTTCGATTCGTCGGAGAACGACGTGATAAAGAAAAATTGCAATTTATTCTGCGAGGCTCTCCGTCTCACTGGTGAGACAGGGCTGATGCCTCCGCAAAAAATAAACAATTATCGTCCCCCTCCTCCTCCAAAAGGTTGGTGCGCACTGCTGTAAACCACAAGTGAAAGCTTTTTGATTCGAAGAATTGCAAGCTCTTATTATCACCACTGGTCCAGCGAAACGTGACAATTAAGCTGTACAACCCAATATTGCACCAACGCAGAGTGGAACCACGCGCAGGATCTCGTTCTGCAACTGTAGCAGAGATGGGCGCGTTCGAAGAATACGCGATCATCCACGAAGGGTATTTCGATTCGTCGGTTGACGACGTGATAAAGAAAAATTGGAATTTATTCTGCGAGGCTCCCCGTCCCACTGACGAGGCGGGGCCGAAGCCTCCGCAAGAATATAAACAATTAACGTCTCGCCCCCCATCGGGGCGCGGTAAAATTATCAAACGTTGACCGGTTCGCGGCTATAAAAAGTTTGGGGTGCACTGCTGTACAGCACAAGTGAGAGCTTTGGGATTCGATGCATTGCAAGCTCTTAATATCACCATAGGTCTTGCGAACCCTGAGAATTAAGCTGTGGAGCCCAATATTGCACCAAGACAGAGTGGCACCACGCGCAGGATATCGTTCTGCAACCGTAGCAGAGATGGACCCGTTCGAAGAATACGCGACCATCCACAAAGGGTCATTTGGATTCGTCGGAGAACGACGTGATAAAGAAAAGTTGGAATTTATTCTGCGAGGCTCTCCGTCTCACTGGTGAGACAGGGCCGAAGCCTCCGAAAAAATATAAACAATTATCGTCCCCGTCCTCAACGGGACGCGGTAAAATTATCAAAAGTTGACCGGTTCGCGACTATAAAAAGTTTGGGGAGCACTGCTGTACAGCACAAGTGAGAGCTTTGGGATTCGAAGAATTGCAAGCTCTTAATATCATCATAGGTCTTGCAAACCCTAAGAATTAAGCTTTGGAGCCCAATATTGCACCAAGACAGAGTGGAACCTTGCGCAGGATATCGTTCTGCAACCGTAGCAGAGATGGACCCGTTCGAAGAATACGCGACCATCCACAAAGGGTCATTCCGATTCGTCGGAGAACGACGTGATAAAGAATAATTGGAATTTATTCTGCGAGGCTCCCCGTCCCACTGACGAGGCGGGGCCGAAGCCTCCGCAAGAATATAAACAATTAACGTCTCGCCCCCCATCGGGGCGCGGTAAAATTATCAAACGTTGACCGGTTCGCGGCTATAAAAAGTTTGGGGAGCACTGCTGTACACTACAAGTGAGAGCTTTTGAATTCGATGCATTGCAAGCTCTTAATATCACCATAGGTCTTGCGAACCCTGAGAATTAAGCTGTGGAGCCCAATATTGCACCAAGACAGAGTGGCACCACGCGCAGGATATCGTTCTGCAACCGCAGCAGAGATGGACCCGTTCGAAGAATACGCGACCATCCACAAAGGGTCATTTCGATTCGTCGGAGAACGACGTGATAAAGAAAAGTTGGAATTTATTCTGCGAGGCTCTCCGTCTCACTGGTGAGACAGGGCCGAAGCCTCCGCAAAAAATAAACAATTATCGTCCCCCTCCTCAACGGGACGCGGTAAAATTATCAAACGTTGACCCGTTCGCGACTATAAAAAGTTTGGGGAGCACTGCTGTAAAGCACAAGTGAGAGCTTTTGGATTCGAAGAATTGCAAGCTCTTAATATCACCATAGGTCTTGCGAACCCTGAGAATTAAGCTGTGGAGCCCAATATTGCACCAAGACAGAGTGGAACCACGCGCAGGATATCGTACTGCAACCGTAGCAGAAATGGACCCGTTCGAAGAATACGCGACCATCCACAAAGGGTATTTCGATTCGTCGGAGAACGACGTGATAAAGAAAAATTGGAATTTATTCTGCGAGGCTCTCCGTCTCACTGGTGAGACAGGGCTGATGCCTCCGCAAAAAATAAACAATTATCGTCCCCCTCATCCTCCAAAAGGTTGGTGCGCACTGCTGTAAACCACAAGTGAAAGCTTTTTGATTCGAAGAATTGCAAGCTCTTATTATCACCACTGGTCCAGCGAAACGTGACAATTAAGCTGTACAACCCAATATTGCACCAACGCAGAGTGGAACCACGCGCAGGATCTCGTTCTGCAACTGTAGCAGACATGGGCGCGTTCGAAGAATACGCGATCATCCACGAAGGGTATTTCGATTCGTCGGTTGACGACGTGATAAAGAAAAATTGGAATTTATTCTGCGAGGCTCCCCGTCCCACTGACGAGGCGGGGCCGAAGCCTCCGCAAGAACATAAACAATTAACGTCTCGCCCCCCATCGGGTCGCGGTAAAATTATCAAACGTTGACCGGTTCGCGGCTATAAAAAGTTTGGGGTGCACTGCTGTACAGCACAAGTGAGAGCTTTGGGATTCGATGCATTGCAAGCTCTTAATATCACCATAGGTCTTGCGAACCCTGAGAATTAAGCTGTGGAGCCCAATATTGCACCAAGACAGAGTGGCACCACGCGCAGGATATCGTTCTACAACCGTAGCAGAGATGGACCCGTTCGAAGAATACGCGACCATCCACAAAGGGTCATTTGAATTCGTCGGAGAACGACGTGATAAAGAAAAGTTGGAATTTATTCTGCGAGGCTCTCCGTCTCACTGGTGAGACAGGGCCGAAGCCTCCGAAAAAATGTAAACAATTATCGTCCCCGTCCTCAACGGGACGCGGTAAAATTATCAAACGTTGACCGGTTGGCGACTATAAAAAGTTTGGGGAGCACTGCTGTACAGCACAAGTGAGAGCTTTGGGATTCGAAGAATTGCAAGCTCTTAATATCATCATAGGTCTTGCAAACCCTAAGAATTAAGCTTTGGAGCCCAATATTGCACCAAGACAGAGTGGAACCTTGCGCAGGATATCGTTCTGCAACCGTAGCAGAGATGGACCCGTTCGAAGAATACGCGACCATCCACAAAGGGTCATTCCGATTCGTCGGAGGACGACGTGATAAAGAATAATTGGAATTTATTCTGCGAGGCTCCCCGTCCCACTGACGAGGCGGAGCCGAAGCCTCCGCAAGAATATAAACAATTAACGTCTCGCCCCCCATCGGGGCGCGGTAAAATTATCAAACTTTGACCGGTTCGCGGCTATAAAAAGTTTGGGGAGCACTGCTGTACACTACAAGTGAGAGCTTTTGGATTCGATGCATTGCAAGCTCTTAATATCACCATAGGTCTTGCGAACCCTGAGAATTAAGCTGTGGAGCCCAATATTGCACCAAGACAGAGTGGAACCACGCGCAGGATATCGTTCTGCAACCGTAGCAGAGATGGACCCGTTCGAAGAATACGCGACCATCCACAAAGGGTCATTTGAATTCGTCGGAGAACGACGTGATAAAGAAAAGTTGGAATTTATTCTGCGAGGCTCTCCGTCTCACTGGTGAGACAGGGCCGAAGCCTCCGAAAAAATGTAAACAATTATCGTCCCCGTCCTCAACGGGACGCGGTAAAATTATCAAACGTTGACCGGTTGGCGACTATAAAAAGTTTGGGGAGCACTGCTGTACAGCACAAGTGAGAGCTTTGGGATTCGAAGAATTGCAAGCTCTTAATATCATCATAGGTCTTGCAAACCCTAAGAATTAAGCTTTGGAGCCCAATATTGCACCAAGACAGAGTGGAACCTTGCGCAGGATATCGTTCTGCAACCGTAGCAGAGATGGACCCGTTCGAAGAATACGCGACCATCCACAAAGGGTCATTCCGATTCGTCGGAGGACGACGTGATAAAGAATAATTGGAATTTATTCTGCGAGGCTCCCCGTCCCACTGACGAGGCGGAGCCGAAGCCTCCGCAAGAATATAAACAATTAACGTCTCGCCCCCCATCGGGGCGCGGTAAAATTATCAAACTTTGACCGGTTCGCGGCTATAAAAAGTTTGGGGAGCACTGCTGTACACTACAAGTGAGAGCTTTTGGATTCGATGCATTGCAAGCTCTTAATATCACCATAGGTCTTGCGAACCCTGAGAATTAAGCTGTGGAGCCCAATATTGCACCAAGACAGAGTGGAACCACGCGCAGGATATCGTTCTGCAACCGTAGCAGAGATGGACCCCTTCGAAGAATACGCGACCATCCACAAAGGGTCATTTCGATTCGTCGGTTGACGACGTGATAAAGAAAAGTTGGTATTTGTTCTGCGGGGCTCCCCGTCCCACTGGCGAGGCGGGGCCGAAGCCTTAGCAAGAATATAAACAATTAACGTCTCGCCCCTCATCGGGGCGCGGTAAAATTATCAAAAGTTGACCGGTTCGCGACTATAAAAAGTTTGGGGAGCACTGCTGTACAGCACAAGTGAGAGCTTTGGGATTCGAAGAATTGCAAGCTCTTAATATCATCATAGGTCTTGCAAACCCTAAGAATTAAGCTTTGGAGCCCAATATTGCACCAAGACAGAGTGGAACCTTGCGCAGGATATCGTTCTGCAACCGTAGCAGAGATGGACCCGTTCGAAGAATACGCGACCATCCACAAAGGGTCATTCCGATTCGTCGGAGAACGACGTGATAAAGAATAATTGGAATTTATTCTGCGAGGCTCCCCGTCCCACTGACGAGGCGGGGCCGAAGCCTCCGCAAGAATATAAACAATTAACGTCTCGCCCCCCATCGGGGCGCGGTAAAATTATCAAACGTTGACCGGTTCACGGCTATAAAAAGTTTGGGGTGCACTGCTGTACAGCACAAGTGAGAGCTTTGGGATTCGATGCATTGCAAGCTCTTAATATCACCATAGGTCTTGCGAACCCTGAGAATTAAGCTGTGGAGCCCAATATTGCACCAAGACAGAGTGGCACCACGCGCAGGATATCGTTCTGCAACCGTAGCAGAGATGGACCCGTTCGAAGAATACGCGACCATCCACAAAGGGTCATTTGGATTCGTCGGAGAACGACGTGATAAAGAAAAGTTGGAATTTATTCTGCGAGGCTCTCCGTCTCACTGGTGAGACAGGGCCGAAGCCTCCGAAAAAATATAAACAATTATCGTCCCCGTCCTCAACGGGACGCGGTAAAATTATCAAAAGTTGACCGGTTCGCGACTATAAAAAGTTTGGGGAGCACTGCTGTACAGCACAAGTGAGAGCTTTGGGATTCGAAGAATTGCAAGCTCTTAATATCATCATAGGTCTTGCAAACCCTAAGAATTAAGCTTTGGAGCCCAATATTGCACCAAGACAGAGTGGAACCTTGCGCAGGATATCGTTCTGCAACCGTAGCAGAGATGGACCCGTTCGAAGAATACGCGACCATCCACAAAGGGTCATTCCGATTCGTCGGAGAACGACGTGATAAAGAATAATTGGAATTTATTCTGCGAGGCTCCCCGTCCCACTGACGAGGCGGGGCCGAAGCCTCCGCAAGAATATAAACAATTAACGTCTCGCCCCCCATCGGGGCGCGGTAAAATTATCAAACGTTGACCGGTTCGCGGCTATAAAAAGTTTGGGGAGCACTGCTGTACACTACAAGTGAGAGCTTTTGAATTCGATGCATTGCAAGCTCTTAATATCACCATAGGTCTTGCGAACCCTGAGAATTAAGCTGTGGAGCCCAATATTGCACCAAGACAGAGTGGCACCACGCGCAGGATATCGTTCTGCAACCGCAGCAGAGATGGACCCGTTCGAAGAATACGCGACCATCCACAAAGGGTCATTTCGATTCGTCGGAGAACGACGTGATAAAGAAAAGTTGGAATTTATTCTGCGAGGCTCTCCGTCTCACTGGTGAGACAGGGCCGAAGCCTCCGCAAAAAATAAACAATTATCGTCCCCCTCCTCAACGGGACGCGGTAAAATTATCAAACGTTGACCCGTTCGCGACTATAAAAAGTTTGGGGAGCACTGCTGTAAAGCACAAGTGAGAGCTTTTGGATTCGAAGAATTGCAAGCTCTTAATATCACCATAGGTCTTGCGAACCCTGAGAATTAAGCTGTGGAGCCCAATATTGCACCAAGACAGAGTGGAACCACGCGCAGGATATCGTACTGCAACCGTAGCAGAAATGGACCCGTTCGAAGAATACGCGACCATCCACAAAGGGTATTTCGATTCGTCGGAGAACGACGTGATAAAGAAAAATTGGAATTTATTCTGCGAGGCTCTCCGTCTCACTGGTGAGACAGGGCTGATGCCTCCGCAAAAAATAAACAATTATCGTCCCCCTCATCCTCCAAAAGGTTGGTGCGCACTGCTGTAAACCACAAGTGAAAGCTTTTTGATTCGAAGAATTGCAAGCTCTTATTATCACCACTGGTCCAGCGAAACGTGACAATTAAGCTGTACAACCCAATATTGCACCAACGCAGAGTGGAACCACGCGCAGGATCTCGTTCTGCAACTGTAGCAGAGATGGGCGCGTTCGAAGAATACGCGATCATCCACGAAGGGTATTTCGATTCGTCGGTTGACGACGTGATAAAGAAAAATTGGAATTTATTCTGCGAGGCTCCCCGTCCCACTGACGAGGCGGGGCCGAAGCCTCCGCAAGAACATAAACAATTAACGTCTCGCCCCCCATCGGGTCGCGGTAAAATTATCAAACGTTGACCGGTTCGCGGCTATAAAAAGTTTGGGGTGCACTGCTGTACAGCACAAGTGAGAGCTTTGGGATTCGATGCATTGCAAGCTCTTAATATCACCATAGGTCTTGCGAACCCTGAGAATTAAGCTGTGGAGCCCAATATTGCACCAAGACAGAGTGGCACCACGCGCAGGATATCGTTCTACAACCGTAGCAGAGATGGACCCGTTCGAAGAATACGCGACCATCCACAAAGGGTCATTTGAATTCGTCGGAGAACGACGTGATAAAGAAAAGTTGGAATTTATTCTGCGAGGCTCTCCGTCTCACTGGTGAGACAGGGCCGAAGCCTCCGAAAAAATATAAACAATTATCGTCCCCGTCCTCAACGGGACGCGGTAAAATTATCAAACGTTGACCGGTTGGCGACTATAAAAAGTTTGGGGAGCACTGCTGTACAGCACAAGTGAGAGCTTTGGGATTCGAAGAATTGCAAGCTCTTAATATCATCATAGGTCTTGCAAACCCTAAGAATTAAGCTTTGGAGCCCAATATTGCACCAAGACAGAGTGGAACCTTGCGCAGGATATCGTTCTGCAACCGTAGCAGAGATGGACCCGTTCGAAGAATACGCGACCATCCACAAAGGGTCATTCCGATTCGTCGGAGGACGACGTGATAAAGAATAATTGGAATTTATTCTGCGAGGCTCCCCGTCCCACTGACGAGGCGGAGCCGAAGCCTCCGCAAGAATATAAACAATTAACGTCTCGCCCCCCATCGGGGCGCGGTAAAATTATCAAACTTTGACCGGTTCGCGGCTATAAAAAGTTTGGGGAGCACTGCTGTACACTACAAGTGAGAGCTTTTGAATTCGATGCATTGCAAGCTCTTAATATCACCATAGGTCTTGCGAACCCTGAGAATTAAGCTGTGGAGCCCAATATTGCACCAAGACAGAGTGGCACCACGCGCAGGATATCGTTCTGCAACCGCAGCAGAGATGGACCCGTTCGAAGAATACGCGACCATCCACAAAGGGTCATTTCGATTCGTCGGAGAACGACGTGATAAAGAAAAGTTGGAATTTATTCTGCGAGGCTCTCCGTCTCACTGGTGAGACAGGGCCGAAGCCTCCGCAAAAAATAAACAATTATCGTCCCCCTCCTCAACGGGACGCGGTAAAATTATCAAACGTTGACCCGTTCGCGACTATAAAAAGTTTGGGGAGCACTGCTGTAAAGCACAAGTGAGAGCTTTTGGATTCGAAGAATTGCAAGCTCTTAATATCACCATAGGTCTTGCGAACCCTGAGAATTAAGCTGTGGAGCCCAATATTGCACCAAGACAGAGTGGAACCACGCGCAGGATATCGTACTGCAACCGTAGCAGAAATGGACCCGTTCGAAGAATACGCGACCATCCACAAAGGGTATTTCGATTCGTCGGAGAACGACGTGATAAAGAAAAATTGGAATTTATTCTGCGAGGCTCTCCGTCTCACTGGTGAGACAGGGCTGATGCCTCCGCAAAAAATAAACAATTATCGTCCCCCTCATCCTCCAAAAGGTTGGTGCGCACTGCTGTAAACCACAAGTGAAAGCTTTTTGATTCGAAGAATTGCAAGCTCTTATTATCACCACTGGTCCAGCGAAACGTGACAATTAAGCTGTACAACCCAATATTGCACCAACGCAGAGTGGAACCACGCGCAGGATCTCGTTCTGCAACTGTAGCAGAGATGGGCGCGTTCGAAGAATACGCGATCATCCACGAAGGGTATTTCGATTCGTCGGTTGACGACGTGATAAAGAAAAATTGGAATTTATTCTGCGAGGCTCCCCGTCCCACTGACGAGGCGGGGCCGAAGCCTCCGCAAGAACATAAACAATTAACGTCTCGCCCCCCATCGGGTCGCGGTAAAATTATCAAACGTTGACCGGTTCGCGGCTATAAAAAGTTTGGGGTGCACTGCTGTACAGCACAAGTGAGAGCTTTGGGATTCGATGCATTGCAAGCTCTTAATATCACCATAGGTCTTGCGAACCCTGAGAATTAAGCTGTGGAGCCCAATATTGCACCAAGACAGAGTGGCACCACGCGCAGGATATCGTTCTACAACCGTAGCAGAGATGGACCCGTTCGAAGAATACGCGACCATCCACAAAGGGTCATTTGAATTCGTCGGAGAACGACGTGATAAAGAAAAGTTGGAATTTATTCTGCGAGGCTCTCCGTCTCACTGGTGAGACAGGGCCGAAGCCTCCGAAAAAATATAAACAATTATCGTCCCCGTCCTCAACGGGACGCGGTAAAATTATCAAACGTTGACCGGTTGGCGACTATAAAAAGTTTGGGGAGCACTGCTGTACAGCACAAGTGAGAGCTTTGGGATTCGAAGAATTGCAAGCTCTTAATATCATCATAGGTCTTGCAAACCCTAAGAATTAAGCTTTGGAGCCCAATATTGCACCAAGACAGAGTGGAACCTTGCGCAGGATATCGTTCTGCAACCGTAGCAGAGATGGACCCGTTCGAAGAATACGCGACCATCCACAAAGGGTCATTCCGATTCGTCGGAGGACGACGTGATAAAGAATAATTGGAATTTATTCTGCGAGGCTCCCCGTCCCACTGACGAGGCGGAGCCGAAGCCTCCGCAAGAATATAAACAATTAACGTCTCGCCCCCCATCGGGGCGCGGTAAAATTATCAAACTTTGACCGGTTCGCGGCTATAAAAAGTTTGGGGAGCACTGCTGTACACTACAAGTGAGAGCTTTTGGATTCGATGCATTGCAAGCTCTTAATATCACCATAGGTCTTGCGAACCCTGAGAATTAAGCTGTGGAGCCCAATATTGCACCAAGACAGAGTGGAACCACGCGCAGGATATCGTTCTGCAACCGTAGCAGAGATGGACCCCTTCGAAGAATACGCGACCATCCACAAAGGGTCATTTCGATTCGTCGGTTGACGACGTGATAAAGAAAAGTTGGTATTTGTTCTGCGGGGCTCCCCGTCCCACTGGCGAGGCGGGGCCGAAGCCTTAGCAAGAATATAAACAATTAACGTCTCGCCCCTCATCGGGGCGCGGTAAAATTATCAAACGTTGACCGGTTCAAGACTATAAAAAGTTTGGGGAGCACTGCTGTAAAGCACAAGTGAGAGCTTTTGGATTCGAAGAATTGCAAGCTCTTAATATCACCATAGGTCTTGCGAACCCTGAGAATTAAGCTGTGGAGCCCAATATTGCACCAAGACAGAGTGGAACCACGCGCAGGATATCGTTCTGCAACCGTAGCAGAAATGGACCCGTTCGATGAATACGCGACCATCCACAAAGGGTATTTCGATTCGTCGGAGAACGACGTGATAAAGAAAAATTGGAATTTATTCTGCGAGGCTCTCCGTCTCACTGGTGAGACAGGGCCGATGCCTCCGCAAAAAATAAACAATTATCGTCTCCCTCCTCCTCCAAAAGGTTGGTGCGCACTGCTGTAAACCACAAGTGAAAGCTTTTTGATTCGAAGAATTGCAAGCTCTTATTATCACCACTGGTCCAGCGAAACGTGACAATTAAGCTGTACAACCCAATATTGCACCAACGCAGAGTGGAACCACGCGCAGGATCTCGTTCTGCAACTGTAGCAGAGATGGGCGCGTTCGAAGAATACGCGATCATCCACGAAGGGTATTTCGATTCGTCGGTTGACGACGTGATAAAGAAAAATTGGAATTTATTCTGCGAGGCTCCCCGTCCCACTGACGAGGCGGGGCCGAAGCCTCCGCAAGAATATAAACAATTAACGTCTCGCCCCCCATCGGGGCGCGGTAAAATTATCAAACGTTGACCGGTTCGCGGCTATAAAAAGTTTGGGGTGCACTGCTGTACAGCACAAGTGAGAGCTTCTGGATTCGATGCATTACAAGCTCTTAATATCACCATAGGTCTTGCGAACCCTGAGAATTAAGCTGTGGAGCCCAATATTGCACCAAAACAGAGTGGCACCACGCGCAGGATATCGTTCTGCAACCGCAGCAGAGATGGACCCGTTCGAAGAATACGCGACCATCCACAAAGGGTCATTTCGATTCGTCGGAGAACGACGTTATAAAGAAAAGTTGGAATTTATTCTGCGAGGCTCTCCGTCTCACTGGTGAGACAGGGCCGAAGCCTCCGAAAAAATATAAACAATTATCGTCCCCGTCCTCAACGGGACGCGGTAAAATTATCAAACGTTGACCGGTTCGCGACTATAAAAAGTTGGGGGAGCACTGCTGTACAGCACAAGTGAGAGCTTTGGGATTCGAAGAATTGCAAGCTCTTAATATCATCATAGGTCTTGCAAACCCTAAGAATTAAGCTTTGGAGCCCAATATTGCACCAAGACAGAGTGGAACCTCGCGCAGGATATCGTTCTGCAACCGTAGCAGAGATGGACCCGTTCGAAGAATACGCGACCATCCACAAAGGGTCATTCCGATTCGTCGGAGAACGACGTGATAAAGAATAATTGGAATTTATTCTGCGAGGATCCCCGTCCCACTGAGGAGGAGGGGCAGAAGCCTCCGCAAGAATATAAACAATTAACGTCTCGCCCCCCATCGGGGCGCGGTAAAATTATCAAACGTTGACCGGTTCGCGGCTATAAAAAGTTTGGGGAGCACTGCTGTACACCACAAGTGAGAGCTTTTGGATTCGATGCATTGCAAGCTCTTAATATGAACATAGGTCTTGCGAGCCCTGAGAATTAAGCTGTGGAGCCCAATATTGCACCAAGACAGAGTGGAACCACGCGCAGGATATCGTTCTGCAACCGTAGCAGAAATGGACCCGTTCGAAGAATACGCGACCATCCACAAAGGGTATTTCGATTCGTCGGAGAACGGCGTGATAAAGAAAAATTGGAATTTATTCTGCGAGGCTCTCCGTCTCACTGGTGAGACAGGGCCAATGCCTCCGCAAAAAATAAACAATTATCGTCCCCCTCCTCCTCCAAAAGGTTGGTGCGCACTGCTGTAAACCACAAGTGAAAGCTTTTTGATTCGAAGAATTGCAAGCTCTTATTATCACCACTGGTCCAGCGAAACGTGACAATTAAGCTGTACAACCCAATATTGCACCAACGCAGAGTGGAACCACGCGCAGGATCTCGTTCTGCAACTGTAGCAGAGATGGGCGCGTTCGAAGAATACGCGATCATCCACGAAGGGCATTTCGATTCGTCGGTTGACGACGTGATAAAGAAAAATTGGAATTTATTCTGCGAGGCTCCCCGTCCCACTGACGAGGCGGGGCCGAAGCCTCCGCAAGAATATAAACAATTAACGTCTCGCCCCCCATCGGGGCGCGGTAAAATTATCAAACGTTGACCGGTTCGCGGCTATAAAAAGTTTGGGGAGCACTGCTGTACAGCACAAGTGAGAGCTTTTGGATTCGATGCATTGCAAGCTCTTAATATCACCATAGGTCTTGCGAACCCTGAGAATTAAGCTGTGGAGCCCAATATTGCACCAAGACAGAGTGGCACCACGCGCAGGATATCGTTCTGCAACCGTAGCAGAGATGGACCCGTTCGAAGAATACGCGACAATCCACAAAGGGTCATTTCGATTCGTCGGAGAACGACGTGATAAAGAAAAGTTGGAATTTATTCTGCGAGGCTCTCCGTCTCACTGGTGAGACAGGACCGGAGCCTCCGCAAGAATATAAACAATTATCGTCCCCGTCCTCAACGGGACGCGGTAAAATTATCAAACGTTGACCGGTTCGCGACTATAAAAAGTTTGGGGAGCACTGCTGTACAGCACAAGTGAGAGCTTTGGGATTCGAAGAATTGCAAGTTCTTAATATCATCACAGGTCTTGCGAACCCTGAGAATTAAGCTGTGGAGCCAAATATTGCACCAAGACAGAGTGGAACCACGCGCAGGATATCGTTCTGCAACCGTAGCAGAGATGGACCCGTTCGAAGAATACGCGACAATCCACAAAGGGTCATTTCGATTCGTCGGAGAACGACGTGATAAAGAATAATTGGAATTTATTCTGCGAGGCTCCCCGTCCCACTGACGAGGCGGGGCCGAAGCCTCCGCAAGAATATAAACAATTAACGTCTCGCCCCCCATCGGGGCGCGGTAAAATTATCAAACGTTGACCGGTTCGCGGCTATAAAAATTTTGGGGAGCAATGCTGTACACCACAAGTGAGAGCTTTTGGATTCGATGCATTGCAAGCTCTTAATATCACCATAGGTCTTGCGAACCCTGAGAATTAAGCTGTGGAGCCCAATATTGCACCAAGACAGAGTGGAACCACGCGCAGGATATCGTTCTGCAACCGTAGCAGAGATGGACCCCTTCGAAGAATACGCGACCATCCACAAAGGGTCATTTCGATTCGTCGGAGAACGACGTGATAAAGAAAAGTTGGAATTTATTCTGCGAGGCTCCCCGTCCCACTGACGAGGCGGGGCCGAAGCCTCCGCAAGAATATAAACAATTAACGTGTCGCCCCCCATCGGGGAGCGGTAAAATTATCAAACGTTGACCGGTTCGCGACTATAAAAAGTTTGGGGAGCACTGCTGTACAGCACAAGTGAGAGCTTTGGGATTCGAAGAATTGCAAGCTCTTAATATCACCATAGGTCTTGCAAACCCTGAGAATTAAGCTTTGGAGCCCAATATTGCACCAAGACAGAGTGGAACCTCGCGCAGGATATCGTTCTGCAACCGTAGCAGAAATGGACCCGTTCGAGGAATACGCGGGCATCCACAAAGGGTATTTCGATTCGTCGGAGAACGACGTGATAAAGAAAAATTGGAATTTATTCTGCGAGGCTCTCCGTCTCACTGGTGAGACAGGGCCGATGCCTCCGCAAAAAATAAACAATTATCGTCCCCCTCCTCCTCCAAAAGGTTGGTGCGCACTGCTGTAAACCACAAGTGAAAGCTTTTTGATTCGAAGAATTGCAAGCTCTTATTACCACCACTGGTCCAGCAAAACGTGACAATTAAGCTGTACAACCCAATATTGCACCAACGCAGAGTGGAACCACGCGCAGGATCTCGTTCTGCAACTGTAGCAGAGATGGGCGCGTTCGAAGAATACGTGATCATCCACGAAGGGTATTTCGATTCGTCGGTTGACGACGTGATAAAGAAAAATTGGAATTTATTCTGCGAGGCTCCCCGTCCCACTGACGAGGCGGGGCCGAAGCCTCCGCAAGAATATAAACAATTAACGTCTCGCCCCCCATCGGGGCGCGGTAAAATTATCAAACGTTGACCGGTTCGCGGCTATAAAAAGTTTGGGGTGCACTGCTGTACAGCACAAGTGAGAGCTTCTGGATTCGATGCATTACAAGCTCTTAATATCACCATAGGTCTTGCGAACCCTGAGAATTAAGCTGTGGAGCCCAATATTGCACCAAAACAGAGTGGCACCACGCGCAGGATATCGTTCTGCAACCGCAGCAGAGATGGACCCGTTCGAAGAATACGCGACCATCCACAAAGGGTCATTTCGATTCGTCGGAGAACGACGTTATAAAGAAAAGTTGGAATTTATTCTGCGAGGCTCTCCGTCTCACTGGTGAGACAGGGCCGAAGCCTCCGAAAAAATATAAACAATTATCGTCCCCGTCCTCAACGGGACGCGGTAAAATTATCAAACGTTGACCGGTTCGCGACTATAAAAAGTTGGGGGAGCACTGCTGTACAGCACAAGTGAGAGCTTTGGGATTCGAAGAATTGCAAGCTCTTAATATCATCATAGGTCTTGCAAACCCTAAGAATTAAGCTTTGGAGCCCAATATTGCACCAAGACAGAGTGGAACCTCGCGCAGGATATCGTTCTGCAACCGTAGCAGAGATGGACCCGTTCGAAGAATACGCGACCATCCACAAAGGGTCATTCCGATTCGTCGGAGAACGACGTGATAAAGAATAATTGGAATTTATTCTGCGAGGATCCCCGTCCCACTGAGGAGGAGGGGCAGAAGCCTCCGCAAGAATATAAACAATTAACGTCTCGCCCCCCATCGGGGCGCGGTAAAATTATCAAACGTTGACCGGTTCGCGGCTATAAAAAGTTTGGGGAGCACTGCTGTACACCACAAGTGAGAGCTTTTGGATTCGATGCATTGCAAGCTCTTAATATGAACATAGGTCTTGCGAGCCCTGAGAATTAAGCTGTGGAGCCCAATATTGCACCAAGACAGAGTGGAACCACGCGCAGGATATCGTTCTGCAACCGTAGCAGAAATGGACCCGTTCGAAGAATACGCGACCATCCACAAAGGGTATTTCGATTCGTCGGAGAACGGCGTGATAAAGAAAAATTGGAATTTATTCTGCGAGGCTCTCCGTCTCACTGGTGAGACAGGGCCAATGCCTCCGCAAAAAATAAACAATTATCGTCCCCCTCCTCCTCCAAAAGGTTGGTGCGCACTGCTGTAAACCACAAGTGAAAGCTTTTTGATTCGAAGAATTTCAAGCTCTTATTATCACCACTGGTCCAGCGAAACGTGACAATTAAGCTGTACAACCCAATATTGCACCAACGCAGAGTGGAACCACGCGCAGGATCTCGTTCTGCAACTGTAGCAGAGATGGGCGCGTTCGAAGAATACGCGATCATCCACGAAGGGTATTTCGATTCGTCGGTTGACGACGTGACAAAGAAAAATTGGAATTTATTCTGCGAGGCTCCCCGTCCCACTGACGAGGCGGGGCCGAAGCCTCCGCAAGAATATAAACAATTAACGTCTCGCCCCCCATCGGGGCGCGGTAAAATTATCAAACGTTGACCGGTTCGCGGCTATAAAAAGTTTGGGGAGCACTGCTGTACAGCACAAGTGAGAGCTTTTGGATTCGATGCATTGCAAGCTCTTAATATCACCATAGGTCTTGCGAACCCTGAGAATTAAGCTGTGGAGCCCAATATTGCACCAAGACAGAGTGGCACCACGCGCAGGATATCGTTCTGCAACCGTAGCAGAGATGGACCCGTTCGAAGAATACGCGACAATCCACAAAGGGTCATTTCGATTCGTCGGAGAACGACGTGATAAAGAAAAGTTGGAATTTATTCTGCGAGGCTCTCCGTCTCACTGGTGAGACAGGACCGGAGCCTCCGCAAGAATATAAACAATTATCGTCCCCGTCCTCAACGGGACGCGGTAAAATTATCAAACGTTGACCGGTTCGCGACTATAAAAAGTTTGGGGAGCACTGCTGTACAGCACAAGTGAGAGCTTTGGGATTCGAAGAATTGCAAGTTCTTAATATCATCACAGGTCTTGCGAACCCTGAGAATTAAGCTGTGGAGCCAAATATTGCACCAAGACAGAGTGGAACCACGCGCAGGATATCGTTCTGCAACCGTAGCAGAGATGGACCCGTTCGAAGAATACGCGACAATCCACAAAGGGTCATTTCGATTCGTCGGAGAACGACGTGATAAAGAATAATTGGAATTTATTCTGCGAGGCTCCCCGTCCCACTGACGAGGCGGGGCCGAAGCCTCCGCAAGAATATAAACAATTAACGTCTCGCCCCCCATCGGGGCGCGGTAAAATTATCAAAAGTTGACCGGTTCGCGGCTATAAAAATTTTGGGGAGCACTGCTGTACACCACAAGTGAGAGCTTTTGGATTCGATGCATTGCAAGCTCTTAATATCACCATAGGTCTTGCGAACCCTGAGAATTAAGCTGTGGAGCCCAATATTGCACCAAGACAGAGTGGAACCACGCGCAGGATATCGTTCTGCAACCGTAGCAGAGATGGACCCCTTCGAAGAATACGCGACCATCCACAAAGGGTCATTTCGATTCGTCGGAGAACGACGTGATAAAGAAAAGTTGGAATTTATTCTGCGAGGCTCCCCGTCCCACTGACGAGGCGGGGCCGAAGCCTCCGCAAGAATATAAACAATTAACGTGTCGCCCCCCATCGGGGAGCGGTAAAATTATCAAACGTTGACCGGTTCGCGACTATAAAAAGTTTGGGGAGCACTGCTGTACAGCACAAGTGAGAGCTTTGGGATTCGAAGAATTGCAAGCTCTTAATATCACCATAGGTCTTGCAAACCCTGAGAATTAAGCTTTGGAGCCCAATATTGCACCAAGACAGAGTGGAACCTCGCGCAGGATATCGTTCTGCAACCGTAGCAGAAATGGACCCGTTCGAAGAATACGCGGGCATCCACAAAGGGTATTTCGATTCGTCGGAGAACGACGTGATAAAGAAAAATTGGAATTTATTCTGCGAGGCTCTCCGTCTCACTGGTGAGACAGGGCCGATGCCTCCGCAAAAAATAAACAATTATCGTCCCCCTCCTCCTCCAAAAGGTTGGTGCGCACTGCTGTAAACCACAAGTGAAAGCTTTTTGATTCGAAGAATTGCAAGCTCTTATTACCACCACTGGTCCAGCAAAACGTGACAATTAAGCTGTACAACCCAATATTGCACCAACGCAGAGTGGAACCACGCGCAGGATCTCGTTCTGCAACTGTAGCAGAGATGGGCGCGTTCGAAGAATACGTGATCATCCACGAAGGGTATTTCGATTCGTCGGTTGACGACGTGATAAAGAAAAATTGGAATTTATTCTGCGAGGCTCCCCGTCCCACTGACGAGGCGGGGCCGAAGCCTCCGCAAGAATATAAACAATTAATGTCTCGCCCCCCATCGGGGCGCGGTAAAATTATCAAACGTTGACCGGTTCGCGGCTATAAAAAGTTTGGGGAGCACTGCTGTACACCACAAGTGAGAGCTTTGGGATTCGATGCATTGCAAGCTCTTAATATGACCATAGGTCTTGCGAACCCTGAGAATTAAGCTGTGGAGCCCAATATTGCACCAAGACAGAGTGGCACCACGCGCAGGATATCGTTCTGCAACCGCAGCAGAGATGGACCCGTTCGAAGAATACGCGACCATCCACAAAGGGTCATTTCGATTCGTCGGAGAACGACGTTATAAAGAAAAGTTGGAATTTATTCTGCGAGGCTCTCCGTCTCACTGGTGAGACAGGGCCGAAGCCTCCGAAAAAATATAAACAATTATCGTGCCCGTCCTCAACGGGACGCGGTAAAATTATCAAACGTTGACCGGTTCGCGACTATAAAAAGTTTGGGGAGCACTGCTGTACAGCACAAGTGAGAGCTTTGGGATTCGAAGAATTGCAAGCTCTTAATATCATCATAGGTCTTGCAAACCCCAAGAATTAAGCTTTGGAGCCCAATATTGCACCAAGACAGAGTGGAACCTCGCGCAGGATATCGTTCTGCAACCGTAGCAGAGATGGACCTGTTCCGTCGTACCGGAATAGAATTCGTAGGTTTCCTTCGGACAGGATTTATGATGCGAACGTGCCTAAATATCCTCCTCAAGGATTAAACAACTAGGGTCATTCGGCGACCAGTCAAGGCATCTGTTTAACGTTCAGTTTTTTCTACACCCTCGAAATTACACGGTGTCATAAATTTTGTCCCTCCGAAGGACCGTCCGCGACCGTTACGCAGGGTCTCGAATTACCTGGAACCGTCGTGTCGTCGACCGAGTAAGATCTCGCCCCACTCCTCCTTCCTAGGGCCTCATTCTGAGCTACGGGAAGGAGGTCCTAGGAGTCAAAGTGTGTACTGATTGGGAAATGCAACTTTCTGCAGGAACCAATCAGTGCATCTTATTTCATATTCGAGAATCCAACGAGCATCGCGCCAGGACTGGAAGACGAAATCGCTCAGTTGAGTTTTACGCTCTAACGCCGTGACATTCTCCAGTCCTCGGGTAGACAAGTATAACGCACGAGCCGTTGTCTTGTCAATCGTTTATAACATGTGCAAAGTTAGCATCACGGTAGTTCGTCGTCCAGTGATCAGGACATCCGACAAACCGGGATCGCGTCGGTCGAAATCCCTCGCGAACCGGATCAAATCAATCGAGATCCCTCGCGTGCGTTCAATTACAAACGCGAATCCTCATATTATCATCTGCGCGCGTATAAGGCAGGGCCTGCTAGATCAGCCTTACTGACGAGTCCACTAGCAGGTCCGGGACGAAACGCTTCCATTAACGTATTCATGCGATATCAAGTCAAGCGAATCAATTATTGTCTTTTGCGATCATTCTATCATTTGAACTAGCTGCCCAAGATTAACTTGGCGGGCAGTGATCCGGAACAGTCGCGAACCCACAGTTCCGCGGCTAAACATTTTGGTCCTTCGAGCCGGATCAGCAGCCTAGTGAGTGCAGTTCGTGCAAAAGACAATCGTGCACAAACAATAATGTACAAGACATTCGAACAGTGGTCTGCAGCATCCGTCAGTTCACGCAACCACGTTAAAGGAAGCAACCAGCCTTAGCCGCAGTAACACACATCGTCGCCGAGAAGCCATTCTAAACAGTCGTCGACGCCGAGACTCATTCGAACACAACATACTATCAGAATCATTCGCATTCGAACCACATCAGTACAAGGTAGACACGTTATTGAATTTACTAATCAGGAACTTTCACACAATTGGCAATTTCTCATATTCACACGCGTTATGAGAATTACAATGGCTAACGCGTACGAAACGAGCCAACGCGAGTATCCGCATTTTAAAGCAGAACGACTTGTCTTTATAGTCACAAATAACGATCATCGCAAACTACCTCGAAGAATTGCGAGATTCCACCACGGAACTCGACGTAAACAACTTCGCGAACGCGTCAAACGCTGGAGGAAACAATCGGCTTCCTCAACGATATTCAAGACGAATTCGGACATTGCGAAGAATTCAACAAGAACGAAAACGAGACCGAACGCGAAGCCGCGACCGTTTCATACAACGACGTAATCGCGGACACGGCACAATTGTTTGCAACATTAGATTAAACTTCGAATAACATACGCGAGAATCACGAACGACTCGCTCGCTCTGTCTACGTACACCCATAACATCATAAAGTGTATTTCCGTAAAGGCCAAATCATCGATCGAGATATTTACGACTACCGACGAAAACTACAAGCCGTGTAAGCTCATTTGGTGGAAACGTACGACAACCATCGCGCTCTGGTTTACATCACACCTCGCGATTATTAAACGCACCGCCATGCCGGACAATTCGTCGCATTCTCGAAACGATTCAAGTCATCGCACACAATCGCATATCCTATTACGAAATAAGACATCACGAATGATATCCTCACGAGCTTCACGATCGATCGAACTTCCGATACGCGCAATTATATTTGAATCATCCGGACAGCTCTTTTCCTCATTACAATGGACTCTACTTCCCTTTCCTTGTCAAAGGTCAACCTCTTCCTCTGGCGGATTGAGCACTCGAGACGAGGACTGTTAATTCGTTTCTAGCTTTCGAATGGTCGATACCATCGAATCTTCCAAGCAGTCGAATACAGTTCTCAGTCAGTGTTTCAAGCAAGCCGTACTTCTTGTATCTTACAAATACAAGCGAAGTACTACAGACTTCTTGCTCTATAAGACAAGACGAGTCACTAATACAGATCAACACGGATCGCCGTTATCGGGTCCGCACGCATAGTATCAAATGCACGCATACGTTCCAACCAAGATTATCGAAAGGGATCAGCAACCCCTCTTGCGTTCCAAAGATCGCGCCTTTTCGCTTACTTACATTCATACAGACTCGATCAAATTCGAAGGCGATTTACGATCACGGAACAACATCGAGTTCAATCGCCTCGCGAAACTCAACGACGCGAACGAATCAAACGTCATAGACTTCACAACGGGAACAAAGAGCACACGATACCTTTATACACGCGGACACGCGGACCGGCTCAGGTCTACTCACATTAATTTACTTCATGCAAATACCGCATCGCACTCTTGAATCGAATCATTCTCGCGCACGTGAAATTGCGCGGTGCTGTCCTACTCTCTCGCAGTCGATATCGTGCAAGTCGAAGGCAATACAGATCGACCGAAGATCCGCGCGACCACAAGGCAGGATCTGTTGACAATCTTGCTGTACAATACTCTAACAGGTCCGGGAGACACGCGATCTCTTCTAATCAGTCGCATTCTTGAATCAGTTGCCCAATCTTCATTTGGCGAGCAACAAACGCAACAACACGCGATCGCGAATGAACAAAAAACGCGACAACGCGCGATCGCGGATAAACAAACGCGTGGCCGACATAGTAGGAAACCGACAGTCGAGCAATCTACAGTTAATCAAATTGACATTCAAATCAAGACATTGATCTCGACCACATACTCGATCGACAGACAAATCAAATCAAGTTTACGCATCACGTCAATGCTTCAAATCCACAAACAAATCACACGTCACAAAATTAGCACCGCTTCCAGCCATGGACGATGCACAATCTAGTAGGGCAAACTTATCAGCATAATATGAGTCAAGATGTGTCATATTCATTATTGATCTGTTCCGTCGCAGAACAGTGTTCATCGCAAGATTCGTATACCTGAGCGAACGAAATAGCAGCTAAGAAATTAAGTCTTACATTCCTTTGTTATATGTTTGTGTCCCTTTAAACGGAAAGGTTTTTGTCGCAAAAAACCATTACACTAAAACTTCCAACGAACCCTCGTTTTTATGATCAGATCACGATAACGGACTTTCATGGATTCAGAATAAAGAGACCTTCCCGAAGGCAAAACACATTATCGGTATTTACCATCCCAGATGTAGGCCCAACGGGCAATTTTGTTTTTTGTATATTTCTACACAAGACTAAAGACTTTCTAGTAACGGTCCCCTTTTATGGCTTGCCTTGGACCAGCCGGACCAAGGGTACACCCTCGCGGATTAAGCACAGTTCGTCTCAAGTCATTCGACCATGTCTCGGATTCCCGGGATGATTAACCTTCATCTTACCTGCGACACCCGTCTTCGAGGGTCGGCCAGTCGTAAACCACCGCGTAGATTAGTACGGTCATTTTCACGTGAACAAACAACCACTTAAAAATCGGACCAGAAGTAAGATTCACGCGACGGTGTTTTACCTACGCTCAACAAAGGTCGTGTACCTAAACATACTTCGCGATTGACCACGAGGTATTAACGGTAACCTTTCGGAATCTTATTCGGTCAACAATACGAATTTCGTCGGTACAAAGGACGGATTATCGGTACAAATGCCGAGTAAACAACTCGTGGCACGTTATTATTCCCAGAAACGTACCGTCTGCACCAATTGTTAACACATACAATAAATTCGACATTCGACACTCACATACAGTTGAACTCACACTCAACCAACTCACATTCAATTAAACTGACATTCAGTCAAACTAACGTTCAATTGAATTGACACTCAATCTATTTGACATTCCGTCAAACTATACATTCAATCAACAGATAACCACGTCAAACCGCGTCACGTCGCGTCAAGTCACATCAAAAGGCGTTAAATCACGTCAAGTCACGTCAGTCATATCGACCTACGCGTCAAATATACAAGTCAATTCTACACTAGAATCACGCGTCAAATCATTCGATCATGCGTCAGAGTTGGAGGTTGTTGATTGGGAAATGCACCATTCGGCATTAACCAAGCAATACACATTCTTCTTAACATCCAAGAGACACCCATCTCTTCAGGCCGATTGAGCACTCAGAACGAGTTCGCAACACAGTTCGTCCCAAGCTTTCGAATAGATGTCATCATCAATTCATTCTGTTAAATTATTATATTTGCGTGGAGGTGAGAGGTAGACGCCACGTGCTTAACTTCACAACTTTACATTTCCTTGATGTACGTTAATACAAAGTAAATAACTGCATCTTTGCAGAACTCTTAACAAAACCACTTTAACGGAAAATACTCCTTTCATATAATATATCGCTTAAGTATTTTCTTCAAGCCTTTTGGACGAAGTAGTCGCAGTTATATCCATACATACAGAGCGTCTGATCGTGAGTGAATATTTCAAACGGCCGACGACTTCTAACGGTTCGTGCGCGACCGCTGATTGGCCACTTTTCCGACTTACTAAATAACGGGCTTGTCACAGCTAAAATCACAGTTGTCATTTTAACACATTCCAAGCAGTCGACCAGCGTTAACTCAGTTCAGTGTTCAATCCAGCGCCACACTCCTTGTATCTTACAAATACAAGCGAAGCTACGCGCGCTGCAGTTCAATCCAGCGCCACACTCCTTGTATCTTACAAATACAAGCAAAGCTACGCGCTCTACAGTTCAATCCAGCGCCACACTCCTTGTATCTTACAAATACAAGCGAAGCTACGCGCTCTACAGGTCAATCCAGCGCCACACTTCTTGTATCATCCCAATACAAGCGAAGTAAACTGACTTCTTGCGCTCTTAGCCAAGACGAGTGTACAGTACAAACTCGCGACAGGACTGGAAGTCGAATTCACACATTGTGATACTCATCAGTCCGTAGCGCAGTCTATTCTCGACACCTTCTCCCTACAAAGAAGGGCGTCACGAGTCATACGCCCTCTCGCATACAGAGGAGTTCTACAAACTCGCCAGAGGACTCGAAGCCGAATTCATTCATCAGTCCTTGGCGCAGTCCACTTTAACACTCTCAATCGAACTCTGACACATTGATCTCTTGTTTCTCCAACGGGACAAATCACGTTACAAAACGGGATCTCGTGGCATCAGTCAAGATCCCTCGCGGCCGCTACTGTATCGCAGAAACACAGCTAGCGACCTAACCACCGAGGTCTTCATCGCGACTTTCCTACGATTCGTCGCCAAACGTTGCACTTTCGAAACATTCATTCGGATAACGGTACGGATTTCAACATCACAGATAACGAACTGACGCAACGAGTCAGCTTTCATTCAAAGACAAGAAATCGCGGCACTTTCTCATGTCCTTTAGACTAGATTTCTTCAAAATCTAGTTGCGTTTCACTACCATATCGGTATTATTGGAATCAATTATCAAATCTTCCAAACACCACGACAAACGTGTCGTCGGCAGCCAGTATTCACGTATAACCAACTCAGTATGTTTGTTAGCAACATTTAAACGTTCGTAAACTGTTCTCGTATATCGATCTCGTCAGATCCGAACAATTCAACAGTCTTACTCATGGCCATTTCCTGATTGGTGATTCTTTAATGTGTATATCTTACCTAAACTGATTTCAGCGGAACACACAATACGCAAATCGAACATCACTGCAGCATTCACGCAGTGATGATCCAAACATCATCATGTTTATACGCGCAACGTTACAACTCGCAATTATTTTATATACAAACCGAGCACAACCGCGCGGTGCTACGCGTTAGCGTCAATTACATGTTTTCTACTAGAATTTAATATTGATCGATCGGATCGATCAACGTGGGGGAGCATGTTCCGTCGTACCGGAATAGAATTCGTAGGTTTCCTTCGGACAGGATTTATGATGCGAACGTGCCTAAATATCCTCCTCAAGGATTAAACAACTAGGGTCATTCGGCGACCAGTCAAGGCATCTGTTTAACGTTCAGTTTTTTCTACACCCTCGAAATTACACGGTGTCATAAATTTTGTCCCTCCGAAGGACCGTCCGCGACCGTTACGCAGGGTCTCGAATTACCTGGAACCGTCGTGTCGTCGACCGAGTAAGATCTCGCCCCACTCCTCCTTCCTAGGGCCTCATTCTGAGCTACGGGAAGGAGGTCCTAGGAGTCAAAGTGTGTACTGATTGGGAAATGCAACTTTCTGCAGGAACCAATCAGTGCATCTTATTTCATATTCGAGAATCCAACGAGCATCGCGCCAGGACTGGAAGACGAAATCGCTCAGTTGAGTTTTACGCTCTAACGCCGTGACATTCTCCAGTCCTCGGGTAGACAAGTATAACGCACGAGCCGTTGTCTTGTCAATCGTTTATAACATGTGCAAAGTTAGCATCACGGTAGTTCGTCGTCCAGTGATCAGGACATCCGACAAACCGGGATCGCGTCGGTCGAAATCCCTCGCGAACCGGATCAAATCAATCGAGATCCCTCGCGTGCGTTCAATTACAAACGCGAATCCTCATATTATCATCTGCGCGCGTATAAGGCAGGGCCTGCTAGATCAGCCTTACTGACGAGTCCACTAGCAGGTCCGGGACGAAACGCTTCCATTAACGTATTCATGCGATATCAAGTCAAGCGAATCAATTATTGTCTTTTGCGATCATTCTATCATTTGAACTAGCTGCCCAAGATTAACTTGGCGGGCAGTGATCCGGAACAGTCGCGAACCCACAGTTCCGCGGCTAAACAGGACCCGTTCGAAGAATACGCGACCATCCACAAAGGGTCATTCCGATTCGTCGGAGAACGACGTGATAAAGAATAATTGGAATTTATTCTGCGAGGATCCCCGTCCCACTGACGAGGAGGGGCCGAAGCCTCCGCAAGAATATAAACAATTAACGTCTCGCCCCCCATCGGGGCGCGGTAAAATTATCAAACGTTGACCGGTTCGCGGCTATAAAAAGTTTGGGGAGCACTGCTGTACACCACAAGTGAGAGCTTTTGGATTCGATGCATTGCAAGCTCTTAATATGACCATAGGTCTTGCGAGCCCTGAGAATTAAGCTGTGGAGCCCAATATTGCACCAAGACAGAGTGGAACCACGCGCAGGATATCGTTCTGCAACCGTAGCAGAAATGGACCCGTTCGAAGAATACGCGACCATCCACAAAGGGTATTTCGATTCGTCGGAGAACGACGTGATAAAGAAAAATTGGAATTTATTCTGCGAGGCTCTCCGTCTCACTGGTGAGACAGGGCCAATGCCTCCGCAAAAAATAAACAATTATCGTCCCCCTCCTCCTCCAAAAGGTTGGTGCGCACTGCTGTAAACCACAAGTGAAAGCTTTTTGATTCGAAGAATTGCAAGCTCTTATTATCACCACTGGACCAGCGAAACGTGACAATTAAGCTGTACAACCCAATATTGCACCAACGCAGAGTGGAACCACGCGCAGGATCTCGTTCTGCAACTGTAGCAGAGATGGGCGCGTTCGAAGAATACGCGATCATCCACGAAGGCTATTTCGATTCGTCGGTTGACGACGTGATAAAGAAAAATTGGAATTTATTCTGCGAGGCTCCCCGTCCCACTGACGAGGCGGGGCCGAAGCCTCCGCAAGAATATAAACAATTAACGTCTCGCCCCCCATCGGGGCGCGGTAAAATTATCAAACGTTGACCGGTTCGCGGCTATAAAAAGTTTGGGGAGCACTGCTGTACACCACAAGTGAGAGCTTTTGGATTCGATGCATTGCAAGCTCTTAATATGACCATAGGTCTTGCGAGCCCTGAGAATTAAGCTGTGGAGCCCAATATTGCACCAAGACAGAGTGGAACCACGCGCAGGATATCGTTCTGCAACCGTAGCAGAAATGGACCCGTTCGAAGAATACGCGACCATCCACAAAGGGTATTTCGATTCGTCGGAGAACGACGTGATAAAGAAAAATTGGAATTTATTCTGCGAGGCTCTCCGTCTCACTGGTGAGACAGGGCCAATGCCTCCGCAAAAAATAAACAATTATCGTCCCCCTCCTCCTCCAAAAGGTTGGTGCGCACTGCTGTAAACCACAAGTGAAAGCTTTTTGATTCGAAGAATTGCAAGCCCTTATTATCACCACTGGACCAGCGAAACGTGACAATTAAGCTGTACAACCCAATATTGCACCAACGCAGAGTGGAACCACGCGCAGGATCTCGTTCTGCAACTGTAGCAGAGATGGCCGCGTTCGAAGAATACGCGATCATCCACGAAGGGTATTTCGATTCGTCGGTTGACGACGTGATAAAGAAAAATTGGAATTTATTCTGCGAGGCTCCCCGTCCCACTGACGAGGCGGGGCCGAAGCCTCCGCAAGAATATAAACAATTAACGTCTCGCCCCCCATCGGGGCGCGGTAAAATTATCAAACGTTGACCGGTTCGCGGCTATAAAAAGTTTGGGGTGCACTGCTGTACAGCACAAGTGAGAGCTTTGGGATTCGATGCATTGCAAGCTCTTAATATCACCATAGGTCTTGCGAACCCTGAGAATTAAGCTGTGGAGCCCAATATTGCACCAAGACAGAGTGGCACCACGCGCAGGATATCGTTCTGCAACCGTAGCAGAGATGGACCCGTTCGAAGAATACGCGACCATCCACAAAGGGTCATTTGGATTCGTCGGAGAACGACGTGATAAAGAAAAGTTGGAATTTATTCTGCGAGGCTCTCCGTCTCACTGGTGAGACAGGGCCGAAGCCTCCGAAAAAATATAAACAATTATCGTCCCCGTCCTCAACGGGACGCGGTAAAATTATCAAACGTTGACCGGTTCGCGACTATAAAAAGTTTGGGGAGCACTGCTGTACAGCACAAGTGAGAGCTTTGGGATTCGAAGAATTGCAAGCTCTTAATATCATCATAGGTCTTGCAAACCCTAAGAATTAAGCTCTGGAGCCCAATATTGCACCAAGACAGAGTGGAACCTCGCGCAGGATATCGTTCTGCAACCGTAGCAGAGATGGACCCGTTCGAAGAATACGCGACCATCCACAAAGGGTCATTCCGATTCGTCGGAGAACGACGTGATAAAGAATAATTGGAATTTATTCTGCGAGGCTCCCCGTCCCACTGACGAGGCGGGGCCGAAGCCTCCGCAAGAATATAAACAATTAACTTCTCGCCCCCCATCGGGGCGCGGTAAAATTATCAAACGTTGACCGGTTCGCGGCTATAAAAAGTTTGGGGAGCACTGCGGTACACCACAAGTGAGAGCTTTTGGATTCGATGCATTGCAAGCTCTTAATATCACCATAGGTCTTGCGAACCCTGAGAATTAAGCTGTGGAGCCCAATATTGCACCAAGACAGATTGGAACCACGCGCAGGATATCGTTCTGCAACCGTAGCAGAGATGGACCCGTTCGAAGAATACGCGACCATCCACAAAGGGTCATTTCGATTCGTCGGAGAACGACGTGATAAAGAAAAGTTGGAATTTATTCTGCGAGGCTCCCCGTCCCACTGACGAGGCGGGGCCGAAGCCTCCGCAAGAATATAAACAATTAACGTCTCGCCCCCCATCGGGGCGCGGTAAAATTATCAAACGTTGACCGGTTCGCGACTATAAAAAGTTTGGGGAGCACTGCTGTACAGCACAAGTGACAGCTTTGGGATTCGAAGAATTGCAAGCTCTTAATATCACCATAGGCCTTGCAAACCCTGAGAATTAAGCTTTGGAGCCCAATATTGCACCAAGACAGAGTGGAACCTCGCGCAGGATATCGTTCTGCAACCGTAGCAGAAATGGACCCGTTCGAAGAATACGCGACCATCCACAAAGGGTATTTCGATTCGTCGGAGAACGACGTGATAAAGAAAAATTGGAATTTATTCTGCGAGGCTCTCCGTCTCACTGGTGAGACAGGGCCGATGCCTCCGCAAAAAATAAACAATTATCGTCCCCCTCCTCCTCCAAAAGGTTGGTGCGCACTGCTGTAAACCACAAGTGAAAGCTTTTTGATTCGAAGAATTGCAAGCTCTTATTATCACCACTGGTCCAGCGAAACGTGACAATTAAGCTGTACAACCCAATATTGCACCAACGCAGAGTGGAACCACGCGCAGGATCTCGTTCTGCAACTGTAGCAGAGATGGGCGCGTTCGAAGAATACGCGATCATCCACGAAGGGTATTTCGATTCGTCGGTTGACGACGTGATAAAGAAAAATTGGAATTTATTCTGCGAGGCTCCCCGTCCCACTGACGAGGCGGGGCCGAAGCCTCCGCAAGAATATAAACAATTAACGTCTCGCCCCCTATCGGGGCGCGGTAAAATTATCAAACGTTGACCGGTTCGCGGCTATAAAAAGTTTGGGGAGCACTGCTGTACAGCACAAGTGAGAGCTTTTGGATTCGATGCATTGCAAGCTCTTAATATCACCATAGGCCTTGCAAACCCTGAGAATTAAGCTTTGGAGCCCAATATTGCACCAAGACAGAGTGGAACCTCGCGCAGGATATCGTTCTGCAACCGTAGCAGAAATGGACCCGTTCGAAGAATACGCGACCATCCACAAAGGGTATTTCGATTCGTCGGAGAACGACGTGATAAAGAAAAATTGGAATTTATTCTGCGAGGCTCTCCGTCTCACTGGTGAGACAGGGCCGATGCCTCCGCAAAAAATAAACAATTATCGTCCCCCTCCTCCTCCAAAAGGTTGGTGCGCACTGCTGTAAACCACAAGTGAAAGCTTTTTGATTCGAAGAATTGCAAGCTCTTATTATCACCACTGGTCCAGCGAAACGTGACAATTAAGCTGTACAACCCAATATTGCACCAACGCAGAGTGGAACCACGCGCAGGATCTCGTTCTGCAACTGTAGCAGAGATGGGCGCGTTCGAAGAATACGCGATCATCCACGAAGGGTATTTCGATTCGTCGGTTGACGACGTGATAAAGAAAAATTGGAATTTATTCTGCGAGGCTCCCCGTCCCACTGACGAGGCGGGGCCGAAGCCTCCGCAAGAATATAAACAATTAACGTCTCGCCCCCTATCGGGGCGCGGTAAAATTATCAAACGTTGACCGGTTCGCGGCTATAAAAAGTTTGGGGAGCACTGCTGTACAGCACAAGTGAGAGCTTTTGGATTCGATGCATTGCAAGCTCTTAATATCACCATAGCTCTTGCGAACCCTGAGAATTAAGCTGTGGAGCCCAATATTGCACCAAGACAGAGTGGCACCACGCGCAGGATATCGTTCTGCAACCGTAGCAGAGATGGACCCGTTCGATGAATACGCGACAATCCACAAAGGGTCATTTCGATTCGTCGGAGAACGACGTGATAAAGAAAAGTTGGAATTTATTCTGCGAGGCTCTCCGTCTCACTGGTGAGACAGGACCGGAGCCTCCGCAAGAATATAAACAATTATCGTCCCCGTCCTCAACGGGACGCGGTAAAATTATCAAACGTTGACCGGTTCGCGACTATAAAAAGTTTGGGGAGCACTGCTGTACAGCACAAGTGAGAGCTTTGGGATTCGAAGAATTGCAAGTTCTTAATATCATCACAGGTCTTGCGAACCCTGAGAATTAAGCTGTGGAGCCCAATATTGCACCAAGACAGAGTGGAACCACGCGCAGGATATCGTTCTGCAACCGTAGCAGAGATGGACCCGTTCGAAGAATACGCGCCAATCCACAAAGGGTCATTCCGATTCGTCGGAGAACGACGTGATAAAGAATAATTGGAATTTATTCTGCGAGGCTCCCCGTCCCACTGACGAGGCGGGGCCGAAGCCTCCGCAAGAATATAAACAATTAACTTCTCGCCCCCCATCGGGGCGCGGTAAAATTATCAAACGTTGACCGGTTCGCGGCTATAAAAAGTTTGGGGAGCACTGCGGTACACCACAAGTGAGAGCTTTTGGATTCGATGCATTGCAAGCTCTTAATATCACCATAGGTCTTGCGAACCCTGAGAATTAAGCTGTGGAGCCCAATATTGCACCAAGACAGATTGGAACCACGCGCAGGATATCGTTCTGCAACCGTAGCAGAGATGGACCCGTTCGAAGAATACGCGACCATCCACAAAGGGTCATTTCGATTCGTCGGAGAACGACGTGATAAAGAAAAGTTGGAATTTATTCTGCGAGGCTCCCCGTCCCACTGACGAGGCGGGGCCGAAGCCTCCGCAAGAATATAAACAATTAACGTCTCGCCCCCCATCGGGGCGCGGTAAAATTATCAAACGTTGACCGGTTCGCGACTATAAAAAGTTTGGGGAGCACTGCTGTACAGCACAAGTGACAGCTTTGGGATTCGAAGAATTGCAAGCTCTTAATATCACCATAGGCCTTGCAAACCCTGAGAATTAAGCTTTGGAGCCCAATATTGCACCAAGACAGAGTGGAACCTCGCGCAGGATATCGTTCTGCAACCGTAGCAGAAATGGACCCGTTCGAAGAATACGCGACCATCCACAAAGGGTATTTCGATTCGTCGGAGAACGACGTGATAAAGAAAAATTGGAATTTATTCTGCGAGGCTCTCCGTCTCACTGGTGAGACAGGGCCGATGCCTCCGCAAAAAATAAACAATTATCGTCCCCCTCCTCCTCCAAAAGGTTGGTGCGCACTGCTGTAAACCACAAGTGAAAGCTTTTTGATTCGAAGAATTGCAAGCTCTTATTATCACCACTGGTCCAGCGAAACGTGACAATTAAGCTGTACAACCCAATATTGCACCAACGCAGAGTGGAACCACGCGCAGGATCTCGTTCTGCAACTGTAGCAGAGATGGGCGCGTTCGAAGAATACGCGATCATCCACGAAGGGTATTTCGATTCGTCGGTTGACGACGTGATAAAGAAAAATTGGAATTTATTCTCCGAGGCTCCCCGTCCCACTGACGAGGCGGGGCCGAAGCCTCCGCAAGAATATAAACAATTAACGTCTCGCCCCCTATCGGGGCGCGGTAAAATTATCAAACGTTGACCGGTTCGCGGCTATAAAAAGTTTGGGGAGCACTGCTGTACAGCACAAGTGAGAGCTTTTGGATTCGATGCATTGCAAGCTCTTAATATCACCATAGCTCTTGCGAACCCTGAGAATTAAGCTGTGGAGCCCAATATTGCACCAAGACAGAGTGGCACCACGCGCAGGATATCGTTCTGCAACCGTAGCAGAGATGGACCCGTTCGATGAATACGCGACAATCCACAAAGGGTCATTTCGATTCGTCGGAGAACGACGTGATAAAGAAAAGTTGGAATTTATTCTGCGAGGCTCTCCGTCTCACTGGTGAGACAGGACCGGAGCCTCCGCAAGAATATAAACAATTATCGTCCCCGTCCTCAACGGGACGCGGTAAAATTATCAAACGTTGACCGGTTCGCGACTATAAAAAGTTTGGGGAGCACTGCTGTACAGCACAAGTGAGAGCTTTGGGATTCGAAGAATTGCAAGTTCTTAATATCATCACAGGTCTTGCGAACCCTGAGAATTAAGCTGTGGAGCCCAATATTGCACCAAGACAGAGTGGAACCACGCGCAGGATATCGTTCTGCAACCGTAGCAGAGATGGACCCGTTCGAAGAATACGCGCCAATCCACAAAGGGTCATTTCGATTCGTCGGAGAACGACGTGATAAAGAAAAGTTGGAATTTATTCTGCGAGGCTCTCCGTCTCACTGGTGAGACAGGACCGGAGCCTCCGCAAGAATATAAACAATTATCGTCCCCGTCCTCAACGGGACGCGGTAAAATTATAAAACGTTGACCGGTTCGCGACTATAAAAAGTTTGGGGAGCACTGCTGTACAGCACAAGTGAGAGCTTTGGGATTCGAAGATTTGCAAGCTCTTAATATCATCATAGGTCTTGCAAACCCTAAGAATTAAGCTTTGGAGCCCAATATTGCACCAAGACAGAGTGGAACCTCGCGCAGGATATCGTTCTGCAACCGTAGCAGAGATGGACCCGTTCGAAGAATACGCGACCATCCACAAAGGGTTATTTGGATTCGTCGGAGAACGACGTGATAAAGAATAATTGGAATTTATTCTGCGAGGCTCCCCGTCCCACTGACGAGGCGGGGCCGAAGCCTCCGCAAGAATATAAACAATTAACGTCTCGCCCCCCATCGGGGAGCGGTAAAATTATCAAACGTTGACCGGTTCGCGACTATAAAAAGTTTGGGGAGCACTGCTGTACAGCACAAGTGAGAGCTTTGGGATTCGAAGAATTGCAAGCTCTTAATATCACCATAGGTCTTGCAAACCCTGAGAATTAAGCTTTGGAGCCCAATATTGCACCAAGACAGAGTGGAACCTCGCGCAGGATATCGTTCTGCAACCGTAGCAGAAATGGACCCGTTCGAAGAATACGCGGGCATCCACAAAGGGTATTTCGATTCGTCGGAGAACGACGTGATCAAGAAAAATTGGAATTTATTCTGCGAGGCTCTCCGTCTCACTGGTGAGACAGAGCCGAAGTCGCCACAAAAAATAAACAATTATCGTCCCCCTCCTCCTCCAAAAGGTTGGTGCGCACTGCTGTAAAGCACAAGTGAAAGCTTTTGGATTCGAAGAATTGCAAGCTCTTATTATCACCGCTGGTCCAGCGAAATGTGACAATTAAGCTGTACAACCCAATATTGCACCAACGCAGAGTGGAACCACGCGCAGGATCTCGTTCTGCAACTGTAGCAGAGATGGGCGCGTTCGAAGAATACGCGATCATCCACGAAGGGTATTTCGATTCGTCGGTTGACGACGTGATAAAGAAAATTTGGAGTTTATTCTGCGAGGCTCCCCGTCCCACTGACGAGGCGGGGCCGAAGCCTCCGCAAGAATATAAACAATTAACGTCTCGCCCCCCATCGAGGAGCGGTAAAATTATCAAACGTTGACCGGTTCGCGGCTATAAAAAGTTTGGGGAGCACTGCTGTACAGCACAAGTGAGAGCTTTTGGATTCGATGCATTGCAAGCTCTTAATATCACCATAGGTCTTGCGAACCCTGAGAATTAAGCTGTGGAGCCCAATATTGCACCAAGACAGAGTGGCACCACGCGCAGGATATCGTTCTGCAACCGTAGCAGAGATGGACCCGTTCGAAGAATACGCGACCATCCACAAAGGGTCATTTGGTTTCGTCGGAGAACGACGTGATAAAGAAAAGTTGGAATTTATTCTGCGAGGCTCTCCGTCTCACTGGTGAGACAGGGCCGAAGCCTCCGAAAAAATATAAACAATTATCGTCCCCGTCCTCTACGGGACGCGGTAAAATTATCAAACGTTGACCGGTTCGCGACTATAAAAAGTTTGGGGAGCACTGCTGTACAGCACAAGTGAGAGCTTTGGGATTCGAAGAATTGCAAGCTCTTAATATCACCATAGGTCTTGCAAACCCTGAGAATTAAGCTTTGGAGCCCAATATTGCACCAAGGCAGAGTGGAACCTCGCGCAGGATATCGTTCTGCAACCGTAGCAGAAATGGACCCGTTCGAAGAATACGCGGGCATCCACAAAGGGTATTTCGATTCGTCGGTTGACGACGTGATAAAGAAAAATTGGTATTAGTTCTGCGAGGCTCTCGGTCTCACTGGTGAGACAGGGCCGATGCCTCCGCAAGAATATAAACAATTAACGTCTCGCCCCTCATCGGGGCGCGGTAACATTATCAAACGTTGACCGGTTCGCGACTACAAAAAGTTTTGGGAGCACTGCTGTAAAGCACAAGTGAGAGCTTTTGGATTCGAAGAATTGCAAGCTCTTAATATCACCATAGGTCTTGCGAACCCTGAGAATTAAGCTGTGGAGCCCAATATTGCACCAAGACAGAGTGGAACCACGCGCAGGATATCGTTCTGCAACCGTAGCAGAGATGGACCCGTTCGAAGAATACGCGACAATCCACAAAGGGTCATTTCGATTCGTCGGAGAACGACGTGATAAAGAAAAGTTAGAATTTATTCTGCGAGGCTCTCCGTCTCACTGGTGAGACAGGACCGGAGCCTCCGCAAAAATATAAACAATTATCGTCCCCCTCCTCAACGGGACGCGGTAAAATTATCAAACGTTGAACGGCCCGCGGCTATAATAAGGTTGGTGCGCACTGCTGTAAAGCACAAGTGAACGCTTTTGGATTCGAAGAATTGCAAGCTCTTATTATCACCACTGGTCCAGCGAAACGTGACAATTAAGCTGTGCAACCCAATATTGCACCAGCACAGAGTGGAACCACGCGCAGGATCTCGTTCTGCAACTGTAGCAGAGATGGGCGCGTTCGAAGAATACGCGACCATCCACGAAGGGTATTTCGATTCGTCGGTTGACGACGTGATAAAGAAAAATTGGTATTTGTTCTGCGAGGCTCCCCGTCCCACTGGCGAGGCGGGGCCGAAGCCTCCGCAAGAATATAAACAATTATCGTCCCCGTCCTCAACGGGACGCGGTAAAATTATCAAACGTTGACCGGTTCGCGACTATAAAAAGTTTGGGGAGCACTGCTGTACAGCACAAGTGAGAGCTTTGGGATTCGAAGAATTGCAAGTTCTTAATATCATCACAGGTCTTGCGAACCCTGAGAATTAAGCTGTGGAGCCCAATATTGCACCAAGACAGAGTGGAACCACGCGCAGGATATCGTTCTGCAACCGTAGCAGAGATGGACCCGTTCGAAGAATACGCGCCAATCCACAAAGGGTCATTTCGATTCGTCGGAGAACGACGTGATAAAGAAAAGTTGGAATTTATTCTGCGAGGCTCTCCGTCTCACTGGTGAGACAGGACCGGAGCCTCCGCAAGAATATAAACAATTATCGTCCCCGTCCTCAACGGGACGCGGTAAAATTATAAAACGTTGACCGGTTCGCGACTATAAAAAGTTTGGGGAGCACTGCTGTACAGCACAAGTGAGAGCTTTGGGATTCGAAGAATTGCAAGCTCTTAATATCATCATAGGTCTTGCAAACCCTAAGAATTAAGCTTTGGAGCCCAATATTGCACCAAGACAGAGTGGAACCTCGCGCAGGATATCGTTCTGCAACCGTAGCAGAGATGGACCCGTTCGAAGAATACGCGACCATCCACAAAGGGTTATTTGGATTCGTCGGAGAACGACGTGATAAAGAATAATTGGAATTTATTCTGCGAGGCTCCCCGTCCCACTGACGAGGCGGGGCCGAAGCCTCCGCAAGAATATAAACAATTAACGTCTCGCCCCCCATCGGGGAGCGGTAAAATTATCAAACGTTGACCGGTTCGCGACTATAAAAAGTTTGGGGAGCACTGCTGTACAGCACAAGTGAGAGCTTTGGGATTCGAAGAATTGCAAGCTCTTAATATCACCATAGGTCTTGCAAACCCTGAGAATTAAGCTTTGGAGCCCAATATTGCACCAAGACAGAGTGGAACCTCGCGCAGGATATCGTTCTGCAACCGTAGCAGAAATGGACCCGTTCGAAGAATACGCGGGCATCCACAAAGGGTATTTCGATTCGTCGGAGAACGACGTGATCAAGAAAAATTGGAATTTATTCTGCGAGGCTCTCCGTCTCACTGGTGAGACAGAGCCGAAGTCGCCACAAAAAATAAACAATTATCGTCCCCCTCCTCCTCCAAAAGGTTGGTGCGCACTGCTGTAAAGCACAAGTGAAAGCTTTTGGATTCGAAGAATTGCAAGCTCTTATTATCACCACTGGTCCAGCGAAATGTGACAATTAAGCTGTACAACCCAATATTGCACCAACGCAGAGTGGAACCACGCGCAGGATCTCGTTCTGCAACTGTAGCAGAGATGGGCGCGTTCGAAGAATACGCGATCATCCACGAAGGGTATTTCGATTCGTCGGTTGACGACGTGATAAAGAAAATTTGGAGTTTATTCTGCGAGGCTCCCCGTCCCACTGACGAGGCGGGGCCGAAGCCTCCGCAAGAATATAAACAATTAACGTCTCGCCCCCCATCGAGGAGCGGTAAAATTATCAAACGTTGACCGGTTCGCGGCTATAAAAAGTTTGGGGAGCACTGCTGTACAGCACAAGTGAGAGCTTTTGGATTCGATGCATTGCAAGCTCTTAATATCACCATAGGTCTTGCGAACCCTGAGAATTAAGCTGTGGAGCCCAATATTGCACCAAGACAGAGTGGCACCACGCGCAGGATATCGTTCTGCAACCGTAGCAGAGATGGACCCGTTCGAAGAATACGCGACCATCCACAAAGGGTCATTTGGTTTCGTCGGAGAACGACGTGATAAAGAAAAGTTGGAATTTATTCTGCGAGGCTCTCCGTCTCACTGGTGAGACAGGGCCGAAGTCGCCACAAAAAATAAACAATTATCGTCCCCCTCCTCCTCCAAAAGGTTGGTGCGCACTGCTGTAAAGCACAAGTGAAAGCTTTTGGATTCGAAGAATTGCAAGCTCTTATTATCACCACTGGTCCAGCGAAATGTGACAATTAAGCTGTACAACCCAATATTGCACCAACGCAGAGTGGAACCACGCGCAGGATCTCGTTCTGCAACTGTAGCAGAGATGGGCGCGTTCGAAGAATACGCGATCATCCACGAAGGGTATTTCGATTCGTCGGTTGACGACGTGATAAAGAAAATTTGGAGTTTATTCTGCGAGGCTCCCCGTCCCACTGACGAGGCGGGGCCGAAGCCTCCGCAAGAATATAAACAATTAACGTCTCGCCCCCCATCGAGGAGCGGTAAAATTATCAAACGTTGACCGGTTCGCGGCTATAAAAAGTTTGGGGAGCACTGCTGTACAGCACAAGTGAGAGCTTTTGGATTCGATGCATTGCAAGCTCTTAATATCACCATAGGTCTTGCGAACCCTGAGAATTAAGCTGTGGAGCCCAATATTGCACCAAGACAGAGTGGCACCACGCGCAGGATATCGTTCTGCAACCGTAGCAGAGATGGACCCGTTCGAAGAATACGCGACCATCCACAAAGGGTCATTTGGTTTCGTCGGAGAACGACGTGATAAAGAAAAGTTGGAATTTATTCTGCGAGGCTCTCCGTCTCACTGGTGAGACAGGGCCGAAGCCTCCGAAAAAATATAAACAATTATCGTCCCCGTCCTCTACGGGACGCGGTAAAATTATCAAACGTTGACCGGTTCGCGACTATAAAAAGTTTGGGGAGCACTGCTGTACAGCACAAGTGAGAGCTTTGGGATTCGAAGAATTGCAAGCTCTTAATATCACCATAGGTCTTGCAAACCCTGAGAATTAAGCTTTGGAGCCCAATATTGCACCAAGACAGAGTGGAACCTCGCGCAGGATATCGTTCTGCAACCGTAGCAGAAATGGACCCGTTCGAAGAATACGCGGGCATCCACAAAGGGTATTTCGATTCGTCGGTTGACGACGTGATAAAGAAAAATTGGTATTAGTTCTGCGAGGCTCTCGGTCTCACTGGTGAGACAGGGCCGATGCCTCCGCAAGAATATAAACAATTAACGTCTCGCCCCTCATCGGGGCGCGGTAACATTATCAAACGTTGACCGGTTCGCGACTACAAAAAGTTTTGGGAGCACTGCTGTAAAGCACAAGTGAGAGCTTTTGGATTCGAAGAATTGCAAGCTCTTAATATCACCATAGGTCTTGCGAACCCTGAGAATTAAGCTGTGGAGCCCAATATTGCACCAAGACAGAGTGGAACCACGCGCAGGATATCGTTCTGCAACCGTAGCAGAGATGGACCCGTTCGAAGAATACGCGACAATCCACAAAGGGTCATTTCGATTCGTCGGAGAACGACGTGATAAAGAAAAGTTAGAATTTATTCTGCGAGGCTCTCCGTCTCACTGGTGAGACAGGACCGGAGCCTCCGCAAAAATATAAACAATTATCGTCCCCCTCCTCAACGGGACGCGGTAAAATTATCAAACGTTGAACGGCCCGCGGCTATAATAAGGTTGGTGCGCACTGCTGTAAAGCACAAGTGAACGCTTTTGGATTCGAAGAATTGCAAGCTCTTATTATCACCACTGGTCCAGCGAAACGTGACAATTAAGCTGTGCAACCCAATATTGCACCAGCACAGAGTGGAACCACGCGCAGGATCTCGTTCTGCAACTGTAGCAGAGATGGGCGCGTTCGAAGAATACGCGACCATCCACGAAGGGTATTTCGATTCGTCGGTTGACGACGTGATAAAGAAAAATTGGTATTTGTTCTGCGAGGCTCCCCGTCCCACTGGCGAGGCGGGGCCGAAGCCTCCGCAAGAATATAAACAATTAACGTCTCGCCCCTCATCGGGGCGCGGTAAAATTATCAAACGTTGACCGGTTCGCGACTATAAAAAGTTTGGGGAGCACTGACGTAAAGCACAAGTGAGAGCATTTGGATTCGAAGAATTGCAAGCTCTTAATATCACCATAGGTCTTGCGAACCCTGAGAATTAAGCTGTGGAGCCCAATATTGCACCAAGACAGAGTGGAACCACGCGCAGGACATCGTTCTGCAACCGTAGCAGAGATGGACCCGTTCGAAGAATACGCGACCATCCTCAAACGGTCATTTCGATTCGTCGGAGAACGACGTGATAAAGAAAAGTTGGAATTTATTCTGCCAGGCTCTCCGTCTCACTGGTGAGACAGGACCGGAGCCTCCGCAAAAATATAAACAATTATCGTCCCCCTCATCAACGGGACGCGGTAAAATTATCAAACGTTGAACGGCCCGCTGCTATAAAAAAGGTTGGTGAGCACTGCTGTAAAGCACAAGTGAAAGCTTTTGGATTCGAAGAATTGCAAGCCCTTGCTATCACCACTGGTCTAGCGAAACGTGGGAATTAAGCTGTACAACCCAATATTCCACCAACACAGAGTGGAACCACGCGCAGGATCTCGTTCTGCAACCGCAGCAGAGATGGACCCGTTCGAAGAATACGCGACCATCCACAAAGGGTCATTTCGATTCGTCGGAGAACGACGTGATAAAGAATAATTGGAATTTATTCTGCGAGGCTCCCCATCCCACTCACGAGGTGGGGCCGAAGCCTCCGCAAGAATATAAACAATTAACGTCTCGCCCCTCATCGGGGCGCGGTAAAATTATCAAACGTTGACCGGTTCGCGACTATAAAAAGTTTGGGGAGCACTGCTGTACAGCACAAGTGAGAGCTTTGGGATTCGAAGAATTGCAAGCTCTTAATATCATCATAGGTCTTGCAAACCCTAAGAATTAAGCTTTGGAGCCCAATATTGCACCAAGACAGAGTGGCACCACGCGCAGGATATCGTTCTGCAACCGTAGCAGACATGGACCCGTTCGAAGAATACGCGACCATCCACAAAGGGTCATTTGGATTCGTCGGAGAACGACGTGATAAAGAAAAGTTGGAATTTATTCTGCGAGGCTCTCCGTCTCACTGGTGAGACAGGGCCGAAGCCTCCGAAAAAATATAAACAATTATCGTCCCCGTCCTCAACGGGACGCGGTAAAATTATCAAACGTTGACCGGTTCGCGACTATAAAAAGTTTGGGGAGCACTGCTGTACAGCACAAGTGAGAGCTTTGGGATTCGAAGAATTGCAAGCTCTTAATATCATCATAGGTCTTGCAAACCCTAAGAATTAAGCTTTGGAGCCCAATATTGCACCAAGACAGAGTGGAACCTCGCGCAGGATATCGTTCTGCAACCGTAGCAGAGATGGACCCGTTCGAAGAATACGCGACCATCCACAAAGGGTCATTCCGATTCGTCGGAGAACGACGTGATAAAGAATAATTGGAATTTATTCTGCGAGGCTCCCCGTCCCACTGACGAGGCGGGGCCGAAGCCTCCGCAAGAATATAAACAATTAACTTCTCGCCCCCCATCGGGGCGCGGTAAAATTATCAAACGTTGACCGGTTCGCGGCTATAAAAAGTTTGGGGAGCACTGCTGTACACCACAAGTGAGAGCTTTTGGATTCGATGCATTGCAAGCTCTTAATATCACCATAGGTCTTGCGAACCCTGAGAATTAAGCTGTGGAGCCCTATATTGCACCAAGACAGAGTGGAACCTCGCGCAGGATATCGTTCTGCAACCGTAGCAGAAATGGACCCGTTCGAAGAATACGCGGGCATCCACAAAGGGTATTTCGATTCGTCGGTTGACGACGTGATAAAGAATAATTGGAATTTATTCTGCGAGGCTCCCCGTCCCACTGACGAGGCGGGGCCGAAGCCTCCGCAAGAATATAAACAATTAACGTCTCGCCCCCCATCGGGGCGCGGTAAAATTATCAAACGTTGACCGGTTCGCGACGATAAAAAGTTTGGGGAGCACTGCTGTACAGCACACGTGAGAGCTTTGGGATTCGAAGAATTGCAAGCTCTTAATATCACCATAGGTCTTGCAAACCCTGAGAATTAAGCTTTGGAGCCCAATATTGCACCAAGACAGAGTGGAACCTCGCGCAGGATATCGTTCTGCAACTGTAGCAGAGATGGGCGCGTTCGAAGAATACGCGATCATCCACGAAGGGTATTTCGATTCGTCGGTTGACGACGTGTTAAAGAAAAATTGGAATTTATTCTGCGAGGCTCCCCGTCCCACTGACGAGGCGGGGCCGAAGCCTCCGCAAGAATATAAACAATTAACGTCTCGCCCCCCATCGGGCCGCGGTAAAATTATCAAACGTTGACCGGTTCGCGGCTATAAAAAGTTTGGGGTGCACTGCTGTACAGCACAAGTGAGAGCTTTTGGATTCGATGCATTGCAAGCTCTTAATATCACCATAGGTCTTGCGAACCCTGAGAATTAAGCTGTGGAGCCCAATATTGCACCAAGACAGAGTGGCACCACGCGCAGGATCTCGTTCTGCAACCGTAGCAGAGATGGACCCGTTCGAAGAATACGCGACCATCCACAAAGGGTCATTTGGATTCGTCGGAGAACGACGTGATAAAGAAAAGTTGGAATTTATTCTGCGAGGCTCTCCGTCTCACTGGTGAGACAGGGCCGAAGCCTCCGAAAAAATATAAACAATTATCGTCCCCGTCCTCTACGGGACGCGGTAAAATTATCAAACGTTGACCGGTTCGCGACTATAAAAAGTTTGGGGAGCACTGCTGTACAGCACAAGTGAGAGCTTTGGGATTCGAAGAATTGCAAGCTCTTAATATCACCATAGGTCTTGCAAACCCTGAGAATTAAGCTTTGGAGCCCAATATTGCACCAAGACAGAGTGGAACCTCGCGCAGGATATCGTTCTGCAACCGTAGCAGAAATGGACCCGTTCGAAGAATACGCGACCATCCACAAAGGGTATTTCGATTCGTCGGAGAACGACGTGATAAAGAAAAATTGGAATTTATTCTGCGAGGCTCTCGGTCTCACTGGTGAGACAGGGCCGATGCCTCCGCAAAAAATAAACAATTATCGTCCCCCTCCTCCTCCAAAAGGTTGGTGCGCACTGCTGTAAACCACAAGTGAAAGCTTTTTGATTCGAAGAATTGCAGGCTCTTATTATCACCACTGGTCCAGCGAAATGTGACAATTAAGCTGTACAACCCAATATTGCACCAACGCAGAGTGGAACCACGCGCAGGATCTCGTTCTGCAACTGTAGCAGAGATGGGCGCGTTCGAAGAATACGCGATCATCCACGAAGGGTATTTCGATTCGTCGGTTGACGACGTGATAAAGAAAATTTGGAGTTTATTCTGCGAGGCTCCCCGTCCCACTGACGAGGCGGGGCCGAAGCCTCCGCAAGAATATAAACAATTAACGTCTCGCCCCCCATCGAGGAGCGGTAAAATTATCAAACGTTGACCGGTTCGCGGCTATAAAAAGTTTGGGGAGCACTGCTGTACAGCACAAGTGAGAGCTTTTGGATTCGATGCATTGCAAGCTCTTAATATCACCATAGGTCTTGCGAACCCTGAGAATTAAGCTGTGGAGCCCAATATTGCACCAAGACAGAGTGGCACCACGCGCAGGATATCGTTCTGCAACCGTAGCAGAGATGGACCCGTTCGAAGAATACGCGACCATCCACAAAGGGTCATTTGGTTTCGTCGGAGAACGACGTGATAAAGAAAAGTTGGAATTTATTCTGCGAGGCTCTCCGTCTCACTGGTGAGACAGGGCCGAAGCCTCCGAAAAAATATAAACAATTATCGTCCCCGTCCTCTACGGGACGCGGTAAAATTATCAAACGTTGACCGGTTCGCGACTATAAAAAGTTTGGGGAGCACTGCTGTACAGCACAAGTGAGAGCTTTGGGATTCGAAGAATTGCAAGCTCTTAATATCATCATAGGTCTTGCAAACCCTAAGAATTAAGCTTTGGAGCCCAATATTGCACCAAGACAGAGTGGAACCTCGCGCAGGATATCGTTCTGCAACCGTAGCAGAGATGGACCCGTTCGAAGAATACGCGACCATCCACAAAGGGTCATTCCGATTCGTCGGAGAACGACGTGATAAAGAATAATTGGAATTTATTCTGCGAGGCTCCCCGTCCCACTGACGAGGCGGGGCCGAAGCCTCCGCAACAATATAAACAATTAACGTCTCGCCCCCCATCGGGGCGCGGTAAAATTATCAAACGTTGACCGGTTCGCGGCTATAAAAAGTTTGGGGAGCACTGACGTAAAGCACAAGTGAGAGCATTTGGATTCGAAGAATTGCAAGCTCTTAATATCACCATAGGTCTTGCGAACCCAGAGAATTAAGCTGTGGAGCCCAATATTGCACCAAGACAGAGTGGAACCACGCGCAGGACATCGTTCTGCAACCGTAGCAGAGATGGACCCGTTCGAAGAATACGCGACCATCCTCAAACGGTCATTTCGATTCGTCGGAGAACGACGTGATAAAGAAAAGTTGGAATTTATTCTGCCAGGCTCTCCGTCTCACTGGTGAGACAGGACCGGAGCCTCCGCAAAAATATAAACAATTATCGTCCCCCTCATCAACGGGACGCGGTAAAATTATCAAACGTTGAACGGCCCGCTGCTATAAAAAAGGTTGGTGAGCACTGCTGTAAAGCACAAGTGAAAGCTTTTGGATTCGAAGAATTGCAAGCCCTTGCTATCACCACTGGTCTAGCGAAACGTGGGAATTAAGCTGTACAACCCAATATTCCACCAACACAGAGTGGAACCACGCGCAGGATCTCGTTCTGCAACCGCAGCAGAGATGGACCCGTTCGAAGAATACGCGACCATCCACAAAGGGTCATTTCGATTCGTCGGAGAACGACGTGATAAAGAATAATTGGAATTTATTCTGCGAGGCTCCCCATCCCACTCACGAGGTGGGGCCGAAGCCTCCGCAAGAATATAAACAATTAACGTCTCGCCCCTCATCGGGGCGCGGTAAAATTATCAAACGTTGACCGGTTCGCGACTATAAAAAGTTTGGGGAGCACTGCTGTACAGCACAAGTGAGAGCTTTGGGATTCGAAGAATTGCAAGCTCTTAATATCATCATAGGTCTTGCAAACCCTAAGAATTAAGCTTTGGAGCCCAATATTGCACCAAGACAGAGTGGCACCACGCGCAGGATATCGTTCTGCAACCGTAGCAGACATGGACCCGTTCGAAGAATACGCGACCATCCACAAAGGGTCATTTGGATTCGTCGGAGAACGACGTGATAAAGAAAAGTTGGAATTTATTCTGCGAGGCTCTCCGTCTCACTGGTGAGACAGGGCCGAAGCCTCCGAAAAAATATAAACAATTATCGTCCCCGTCCTCAACGGGACGCGGTAAAATTATCAAACGTTGACCGGTTCGCGACTATAAAAAGTTTGGGGAGCACTGCTGTACAGCACAAGTGAGAGCTTTGGGATTCGAAGAATTGCAAGCTCTTAATATCATCATAGGTCTTGCAAACCCTAAGAATTAAGCTTTGGAGCCCAATATTGCACCAAGACAGAGTGGAACCTCGCGCAGGATATCGTTCTGCAACCGTAGCAGAGATGGACCCGTTCGAAGAATACGCGACCATCCACAAAGGGTCATTCCGATTCGTCGGAGAACGACGTGATAAAGAATAATTGGAATTTATTCTGCGAGGCTCCCCGTCCCACTGACGAGGCGGGGCCGAAGCCTCCGCAAGAATATAAACAATTAACTTCTCGCCCCCCATCGGGGCGCGGTAAAATTATCAAACGTTGACCGGTTCGCGGCTATAAAAAGTTTGGGGAGCACTGCTGTACACCACAAGTGAGAGCTTTTGGATTCGATGCATTGCAAGCTCTTAATATCACCATAGGTCTTGCGAACCCTGAGAATTAAGCTGTGGAGCCCTATATTGCACCAAGACAGAGTGGAACCTCGCGCAGGATATCGTTCTGCAACCGTAGCAGAAATGGACCCGTTCGAAGAATACGCGGGCATCCACAAAGGGTATTTCGATTCGTCGGTTGACGACGTGATAAAGAATAATTGGAATTTATTCTGCGAGGCTCCCCGTCCCACTGACGAGGCGGGGCCGAAGCCTCCGCAAGAATATAAACAATTAACGTCTCGCCCCCCATCGGGGCGCGGTAAAATTATCAAACGTTGACCGGTTCGCGGCTATAAAAAGTTTGGGGTGCACTGCTGTACAGCACAAGTGAGAGCTTTTGGATTCGATGCATTGCAAGCTCTTAATATCACCATAGGTCTTGCGAACCCTGAGAATTAAGCTGTGGAGCCCAATATTGCACCAAGACAGAGTGGCACCACGCGCAGGATCTCGTTCTGCAACCGTAGCAGAGATGGACCCGTTCGAAGAATACGCGACCATCCACAAAGGGTCATTTGGATTCGTCGGAGAACGACGTGATAAAGAAAAGTTGGAATTTATTCTGCGAGGCTCTCCGTCTCACTGGTGAGACAGGGCCGAAGCCTCCGAAAAAATATAAACAATTATCGTCCCCGTCCTCTACGGGACGCGGTAAAATTATCAAACGTTGACCGGTTCGCGACTATAAAAAGTTTGGGGAGCACTGCTGTACAGCACAAGTGAGAGCTTTGGGATTCGAAGAATTGCAAGCTCTTAATATCACCATAGGTCTTGCAAACCCTGAGAATTAAGCTTTGGAGCCCAATATTGCACCAAGACAGAGTGGAACCTCGCGCAGGATATCGTTCTGCAACCGTAGCAGAAATGGACCCGTTCGAAGAATACGCGACCATCCACAAAGGGTATTTCGATTCGTCGGAGAACGACGTGATAAAGAAAAATTGGAATTTATTCTGCGAGGCTCTCGGTCTCACTGGTGAGACAGGGCCGATGCCTCCGCAAAAAATAAACAATTATCGTCCCCCTCCTCCTCCAAAAGGTTGGTGCGCACTGCTGTAAACCACAAGTGAAAGCTTTTTGATTCGAAGAATTGCAGGCTCTTATTATCACCACTGGTCCAGCGAAATGTGACAATTAAGCTGTACAACCCAATATTGCACCAACGCAGAGTGGAACCACGCGCAGGATCTCGTTCTGCAACTGTAGCAGAGATGGGCGCGTTCGAAGAATACGCGATCATCCACGAAGGGTATTTCGATTCGTCGGTTGACGACGTGATAAAGAAAATTTGGAGTTTATTCTGCGAGGCTCCCCGTCCCACTGACGAGGCGGGGCCGAAGCCTCCGCAAGAATATAAACAATTAACGTCTCGCCCCCCATCGAGGAGCGGTAAAATTATCAAACGTTGACCGGTTCGCGGCTATAAAAAGTTTGGGGAGCACTGCTGTACAGCACAAGTGAGAGCTTTTGGATTCGATGCATTGCAAGCTCTTAATATCACCATAGGTCTTGCGAACCCTGAGAATTAAGCTGTGGAGCCCAATATTGCACCAAGACAGAGTGGCACCACGCGCAGGATATCGTTCTGCAACCGTAGCAGAGATGGACCCGTTCGAAGAATACGCGACCATCCACAAAGGGTCATTTGGTTTCGTCGGAGAACGACGTGATAAAGAAAAGTTGGAATTTATTCTGCGAGGCTCTCCGTCTCACTGGTGAGACAGGGCCGAAGCCTCCGAAAAAATATAAACAATTATCGTCCCCGTCCTCTACGGGACGCGGTAAAATTATCAAACGTTGACCGGTTCGCGACTATAAAAAGTTTGGGGAGCACTGCTGTACAGCACAAGTGAGAGCTTTGGGATTCGAAGAATTGCAAGCTCTTAATATCATCATAGGTCTTGCAAACCCTAAGAATTAAGCTTTGGAGCCCAATATTGCACCAAGACAGAGTGGAACCTCGCGCAGGATATCGTTCTGCAACCGTAGCAGAGATGGACCCGTTCGAAGAATACGCGACCATCCACAAAGGGTCATTCCGATTCGTCGGAGAACGACGTGATAAAGAATAATTGGAATTTATTCTGCGAGGCTCCCCGTCCCACTGACGAGGCGGGGCCGAAGCCTCCGCAACAATATAAACAATTAACGTCTCGCCCCCCATCGGGGCGCGGTAAAATTATCAAACGTTGACCGGTTCGCGGCTATAAAAAGTTTGGGGAGCACTGCTGTACACCACAAGTGAGAGCTTTTGGATTCGATGCATTGCAAGCTCTTAATATGACCATAGGTCTTGCGAACCCTGAGAATTAAGCTGTGGAGCCCAATATTGCACCAAGACAGAGTGGAACCACGCGCAGGATATCGTTCTGCAACCGTAGCAGAAATGGACCCGTTCGAAGAATACGCGACCATCCACAAAGGGTATTTCGATTCGTCGGAGAACGACGTGATAAAGAAAAATTGGAATTTATTCTGCGAGGCTCTCCGTCTCACTGGTGAGACAGGGCCGATGCCTCCGCAAAAAATAAACAATTATCGTCCCCCTCCTCCTCCAAAAGGTTGGTGCGCACTGCTGTAAACCACAAGTGAAAGCTTTTTGATTCGAAGAATTGCAAGCTCTTATTATCACCACTGGTCCAGCGAAACGTGACAATTAAGCTGTACAACGCAATATTGCACCAACGCAGAATGGAACCACGCGCAGGATCTCGTTCTGCAACTGTAGCAGAGATGGGCGCGTTCGAAGAATACGCGATCATCCACGAAGGGTATTTCGATTCGTCGGTTGACGACGTGATAAAGAAAAATTGGAATTTATTCTGCGAGGCTCCCCGTCCCACTGACGAGGCGGGGCCGAAGCCTCCGCAAGAATATAAACAATTAACGTCTCGCCCCCCATCGGGGCGCGGTAAAATTATCAAACGTTGACCGGTTCGCGACTATAAAAAGTTTGGGGAGCACTGCTGTACAGCACAAGTGAGAGCTTTGGGATTCGAAGAATTGCAAGCTCTTAATATCACCATAGGTCTTGCGAACCCTGAGAATTAAGCTGTGGAGCCCAATATTGCACCAAGACAGAGTGGAACCACGCGCAGGACATCGTTCTGCAACCGTAGCAGAGATGGACCCGTTCGAAGAATACGCGACCATCCTCAAACGGTCATTTCGATTCGTCGGAGAACGACGTGATAAAGAAAAGTTGGAATTTATTCTGCGAGGCTCCCCGTCCCACTGACGAGGCGGGGCCGAAGCCTCCGCAAGAATAGAAACAATTAACGTCTCGCCCCCCATCGGGGCGCGGTAAAATTATCAAACGTTGACCGGTTCGCGACTATAAAAAGTTTGGGGAGCACTGCTGTACAGCACAAGTGAGAGCTTTGGGATTCGAAGAATTGCAAGCTCTTAATATCACCATAGGTCTTGCGAACCCCGAGAATTAAGCTGTGGAGCCCAATATTGCACCAAGACAGAGTGGAACCACGCGCAGGATATCGTTCTGCAACCGTAGCAGAGATGGACCCGTTCGAAGAATACGCGACCATCCACAAAGGATCATTTCGATTCGTCGGAGAACGACGTGATAAAGAAAAGTTGGAATTTATTCTGCGAGGCTCCCCGTCCCACTGACGAGGCGGGGCTGAAGCCTCCGCAAGAATATAAACAATTAACGTCTCGCCCCCCATCGGGGCGCGGTAAAATTATCAAACGTTGACCGGTTCGCGACTATAAAAAGTTTGGGGAGCACTGCTGTACAGCACAAGTGAGAGCTTTGGGATTCGAAGAATTGCAAGCTCTTAATATCACCATAGGTCTTGCAAACCCTGAGAATTAAGCTTTGGAGCCCAATATTGCACCAAGACAGAGTGGAACCTCGCGCAGGATATCGTTCTGCAACCGTAGCAGAAATGGACCCGTTCGAAGAATACGCGGGCATCCACAAAGGGTATTTCGATTCGTCGGTTGACGACGTGATAAAGAAAAATTGGTATTAGTTCTGCGAGGCTCCCCGTCCCACTGGCGAGGCGGGGCCGAAGCCTCCGCAAGAATATAAACAATTAACGTCTCGCCCCTCATCGGGGCGCGGTAACATTATCAAACGTTGACCGGTTCGCGACTACAAAAAGTTTTGGGAGCACTGCTGTAAAGCACAAGTGAGAGCTTTTGGATTCGAAGAATTGCAAGCTCTTAATATCACCATAGGTCTTGCGAACCCTGAGAATTAAGCTGTGGAGCCCAATATTGCACCAAGACAGAGTGGAACCACGCGCAGGATATCGTTCTGCAACCGTAGCAGAGATGGACCCGTTCGAAGAATACGCGACAATCCACAAAGGGTCATTTCGATTCGTCGGAGAACGACGTGATAAAGAAAAGTTAGAATTTATTCTGCGAGGCTCTCCGTCTCACTGGTGAGACAGGACCGGAGCCTCCGCAAAAATATAAACAATTATCGTCCCCCTCCTCAACGGGACGCGGTAAAATTATCAAACGTTGAACGGCCCGCGGCTATAATAAGGTTGGTGCGCACTGCTGTAAAGCACAAGTGAACGCTTTTGGATTCGAAGAATTGCAAGCTCTTATTATCACCACTGGTCCAGCGAAACGTGACAATTAAGCTGTGCAACCCAATATTGCACCAGCACAGAGTGGAACCACGCGCAGGATCTCGTTCTGCAACTGTAGCAGAGATGGGCGCGTTCGAAGAATACGCGACCATCCACGAAGGGTATTTCGATTCGTCGGTTGACGACGTGATAAAGAAAAATTGGTATTTGTTCTGCGAGGCTCCCCGTCCCACTGGCGAGGCGGGGCCGAAGCCTCCGCAAGAATATAAACAATTAACGTCTCGCCCCTCATCGGGGCGCGGTAAAATTATCAAACGTTGACCGGTTCGCGACTATAAAAAGTTTGGGGAGCACTGACGTAAAGCACAAGTGAGAGCATTTGGATTCGAAGAATTGCAAGCTCTTAATATCACCATAGGTCTTGCGAACCCTGAGAATTAAGCTGTGGAGCCCAATATTGCACCAAGACAGAGTGGAACCACGCGCAGGACATCGTTCTGCAACCGTAGCAGAGATGGACCCGTTCGAAGAATACGCGACCATCCTCAAACGGTCATTTCGATTCGTCGGAGAACGACGTGATAAAGAAAAGTTGGAATTTATTCTGCCAGGCTCTCCGTCTCACTGGTGAGACAGGACCGGAGCCTCCGCAAAAATATAAACAATTATCGTCCCCCTCATCAACGGGACGCGGTAAAATTATCAAACGTTGAACGGCCCGCTGCTATAAAAAGGTTGGTGAGCACTGCTGTAAAGCACAAGTGAAAGCTTTTGGATTCGAAGAATTGCAAGCCCTTGCTATCACCACTGGTCTAGCGAAACGTGGGAATTAAGCTGTACAACCCAATATTCCACCAACACAGAGTGGAACCACGCGCAGGATCTCGTTCTGCAACCGCAGCAGAGATGGACCCGTTCGAAGAATACGCGACCATCCACAAAGGGTCATTTCGATTCGTCGGAGAACGACGTGATAAAGAATAATTGGAATTTATTCTGCGAGGCTCCCCATCCCACTCACGAGGTGGGGCCGAAGCCTCCGCAAGAATATAAACAATTAACGTCTCGCCCCTCATCGGGGCGCGGTAAAATTATCAAACGTTGACCGGTTCGCGACTATAAAAAGTTTGGGGAGCACTGCTGTACAGCACAAGTGAGAGCTTTGGGATTCGAAGAATTGCAAGCTCTTAATATCATCATAGGTCTTGCAAACCCTAAGAATTAAGCTTTGGAGCCCAATATTGCACCAAGACAGAGTGGCACCACGCGCAGGATATCGTTCTGCAACCGTAGCAGACATGGACCCGTTCGAAGAATACGCGACCATCCACAAAGGGTCATTTGGATTCGTCGGAGAACGACGTGATAAAGAAAAGTTGGAATTTATTCTGCGAGGCTCTCCGTCTCACTGGTGAGACAGGGCCGAAGCCTCCGAAAAAATATAAACAATTATCGTCCCCGTCCTCAACGGGACGCGGTAAAATTATCAAACGTTGACCGGTTCGCGACTATAAAAAGTTTGGGGAGCACTGCTGTACAGCACAAGTGAGAGCTTTGGGATTCGAAGAATTGCAAGCTCTTAATATCATCATAGGTCTTGCAAACCCTAAGAATTAAGCTTTGGAGCCCAATATTGCACCAAGACAGAGTGGAACCTCGCGCAGGATATCGTTCTGCAACCGTAGCAGAGATGGACCCGTTCGAAGAATACGCGACCATCCACAAAGGGTCATTCCGATTCGTCGGAGAACGACGTGATAAAGAATAATTGGAATTTATTCTGCGAGGCTCCCCGTCCCACTGACGAGGCGGGGCCGAAGCCTCCGCAAGAATATAAACAATTAACTTCTCGCCCCCCATCGGGGCGCGGTAAAATTATCAAACGTTGACCGGTTCGCGGCTATAAAAAGTTTGGGGAGCACTGCTGTACACCACAAGTGAGAGCTTTTGGATTCGATGCATTGCAAGCTCTTAATATCACCATAGGTCTTGCGAACCCTGAGAATTAAGCTGTGGAGCCCAATATTGCACCAAGACAGAGTGGAACCTCGCGCAGGATATCGTTCTGCAACCGTAGCAGAAATGGACCCGTTCGAAGAATACGCGGGCATCCACAAAGGGTATTTCGATTCGTCGGTTGACGACGTGATAAAGAATAATTGGAATTTATTCTGCGAGGCTCCCCGTCCCACTGACGAGGCGGGGCCGAAGCCTCCGCAAGAATATAAACAATTAACGTCTCGCCCCCCATCGGGGCGCGGTAAAATTATCAAACGTTGACCGGTTCGCGACGATAAAAAGTTTGGGGAGCACTGCTGTACAGCACACGTGAGAGCTTTGGGATTCGAAGAATTGCAAGCTCTTAATATCACCATAGGTCTTGCAAACCCTGAGAATTAAGCTTTGGAGCCCAATATTGCACCAAGACAGAGTGGAACCTCGCGCAGGATATCGTTCTGCAACCGTAGCAGAAATGGACCCGTTCGAAGAATACGCGGGCATCCACAAAGGGTATTTCGATTCGTCGGTTGACGACGTGATAAAGAAAAATTGGTATTAGTTCTGCGAGGCTCCCCGTCCCACTGGCGAGGCGGGGCCGAAGCCTCCGCAAGAATATAAACAATTAACGTCTCGCCCCTCATCGTGGCGCGGTAACATTATCAAACGTTGACCGGTTCGCGACTATAAAAAGTTTTGGGAGCACTGCTGTAAAGCACAAGTGAGAGCTTTTGGATTCGAAGAATTGCAAGCTCTTAATATCACCATAGGTCTTGCGAACCCTGAGAATTAAGCTGTGGAGCCCAATATTGCACCAAGACAGAGTGGAACCACGCGCAGGATATCGTTCTGCAACCGTAGCAGAGATGGACCCGTTCGAAGAATACGCGACAATCCACAAAGGGTCATTTCGATTCGTCGGAGAACGACGTGATAAAGAAAAATTGGAATTTATTCTGCGAGGCTCTCCGTCTCACTGGTGAGACAGGGCCGATGCCTCCGCAAAAAATAAACAATTATCGTCCCCCTCCTCAACGGGTCGCGGTAAAATTATCAAACGTTGAACCGCCCGCGGCTATAATAAGGTTGGTGCGCACTGCTGTAAAGCACAAGTGAAAGCTTTTGGATTCGAAGAATTGCAAGCTCTTATTATCACCACTGGTCCAGCGAAACGTGACAATTAAGCTGTGCAACCCAATATTGCACCAACACAGAGTGGAACCACGCGCAGGATCTCGTTCTGCAACTGTAGCAGAGATGGGCGCGTTCGAAGAATACGCGACCATCCACGAAGGGTATTTCGATTCGTCGGTTGACGACGTGATATAGAAAAATTGGTATTTGTTCTGCGAGGCTCCCCGTCCCACTGGCGAGGCGGGGCCGAAGCCTCCGCAAGAATATAAACAATTAACGTCTCGCCCCTCATCGGGGCGCGGTAAAATTATCAAACGTTGACCGGTTCGCGACTATAAAAAGTTTGGGGAGCACTGACGTAAAGCACAAGTGAGAGCATTTGGATTCGAAGAATTGCAAGCTCTTAATATCACCATAGGTCTTGCGAACCCTGAGAATTAAGCTGTGGAGCCCAATATTGCACCAAGACAGAGTGGAACCACGCGCAGGACATCGTTCTGCAACCGTAGCAGAGATGGACCCGTTCGAAGAATACGCGACCATCCTCAAACGGTCATTTCGATTCGTCGGAGAACGACGTGATAAAGAAAAGTTGGAATTTATTCTGCGAGGCTCTCCGTCTCACTGGTGAGACAGGACCGGAGCCTCCGCAAAAATATAAACAATTATCGTCCCCCTCATCAACGGGACGCGGTAAAATTATCAAACGTTGACCGGTTCGCGACTATAAAAAGTTTGGGGAGCACTGCTGTAAAGCACAAGTGAAAGCTTTTGGATTCGAAGAATTGCAAGCCCTTGCTATCACCACTGGTCTAGCGAAACGTGGGAATTAAGCTGTACAACCCAATATTCCACCAACACAGAGTGGAACCACGCGCAGGATCTCGTTCTGCAACCGCAGCAGAGATGGACCCGTTCGAAGAATACGCGACCATCCACAAAGGGTCATTTCGATTCGTCGGAGAACGACGTGATAAAGAATAATTGGAATTTATTCTGCGAGGCTCCCCATCCCACTCACGAGGCGGGGCCGAAGCCTCCGCAAGAATATAAACAATTAACGTCTCGCCCCTCATCGAGGCGCGGTAAAATTATCAAACGTTGACCGGTTCGCGACTATAAAAAGTTTGGGGAGCACTGCTGTACAGCACAAGTGAGAGCTTTGGGATTCGAAGAATTGCAAGCTCTTAATATCATCATAGGTCTTGCAAACCCTAAGAATTAAGCTTTGGAGCCCAATATTGCACCAAGACAGAGTGGCACCACGCGCAGGATATCGTTCTGCAACCGTAGCAGAGATGGACCCGTTCGAAGAATACGCGACCATCCACAAAGGGTCATTTGGATTCGTCGGAGAACGACGTGATAAAGAAAAGTTGGAATTTATTCTGCGAGGCTCTCCGTCTCACTGGTGAGACAGGGCCGAAGCCTCCGAAAAAATATAAACAATTATCGTCCCCGTCCTCAACGGGACGCGGTAAAATTATCAAACGTTGACCGGTTCGCGACTATAAAAAGTTTGGGGAGCACTGCTGTACAGCACAAGTGAGAGCTTTGGGATTCGAAGATTTGCAAGCTCTTAATATCATCATAGGTCTTGCAAACCCTAAGAATTAAGCTTTGGAGCCCAATATTGCACCAAGACAGAGTGGAACCTCGCGCAGGATATCGTTCTGCAACCGTAGCAGAGATGGACCCGTTCGAAGAATACGCGACCATCCACAAAGGGTCATTCCGATTCGTCGGAGAACAACGTGATAAAGAATAATTGGAATTTATTCTGCGAGCCTCCCCGTCCCACTGACGAGGCGGGGCCGAAGCCTCCGCAAGAATATAAACAATTAACTTCTCGCCCCCCATCGGGGCGCGGTAAAATTATCAAACGTTGACCGGTTCGCGGCTATAAAAAGTTTGGGGAGCACTGCTGTACACCACAAGTGAGAGCTTTTGGATTCGATGCATTGCAAGCTCTTAATATCACCATAGGTCTTGCGAACCCTGAGAATTAAGCTGTGGAGCCCAATATTGCACCAAGACAGAGTGGAACCACGCGCAGGATATCGTTCTGCAACCGTAGCAGAGATGGACCCGTTCGAAGAATACGCGACCATCCACAAAGGGTCATTTGGATTCGTCGGAGAACGACGTAATAAAGAAAAGTTGGAATTTATTCTGCGAGGCTCTCCGTCTCACTGGTGAGACAGGGCCGAAGCCTCCGAAAAAATATAAACAATTATCGTCCCCGTCCTCAACGGGACGCGGTAAAATTATCAAACGTTGACCGGTTCGCGACTATAAAAAGTTTGGGGAGCACTGCTGTACAGCACAAGTGAGAGCTTTGGGATTCGAAGAATTGCAAGCTCTTAATATCACCATAGGTCTTGCAAACCCTGAGAATTAAGCTTTGGAGCCCAATATTGCACCAAGACAGAGTGGAACCTCGCGCAGGATATCGTTCTGCAACCGTAGCAGAAATGGACCCGTTCGAAGAATACGCGGGCATCCACAAAGGGTATTTCGATTCGTCGGTTGACGACGTGATAAAGAAAAATTGGTATTAGTTCTGCGAGGCTCCCCGTCCCACTGGCGAGGCGGGGCCGAAGCCTCCGCAAGAATATAAACAATTAACGTCTCGCCCCTCATCGGGGCGCGGTAACATTATCAAACGTTGACCGGTTCGCGACTATAAAAAGTTTTGGGAGCACTGCTGTAAAGCACAAGTGAGAGCTTTTGGATTCGAAGAATTGCAAGCTCTTAATATCACCATAGGTCTTGCGAACCCTGAGAATTAAGCTGTGGAGCCCAATATTGCACCAAGACAGAGTGGAACCACGCGCAGGATATCGTTCTGCAACCGTAGCAGAGATGGACCCGTTCGAAGAATACGCGACAATCCACAAAGGGTCATTTCGATTCGTCGGAGAACGACGTGATAAAGAAAAATTGGAATTTATTCTGCGAGGCTCTCCGTCTCACTGGTGAGACAGGGCCGATGCCTCCGCAAAAAATAAACAATTATCGTCCCCCTCCTCAACGGGACGCGGTAAAATTATCAAACGTTGAACCGCCCGCGGCTATAATAAGGTTGGTGCGCACTGCTGTAAAGCACAAGTGAAAGCTTTTGGATTCGAAGAATTGCAAGCTCTTATTATCACCACTGGTCCAGCGAAACGTGACAATTAAGCTGTGCAACCCAATATTGCACCAACACAGAGTGGAACCACGCGCAGGATCTCGTTCTGCAACTGTAGCAGAGATGGGCGCGTTCGAAGAATACGCGACCATCCACGAAGGGTATTTCGATTCGTCGGTTGACGACGTGATAAAGAAAAATTGGTATTTGTTCTGCGAGGCTCCCCGTCCCACTGGCGAGGCGGGGCCGAAGCCTCCGCAAGAATATAAACAATTAACGTCTCGCCCCTCATCGGGGCGCGGTAAAATTATCAAACGTTGACCGGTTCGCGACTATAAAAAGTTTGGGGAGCACTGACGTAAAGCACAAGTGAGAGCATTTGGATTCGAAGAATTGCAATCTCTTAATATCACCATAGGTCTTGCGAACCCTGAGAATTAAGCTGTGGAGCCCAATATTGCACCAAGACAGAGTGGAACCACGCGCAGGACATCGTTCTGCAACCGTAGCAGAGATGGACCCGTTCGAAGAATACGCGACCATCCTCAAACGGTCATTTCGATTCGTCGGAGAACGACGTGATAAAGAAAAGTTGGAATTTATTCTGCGAGGCTCTCCGTCTCACTGGTGAGACAGGACCGGAGCCTCCGCAAAAATATAAACAATTATCGTCCCCCTCATCAACGGGACGCGGTAAAATTATCAAACGTTGACCGGTTCGCGACTATAAAAAGTTTGGGGAGCACTGCTGTAAAGCACAAGTGAAAGCTTTTGGATTCGAAGAATTGCAAGCCCTTGCTATCACCACTGGTCTAGCGAAACGTGGGAATTAAGCTGTACAACCCAATATTCCACCAACACAGAGTGGAACCACGCGCAGGATCTCGTTCTGCAACCGCAGCAGAGATGGTCCCGTTCGAAGAATACGCGACCATCCACAAAGGGTCATTTCGATTCGTCGGAGAACGACGTGATAAAGAATAATTGGAATTTATTCTGCGAGGCTCCCCATCCCACTCACGAGGCGGGGCCGAAGCCTCCGCAAGAATATAAACAATTAACGTCTCGCCCCTCATCGAGGCGCGGTAAAATTATCAAACGTTGACCGGTTCGCGACTATAAAAAGTTTGGGGAGCACTGCTGTACAGCACAAGTGAGAGCTTTGGGATTCGAAGAATTGCAAGCTCTTAATATCATCATAGGTCTTGCAAACCCTAAGAATTAAGCTTTGGAGCCCAATATTGCACCAAGACAGAGTGGCACCACGCGCAGGATATCGTTCTGCAACCGTAGCAGAGATGGACCCGTTCGAAGAATACGCGACCATCCACAAAGGGTCATTTGGATTCGTCGGAGAACGACGTGATAAAGAAAAGTTGGAATTTATTCTGCGAGGCTCTCCGTCTCACTGGTGAGACAGGGCCGAAGCCTCCGAAAAAATATAAACAATTATCGTCCCCGTCCTCAACGGGACGCGGTAAAATTATCAAACGTTGACCGGTTCGCGACTATAAAAAGTTTGGGGAGCACTGCTGTACAGCACAAGTGAGAGCTTTGGGATTCGAAGATTTGCAAGCTCTTAATATCATCATAGGTCTTGCAAACCCTAAGAATTAAGCTTTGGAGCCCAATATTGCACCAAGACAGAGTGGAACCTCGCGCAGGATATCGTTCTGCAACCGTAGCAGAGATGGACCCGTTCGAAGAATACGCGACCATCCACAAAGGGTCATTCCGATTCGTCGGAGAACGACGTGATAAAGAATAATTGGAATTTATTCTGCGAGGCTCCCCGTCCCACTGACGAGGCGGGGCCGAAGCCTCCGCAAGAATATAAACAATTAACTTCTCGCCCCCCATCGGGGCGCGGTAAAATTATCAAACGTTGACCGGTTCGCGGCTATAAAAAGTTTGGGGAGCACTGCTGTACACCACAAGTGAGAGCTTTTGGATTCGATGCATTGCAAGCTCTTAATATCACCATAGGTCTTGCGAACCCTGAGAATTAAGCTGTGGAGCCCAATATTGCACCAAGACAGAGTGGAACCACGCGCAGGATATCGTTCTGCAACCGTAGCAGAGATGGACCCGTTCGAAGAATACGCGACCATCCACAAAGGGTCATTTGGATTCGTCGGAGAACGACGTGATAAAGAAAAGTTGGAATTTATTCTGCGAGGCTCTCCGTCTCACTGGTGAGACAGGGCCGAAGCCTCCGAAAAAATATAATCTATTATCGTCCCCGTCCTCAACGGGACGCGGTAAAATTATCAAACGTTGACCGGTTCGCGACTATAAAAAGTTTGGGGAGCACTGCTGTACAGCACAAGTGAGAGCTTTGGGATTCGAAGAATTGCAAGCTCTTAATATCACCATAGGTCTTGCAAACCCTGAGAATTAAGCTTTGGAGCCCAATATTGCACCAAGACAGAGTGGAACCTCGCGCAGGATATCGTTCTGCAACCGTAGCAGAAATGGACCCGTTCGAAGAATACGCGGGCATCCACAAAGGGTATTTCGATTCGTCGGTTGACGACGTGATAAAGAAAAATTGGTATTAGTTCTGCGAGGCTCCCCGTCCCACTGGCGAGGCGGGGCCGAAGCCTCCGCGAGAATATAAACAATTAACGTCTCGCCCCTCATCGGGGCGCGGTAACATTATCAAACGTTGACCGGTTCGCGACTATAAAAAGTTTTGGGAGCACTGCTGTAAAGCACAAGTGAGAGCTTTTGGATTCGAAGAATTGCAAGCTCTTAATATCACCATAGGTCTTGCGAACCCTGAGAATTAAGCTGTGGAGCCCAATATTGCACCAAGACAGAGTGGAACCACGCGCAGGATATCGTTCTGCAACCGTAGCAGAGATGGACCCGTTCGAAGAATACGCGACAATCCACAAAGGGTCATTTCGAATCGTCGGAGAACGACGTGATAAAGAAAAATTGGAATTTATTCTGCGAGGCTCTCCGTCTCACTGGTGAGACAGGGCCGATGCCTCCGCAAAAAATAAACAATTATCGTCCCCCTCCTCAACGGGACGCGGTAAAATTATCAAACGTTGAACGGCCCGCGGCTATAATAAGGTTGGTGCGCACTGCTGTAAAGCACAAGTGAAAGCTTTTGGATTCGAAGAATTGCAAGCTCTTATTATCACCACTGGTCCAGCGAAACGTGACAATTAAGCTGTGCAACCCAATATTGCACCAACACAGAGTGGAACCACGCGCGGGATCTCGTTCTGCAACTGTAGCAGAGATGGGCGCGTTCGAAGAATACGCGACCATCCACGAAGGGTATTTCGATACGTCGGTTGACGGCGTGATAAAGAAAAATTGGTATTTGTTCTGCGAGGCTCCCCGTCCCACTGGCGAGGCGGGGCCGAAGCCTCCGCAAGAATACAAACAATTAACGTCTCGCCCCTCATCGGGGCGCGGTAAAATTATCAAACGTTGACCGGTTCGCGACTATAAAAAGTTTGGGGAGCACTGCTGTACAGCACAAGTGAGAGCTTTGGGATTCGAAGAATTGCAAGCTCTTAATATCATCATAGGTCTTGCAAACCCTAAGAATTAAGCTTTGGAGCCCAATATTGCACCAAGACAGAGTGGAACCTCGCGCAGGATATCGTTCTGCAACCGTAGCAGAGATGGACCCGTTCGAAGAATACGCGACCATCCACAAAGGGTCATTCCGATTCGTCGGAGAACGACGTGATAAAGAATAATTGGAATTTATTCTGCGAGGCTCCCCGTCCCACTGACGAGGCGGGGCCGAAGCCTCCGCAAGAATATAAACAATTAACTTCTCGCCCCCCATCGGGGCGCGGTAAAATTATCAAACGTTGACCGGTTCGCGGCTATAAAAAGTTTGGGGAGCACTGCTGTACACCACAAGTGAGAGCTTTTGGATTCGATGCATTGCAAGCTCTTAATATCACCATATGCCTTGCGAACCCTGAGAATTAAGCTGTGGAGCCCAATATTGCACCAAGACAGAGTGGAACCACGCGCAGGATATCGTTCTGCAACCGTAGCAGAGATGGACCCGTTCGAAGAATACGCGACCATCCACAAAGGGTCATTTCGATTCGTCGGAGAACGACGTGATAAAGAATAATTGGAATTTATTCTGCGAGGCTCCCCGTCCCACTGACGAGGCGGGGCCGAAGCCTCCGAAAAAATATAAACAATTATCGTCCCCGTCCTCAACGGGACGCGGTAAAATTATCAAACGTTGACCGGTTCGCGACTATAAAAAGTTTGGGGAGCACTGCTGTACAGCACAAGTGAGAGCTTTGGGATTCGAAGAATTGCAAGCTCTTAATATCACCATAGGTCTTGCAAACCCTGAGAATTAAGCTTTGGAGCCCAATATTGCACCAAGACAGAGTGGAACCTCGCGCAGGATATCGTTCTGCAACCGTAGCAGAAATGGACCCGTTCGAAGAATACGCGGGCATCCACAAAGGGTATTTCGATTCGTCGGTTGACGACGTGATAAAGAAAAATTGGTATTAGTTCTGCGAGGCTCCCCGTCCCACTGGCGAGGCGGGGCCGAAGCCTCCGCAAGAATATAAACAATTAACGTCTCGCCCCTCATCGGGGCGCGGTAAAATTATCAAACGTTGACCGGTTCGCGACTATAAAAAGTTTGGGGAGCACTGACGTAAAGCACAAGTGAGAGCATTTGGATTCGAAGAATTGCAAGCTCTTAATATCACCATAGGTCTTGCGAACCCTGAGAATTAAGCTGTGGTGCCCAATATTGCACCAAGACAGAGTGGAACCACGCGCAGGACATCGTTCTGCAACCGTAGCAGAGATGGACCCGTTCGAAGAATACGCGACCATCCTCAAACGGTCATTTCGATTCGTCGGAGAACGACGTGATAAAGAAAAGTTGGAATTTATTCTGCGAGGCTCTCCGTCTCACTGGTGAGACAGGACCGGAGCCTCCGCAAAAATATAAACAATTATCGTCCCCCTCATCAACGGGACGCGGTAAAATTATCAAACGTTGACCGGTTCGCGACTATAAAAAGTTTGGGGAGCACTGCTGTAAAGCACAAGTGAAAGCTTTTGGATTCGAAGAATTGCAAGCCCTTGCTATCACCACTGGTCTAGCGAAACGTGGGAATTAAGCTGTACAACCCAATATTCCACCAACACAGAGTGGAACCACGCGCAGGATCTCGTTCTGCAACCGCAGCAGAGATGGTCCCGTTCGAAGAATACGCGACCATCCACAAAGGGTCATTTCGATTCGTCGGAGAACGACGTGATAAAGAATAATTGGAATTTATTCTGCGAGGCTCCCCATCCCACTCACGAGGCGGGGCCGAAGCCTCCGCAAGAATATAAACAATTAACGTCTCGCCCCTCATCGAGGCGCGGTAAAATTATCAAACGTTGACCGGTTCGCGACTATAAAAAGTTTGGGGAGCACTGCTGTACAGCACAAGTGAGAGCTTTGGGATTCGAAGAATTGCAAGCTCTTAATATCATCATAGGTCTTGCAAACCCTAAGAATTAAGCTTTGGAGCCCAATATTGCACCAAGACAGAGTGGCACCACGCGCAGGATATCGTTCTGCAACCGTAGCAGAGATGGACCCGTTCGAAGAATACGCGACCATCCACAAAGGGTCATTTGGATTCGTCGGAGAACGACGTGATAAAGAAAAGTTGGAATTTATTCTGCGAGGCTCTCCGTCTCACTGGTGAGACAGGGCCGAAGCCTCCGAAAAAATATAAACAATTATCGTCCCCGTCCTCAACGGGACGCGGTAAAATTATCAAACGTTGACCGGTTCGCGACTATAAAAAGTTTGGGGAGCACTGCTGTACAGCACAAGTGAGAGCTTTGGGATTCGAAGATTTGCAAGCTCTTAATATCATCATAGGTCTTGCAAACCCTAAGAATTAAGCTTTGGAGCCCAATATTGCACCAAGACAGAGTGGAACCTCGCGCAGGATATCGTTCTGCAACCGTAGCAGAGATGGACCCGTTCGAAGAATACGCGACCATCCACAAAGGGTCATTCCGATTCGTCGGAGAACGACGTGATAAAGAATAATTGGAATTTATTCTGCGAGGCTCCCCGTCCCACTGACGAGGCGGGGCCGAAGCCTCCGCAAGAATATAAACAATTAACTTCTCGCCCCCCATCGGGGCGCGGTAAAATTATCAAACGTTGACCGGTTCGCGGCTATAAAAAGTTTGGGGAGCACTGCTGTACACCACAAGTGAGAGCTTTTGGATTCGATGCATTGCAAGCTCTTAATATCACCATAGGTCTTGCGAACCCTGAGAATTAAGCTGTGGAGCCCAATATTGCACCAAGACAGAGTGGAACCACGCGCAGGATATCGTTCTGCAACCGTAGCAGAGATGGACCCGTTCGAAGAATACGCGACCATCCACAAAGGGTCATTTGGATTCGTCGGAGAACGACGTGATAAAGAAAAGTTGGAATTTATTCTGCGAGGCTCTCCGTCTCACTGGTGAGACAGGGCCGAAGCCTCCGAAAAAATATAAACTATTATCGTCCCCGTCCTCAACGGGACGCGGTAAAATTATCAAACGTTGACCGGTTCGCGACTATAAAAAGTTTGGGGAGCACTGCTGTACAGCACAAGTGAGAGCTTTGGGATTCGAAGAATTGCAAGCTCTTAATATCACCATAGGTCTTGCAAACCCTGAGAATTAAGCTTTGGAGCCCAATATTGCACCAAGACAGAGTGGAACCTCGCGCAGGATATCGTTCTGCAACCGTAGCAGAAATGGACCCGTTCGAAGAATACGCGGGCATCCACAAAGGGTATTTCGATTCGTCGGTTGACGACGTGATAAAGAAAAATTGGTATTAGTTCTGCGAGGCTCCCCGTCCCACTGGCGAGGCGGGGCCGAAGCCTCCGCGAGAATATAAACAATTAACGTCTCGCCCCTCATCGGGGCGCGGTAACATTATCAAACGTTGACCGGTTCGCGACTATAAAAAGTTTTGGGAGCACTGCTGTAAAGCACAAGTGAGAGCTTTTGGATTCGAAGAATTGCAAGCTCTTAATATCACCATAGGTCTTGCGAACCCTGAGAATTAAGCTGTGGAGCCCAATATTGCACCAAGACAGAGTGGAACCACGCGCAGGATATCGTTCTGCAACCGTAGCAGAGATGGACCCGTTCGAAGAATACGCGACCATCCTCAAACGGTCATTTCGATTCGTCGGAGAACGACGTGATAAAGAAAAGTTGGAATTTATTCTGCGAGGCTCTCCGTCTCACTGGTGAGACAGGACCGGAGCCTCCGCAAAAATATAAACAATTATCGTCCCCCTCATCAACGGGACGCGGTAAAATTATCAAACGTTGACCGGTTCGCGACTATAAAAAGTTTGGGGAGCACTGCTGTAAAGCACAAGTGAAAGCTTTTGGATTCGAAGAATTGCAAGCCCTTGCTATCACCACTGGTCTAGCGAAACGTGGGAATTAAGCTGTACAACCCAATATTCCACCAACACAGAGTGGAACCACGCGCAGGATCTCGTTCTGCAACCGCAGCAGAGATGGTCCCGTTCGAAGAATACGCGACCATCCACAAAGGGTCATTTCGATTCGTCGGAGAACGACGTGATAAAGAATAATTGGAATTTATTCTGCGAGGCTCCCCATCCCACTCACGAGGCGGGGCCGAAGCCTCCGCAAGAATATAAACAATTAACGTCTCGCCCCTCATCGAGGCGCGGTAAAATTATCAAACGTTGACCGGTTCGCGACTATAAAAAGTTTGGGGAGCACTGCTGTACAGCACAAGTGAGAGCTTTGGGATTCGAAGAATTGCAAGCTCTTAATATCATCATAGGTCTTGCAAACCCTAAGAATTAAGCTTTGGAGCCCAATATTGCACCAAGACAGAGTGGCACCACGCGCAGGATATCGTTCTGCAACCGTAGCAGAGATGGACCCGTTCGAAGAATACGCGACCATCCACAAAGGGTCATTTGGATTCGTCGGAGAACGACGTGATAAAGAAAAGTTGGAATTTATTCTGCGAGGCTCTCCGTCTCACTGGTGAGACAGGGCCGAAGCCTCCGAAAAAATATAAACAATTATCGTCCCCGTCCTCAACGGGACGCGGTAAAATTATCAAACGTTGACCGGTTCGCGACTATAAAAAGTTTGGGGAGCACTGCTGTACAGCACAAGTGAGAGCTTTGGGATTCGAAGATTTGCAAGCTCTTAATATCATCATAGGTCTTGCAAACCCTAAGAATTAAGCTTTGGAGCCCAATATTGCACCAAGACAGAGTGGAACCTCGCGCAGGATATCGTTCTGCAACCGTAGCAGAGATGGACCCGTTCGAAGAATACGCGACCATCCACAAAGGGTCATTCCGATTCGTCGGAGAACGACGTGATAAAGAATAATTGGAATTTATTCTGCGAGGCTCCCCGTCCCACTGACGAGGCGGGGCCGAAGCCTCCGCAAGAATATAAACAATTAACTTCTCGCCCCCCATCGGGGCGCGGTAAAATTATCAAACGTTGACCGGTTCGCGGCTATAAAAAGTTTGGGGAGCACTGCTGTACACCACAAGTGAGAGCTTTTGGATTCGATGCATTGCAAGCTCTTAATATCACCATAGGTCTTGCGAACCCTGAGAATTAAGCTGTGGAGCCCAATATTGCACCAAGACAGAGTGGAACCACGCGCAGGATATCGTTCTGCAACCGTAGCAGAGATGGACCCGTTCGAAGAATACGCGACCATCCACAAAGGGTCATTTGGATTCGTCGGAGAACGACGTGATAAAGAAAAGTTGGAATTTATTCTGCGAGCCTCTCCGTCTCACTGGTGAGACAGGGCCGAAGCCTCCGAAAAAATATAAACTATTATCGTCCCCGTCCTCAACGGGACGCGGTAAAATTATCAAACGTTGACCGGTTCGCGACTATAAAAAGTTTGGGGAGCACTGCTGTACAGCACAAGTGAGAGCTTTGGGATTCGAAGAATTGCAAGCTCTTAATATCACCATAGGTCTTGCAAACCCTGAGAATTAAGCTTTGGAGCCCAATATTGCACCAAGACAGAGTGGAACCTCGCGCAGGATATCGTTCTGCAACCGTAGCAGAAATGGACCCGTTCGAAGAATACGCGGGCATCCACAAAGGGTATTTCGATTCGTCGGTTGACGACGTGATAAAGAAAAATTGGTATTAGTTCTGCGAGGCTCCCCGTCCCACTGGCGAGGCGGGGCCGAAGCCTCCGCGAGAATATAAACAATTAACGTCTCGCCCCTCATCGGGGCGCGGTAACATTATCAAACGTTGACCGGTTCGCGACTATAAAAAGTTTTGGGAGCACTGCTGTAAAGCACAAGTGAGAGCTTTTGGATTCGAAGAATTGCAAGCTCTTAATATCACCATAGGTCTTGCGAACCCTGAGAATTAAGCTGTGGAGCCCAATATTGCACCAAGACAGAGTGGAACCACGCGCAGGATATCGTTCTGCAACCGTAGCAGAGATGGACCCGTTCGAAGAATACGCGACCATCCACAAAGGGTCATTTCGATTCGTCGGAGAACGACGTGATAAAGAATAATTGGAATTTATTCTGCGAGGCTCCCCGTCCCACTGACGAGGCGGGGCCGAAGCCTCCGCAAGAATATAAACAATTAACTTCTCGCCCCCCATCGGGGCGCGGTAAAATTATCAAACGTTGACCGGTTCGCGGCTATAAAAAGTTTGGGGAGCACTGCTGTACACCACAAGTGAGAGCTTTTGGATTCGATGCATTGCAAGCTCTTAATATCACCATATGCCTTGCGAACCCTGAGAATTAAGCTGTGGAGCCCAATATTGCACCAAGACAGAGTGGAACCACGCGCAGGATATCGTTCTGCAACCGTAGCAGAGATGGACCCGTTCGAAGAATACGCGACCATCCACAAAGGGTCATTTCGATTCGTCGGAGAACGACGTGATAAAGAATAATTGGAATTTATTCTGCGAGGCTCCCCGTCCCACTGACGAGGCGGGGCCGAAGCCTCCGAAAAAATATAAACAATTATCGTCCCCGTCCTCAACGGGACGCGGTAAAATTATCAAACGTTGACCGGTTCGCGACTATAAAAAGTTTGGGGAGCACTGCTGTACAGCACAAGTGAGAGCTTTGGGATTCGAAGAATTGCAAGCTCTTAATATCATCATAGGTCTTGCAAACCCTAAGAATTAAGCTTTGGAGCCCAATATTGCACCAAAACAGAGTGGAACCTCGCGCAGGATATCGTTCTGCAACCGTAGCAGAGATGGACCCGTTCGAAGAATACGCGACCATCCACAAAGGGTCATTTCGATTCGTCGGAGAACGACGTGATAAAGAATAATTGGAATTTATTCTGCGAGGCTCCCCGTCCCACTGACGAGGCGGGGCCGAAGCCTCCGCAAGAATATAAACAATTAACGTCTCGCCCCCCATCGGGGCGCGGTAAAATTATCAAACGTTGACCGGTTCGCGGCTATAAAAAGTTTGGGGAGCACTGCTGTACAGCACAAGTGAGAGCTTTTGGATTCGATGCATTGCAAGCTCTTAATATCACCATAGGTCTTGCGAATCCTGAGAATTAAGCTGTGGAGCCCAATATTGCACCAAGACAGAGTGGAACCACGCGCAGGATATCGTTCTGCAACCGTAGCAGAGATGGACCCGTTCGAAGAATACGCGACCATCCACAAAGGGTATTTCGATTCGTCGGTTGACGACGTGATAAAGAAAAATTGGTATTAGTTCTGCGAGGCTCCCCGTCCCACTGACGAGGCGGGGCCGAAGCCTCCGCAAGAATATAAACAATTAACGTCTCGCCCCTCATCGGGGCGCGGTAAAATTATCAAACGTTGACCGGTTCGCGACTATAAAAAGTTTGGGGAGCACTGCTGTACAGCACAAGTGAGAGCTTTGGGATTCGAAGAATTGCAAGCTCTTAATATCATCATAGGTCTTGCAAACCCTAAGAATTAAGCTTTGGAGCCCAATATTGCACCAAGACAGAGTGGCACCACGCGCAGGATATCGTTCTGCAACCGTAGCAGAGATGGACCCGTTCGAAGAATACGCGACCATCCACAAAGGGTCATTTGGATTCGTCGGAGAACGACGTGATAAAGAAAAGTTGGAATTTATTCTGCGAGGCTCTCCGTCTCACTGGTGAGACAGGGCCGAAGCCTCCGAAAAAATATAAACAATTATCGTCCCCGTCCTCAACGGGACGCGGTAAAATTATCAAACGTTGACCGGTTCGCGACTATAAAAAGTTTGGGGAGCACTGCTGTACAGCACAAGTGAGAGCTTTGGGATTCGAAGAATTGCAAGCTCTTAATATCACCATAGGTCTTGCAAACCCTGAGAATTAAGCTTTGGAGCCCAATATTGCACCAAGACAGAGTGGAACCTCGCGCAGGATATCGTTCTGCAACCGTAGCAGAAATGGACCCGTTCGAAGAATACGCGGGCATCCACAAAGGGTATTTCGATTCGTCGGTTGACGACGTGATAAAGAAAAATTGGTATTAGTTCTGCGAGGCTCCCCGTCCCACTGGCGAGGCGGGGCCGAAGCCTCCGCGAGAATATAAACAATTAACGTCTCGCCCCTCATCGGGGCGCGGTAACATTATCAAACGTTGACCGGTTCGCGACTATAAAAAGTTTTGGGAGCACTGCTGTAAAGCACAAGTGAGAGCTTTTGGATTCGAAGAATTGCAAGCTCTTAATATCACCATAGGTCTTGCGAACCCTGAGAATTAAGCTGTGGAGCCCAATATTGCACCAAGACAGAGTGGAACCACGCGCAGGATATCGTTCTGCAACCGTAGCAGAGATGGACCCGTTCGAAGAATACGCGACAATCCACAAAGGGTCATTTCGAATCGTCGGAGAACGACGTGATAAAGAAAAATTGGAATTTATTCTGCGAGGCTCTCCGTCTCACTGGTGAGACAGGGCCGATGCCTCCGCAAAAAATAAACAATTATCGTCCCCCTCCTCAACGGGACGCGGTAAAATTATCAAACGTTGAACGGCCCGCGGCTATAATAAGGTTGGTGCGCACTGCTGTAAAGCACAAGTGAAAGCTTTTGGATTCGAAGAATTGCAAGCTCTTATTATCACCACTGGTCCAGCGAAACGTGACAATTAAGCTGTGCAACCCAATATTGCACCAACACAGAGTGGAACCACGCGCGGGATCTCGTTCTGCAACTGTAGCAGAGATGGGCGCGTTCGAAGAATACGCGACCATCCACGAAGGGTATTTCGATACGTCGGTTGACGGCGTGATAAAGAAAAATTGGTATTTGTTCTGCGAGGCTCCCCGTCCCACTGGCGAGGCGGGGCCGAAGCCTCCGCAAGAATACAAACAATTAACGTCTCGCCCCTCATCGGGGCGCGGTAAAATTATCAAACGTTGACCGGTTCGCGACTATAAAAAGTTTGGGGAGCACTGCTGTACAGCACAAGTGAGAGCTTTGGGATTCGAAGAATTGCAAGCTCTTAATATCATCATAGGTCTTGCAAACCCTAAGAATTAAGCTTTGGAGCCCAATATTGCACCAAGACAGAGTGGAACCTCGCGCAGGATATCGTTCTGCAACCGTAGCAGAGATGGACCCGTTCGAAGAATACGCGACCATCCACAAAGGGTCATTCCGATTCGTCGGAGAACGACGTGATAAAGAATAATTGGAATTTATTCTGCGAGGCTCCCCGTCCCACTGACGAGGCGGGGCCGAAGCCTCCGCAAGAATATAAACAATTAACTTCTCGCCCCCCATCGGGGCGCGGTAAAATTATCAAACGTTGACCGGTTCGCGGCTATAAAAAGTTTGGGGAGCACTGCTGTACACCACAAGTGAGAGCTTTTGGATTCGATGCATTGCAAGCTCTTAATATCACCATATGCCTTGCGAACCCTGAGAATTAAGCTGTGGAGCCCAATATTGCACCAAGACAGAGTGGAACCACGCGCAGGATATCGTTCTGCAACCGTAGCAGAGATGGACCCGTTCGAAGAATACGCGACCATCCACAAAGGGTCATTTCGATTCGTCGGAGAACGACGTGATAAAGAATAATTGGAATTTATTCTGCGAGGCTCCCCGTCCCACTGACGAGGCGGGGCCGAAGCCTCCGAAAAAATATAAACAATTATCGTCCCCGTCCTCAACGGGACGCGGTAAAATTATCAAACGTTGACCGGTTCGCGACTATAAAAAGTTTGGGGAGCACTGCTGTACAGCACAAGTGAGAGCTTTGGGATTCGAAGAATTGCAAGCTCTTAATATCATCATAGGTCTTGCAAACCCTAAGAATTAAGCTTTGGAGCCCAATATTGCACCAAGACAGAGTGGAACCTCGCGCAGGATATCGTTCTGCAACCGTAGCAGAGATGGACCCGTTCGAAGAATACGCGACTATCCACAAAGGGTCATTTCGATTCGTCGGAGAACGACGTGATAAAGAATAATTGGAATTTATTCTGCGAGGCTCCCCGTCCCACTGACGAGGCGGGGCCGAAGCCTCCGCAAGAATATAAACAATTAACTTCTCGCCCCCCATCGGGGCGCGGTAAAATTATCAAACGTTGACCGGTTCGCGGCTATAAAAAGTTTGGGGAGCACTGCTGTACACCACAAGTGAGAGCTTTTGGATTCGATGCATTGCAAGCTCTTAATATCACCATATGCCTTGCGAACCCTGAGAATTAAGCTGTGGAGCCCAATATTGCACCAAGACAGAGTGGAACCACGCGCAGGATATCGTTCTGCAACCGTAGCAGAGATGGACCCGTTCGAAGAATACGCGACCATCCACAAAGGGTCATTTCGATTCGTCGGAGAACGACGTGATAAAGAATAATTGGAATTTATTCTGCGAGGCTCCCCGTCCCACTGACGAGGCGGGGCCGAAGCCTCCGAAAAAATATAAACAATTATCGTCCCCGTCCTCAACGGGACGCGGTAAAATTATCAAACGTTGACCGGTTCGCGACTATAAAAAGTTTGGGGAGCACTGCTGTACAGCACAAGTGAGAACTTTGGGATTCGAAGAATTGCAAGCTCTTAATATCATCATAGGTCTTGCAAACCCTAAGAATTAAGCTTTGGAGCCCAATATTGCACCAAGACAGAGTGGAACCTCGCGCAGGATATCGTTCTGCAACCGTAGCGGAGATGGACCCGTTCGAAGAATACGCGACCATCCACAAAGGGTCATTCCGATTCGTCGGAGAACGACGTGATAAAGAATAATTGGAATTTATTCTGCGAGGCTCCCCGTCCCACTGACGAGGCGGGGCCGAAGCCTCCGCAAGAATATAAACAATTAACGTCTCGCCCCCCATCGGGGCGCGGTAAAATTATCAAACGTTGACCGGTTCGCGGCTATAAAAAGTTTGGGGAGCACTGCTGTACAGCACAAGTGAGAGCTTTTGGATTCGATGCATTGCAAGCTCTTAATATCACCATAGGTCTTGCGAATCCTGAGAAATAAGCTGTGGAGCCCAATATTGCACCAAGACAGAGTGGAACCACGCGCAGGATATCGTTCTGCAACCGTAGCAGAGATGGACCCGTTCGAAGAATACGCGACCATCCACAAAGGGTATTTCGATTCGTCGGTTGACGACGTGATAAAGAAAAATTGGTATTAGTTCTGCGAGGCTCCCCGTCCCACTTACGAGGCGGGGCCGAAGCCTCCGCAAGAATATAAACAATTGACGTCTCGCCCCTCATCGGGGCGCGGTAAAATTATCAAACGTTGACCGGATCGCGACTATAATAAGTTTGGGGAGCACTGCTGTACAGCACAAGTGAGAGCTTTGGGATTCGAAGAATTGCAAGCTCTTAATATCATCATAGGTCTTGCAAACCCTAAGAATTAAGCTTTGGAGCCCAATATTGCACCAAGACAGAGTGGCACCACGCGCAGGATATCGTTCTGCAACCGTAGCAGAGATGGACCCGTTCGAAGAATACGCGACCATCCACAAAGGGTCATTTGGATTCGTCGGAGAACGACGTGATAAAGAAAAGTTGGAATTTATTCTGCGAGGCTCTCCGTCTCACTGGTGAGACAGGGCCGAAGCCTCCGAAAAAATATAAACAATTATCGTCCCCGTCCTCAACGGGACGCGGTAAAATTATCAAACGTTGACCGGTTCGCGACTATAAAAAGTTTGGGGAGCACTGCTGTACAGCACAAGTGAGAGCTTTGGGATTCGAAGAATTGCAAGCTCTTAATATCATCATAGGTCTTGCAAACCCTAAGAATTAAGCTTTGGAGCCCAATATTGCACCAAGACAGAGTGGAACCTCGCGCAGGATATCGTTCTGCAACCGTAGCAGAGATGGACCCGTTCGAAGAATACGCGACCATCCACAAAGGGTCATTCCGATTCGTCGGAGAACGACGTGATAAAGAATAATTGGAATTTATTCTGCGAGGCTCCCCGTCCCACTGACGAGGCGGGGCCGAAGCCTCCGCAAGAATATAAACAATTAACGTCTCGCCCCCCATCGGGGCGCGGTAAAATTATCAAACGTTGACCGGTTCGCGGCTATAAAAAGTTTTGGGAGCACTGCTGTAAAGCACAAGTGAGAGCTTTTGGATTCGAAGAATTGCAAGCTCTTAATATCACCATAGGTCTTGCAAACCCTGAGAATTAAGCTGTGGAGCCCAATATTGCACCAAGACAGAGTGGAACCACGCGCAGGATCTCGTTCTGCAACTGTAGCAGAGATGGGCGCGTTCGAAGAATACGCGACCATCCACGAAGGGTATTTCGATACGTCGGTTGACGACGTGATAAAGAAAAATTGGTATTTGTTCTGCGAGGCTCCCCGTCCCACTGGCGAGGCGGGGCCGAAGCCTCCGCAAGAATATAAACAATTAACGTCTCGCCCCTCATCGGGGCGCGGTAAAATTATCAAACGTTGACCGGTTCGCGACTATAAAAAGTTTGGGGAGCACTGCTGTACAGCACAAGTGAGAGCTTTGGGATTCGAAGAATTGCAAGCTCTTAATATCATCATAGGTCTTGCAAACCCTAAGAATTAAGCTTTGGAGCCCAATATTGCACCAAGACAGAGTGGAACCTCGCGCAGGATATCGTTCTGCAACCGTAGCAGAGATGGACCCGTTCGAAGAATACGCGACCATCCACAAAGGGTCATTCCGATTCGTCGGAGAACGACGTGATAAAGAATAATTGGAATTTATTCTGCGAGGCTCCCCGTCCCACTGACGGGGCGGGGCCGAAGCCTCCGCAAGAATATAAACAATTAACTTCTCGCCCCCCATCGGGGCGCGGTAAAATTATCAAACGTTGACCGGTTCGCGGCTATAAAAAGTTTGGGGAGCACTGCTGTACACCACAAGTGAGAGCTTTTGGATTCGATGCATTGCAAGCTCTTAATATCACCATATGCCTTGCGAACCCTGAGAATTAAGCTGTGGAGCCCAATATTGCACCAAGACAGAGTGGAACCACGCGCAGGATATCGTTCTGCAACCGTAGCAGAGATGGACCCGTTCGAAGAATACGTGACCATCCACAAAGGGTCATTTCGATTCGTCGGAGAACGACGTGATAAAGAATAATTGGAATTTATTCTGCGAGGCTCCCCGTCCCACTGACGAGGCGGGGCCGAAGCCTCCGAAAAAATATAAACAATTATCGTCCCCGTCCTCAACGGGACGCGGTAAAATTATCAAACGTTGACCGGTTCGCGACTATAAAAAGTTTGGGGAGCACTGCTGTACAGCACAAGTGAGAGCTTTGGGATTCGAAGAATTGCAAGCTCTTAATATCATCATAGGTCTTGCAAACCCTAAGAATTAAGCTTTGGAGCCCAATATTGCACCAAGACAGAGTGGAACCTCGCGCAGGATATCGTTCTGCAACCGTAGCAGAGATGGACCCGTTCGAAGAATACGCGACCATCCACAAAGGGTCATTTCGATTCGTCGGAGAACGACGTGATAAAGAATAATTGGAATTTATTCTGCGAGGCTCCCCGTCCCACTGACGAGGCGGGGCCGAAGCCTCCGCAAGAATATAAACAATTAACGTCTCGCCCCCCATCGGGGCGCGGTAAAATTATCAAACGTTGACCGGTTCGCGGCTATAAAAAGTTTGGGGAGCACTGCTGTACAGCACAAGTGAGAGCTTTTGGATTCGATGCATTGCAAGCTCTTAATATCACCATAGGTCTTGCGAATCCTGAGAATTAAGCTGTGGAGCCCAATATTGCACCAAGACAGAGTGGAACCACGCGCAGGATATCGTTCTGCAACCGTAGCAGAGATGGACCCGTTCGAAGAATACGCGACCATCCACAAAGGGTATTTCGATTCGTCGGTTGACGACGTGATAAAGAAAAATTGGTATTAGTTCTGCGAGGCTCCCCGTCCCACTGACGAGGCGGGGCCGAAGCCTCCGCAAGAATATAAACAATTAACGTCTCGCCCCTCATCGGGGCGCGGTAAAATTATCAAACGTTGACCGGTTCGCGACTATAAAAAGTTTGGGGAGCACTGCTGTACAGCACAAGTGAGAGCTTTGGGATTCGAAGAATTGCAAGCTCTTAATATCATCATAGGTCTTGCAAACCCTAAGAGTAAGCTTTGGAGCCCAATATTGCACCAAGACAGAGTGGCACCACGCGCAGGATATCGTTCTGCAACCGTAGCAGAGATGGACCCGTTCGAAGAATACGCGACCATCCACAAAGGGTCATTTGGATTCGTCGGAGAACGACGTGATAAAGAAAAGTTGGAATTTATTCTGCGAGGCTCTCCGTCTCACTGGTGAGACAGGGTCGAAGCCTCCGAAAAAATATAAACAATTATCGTCCCCGTCCTCAACGGGACGCGGTAAAATTATCAAACGTTGACCGGTTCGCGACTATAAAAAGTTTGGGGAGCACTGCTGTACAGCACAAGTGAGAGCTTTGGGATTCGAAGAATTGCAAGCTCTTAATATCATCATAGGTCTTGCAAACCCTAAGAATTAAGCTTTGGAGCCCAATATTGCACCAAGACAGAGTGGAACCTCGCGCAGGATATCGTTCTGCAACCGTAGCAGAGATGGACCCGTTCGAAGAATACGCGACCATCCACAAAGGGTCATTCCGATTCGTCGGAGAACGACGTGATAAAGAATAATTGGAATTTATTCTGCGAGGCTCCCCGTCCCACTGACGAGGCGGGGCCGAAGCCTCCGCAAGAATATAAACAATTAACGTCTCGCCCCCCATCGGGGCGCGGTAAAATTATCAAACGTTGACCGGTTCGCGGCTATAAAAAGTTTGGGGAGCACTGCTGTACAGCACAAGTGAGAGCTTTTGGATTCGATGCATTGCAAGCTCTTAATATCACCATAGGTCTTGCGAATCCTGAGAATTAAGCTGTGGAGCCCAATATTGCACCAAGACAGAGTGGAACCACGCGCAGGATATCGTTCTGCAACCGTAGCAGAGATGGACCCGTTCGAAGAATACGCGACCATCCACAAAGGGTATTTCGATTCGTCGGTTGACGACGTGATAAAGAAAAATTGGTATTAGTTCTGCGAGGCTCCCCGTCCCACTTACGAGGCGGGGCCGAAGCCTCCGCAAGAATATAAACAATTAACGTCTCGCCCCTCATCGGGGCGCGGTAAAATTATCAAACGTTGACCGGTTCGCGACTATAAAAAGTTTGGGGAGCACTGCTGTACAGCACAAGTGAGAGCTTTGGGATTCGAAGAATTGCAAGCTCTTAATATCATCATAGGTCTTGCAAACCCTAAGAATTAAGCTTTGGAGCCCAATATTGCACCAAGACAGAGTGGCACCACGCGCAGGATATCGTTCTGCAACCGTAGCAGAGATGGACCCGTTCGAAGAATACGCGACCATCCACAAAGGGTCATTTGGATTCGTCGGAGAACGACGTGATAAAGAAAAGTTGGAATTTATTCTGCGAGGCTCTCCGTCTCACTGGTGAGACAGGGCCGAAGCCTCCGAAAAAATATAAACAATTAACGTCTCGCCCCTCATCGGGGCGCGGTAAAATTATCAAACGTTAACCGGTTCGCGACTATAAAAAGTTTGGGGAGCACTGCTGTACAGCACAAGTGAGAGCTTTGGGATTCGAAGAATTGCAAGCTCTTAATATCATCATAGGTCTTGCAAACCCTAAGAATTAAGCTTTGGAGCCCAATATTGCACCAAGACAGAGTGGAACCTCGCGCAGGATATCGTTCTGCAACCGTAGCAGAGATGGACCCGTTCGAAGAATACGCGACCATCCACAAAGGGTCATTCCGATTCGTCGGAGAACGACGTGATAAAGAATAATTGGAATTTATTCTGCGAGGCTCCCCGTCCCACTGACGAGGCGGGGCCGAAGCCTCCGCAAGAATATAAACAATTAACGTCTCGCCCCCCATCGGGGCGCGGTAAAATTATCAAACGTTGACCTTTTCGCGGCTATAATAAGTTTGGGGAGCACTGCTGTACAGCACAAGTGAAAGCTTTTGGATTCGAAGAATTGCAAGCCCTTGCTATCACCACTGGTCTAGCGAAACGTGGGAATTAAGCTGTACAACCCAATATTCCACCAACACAGAGTGGAACCACGCGCAGGATCTCGTTCTGCAACCGCAGCAGAGATGGACCCGTTCGAAGAATACGCGACCATCCACAAAGGGTCATTTCGATTCGTCGGAGAACGACGTGATAAAGAAAAGTTGGAATTTATTCTGCGAGGCTCTCCGTCTCACTGGTGAGACAGGGCCGAAGCCTCCGAAAAAATATAAACAATTAACGTCTCGCCCCTCATCGGGGCGCGGTAAAATTATCAAACGTTAACCGGTTCGCGACTATAAAAAGTTTGGGGAGCACTGCTGTACAGCACAAGTGAGAGCTTTGGGATTCGAAGAATTGCAAGCTCTTAATATCATCATAGGTCTTGCAAACCCTAAGAATTAAGCTTTGGAGCCCAATATTGCACCAAGACAGAGTGGAACCTCGCGCAGGATATCGTTCTGCAACCGTAGCAGAGATGGACCCGTTCGAAGAATACGCGACCATCCACAAAGGGTCATTCCGATTCGTCGGAGAACGACGTGATAAAGAATAATTGGAATTTATTCTGCGAGGCTCCCCGTCCCACTGACGAGGCGGGGCCGAAGCCTCCGCAAGAATATAAACAATTAACGTCTCGCCCCCCATCGGGGCGCGGTAAAATTATCAAACGTTGACCTTTTCGCGGCTATAATAAGTTTGGGGAGCACTGCTGTACAGCACAAGTGAAAGCTTTTGGATTCGAAGAATTGCAAGCCCTTGCTATCACCACTGGTCTAGCGAAACGTGGGAATTAAGCTGTACAACCCAATATTCCACCAACACAGAGTGGAACCACGCGCAGGATCTCGTTCTGCAACCGCAGCAGAGATGGACCCGTTCGAAGAATACGCGACCATCCACAAAGGGTCATTTCGATTCGTCGGAGAACGACGTGATAAAGAATAATTGGAATTTATTCTGCGAGGCTCCCCGTCCCACTGACGAGGCGGGGCCGAAGCCTCCGCAAGAATATAAACAATTAACGTCTCGCCCCTCATCGGGGCGCGGTAAAATTATCAAACGTTGATCGGTTCGCGACTATAAAAAGTTTGGGGAGCACTGCTGTACAGCACAAGTGAGAGCTTTGGGATTCGAAGAATTGCAAGCTCTTAATATCATCATAGGTCTTGCAAACCCTAAGAATTAAGCTTTGGAGCCCAATATTGCACCAAGACAGAGTGGCACCACGCGCAGGATATCGTTCTGCAACCGTAGCAGAGATGGACCCGTTCTAAGAATACGCGACCATCCTCAAAGGGTCTTTTGGATTCGTCGGAGAACGACGTGATAAAGAAAAGTTAGAATTTATTCTGCGAGGCTCTCCGTCTCACTGGTGAGACAGGGCCGAAGCCTCCGAAAAAATATAAACAATTATCGTCCCCGTCCTCAACGGGACGCGGTAAAATTATCAAACGTTGACCGGTTCGCGACTATAAAAAGTTTGGGGAGCACTGCTGTACAGCACAAGTGAGAGCTTTGGGATTCGAAGAATTGCAAGCTCTTAATATCATCATAGGTCTTGCAAACCCTAAGAATTAAGCTTTGGAGCCCAATATTGCACCAAGACAGAGTGGAACCTCGCGCAGGATATCGTTCTGCAACCGTAGCAGAGATGGACCCGTTCGAAGAATACGCGACCATCCACAAAGGGTCATTCCGATTCGTCGGAGAACGACGTGATAAAGAATAATTGGAATTTATTCTGCGAGGCTCCCCGTCCCACTGACGAGGCGGGGCCGAAGCCTCCGCAAGAATATAAACAATTAACGTCTCGCCCCCCATCGGGGCGCGGTAAAATTATCAAACGTTGACCGGTTCGCGGCTATAAAAAGTTTGGGGAGCACTGCTGTACACCACAATTGAGAGCTTTGGGATTCGAAGAATTGCAAGCTCTTAATATCATCATAGGTCTTGCAAACCCTAAGAATTAAGCTTTGGAGCCCAATATTGCACCAAGACAGAGTGGCACCACGCGCAGGATATCGTTCTGCAACCGTAGCAGAGATGGACCCGTTCGAAGAATACGCGACCATCCACAAAGGGTCATTTGGATTCGTCGGAGAACGACGTGATAAAGAAAAGTTGGAATTTATTCTGCGAGGCTCTCCGTCTCACTGGTGAGACAGGGTCGAAGCCTCCGAAAAAATATAAACAATTATCGTCCCCGTCCTCAACGGGACGCGGTAAAATTATCAAACGTTGACCGGTTCGCGACTATAAAAAGTTTGGGGAGCACTGCTGTACAGCACAAGTGAGAGCTTTGGGATTCGAAGAATTGCAAGCTCTTAATATCATCATAGGTCTTGCAAACCCTAAGAATTAAGCTTTGGAGCCCAATATTGCACCAAGACAGAGTGGAACCTCGCGCAGGATATCGTTCTGCAACCGTAGCAGAGATGGACCCGTTCGAAGAATACGCGACCATCCACAAAGGGTCATTCCGATTCGTCGGAGAACGACGTGATAAAGAATAATTGGAATTTATTCTGCGAGGCTCCCCGTCCCACTGACGAGGCGGGGCCGAAGCCTCCGCAAGAATATAAACAATTAACGTCTCGCCCCCCATCGGGGCGCGGTAAAATTATCAAACGTTGACCGGTTCGCGGCTATAAAAAGTTTGGGGAGCACTGCTGTACAGCACAAGTGAGAGCTTTTGGATTCGATGCATTGCAAGCTCTTAATATCACCATAGGTCTTGCGAATCCTGAGAATTAAGCTGTGGAGCCCAATATTGCACAAAGACAGAGTGGAACCACGCGCAGGATATCGTTCTGCAACCGTAGCAGAGATGGACCCGTTCGAAGAATACGCGACCATCCACAAAGGGTATTTCGATTCGTCGGTTGACGACGTGATAAAGAAAAATTGGTATTAGTTCTGCGAGGCTCCCCGTCCCACTTACGAGGCGGGGCCGAAGCCTCCGCAAGAATATAAACAATTAACGTCTCGCCCCTCATCGGGGCGCGGTAAAATTATCAAACGTTGACCGGTTCGCGACTATAAAAAGTTTGGGGAGCACTGCTGTACAGCACAAGTGAGAGCTTTGGGATTCGAAGAATTGCAAGCTCTTAATATCATCATAGGTCTTGCAAACCCTAAGAATTAAGCTTTGGAGCCCAATATTGCACCAAGACAGAGTGGCACCACGCGCAGGATATCGTTCTGCAACCGTAGCAGAGATGGACCCGTTCGAAGAATACGCGACCATCCACAAAGGGTCATTTGGATTCGTCGGAGAACGACGTGATAAAGAAAAGTTGGAATTTATTCTGCGAGGCTCTCCGTCTCACTGGTGAGACAGGGCCGAAGCCTCCGAAAAAATATAAACAATTAACGTCTCGCCCCTCATCGGGGCGCGGTAAAATTATCAAACGTTAACCGGTTCGCGACTATAAAAAGTTTGGGGAGCACTGCTGTACAGCACAAGTGAGAGCTTTGGGATTCGAAGAATTGCAAGCTCTTAATATCATCATAGGTCTTGCAAACCCTAAGAATTAAGCTTTGGAGCCCAATATTGCACCAAGACAGAGTGGAACCTCGCGCAGGATATCGTTCTGCAACCGTAGCAGAGATGGACCCGTTCGAAGAATACGCGACCATCCACAAAGGGTCATTCCGATTCGTCGGAGAACGACGTGATAAAGAATAATTGGAATTTATTCTGCGAGGCTCCCCGTCCCACTGACGAGGCGGGGCCGAAGCCTCCGCAAGAATATAAACAATTAACGTCTCGCCCCCCATCGGGGCGCGGTAAAATTATCAAACGTTGACCTTTTCGCGGCTATAATAAGTTTGGGGAGCACTGCTGTACAGCACAAGTGAAAGCTTTTGGATTCGAAGAATTGCAAGCCCTTGCTATCACCACTGGTCTAGCGAAACGTGGGAATTAAGCTGTACAACCCAATATTCCACCAACACAGAGTGGAACCACGCGCAGGATCTCGTTCTGCAACCGCAGCAGAGATGGACCCGTTCGAAGAATACGCGACCATCCACAAAGGGTCATTTCGATTCGTCGGAGAACGACGTGATAAAGAATAATTGGAATTTATTCTGCGAGGCTCCCCGTCCCACTGACGAGGCGGGGCCGAAGCCTCCGCAAGAATATAAACAATTAACGTCTCGCCCCTCATCGGGGCGCGGTAAAATTATCAAACGTTGATCGGTTCGCGACTATAAAAAGTTTGGGGAGCACTGCTGTACAGCACAAGTGAGAGCTTTGGGATTCGAAGAATTGCAAGCTCTTAATATCATCATAGGTCTTGCAAACCCTAAGAATTAAGCTTTGGAGCCCAATATTGCACCAAGACAGAGTGGCACCACGCGCAGGATATCGTTCTGCAACCGTAGCAGAGATGGACCCGTTCTAAGAATACGCGACCATCCTCAAAGGGTCTTTTGGATTCGTCGGAGAACGACGTGATAAAGAAAAGTTAGAATTTATTCTGCGAGGCTCTCCGTCTCACTGGTGAGACAGGGCCGAAGCCTCCGAAAAAATATAAACAATTATCGTCCCCGTCCTCAACGGGACGCGGTAAAATTATCAAACGTTGACCGGTTCGCGACTATAAAAAGTTTGGGGAGCACTGCTGTACAGCACAAGTGAGAGCTTTGGGATTCGAAGAATTGCAAGCTCTTAATATCATCATAGGTCTTGCAAACCCTAAGAATTAAGCTTTGGAGCCCAATATTGCACCAAGACAGAGTGGAACCTCGCGCAGGATATCGTTCTGCAACCGTAGCAGAGAAGGACCCGTTCGAAGAATACGCGACCATCCACAAAGGGTCATTCCGATTCGTCGGAGAACGACGTGATAAAGAATAATTGGAATTTATTCTGCGAGGCTCCCCGTGCCACTGACGAGGCGGGGCCGAAGCCTCCGCAAGAATATAAACAATTAACGTCTCGCCCCCCATCGGGGCGCGGTAAAATTATCAAACGTTGACCGGTTCGCGGCTATAAAAAGTTTGGGGAGCACTGCTGTACACCACAATTGAGAGCTTCTGGATTCGATGCATTGCAAGCTCTTAATATCACCATAGGTCTTGCGAATCCTGAGAATTAAGCTGTGGAGCCCAATATTGCACCAAGACAGAGTGGAACCACGCGCAGGATATCGTTCTGCAACCGTAGCAGAGATGGACCCGTTCGAAGAATACGCGACCATCCACAAAGGGTATTTCGATTCGTCGGTTGACGACGTGATAAAGAAAAATTGGTATTAGTTCTGCGAGGCTCCCCGTCCCACTGACGAGGCGGGGCCGAAGCCTCCGCAAGAATATAAACAATTAACGTCTCGCCCCTCATCGGGGCGCGGTAAAATTATCAAACGTTGACCGGTCCGCGACTATAAAAAGTTTGGGGAGCACTGCTGTACAGCACAAGTGAGAGCTTTGGGATTCGAATAATTGCAAGCTCTTAATATCATCATAGGTCTTGCAAACCCTAAGAATTAAGCTTTGGAGCCCAATATTGCACCAAGACAGAGTGGCACCACGCGCAGGATATCGTTCTGCAACCGTAGCAGAGATGGACCCGTTCGAAGAATACGCGACCATCCACAAAGGGTCATTTGGATTCGTCGGAGAACGACGTGATAAAGAAAAGTTGGAATTTATTCTGCGAGGCTCTCCGTCTCACTGGTGAGACAGGGCCGAAGCCTCCGAAAAGATATAAACAATTATCGTCCCCGTCCTCAACGGGACGCGGTAAAATTATCAAACGTTGACCGGTTCGCGACTATAAAAAGTTTGGGGAGCACTGCTGTACAGCACAAGTGAGAGCTTTGGGATTCGAAGAATTGCAAGCTCTTAATATCATCATAGGTCTTGCAAACCCTAAGAATTAAGCTTTGGAGCCCAATATTGCACCAAGACAGAGTGGAACCTCGCGCAGGATATCGTTCTGCAACCGTAGCAGAGATGGACCCGTTCGAAGAATACGCGACCATGCACAAAGGGTCATTCCGATTCGTCGGAGAACGACGTGATAAAGAATAATTGGAATTTATTCTGCGAGGCTCCCCGTCCCACTGACGAGGCGGGGCCGAAGCCTCCGCAAGAATATAAACAATTAACGTCTCGTCCCCCATCGGGGCGCGGTAAAATTATCAAACGTTGACCGGTTCGCGGCTATAAAAAGTTTTGGGAGCACTGCTGTAAAGCACAAGTGAGAGCTTTGGGATTCGAAGAATTGCAAGCTCTTAATATCATCATAGGTCTTGCAAACCCTAAGAATTAAGCTTTGGAGCCCAATATTGCATCAAGACAGAGTGGCACCACGCGCAGGATATCGTTCTGCAACCGTAGCAGAGATGGACCCGTTCGAAGAATACGCGACCATCCACAAAGGGTCATTTGGATTCGTCGGAGAACGACGTGATAAAGAAAAGTTGGAATTTATTCTGCGAGGCTCTCCGTCTCACTGGTGAGACAGGGCCGAAGCCTCCGAAAAAATATAAACAATTATCGTCCCCGTCCTCAACGGGACGCGGTAAAATTATCAAACGTTGACCGGTTCGCGACTATAAAAAGTTTGGGGAGCACTGCTGTACAGCACAAGTGAGAGCTTTGGGATTCGAAGAATTGCAAGCTCTTAATATCATCATAGGTCTTGCAAACCCTAAGAATTAAGCTTTGGAGCCCAATATTGCACCAAGACAGAGTGGAACCTCGCGCAGGATATCGTTCTGCAACCGTAGCAGAGATGGACCCGTTCGAAGAATACGCGACCATCCACAAAGGGTCATTCCGATTCGTCGGAGAACGACGTGATAAAGAATAATTGGAATTTATTCTGCGAGGCTCCCCGTCCCACTGACGAGGCGGGGCCGAAGCCTCCGCAAGAATATAAACAATTAACGTCTCGCCCCCCATCGGGGCGCGGTAAAATTATCAAACGTTGACCGGTTCGCGGCTATAAAAAGTTTGGGGAGCACTGCTGTACAGCACAAGTGAGAGCTTTTGGATTCGATGCATTGCAAGCTCTTAATATCACCATAGGTCTTGCGAATCCTGAGAATTAAGCTGTGGAGCCCAATATTGCACAAAGACAGAGTGGAACCACGCGCAGGATATCGTTCTGCAACCGTAGCAGAGATGGACCCGTTCGAAGAATACGCGACCATCCACAAAGGGTATTTCGATTCGTCGGTTGACGACGTGATAAAGAAAAATTGGTATTAGTTCTGCGAGGCTCCCCGTCCCACTTACGAGGCGGGGCCGAAGCCTCCGCAAGAATATAAACAATTAACGTCTCGCCCCTCATCGGGGCGCGGTAAAATTATCAAACGTTGACCGGTTCGCGACTATAAAAAGTTTGGGGAGCACTGCTGTACAGCACAAGTGAGAGCTTTGGGATTCGAAGAATTGCAAGCTCTTAATATCATCATAGGTCTTGCAAACCCTAAGAATTAAGCTTTGGAGCCCAATATTGCACCAAGACAGAGTGGAACCACGCGCAGGATATCGTTCTGCAACCGTAGCAAAGATGGACCTGTTCGAAGAATACGCGACCATCCACAAAGGGTCATTTCGATTCGTCGGAGAACGACGTGATAAAGAAAAGTTGGAATTTATTCTGCGAGGCTCTCCGTCTCACTGGTGAGACAGGGCCGAAGCCTCCGAAAAAATATAAACAATTAACGTCTCGCCCCTCATCGGGGCGCGGTAAAATTATCAAACGTTGACCGGTTCGCGACTATAAAAAGTTTGGGGAGCACTGCTGTACAGCACAAGTGAGAGCTTTGGGATTCGAAGAATTGCAAGCTCTTAATATCATCATAGGTCTTGCAAACCCTAAGAATTAAGCTTTGGAGCCCAATATTGCACCAAGACAGAGTGGAACCTCGCGCAGGATATCGTTCTGCAACCGTAGCAGAGATGGACCCGTTCGAAGAATACGCGACCATCCACAAAGGGTCATTCCGATTCGTCGGAGAACGACGTGATAAAGAATAATTGGAATTTATTCTGCGAGGCTCCCCGTCCCACTGACGAGGCGGGGCCGAAGCCTCCGCAAGAATATAAACAATTAACGTCTCGCCCCCCATCGGGGCGCGGTAAAATTATCAAACGTTGACCTTTTCGCGGCTATAAAAAGTTTGGGGAGCACTGCTGTACAGCACAAGTGAAAGCTTTTGGATTCGAAGAATTGCAAGCCCTTGCTATCACCACTGGTCTAGCGAAACGTGGGAATTAAGCTGTACAACCCAATATTCCACCAACACAGAGTGGAACCACGCGCAGGATCTCGTTCTGCAACCGCAGCAGAGATGGACCCGTTCGAAGAATACGCGACCATCCACAAAGGGTCATTTCGATTCGTCGGAGAACGACGTGATAAAGAATAATTGGAATTTATTCTGCGAGGCTCCCCGTCCCACTGACGAGGCGGGGCCGAAGCCTCCGCAAGAATATAAACAATTAACGTCTCGCCCCTCATCGGGGCGCGGTAAAATTATCAAACGTTGATCGGTTCGCGACTATAAAAAGTTTGGGGAGCACTGCTGTACAGCACAAGTGAGAGCTTTGGGATTCGAAGAATTGCAAGCTCTTAATATCACCATAGGTCTTGCGAACCCTGAGAATTTAGCTGTGGAGCCCAATATTGCACCAAGACAGAGTGGAACCACGCGCAGGATATCGTTCTGCAACCGTAGCAGAGATGGACCCGTTCGAAGAATACGCGACCATCCACAAAGGGTCATTTCGATTCGTCGGAGAACGACGTGATAAAGAAAAGTTGGAATTTATTCTGCGAGGCTCCCCGTCCCACTGACGAGGCGGGGCCGAAGCCTCCGCAAGAATATAAACAATTAACGTCTCGCCCCCCATCGGGGCGCGGTAAAATTATCAAACGTTTACCGGTTCGCGACTATAAAAAGTTTGGCGAGCACTGCTGTACAGCACAAGTGAGAGCTTTGAGATTCGAAGAATTGCAAGCTCTTAATATCACCATAGGTCTTGCAAACCCTGAGAATTAAGCTTTGGAGCCCAATATTGCACCAAGACAGAGTGGAACCTCGCGCAGGATATCGTTCTGCAACCGTAGCAGAAATGGACCCGTTCGAAGAATACGCGGGCATCCACAAAGGGTATTTCGATTCGTCGGAGAACGACGTGATAAAGAAAAATTGGAATTTATTCTGCGAGGCTCTCCGTCTCACTGGTGAGACAGGGCCGAAGCCGCCGCAAAAAATAAACAATTATCGTCCCCCTCCTCCTCCAAAAGGTTGGTGCGCACTGCTGTAAAGCACAAGTGAAAGCTTTTGGATTCGAAGAATTGCAAGCTCTTATTATCACCACTGGTCCAGCGAAACGTGACAATTAAGCTGTACAACCCAATATTGCGCCAACGCAGAGTGGAACCACGCGCAGGATCTCGTTCTGCAACCGTAGCAGAGATGGGCGCGTTCGAAGAATACGCGATCATCCACGAAGGGTATTTCGATTCGTCGGTTGACGACGTGATAAAGAAAAATTGGAATTTATTCTGCAAGGCTCCCCGTCCCACTGACGAGGCGGAGCCGTAGCCTCCGCAAGAATATAAACAATTAACGTCTCGCCCCCCATCGGGGCGCGGTAAAATTATCAAACGTTGACCGGTTCGCGACTATAAAAAGTTTGGGGAGCACTGCTGTACAGCACATGTGAGAGCTTTGGGATTCGAATAATTGCAAGCTCTTAATATCATCATAGGTCTTGCAAACCCTAAGAATTAAGCTTTGGAGCCCAATATTGCACCAAGACAGAGTGGCACCACGCGCAGGATATCGTTCTGCAACCGTAGCAGAGATGGACCCGTTCGAAGAATACGCGACCATCCACAAAGGGTCATTTGGATTCGTCGGAGAACGACGTGATAAAGAAAAGTTGGAATTTATTCTGCGAGGCTCTCCGTCTCACTGGTGAGACAGGGCCGAAGCCTCCGAAAAGATATAAACAATTATCGTCCCCGTCCTCAACGGGACGCGGTAAAATTATCAAACGTTGACCGGTTCGCGACTATAAAAAGTTTGGGGAGCACTGCTGTACAGCACAAGTGAGAGCTTTGGGATTCGAAGAATTGCAAGCTCTTAATATCATCATAGGTCTTGCAAACCCTAAGAATTAAGCTTTGGAGCCCAATATTGCACCAAGACAGAGTGGAACCTCGCGCAGGATATCGTTCTGCAACCGTAGCAGAGATGGACCCGTTCGAAGAATACGCGACCATCCACAAAGGGTCATTCCGATTCGTCGGAGAACGACGTGATAAAGAATAATTGGAATTTATTCTGCGAGGCTCCCCGTCCCACTGACGAGGCGGGGCCGAAGCCTCCGCAAGAATATAAACAATTAACGTCTCGCCCCCCATCGGGGCGCGGTAAAATTATCAAACGTTGACCGGTTCGCGGCTAGAAAAAGTTTTGGGAGCACTGCTGTAAAGCACAAGTGAGAGCTTTTGGATTCGAAGAATTGCAAGCTCTTAATATCACCATAGGTCTTGCGAATCCTGAGAATTAAGCTGTGGAGCCCAATATTGCACCAAGACAGAGTGGAACCACGCGCAGGATATCGTCCTGCAACCGTAGCAGAGATGGACCCGTTCGAAGAATACGCGACCATCCACAAAGGGTATTTCGATTCGTCGGTTGACGACGTGATAAAGAAAAATTGGTATTAGTTCTGCGAGGCTCCCCGTCCCACTGACGAGGCGGGGCCGAAGCCTCCGCAAGAATATAAACAATTAACGTCTCGCTCCTCATCGGGGCGCGGTAAAATTATCAAACGTTGACCGGTTCGCGACTATAAAAAGTTTGGGGAGCACTGCTGTACAGCACAAGTGAGAGCTTTGGGATTCGAAGAATTGCAAGCTCTTAATATCATCATAGGTCTTGCAAACCCTAAGAATTAAGCTTTGGAGCCCAATATTGCACCAAGACAGAGTGGCACCACGCGCAGGATATCGTTCTGCAACCGTAGCAGAGATGGACCCGTTCGAAGAATACGCGACCATCCACAAAGGGTCATTTGGATTCGTCGGAGAACGACGTGATAAAGAAAAGTTGGAATTTATTCTGCGAGGCTCTCCGTCTCACTGGTGAGACAGGGCCGAAGCCTCCGAAAGAATATAAACAATTATCGTCCCCGTCCTCAACGGGACGCGGTAAAATTATCAAACGTTGACCGGTTCGCGACTATAAAAAGTTTGGGGAGCACTGCTGAACAGCACAAGTGAGAGCTTTGGGATTCGAAGAATTGCAAGCTCTTAATATCATCATAGGTCTTGCAAACCCTAAGAATTAAGCTTTGGAGCCCAATATTGCACCAAGACAGAGTGGAACCTCGCGCAGGATATCGTTCTGCAACCGTAGCAGAGATGGACCCGTTCGAAGAATACGCGACCATCCACAAAGGGTCATTCCGATTCGTCGGAGAACGACGTGATAAAGAATAATTGGAATTTATTCTGCGAGGCTCCCCGTCCCACTGACGAGGCGTGGCCGAAGCCTCCGCAAGAATATAAACAATTAACGTCTCGCCCCTCATCGGGGCGCGGTAAAATTATCAAACGTTGACCGGTTCGCGACTATAAAAAGTTTGGGGAGCACTGCTGTACAGCACAAGTGAGAGCTTTGGGATTCGAAGAATTGCAAGCTCTTAATATCATCATAGGTCTTGCAAACCCTAAGAATTAAGCTTTGGAGCCCAATATTGCACCAAGACAGAGTGGAACCTCGCGCAGGATATCGTTCTGCAACCGTAGCAGAGATGGACCCGTTCGAAGAATACGCGACCATCCACAAAGGGTCATTCCGATTCGTCGGAGAACGACGTGATAAAGAATAATTGGAATTTATTCTGCGAGGCTCCCCGTCCCACTGACGATGCGGGGCCGAAGCCTCCGCAAGAATATAAACAATTAACGTCTCGCCCCCCATCGGGGCGCGGTAAAATTATCAAACGTTGACCGGTTCGCGGCTATAAAAAGTTTGGGGAGCACTGCTGTACAGCACAAGTGAGAGCTTTTGGATTCGATGCATTGCAAGCTCTTAATATCACCATAGGTCTTGCGAACCCTGAGAATTAAGCTGTGGAGCACAATATTGCACCAAGACAGAGTGGAACCACGCGCAGGATATCGTTCTGCAACCGTAGCAGAGATGGACCCGTTCGATGAATACGCGACCATCCACAAAGGGTCATTTGGATTCGTCGGAGAACGACGTGATAAAGAAAAGTTGGAATTTATTCTGCGAGGCTCTCCGTCTCACTGGTGAGACAGGGCCGAAGCCTCCGAAAAGATATAAACAATTATCGTCCCCGTCCTCAACGGGACGCGGTAAAATTATCAAACGTTGACCGGTTCGCGACTATAAAAAGTTTGGGGAGCACTGCTGTACAGCACAAGTGAGAGCTTTGGGATTCGAAGAATTGCAAGCTCTTAATATCATCATAGGTCTTGCAAACCCTAAGAATTAAGCTTTGGAGCCCAATATTGCACCAAGACAGAGTGGAACCTCGCGCAGGATATCGTTCTGCAACCGTAGCAGAGATGGACCCGTTCGAAGAATACGCGACCATCCACAAAGGGTCATTCCGATTCGTCGGAGAACGACGTGATAAAGAATAATTGGAATTTATTCTGCGAGGCTCCCCGTCCCACTGACGAGGCGGGGCCGAAGCCTCCGCAAGAATATAAACAATTAACGTCTCGCCCCCCATCGGGGCGCGGTAAAATTATCAAACGTTGACCGGTTCGCGGCTATAAAAAGTTTGGGGAGCACTGCTGTACAGCACAAGTGAGAGCTTTTGGATTCGATGCATTGCAAGCTCTTAATATCACCATAGGTCTTGCGAACCCTGAGAATTAAGCTGTGGAGCCCAATATTGCACCAAGACAGAGTGGAACCACGCGCAGGATATCGTTCTGCAACCGTAGCAGAGATGGATCCGTTCGAAGAATACGCGACCATCCACAAAGGGTCATTTCGATTCGTCGGAGAACGACGTGATAAAGAAAAGTTGGAATTTATTCTGCGAGGCTCCCCGTCCCACTGACGAGGCGGGGCCGAAGCCTCCGCAAGAATATAAACAATTAACGTCTCGCCCCCCATCGGGGCGCGGTAAAATTATCAAACGTTTACCGGTTTGCGACTATAAAAAGTTTGGCGAGCACTGCTGTACAGCACAAGTGAGAGCTTTGAGATTCGAAGAATTGCAAGCTCTTAATATCACCATAGGTCTTGCAAACCCTGAGAATTAAGCTTTGGAGCCCAATATTGCACCAAGACAGAGTGGAACCTCGCGCAGGATATCGTTCTGCAACCGTAGCAGAAATGGACCCGTTCGAAGAATACGCGGGCATCCACAAAGGGTATTTCGATTCGTCGGAGAACGACGTGATAAAGAAAAATTGGAATTTATTCTGCGAGGCTCTCCGTCTCACTGGTGAGACAGGGCCGAAGCCGCCGCAAAAAATAAACAATTATCGTCCCCCTCCTCCTCCAAAAGGTTGGTGCGCACTGCTGTAAAGCACAAGTGAAAGCTTTTGGATTCGAAGAATTGCAAGCTCTTATTATCACCACTGGTCCAGCGAAACGTAACAATTAAGCTGTACAACCCAATATTGCGCCAACGCAGAGTGGAACCACGCGCAGGATCTCGTTCTGCAACCGTAGCAGAGATGGGCGCGTTCGAAGAATACGCGATCATCCACGAAGGGTATTTCGATTCGTCGGTTGACGACGTGATAAAGAAAAATTGGAATTTATTCTGCAAGGCTCCCCGTCCCACTGACGAGGCGGGGCCGAAGCCTCCGCAAGAATATAAACAATTAACGTCTCGCCCCCCATCGGGGCGCGGTAAAATTATCAAACGTTGACCGGTTCGCGACTATAAAAAGTTTGGGGAGCACTGCTGTACAGCACAAGTGAGAGCTTTGGGATTCGAATAATTGCAAGCTCTTAATATCATCATAGGTCTTGCAAACCCTAAGAATTAAGCTTTGGAGCCCAATATTGCACCAAGACAGAGTGGAACCTCGCGCAGGATATCGTTCTGCAACCGTAGCAGAGATGGACCCGTTCGAAGAATACGGGACCATCCACAAAGGGTCATTCCGATTCGTCGGAGAACGACGTGATAAAGAATAATTGGAATTTATTCTGCGAGGCTCCCCGTCCCACTGACGAGGCGGGGCCGAAGCCTCCGCAAGAATATAAACAATTAACGTCTCGCCCCCCATCGGGGCGCGGTAAAATTATCAAACGTTGACCGGTTCGCGTCTATAAAAAGTTTGGGGAGCACTGCTGAACAGCACAAGTGAGAGCTTTGGGATTCGAAGAATTGTAAGCTCTTAATATCATCATAGGTCTTGCAAACCCTAAGAATTAAGCTTTGGAGCCCAATATTGCACCAAGACAGAGTGGAACCTCGCGCAGGATATCGTTCTGCAACCGTAGCAGAGATGGACCCGTTCGAAGAATACGCGACCATCCACAAAGGGTCATTCCGATTCGTCGGAGAACGACGTGATAAAGAATAATTGGAATTTATTCTGCGAGGCTCCCCGTCCCACTGACGAGGCGGGGCCGAAGCCTCCGCAAGAATATAAACAATTAACGTCCCGCCCCCCATCGGGGCGCGGTAAAATTATCAAACGTTGACCGGTTCGCGGCTATAAAAAGTTTTGGGAGCACTAATGTAAAGCAGAAGTGAGAGCTTTTGGATTCGAAGAATTGCAAGCTCTTAATATCACCACAGGTCTTGCGAACCCTGAGAATTAAGCTGTGGAGCCCAATATTGCACCAAGACAGAGTGGAACCACGCGCAGGATATCGTTCTGCAACCGTGGCAGAGATGGACCCGTTCGAAGAATACGCGACAATCCACAAAGGGTCATTTCGATTCGTCGGAGAACGACGTGATAAAGAATAATTGGAATTTATTCTGCGAGGCTCCCCGTCCCACTGACGAGGCGGGGCCGAAGCCTCCGCAAGAATATAAACAATTAACGTCTCGCCCCTCATCGGGGCGCGGTAAAATTATCAAACGTTGATCGGTTCGCGACTATAAAAAGTTTGGGGAGCACTGCTGTACAGCACAAGTGAGAGCTTTGGGATTCGAAGAATTGCAAGCTCTTAATATCACCATAGGTCTTGCGAACCCTGAGAATTAAGCTGTGGAGCCCAATATTGCACCAAGACAGAGTGGAACCACGCGCAGGATATCGTTCTGCAACCGTAGCAGAGATGGACCCGTTCGAAGAATACGCGACCATCCACAAAGGGTCATTTCGATTCGTCGGAGAACGACGTGATAAAGAAAAATTGGAATTTATTCTGCGAGGCTCTCCGTCTCACTGGTGAGACAGGGCCGAAGCCGCCGCAAAAAATAAACAATTATCGTCCCCCTCCTCCTCCAAAAGGTTGGTGCGCACTGCTGTAAAGCACAAGTGAAAGCTTTTGGATTCGAAGAATTGCAAGCTCTTATTATCACCACTGGTCCAGCGAAACGTGACAATTAAGCTGTACAACCCAATATTGCGCCAACGCAGAGTGGAACCACGCGCAGGATCTCGTTCTGCAACCGTAGCAGAGATGGGCGCGTTCGAAGAATACGCGATCATCCACGAAGGGTATTTCGATTCGTCGGTTGACGACGTGATAAAGAAAAATTGGAATTTATTCTGCAAGGCTCCCCGTCTCACTGACGAGGCGGGGCCGAAGCCTCCGCAAGAATATAAACAATTAACGTCTCGCCCCCCATCGGGGCGCGGTAAAATTATCAAACGTTGACCGGTTCGCGGCTATAAAAAGTTTGGGGAGCACTGCTGTACAGCACAAGTGAGAGCTTTTGGATTCGATGCATTGCAAGCTCTTAATATCACCATAGGTCTTGCGAATCCTGAGAATTAAGCTGTGGAGCCCAATATTGCACCAACACAGAGTGGCACCACGGGCAGGATATCGTTCTGCAACCGTAGCAGAGATGGACCCGTTCGAAGAATACGCGACCATCCACAAAGGGTCATTCCGATTCGTCGGAGAACGACGTGATAAAGAATAATTGGAATTTATTCTGCGAGGCTCCCCGTCCCACTGACGAGGCGGGGCCGAAGCCTCTGCAAGAATATAAACAATTAACGTCTCGCCCCCCATCGGGGCGCTGTAAAATTATCAAACGTTGACCGGTCCGCGGCTATAAAAAGTTTGGGGAGCACTGCTGTACAGCACAAGTGAGAGCTTTTGGATTCGATGCATTGCAAGCTCTTAATATCACCATAGGTCTTGCGAATCCTGAGAATTAAGCTGTGGAGCCCAATATTGCACCAAGACAGAGTGGAACCACGCGCAGGATATCGTTCTGCAACCGTAGCAGAGATGGACCCGTTCGAAGAATACGCGACCATCCACAAAGGGTATTTCGATTCGTCGGTTGACGACGTGATAAAGAAAAATTGGAATTTATTCTGCGAGGCTCCCCGTCCCACTGACGAGGCGGGGCCGAAGCCTCCGCAAGAATATAAACAATTAACGTCTCGCCCCCCATCGGGCGCGGTAAAATTATCAAACGTTGACCGGTTCGCGACTATAAAAAGTTTTGGGAGCACTGCTGTAAAGCACAAGTGAGAGCTTTTGGATTCGAAGAATTGCAAGCTCTTAATATCACCATAGGTCTTGCGAACCCTGAGAATTATGCTGTGGAGCCCAATATTGCACCAAGACAGAGTGGAACCACGCGCAGGATATCGTTCTGCAACCGTAGCAGAGATGGACCCGTTCGAAGAATACGTGACAATCCACAAAGGGTCATTTCGATTCGTCGGAGAACGACGTGATAAAGAAAAGTTAGAATTTATTCTGCGAGGCTCTCCGTCTCACTGGTGAGACAGGACCGGAGCCTCCGCAAAAATATAAACAATCATCGTCCCCCTCCTCAACGGGACGCGGTAAAATTATCAAACGTTGAACGGCCCGCGGCTATAATAAGGTTGGTGCGCACTGCTGTAAAGCACAAGTGAAAGCTTTTGGATTCGAAGAATTGCAAGCCCTTGCTATCACCACTGGTCTAGCGAAACGTGGGAATTAAGCTGTACACCCCAATATTCCACCAACACAGAGTGGAACCACGCGCAGGATCTCGTTCTGCAACCGCAGCAGAGATGGACCCGTTCGAAGAATACGCGACCATCCACAAAGGGTCATTTCGATTCGTCGGAGAACGACGTGATAAAGAATAATTGGAATTTATTCTGCGAGGCTCCCCGTCCCACTGACGAGGCGGGGCCGAAGCCTCCGCAAGAATATAAACAATTAACGTCTCGCCCCCCATCGGGGCGCGGTAAAATTATCAAACGTTGACCGGTTCGCGGCTATAAAAAGTTTGGGGAGCACTGCTGTACAGCACAAGTGAGAGCTTTTCGATTCGATGCATTGCAAGCTCTTAATATCACCATAGGTCTTGCGAACCCTGAGAATTAAGCTGTGGAGCCCAATATTGCACCAAGACAGAGTGGAACCACGCGCAGGATATCGTTCTGCAACCGTAGCAGAGATGGACCCGTTCGAAGAATACGCGATCATCCACGAAGGGTATTTCGATTCGTCGGTTGACGACGTGATAAAGAAAATTTGGTATTTGTTCTGCGAGGCTCCCCGTCCCACTGGCGAGGCGGGGCCGAAGCCTCCGCAAGAATATAAACAATTAACGTCTCGCCCCTCATCGGGGCGCGGTAAAATTATCAAACGTTGACCGGTTCGCGACTATAAAAAGTTTGGGGAGCACTGCTGGAAAGCACAAGTGAGAGCTTTTGGATTCGAAGAATTGCAAGCTCTTAATATCACCATAGGTCTTGCGAACCCTGAGAATTAAGCTGTGGAGCCCAATATTGCAACAAGACAGAGTGGAACCACGCGCAGGATATCGTTCTGCAACCGTAGCAGAAATGGACCCGTTCGAAGAATACGCGACCATCCACAAAGGGTATTTCGATTCGTCGGAGAACGACGTGATAAAGAAAAATTGGAATTTATTCTGCGAGGCTCCCCGTCCCACTGACGAGGCGGGGCCGAAGCCTCCGCAAGAATATAAACAATGAACGTCTCGCCCCCCATCGGGGCGCGGTAAAATTATCAAACGTTGACCGGTTCGCGGCTATAAAAAGTTTGGGGAGCACTGCTGTACAGCACAAGTGAGAGCTTTTGGATTCGATGCATTGCAAGCTCTTAATATCACCATAGGTCTTGCGAACCCTGAGAATTAAGCTGTGGAGCCCAATATTGCACCAAGACAGAGTGGCACCACGCGCAGGATATCGTTCTGCAACCGTAGCAGAAATGGACCCGTTCGAAGAATACGCGGGCATCCACAAAGGGTATTTCGATTCGTCGGAGAACGACGTGATAAAGAAAAATTGGAATTTATTCTGCGAGGCTCTCCGTCTCACTGGTGAGACAGGGCCGAAGCCGCCGCAAAAAATAAACAATTATCGTCCCCCTCCTCCTCCAAAAGGTTGGTGCGCACTGCTGTAAAGCACAAGTGAAA